>NC_067113.1:24067572-24708510 GCF_021347895.1 Acanthochromis polyacanthus
GTGCCCAAGCATGCTCTCATCCCAGAAAATATTCTTGCTTTCAGCCCATTATATTTCTATTTGGTTTATGACCGTGGGAGTATGTGCACTTAAATTAATCTTGATGCTCTATTGTGTGTGTAATTGATTGCATTCCTCTAATCGCGTTTGTAATGAAGGAGGAATGATAGGGTCTATGGCAGGAAGTAATAAGGCAGCCCCTGCTGGATTTTATCTCTGCCTTCCCTACATGGCCTCCTGCTAACTTCTTTTTTATGTGGCGTTAAACAGGGCCCTCTGTACAGAGCGGAGGAAACCGTCCATCCATGTTGTCACAAAAACTGGCCTCATGTGACCGAACCTGCACCATATATCTAGATTTTTTAACCCACAAGTTGAACTTTGTGTTAAAACACAACATAGTATGTTCAGCAAATTACTGCCAGTGTCTGCATGATTCTGTTTAACTGAACAACTGCATTACTAGGAACCTATATTGTGCATTCCTATTGTATATACAGAATACACATTGATTGTACAGTATGATAGCAGCTCACAGCTACTCAAATAGTCAACAGCACTGACCTCTGTAAATGTGTGCATCCATATGACTGTTGCTGGGCCTCAGACAAACATAACATTCTCTGCATACACTAGCCAGCTGCATAAAGTAGAGTCCTCTGTAGACCCTATCTAGAGCCTATCACTAACAGGATGACTGGTATTGCCTATGGAATGCTTTTGTCTTGGTCTGTGCATTACTGCGTGTGGGAGGTCATATTTGTAACCTCCACTCATTGCCTTCCGCTTTCACTCAGTCTGCTACATTTGTGCATTTCAGCACAAGACCACCTTACTTTGTCTTTCAGTACCAGCTCTTGGGGAGATGGCTAACCTGGTTACTTGAAAGGCTGGAGTTGGAGGTCTGGTCGGGGCTCGAGTGGTAGGACACTGGGGGTGGGATATCTTATCAAGGCCATCAGAAATGCCTTGTCGGCAGCCATTCATTGGGCTTGAGGAAAATAAACCAAACTGCCCCCCACCCCCTTCCAATGACTGAGTTAGACAGATAACAGCAGACCACGGGGGTCCCCTGTCCCCTTTCCCCACCCGTCTATCACTCTTGCTCTCCTGTCTTTCTTTCCCGCTCTCTCTCTCTCCCTGGTTGGTTTTATTGGAGAGGAAACAGAAAACAGAAAGCCTCAGTGTGGGAAGCCACTTGTTATCTGAGAGTCTTGGGAATCGAGGCCTCGGCAGAGGCTTCACTCAGCGCACTAATGAAAGCAGGACAATTTGGCCGCTTTCGTTCCCAACATAGTTAGACCCCCCATCCCCATTTCAGTGCAGGTACTCCTGCTTCCATTTGCCTCCCATCCCCAGCTTCCTTTTTACTCTTTGGCTGCCCAACACCTTGACCTCTGGTTCCATTTTGGGCTAAGAATCCCACAAATTGCTTTTGTTTGGCAAATTTTTTTGGAAATACCCACCTATTGCTCGAATGCAACATTTCTATGAGGCATTTTACACGTGAATTTCATTACTAGTGAGATGAGCAGATGCTTTACTCAAACGGCAACTTTATATGTTTGCTCTGTTTATGTGTGAATGACTTTCTCAGTATCAGTTCATGTGATAACAGGCCCCACAGTGAACAGTAAACAGTGTACTTTAGTGCAGTTGCTGAAGTTTTAACTAAACTGTTTCAGAATAGATCCTAGGATGTATTGTGCTGAGCCTGTTTGTTAGCTCTGCCCCTATAGAAAGCATGATGGACAGGTTTTTAAAAGTCACACATGGCCCCTTGAACCATAGAAAATCCTCTCTATTCAACAGTTCATTAAGGCTAGAAGATTTAAGTTTCCACAACTAAACAATGCAGCAGAGATCCACTAAGTTCACCTTTGTTTGCCACATAGCTGAGGTTTACCATCCCCAGGTGAGCGACTGAGAGCTCCTCTCTGTCCTGATTCCCTCCATGCTGTGGCTCTCCCAGTGGAGCCAGGGCAGGGAGGCAGCAAGGCCATGTGAATGCTGTATAGTAAGGTAAGACTTGGCCGCCAGGCATCCGGAGAGAGGGCTCAGCTCCCTTTGTGGTGGATCCCTGACAGGTTGGGGCGATGCACAGACCAACCCCTCCCATCCACTTTCACCTGTGATATTGTCCCAGGTGGAGGGGTTGCAGAGGAGGCACTGAGATGTCCCCATAGGGCATGGCTTCTGTGTAGCTCGATATCCCAATGGGCTTTGCCGACCTCCAGAGAGAGGTTAAATGAAGCCAGGGCTGTCTGACGGACAAAGGCCGCAGGTCAGCACCCAGTCCTTTGATCCGTTCCTGCCCTCTTCAGACCACAGAGCCAGACCTTTTTGTTTCACCTTGCTTTTCTATCCCTAGGGCTAGTCCCCTTTTTTCCTCTCAATCTGCCCCTGACAATGGAGTCACTTACAAAGCTCTGTGCCTTGTATGGTCTGCCAGTCACCAGAGGGGAGAGGTTTCAAAGGGAAGGTAGTGGGGCTCAGTGTCTCCCAGGTCCCCAGTGAGGAGATAGATACTGATTCTTTCAGGCCTCAGCACTGTGCCACAACCCCACAGCTGCACCCTGCACTTTTGAGGCCTTATCCAACAAAGATGCAGTGAGGGAAGTTCATTTATGGGGCTAAACAGGGGAATAAAATAAGCAGGGAAATTTATTGACACATGCTTGACTCCTGCTCAGCACCTTACTGTGAGAGGATCTGTAATTTTATATTTTACTTTTTTAAAATTTCAGTTGGAAGCGTACAATAATGACAAGCAGACCTATGGCAAATACACAGAAGTATTTAGAGGGTTGTAACTCGGTCACTTCAGTGCCAAGAACAGCTTGCTGAAATATGACTTTCAGTTTTGTGCTTTTTTCATTTCTCTCTAATAGTCAAAAGGGGGAGGAAAGGATTTATCTTGGAACTACAACTGCTCTTCAGCAGATGTAGCAGGACACAAAGCTAACATGCTTTGAGTTAGTCTCCGGCCTATTCTGCAGCCAAAACACTCACTTGTTGCCCTGCTCAGAGACCACAGAGCCCAGAAGTCGCTGACACTTCCCCCGCCTCTGCGTGTCCCACTGTTCCTAAACACCTTTAAGTGTCAGGACATCACTGCCTCATCGAAATCTGTAACTTTCATATTGGCTGAAAAGTTCCGTGAACGAACGCAATCATAAACGTAATATGATGTAATAAATGTATTGCATGACTAAAGTTGATACTTTTATTGTAATCCTGATTGATGTGTTGAGTTAAAAGATATGTCGAGTTCTTAAAAAAAATAGAACATTTACAATAAATGAAACCTGAAATCAAATCTGTTTTAACAGATTGGCTCATATTACAAATAATTAACTGAAGTTTGAGACTACAGTTTAACCTGAGGCACATTGGCAACCAGTATATTAGTATATCATTTGAAAGTTAACCGCTGGGCATATTCATTCTTCTGCTGGTATGGCTGCGGAAAGAACTTGATTGTTTGTATACGTGACAGAATGTTCACATTATTTTGGACTCTTCTACCACAATAGGCATCAGAATGTGTGTTTGTGTGTGGCAGGGGCCCTGAATGAGGGCCACAGGGGCAGGAATGTAAAGGCAGCACTGGGGGCCTCTGTGGTGCTAATGGATTAACAGGCCAGCTTGGCATGCTAATGGAGATTGTCTGTGATGTAATGAGCTTCTAATTAGGTCACCTCTGAGCTTGACCCCCTTGTAATGAGGGGGGCAGAAGGGAGAGGAGGGGCCGGGGCTGGTGATAGCACCCTGACCTGCAGGTGTGAACCGGCCCGGGCTGTAAACAGGGCTGGACATTCCTGGCATTCTCAGCTCAGCATCCCCTCCCGAAACTCCCCTCCTCCTGCCTGCCAATAACCCTTCTGCAGCGCTATGGGTGGATACACACACAGAGAAACAATTGGAGCCACATTTCATGGTCCAAGGTGCTTCCCGGTTTGCTTGAAAGAAAAGAGAAAAGTTCCCTCGGGTTCATCTATTCTTTGATTGTCGAGCGCTACTTTTCTTTATCATATCCTTTTCACGTCAGGGTGTCGCAGCAATATGCTTCAACCTGGATTCATATGCTAAAGAGATCTGCAGGAGGGGAGCGATCTAATTAAATGTGTAAGAGTTTAATCAGCCTGTGTTATTCTGGCGCCTCATCCCTGCCTAACTGGACCATCATTAATCCTCAACTCTTCCCAGTCTTACTTGCTTTCACTTTCTTTTTCTCCGCCTTGGCACAAAGTGGCGCACTGATACCACCCCAAAGCCCTCCTCGGACAGAACAAAACACCTCTTTATTTGCGAGGAAGAGAATAACACCCAGCGTGCCACCAAGTGAGTGAGGAGGTAGAGACCTAACCATCTGCACTCATCATAAGTGCCGTGTGAAAGGATTCTAGGACTGCTGCCAACAATTTTATTGCATTATTTATGGGCATTGCATTATTATCAATATTGCATGATTAGTTTAACAGGGATTTTACAACGCGGTCTTGAGAATATTGCTGGATAAAGGAGAAATGAGGAAGCCTTTGTTAGTCTTCCTCTCCCTTACTTGTTGAATGAATTATTCTCAAAACATCTCTCTGAGGAGCATTTGGTTCTAATTAAGATTATAGTAGCGTGTGGTTTGTGACTGTGTGCGTGTGTGTGTTTGTGCATCTAAATAGTTGTGCATGCTTACCACAGGTGGGTATGCATGCCTGTGCACATGCATGTGTGTGTTTGTTTGGGGTGACTTTAAAAGAGCTGGTGTCAAGATGTAGCATTTGTTGTTCTCAGGGGGACAGATAGGATCAGTGTGGGTTATCAGTCAGGGAGGGTGGCGACCAGGATGTATGGAGCTTGAGGGGGAGTGGTATGATGAATGACCTATAGGAGCTTATCGCTCTGTTTGTACTGTAGGACTTATCAGATGCCGAGGGCCCATCCAGTCACTTATTTGGAGCTCACATTTTGCCTCTGAGGCAAAAAAGTGTGAGTTGTTGTGCTGCAAAGAATGATTAATTAAAATTAATGTGCGATGGCTTCGAGCAAGTTGTTAAAACTGAAGGATCTGTTGCACAACTTGAGAAAACAACAGTTTTGATGCACATGTATCAGAGATCATTGCTTCTAAAGTAGCACTTTTCCTACTACAACTTGTCATTATTAAAGGTCATGTGGAGGTTTCAGTATAGTTCACCACACACTGAGGTTAAAGGAAGCACCGTAGACAGGATGGTATGCTCACACATTTGTGGCTTGAGTCCACAATCCACATCTGTCCACTTCAGTGAAATAAGGGACTATTAAAGGATGAGCAAACTCCACACAGAAGGAACAAAAAGACAGGTAACTGTGATGAAGCAGTGCCAACTAAGGGTGACAAACACTTCAGGACGGGTAACCTAAAATTTAACTATGTTCTGTTTCAACTGGTTTCTTTTCCTGTGTGCGATTTTCAGCTGCGGTCCTGAATGTTGTGATTTTTTTTCATCCAGACCTCTGAGGGCAGGGAGGTGCAGAGACAGGAACCCCAAAGTAGTAAGTGGACACTCTCTTTATCAGTCCCTCATTCCCTCTATTCTTTTAGTGGCCTAGACTCATTAAGCCATCTATAAATGGTCCGGTCTTAATGAGGAGGCTTTTATAGGGCTCTCTCCGGGGCTCAAGGGGATAATCAGACTCCAGTAGTAGTAGTAGGAAGTCGTCTGTCTTGATAGTCAGCCCCTTTTCTCAGCGGTGGTTCGGCCAGGCTCAGCCCCAAGTCCAGATTGGACACACACCACCCATCAACTATACCTCCATTTCCAATTTCTTGCCCTTTTCCCATCTCTCTCCATTTTGTATCAGCCCCGCATCAACTCAATTCACGACATGAAAAAAGTCAGCTGGTGCCCAGCGCTCAGGCCACTTGCAGGTCTTTTAATTGCCTCCTTCCTCCCCTTTGGTCTTGCTGGCTGCGGCTCTTTTACAAGCCCCGGGCCCTGGACCCACCGGCTGCAGCTCACCCTTTCAAGGGTCTTCCTTCTCCCCCGAGACATGTCTCCCAAGGCACCGTGAAGTGTCTTCATTTTCAGATGATACCAATAGAACTGCCCCAATATGTGAAGCATGTCTGGTGGTGAGACTGACTAGAAAAAGAGGGAGTGAGAATTGAAGTAAGGACACAGTTTGACCTTTGTAACCCTTCCAGTGCACATTTTCCAAACTTTTGTAAGCTGTTGTAGATTAGTGACTTCACAGTAAACGAATAACGCTCAAAAGTTCAGATTTATTTTCTTGTGGCTACCCACAAGACAGTGGTGCTTACTTTTTTTTTAACTTAAGTAGATAATGAAGATTCATTTTATGTGTTGCTTTTGGTGATTAAATGTGTATTCATCAATGTCATGTCAGGCAGAGCTTGACTGAGGGTGAAAGCCTATCCGTGAACAGATGTTTACCACTAGGGTCAAAGAGCATGCTGTGTTTACATCAGCCGGTTCAGGATGGACATGTTTAGAATTGGAAATGCTGCTGTAGGCAACGACTTAAATCAAATTAGTTTTTTCTTTCCCTCATCTTCTCCCTTTCACTCTACCCTAGCGCTTAAAAAACTTACTTTTTGTCTTACAAGATTCAAAACAACTGCTGCCCAGCGTCATGCGTATGTCACTTCCTGCCTTAGGGTGAGTGTGGCCTCTCCACTTCCTCCCTTATTCATTCCAGAGGTGGGCTCTGAAACGTTGCTCCATTTGAGCGAGCAGAGGGCCTTAGGGCTCTCTAAAAGGCATGCAGTTTGTGATTTGGAATAAGATATGTAAATCTGGAATGGCCTTTAGTATGTTTCTAAGAGGAAAGTTACTCAGCAGCTGCTTTTTGTAACTGTGTCTAAAGTCATGCCTTTTAATTCTTGGCAAGAGATACAAAGAGGGGCTGAGAGGAGAGAAGGGAGAGGCATGGCTTATGGGAAATGGAATGATAGCTCAGACCAAAACAAATTGTTTCTGGTTTCACTTGGGCCCGACCCTATTATCAGGCTGTGTCAGATCAGACAACTGCTGGAGCAGAGACAGTCCAGATGGAAGAGTGAAAAAATGAGCACTTTGAAACAGTCTGCACTAAATGGTAATGTCTTTTTTAAAAAAATTGAAATGCAGATATTTGTAGTCTCTGTGTGTTTGTGTGTGAGTGAACTGTGGAGGGCCAGTAGGTTGAAGGTCAGGTCTAAGGCCACGATCCTTGCAGGAGGTGGGGGGAGCGGGGTTGGGTGGCCATTACCTCCGAGCTGCGGACATGAGGGAAAAGTGAAATACGCTCTCAGATCCTAATGATGTTTTCTTTTGGAGTGAAACATCTAAACACGTCCATTGATCGGTAATGTGACCTGATGTGGGGTCGCGGTCTGGTCACTGCAGGAAAAGGCTTGAGTTTCAAGTACTGGAGCTTGAAAGAATACATTTACCAAGAGAATCTGGGAAGGAGTGCATTTGAATGTGTGTGTTGACAGGGGAGGTAAAGAAATCGCTTCGATTTGAAGATTATGTTCAAATCAATAGGTCACAGAGCTACAGTAAAGCAATGAAGAAAATGCATCTGTCCAAGTTCAGTGTCTGACTTTCAGTTCCAGTGTGTCTGGTGTGGATGAAAAGAGTAGCTGTGATTACTGGGATGGGTGGGGCATACAAGCAATAAGTCATGTCAGATACCAGCCAATGATGGTAATTTATAACATTTTCATTTGGGGGGGTTAAGAGGGTGTGCGGGCTCTCTCTCCAAAAAACCCTGTGGTTGTAATTAAGTGATAGTTAAGCAAGAGAAGGAACAACTTGAGATTTTTTCTTTTCATTCTCTGTTCCACTCCTCTCCTGTTTTACTCCTGTAATTGCATCACCGCACCATGTCTTCACTTCCTTCTTCTCGGTTCTCCAGTGACACCTCTGACTGACTCACGTGGCATTATTATGGCTACCGAGCAGACCATTTGGGTGAGGCCCACTCTTTGTTGTTGACAGGATAGCGGTGATTAACGTGCCTTCTCCTGACCCCAGCTGCAGCCCGGTCCCTCGACCCTCCCTCCTCGGTCCCTGTTGCTCCTGATGCCTCAACCTGCAGCCCTGGAGACAGCCTCCCTCAGCCTCCTCTGCATGTGTTTTTGTGCACATGTGCGCCGCTCTGTACGTTCGGGAGGCAGTAATGATGTGTGAGAACGGTGGGGGTTTGTTTAGGTTGCTTAATTATCAGCTAATCGCTTCCTATAACTTTATAGTGTTTCCACTGCTTTATGGAGAATAGCTACAGCCGTCCCTTTTTTTCTTTCATATGGAATTTGACTAAATGGTGTGATGTCACCCTTCCCCACCCCCATTCAACTGTGCTCCAGGGCGCCGCAGACAAGGAAAATTAGAGGGGAACTTTCACATAAAAGACAAGGGCTTGGCTGGTTTTGAACAGAGTCAGGTAATGCAAAGGAAAACAGGTATTCACAGGCCAGGTTCATTTTTTGCCGCTCGGCAGCAACAAATTCATTTTTAATTCTAAAAAAGAAAACCAACATCCTGGTAGTCATTTGATTTTCCAACCAGGCACTGTAATCAATTTCTCTTCAGCGTGGCCTGTTGGAATGGTAGTCGACCGCAAAGCCTGCTAGTTAGTTAACCGCATTAAAGTTCTGTTGAGAGATGCTGGATAAAAGTGCCTGAGGGGTGCTCCCCTTACCGCGCCTGAAACCACCCACTCTTTCTTGTGTGGTTCAACTGTACGTGGGTGGAGATGTGCACGCAAGGTGTGTGTTGCCTGTGTGAGTATGGACGTGTCTTCACATTTATGTCCATGCTGTTGTGCGCACCGGAGCAAAAAACTGCCACAGCACTGAACTCGCCACAACAGGCTGGGACTTACTTATACCTCCTGGAGTGTATACAGGCCATCGAGAGGGGACCTCCAGAGTTAGCTTCCCTGTTGTTCTCTTGTCTGCATTTCTGTAGCAAGGGGCATTTTTACAGGGCAGCAGTGTTAAGATTATCCCCAACCCTCTTCTTTTCACATACAGTCCTGTTACCGGTCACGGCAGAGTTAACAATCTGTGAACTGACTTGCTTTTCCATCATCCTTCCTCACTGTTTGCCTGAACACAACCCCAGCTTTATTTCACAGCAGAAAACAAATATTAAGTGCACGGCTTTCTGCTTTACCTCTGCTACTGTGTATCTGCCTGGCTCTCGCTTGCCTCTGTGCCTTCACGTCCCAGATATAATTATAGCTGTCCGAGGGATGATTATATGTTTACTCTGGAAGCTGGCCGACTGCCTGTCCCCAGTCCCCGAGGAGCTGCCTCTCAAAGGGGTTCCTCTTGAAAAGCGCCACAAAAGTGCACATAATGGAGCAAATAGGGCAACTCAAGATTGAGAGGAAGCTACAACGAGAAAAAAGAGAGATAGAGCAGTTGTGCCTTTGTGCTAGAATATCTATTTATACAAGCCTATCCACAACACTAACTCCTCTGCTCCTTCTCCTCAGAGGGCTGGTTAGCAGTCTGGCCAACGAGCAGCAGACGAAGGGTAGAAAGGAGGTTTTGGGAGTCACAAAATGAATGCCTGCAGAAGGCGACAATGCATTTATATTTACACAGACATCAATCCGTCTAACGTGGCTTCTGCTTTGGAGATGCATGATATTGTTAGCATGAGGCTAAGAGAGACAACAATGGACAGAAGCTTTAACAATACTGTTCATTCCTCATTTGCACAAACAGCCCCTGTTATCTTTGCTGTGTTTAACATGTAGTTACTTTTTGTCAGCAGATTGGTTACTAAGAAGCCACGAGCGACAACTATTGGAGCCTTACATGTCACTTATTTTGGGTAACCTAGCATTAACAAAATTCATGTAGATAATTTATGTGGGTTAAATCATAGCTGTACAGTCCACATTTGAACACTGCATGGAGTTTCAGTGTTGGCATGGCCAAATGAAGTGTTTTTAATGACTTGAGACAGAATTTTCAGACCCCACATTCATGTTGCCTAGCAGTACCTATTAATCTCTCCATGGCTGCTATGCATAAAGGTCTCTTTAGGCCAGGCAAAGGTCATCATTCCACACCTAATTAATACTCCCCATACTCCACACATACATGCACCTCATTTACACTGTATGCAGTTTCTTTAAATAAAATCATACAGCAGTTTGTTTAAGGGGACAGTAAAATGCAGGTTTGCAGCAAACATGGACCAAAATGTGTGCTCACGTCATGCTTTGACTTGTTTACAGTTTGGTATTTCTGAAGGCAGGCAGGACTGACCTGTAACTGTTAGTTGACTGGTAATCCTTGGGAATTTGCAACAGCTAATCACTTCAGCTCCCATGCGTGCTCAGGAATGAGAAGAAAAGTTGCACACAAAGAAGCAAAAGCAGGAAACTCAGTGTCTGCTCTCGAATCTTTTCCAACAATGTGTAAACAAATGAATAGTTTGTTGCTGGGCACCGGGAGGACGGAAGGCCAAGCCAATGGCTGACTTTGCAACATTATTTTTGTTGAGCTGTGATCATCAACATAATGTTTGCCTGAGGGGTCTACAGAGTACATGTTGGCCCCAGTAAGGTTAAAAGTTGGATGTGCACAGCTTGTATATTTGTGGATGTTTGGTTGTAAACTGCTCTTGGTTTCCAGTTACCTAATTTCCTGAATGAGAACAAATAAATAAATACACACTTATATAAAGAGACTTTAGATGGTTAAGCACACTCTGTTTTTATCGCCATAATTTTCTTTCCCCTACCTTTTTTCAAGTGAACACACATCGACGCACGGCCAGGCACTCACACAAGTATACACACAGATGCTCCTTTTAGCTGCAGACATACTGAAGCCCACGCATCCAGGCTCGCCTTCACTGCTGTCCCTGTAATGGGCGGTATCAGTGCTCCCTGAGCCCAGGAAAGACGATAAAAGCCAGAGTAGCTGGGTTTTATCTGTTCTGCTGAAAGTCAGCCATTGACACTGTGCACTTTAGAGGAAGTATCACTCAGTAGGAGGATCCATCCATCCTCTCATCTCCTCTGTGACAGTTTGTTCCTCCTTCTGGGACGAGATCAAGACTGCATTTATTTACCAATGAAGACGAATCAGTATCAGTCGATATCTGAAGTGTATATCTGTTACTATTAAATTGAATATAGAGTATTTACTGGAATATGGATTCAGTGAATTCTTATCTGTCATCTAGTGGATGATAAAGGCAAATTTATTTCGTAGTTCTGTGTGTCCTTTCTGTTGGTCAAGCTAATTGCTAAGATTAAGGAACTTTACAGTGTACAAACCTATTTGGAGAAGAAAATAAAAGCAAATTGCAAAATTATTTGTTAAATCTTTCGTTTTAAACATCCGTTACAGTTTACCAACCAACTTCATACTTGACTTTCCACACCCACTGTACTGTAGTTGTGTGTTTTCTTGTGCAACAAGGGATTATTCCGCACAAATGTTTGGTAAATATCATTCATACATTTAGATATTTTTGCTTAAACAGTTAATTTACTGCCCATCTGATTCTCAAACTGCAGGTTTCTTTCCTGGCATGTTTTCAAATCCTGTAATTTTCTTCAGTGAGTGCAATATTATCATGACCCATAAGAAAAATGACCCAAACTCCAAAAATAAGACCCACATTGTGACACATTCGCACCATATGGCTGCTTTTAAATAAACAGGAGCTGTAAATGTCAGAAAGTGGAATTCTTTGCTGACGAGGAAAGTGTGTGAAATCAGAAAGACCAATCTTATCTACGGTGTCCACACTGGCTCACTTACAGCCTACAATGAGTCAGTGTCTCTAATTTTGGGCTCTTTATCCATCCAAACCGCGTGTTTTGTGTTAGCATTGTGGCGAATTTAATTCTTTTGCAATCACCCACTTCACCAATGGCAACCTCAACAAAAAAGTCAATCACAGGCCGCGTCTATTTTTACTGACAGACAAAAGGAACAAAACCGAAGTCGGTGGGTTTGTCCACCATAATTTGATTGCTGACAAGTGAGGGGAAAAAGGTCTGTCAGCTTAGCGACGATACCCAACAAAGGGCAATCTCATTGTAAAAATTGTAGCACTCAATTGCTGGATGATGGGGTGCTGGACAATGGAACAGCAGGCAGCACTGGGCATGGCGAGGACCCTCCCTGCGGCTCTCCACAGCAGTAATGACAGCCTAAGTGCCAACAGCAGGTGTCTTCCATTCAAGGCTGGGCAGGTTAATAAAGTTTCCCCCTGAAAGTCAATAAACAAGAGCTTGTTCACACACTGGCTAATTGTACTCGTTCTTGTCCTCTCGTTCTCTCTTTTCCTTTCCCTCTTGCAGCACTCCCAGTCTTTATCTGTCTCTCGTCGTTCCTCTCTGCACATTTTGAGGAGAGACGAGAGAGAAGATAATGAAACTGGAGTCGACTTCCAGGTTCAGTCGCAGGAGTAAGAAATCCTAATTTCAAATCACGCACCTACAATATAATCTTGCCTAACGTTACATTAAGTGGTTCACTGCATTTGTCTAGACATTATCACGGTCTAGACACAATACTGTCATTTATTTTTATGTGTATAATACCAGTCTTTAAGGACCACTGCTTCCCACAAGCACAAGACTTTTACAGGTTAAACATTACATCACCAGTCCTATACTATTCATTTTCTGTCGCTTTCAGCATCATCTTTGTATTTGGTTAGATGCGGACTACAAATGTTGGGTCATGTTTGTCTGTGAGTGAGATCAGAGATGTGTTCACAGTAGGTTTAGTCAATCTCCCGATGTACCCACACAGGAAACAGCTGTCTGATGCCAGTCACTGCTCCAACGCCAAGGATCCGTGGGAATTATGCTCATATTGGATGAATCTGCAAATTGTGATTCGCATCAGTGCAGGAAGCGGTGTCCTGGCTGCACTGTATAAGCAGGAAGCCTGGGTGTGGTGGGAGGGCACGGAGCACATCTAAATGTGTGCCATGTGACAGACCTGCAATTACTGTTTTATTTTAAATCACAGTCATGATCTTTTAGTTGCCCATATAATAGAGAAAAGTAATTAAAAATTATTGGTATGACATGTTGTATTCCAAACAACACTGCTATTTAACATAATCTGGGGTTTTGCAGGGCTTTTACTATCCACAGTCTTTGGACCACAGAGATTGTAGCCAAAAAATGAAAGAAGGTGCATTAGAACAGCGTGTAGAAATGAAAGAGTGAAATAGTTAAATAGTGATCTGTCATGCTGGGAAGTGAATTTGAAGTTAGTTATTTGGTATAATAATGTTTTAAGGTTAGGATTTTTTTAAAAACAATTTATTATACTTTTTGCTTGTGCCAGTTTTTTCGTCAGTCAGTCGCTTTTTTGAATTGCCATCAAGTTTCTGAAAAATACAAATCATTTTGTAAATGAGCTCAGGTCCACAAATCTCTCTGTATCAGCGCTACAGCTTTTGATACTATAAAACACTTGATTATTTTAGAGAGACTTCAGTCTAATTTGACTTTCTGGTACTGTTTTTGTCAGGTTCAATCTTCTTTACCGATGATGACTGTTTACCTAAAAGCTATAAAATGGACAATTTGCTTTTATCCTATGAGCCTTTATAAACTCATACAGACGTATGAGTTTATATGAGCGAGTGTGTAATAACCAATGCTGCAAGTCTTCATTTGTGTGTACGTCCAGATGTCCTTAACACAACACACCCAAAACGCATGCAGAAAACCTCGATAAAGGAATGCATTTATCTACTGTAGTGTGCTAGTGGTTGAGGCTCTGTGTTACTCAGCATAAAGTTTGGGGTTGAAGACCTGGTGCCACTAAACTGCTACTGTTGAGCCCCTGAGCAAGCTGCTTAACCCTGTCTGCTCCAGGGACATTGACAAAATTTCATTATGCTGTAATTTACCTCTGATGAATAAAGTCTTCTTCTTAACTATCCCCAATTTAGAACAAAAACCCACAATGATGATGATGATTCAATAATTTACACTCATTTATTTGTGTATTAATTTATACTTTTAAATTAATTTTATCAGTCTATGTTTGTTTATTACTTATGATCCAGTGCTGAAGTTTGTTACATTCTATTTTTATGACAAATGCTGTTGAGATTAGGTCTTATTGATTGGTGTTTTGTCAGAAAAGCCTTTTTTCCAAACAGATTTTGAGAGTATAGTGAAGGGAAGTGTAGAAGGAGACCCTCCATTAGGGCTGGCCCGAATAGTGGTTTCTGGCCTCCGAATATTCGGGCCCTATTAAAGACGAATATCCGAATATTCATTCCGCCCCGTAACATCCAACGGGGGATATTCGGGATATTCGGGTCCAGCCCTACCTCCATCTTGTCCTTCTTTTTAACCACATTAGACAAGAATGCTGATATCGTAATTCTGCTAAATCCAAGTTAAAATTCAGTGTAAACCAAACAATGCTCCAACATTTAAAAAGCAGAGCTGTCTTTGGATGGATCATGTTAACCGCTATTACAGTGCAGATGTACTGGCACAGCTGTTCCTGCCTGCGTAGTTTTGTTGCTGAGAAATCACATGTCCACATCCCGTACACATACGATTAGTATACATGATCACAAACTGTAAATAACAAGGAATTTGAAAATATGGTTTCTGAACAGCCCCAGATATTTCCTCTGATGTGGAGGCTCGTTGTAATCCTCTGTGTGGATAACTGTCATGTACATGTTTATGCCGGATTCTTTTTTTCTCGGCATCACTTTAACGAACTCAAGTCTCTGAGGCTTGTGCTCCACCTTTAACAAGAGCCAAGTAAACAAGTCCTTATGTTAAATTTACAAAGGAAACACAGCCAGGAAAGTCAGTGGAAATGCTTTTCCAGGGAGAAAAAAGGAAGAAAAAGAATCTGCCACACCACAACCATGCAGTAAATTGGTTCAGTGCAGTGAACCTGCGCTCTGTGTTTGGGGCAGGCAATAAGCAAAACGGGGGAACATGAAATGATATCTCAGCGCATTTATCGTGATAAGAGCAGAGGATGTTGAGGCGTAATAGGAACAACATGGCTGGTAATGAGAGGAACAAGGCCTGATGGAGGAGTAGACATGGATTACCAGCATTCCTCTTGATGGGGTTTTATGGAGGAAAGAAGAAAAAAAAAGAAAGAATAGGGCTGCCTCGTTTATTTGATTTTAGGGGCTGTGGTTGTGGAGGAAAAAAAAAACACTAGATAAATGCATGTTTCATCAGGGCTAAATATTTCCACCCTGTGAAAAAATGCCGGAAAGCAAACACAAGCCAGATTGCGGACTAGTGGTAGGACGATTGTGGGTATTTGTTTACATGATGCTGTGTGTGTGTGTATGTGTGCAAATAAATACCAAGCTGTAACCACTCTACATGGCATAGCAGGTGCTTCTGAGACAATGGAGGCTTAATGTGACTGTTTACCCAGGCTGCTTTTACTCCGGAGGGTTCAACAAATAAGAAAGAAGGGGGATGAAGCAGAAGGGAAGATTTGGTTCGACCCTGAACGCATTCATCCCTGACAGGTTTGCTAAAAGGCTTCCATCAAAGTGAGAGATTTCTTCATAATCCTCCCTGCCAAAAAGTCTCCCACTGCTTTTTTTACTTTTTCCCTTTTTCACCGCAGATCCACAATCTCAGCCCGTTAGCGGTTCCCACGTCTAAATCCTTTCTCTTTTGGCATCATCTTTGCATCAGACATGTTTTAGCAAAAGAAAATATATGTGCGGGAGGTCAGGCGGGCACGGTGATGCAGCTCCTCGGAGCAGTGGCGCGTTTCACAGTTCCTGGTGTTAGGTTTAGTCAATCTCCCGTTGTATCCACAAAGCAAGCAGCTCCCTCGCATTTCTGGAATGACTCACATTTCTTCTCTCCCTCTCTGTCCTCGTTTTTAATTATTGCTGATCTACTTACGGCTTCGAAAAGCAGAGCCAAGATGTTTACCCCCCCCCCCCCCCCCCTTTTCCCTCGCCTCCCCTTCTTTTTCCTTCCTCCCTTTCTGCCGTGTCACTGTCGGAAACTGAGGTGAGATCAAGAGAAAGCAAATCCGCCAATCTGCGGTGAAGGATACTCCCTTCTCGGTCATCTGGACTCCATTTTGTTTCCTTTAGATGTTATCTTTTTATTTTTTTTGTCACAGCGCTTTGCAAACAATAAAATGACAAGATTAGGGAAGAGAAGCCCTGTTACGCGAGCGGATTAAATTGTTTAAAACAAACAGGAGCTGTAAGATGAGAAGCGCTAATTTTCTCAGCGCTACAACGCAGCCTTTTATTTCATAAACAAGATTAAATGCCAGTTCGTGTCATCACCGAGACATGTTTTTCCCATGCCCCCTGACAGCAGCACTGATATACAAAAACAGATTCGTGTCCAGAAAGTGAAGAGATGAGATTTTATCCGACCGCTTGACTGAGAAGAGAAGCAGTTAGCTAATTGAGACAGATAAAAACTGTGACTGTGAGAAAAAGCTGTGACTAAAGTGCAGAAACCTCTTATTATTTACTGAAATTATCACTGAGGATTACTATGTTTATGAGAGCCATATTAAAGACTTAATAAGACAATAAAATAAGCTCTGTTTATAGTTTGCATGTGATCTAAAGTCTTTTAAATGACTGTATTAGCAGTTAATGATTGTTTTTTATAACTTAATTCCTATTTTTATTGTCTTGATCACCAATATACTGTGCATTCACCAAGGCAATTGTAAAAATTTGGAAACACGGCAACTCATTTAAGTCCAAAAGGCATAAATAGTTGTAAATAGTGAGCATGATGAGGCAGGTTATTGAAATTCCCATTAAAATCCTGTATTTAACAGGGAATTTAACGATAAAATCTGCAACACTCTTGGAACTGCAAAAGATTTATATAGCAGACAATTTTGCAATTTGTCTTTGTTTTCTTTTAAAAGTATGTTTGGTTAAACTGCAGGTTGTTCAGATCCAGCACAATGATGTTGCTGAACTCACAGGCCCCAGAAATGAACTTGCAGAGTCGAAAATGACCTTTATCCGGCATCATCATGTGCAAAGGCTTGTTACATCCTTTGAACAGAGTATGTGTCTACATTTCCACGGCACCTGAAAAAACTCAACTGTGTGATGCTGCCAGAAACTTCAGAACAAGTGGACCCGAAGATAAGACTGTTTTTCCACATGACCCAAGTTGTAGCAAACCATATCGGAACTGAAATTCAGAAACCGCATAATTCTCATTCGTCTGTAATGACAAATACAGCCGGCTACACACTGTGTACCATCCTCTGCCAAAGCTCTTTCTCAACCGGAGGAATGCATGATCTGCAGCAGAGGTCGATTAGCTCTAATCTCACCTGCAGATTTATTTTACTGGGAGCTTAAAGCGAGGTGACGGAAAGTAACTCAATACTTTCGCACATTATCCTTATCGCCTCAGTCGCTGTTAAATCACTACTAAAACTGCTGCCATGTTTTCGTACTTCACCAGCTTCATCCCTCTCTCCCTCTTCCTGCCTACCCATCTCCCCCTCTCTCCCTCTCATGCTGCGTCTCCTAAGTTGTTGGGGTTTTTTTTTCCTCGTCTTTTTCCCCCCCTTGATTTCCTCCAGTCTACCCCACGGAGACTGAGCCAGAGCACCTGCAAGTGCTCACTTTGAAAGATGTTGCAGGCTCAAGAATGCGCGCAGTAAACACATGAGAGCTGTATTTATAATAAATCAGCTTTATGGCCCTCTGATGGAGGTGATATCAGTGAAATTTATGCTGAGAGACCTTGCCGTCCGTAGCAAAACAGCTGCGAGATAGCACTACACCCCCACCACCACCGACACCGACACCACCTTCACCCCACCTTCCCGCCACTGCCGGACCGCCCCCCCACCCTTTAGCTGCTACCCTGGTCTGGCTAAGGGTTAGAGAGCCCAACACAGTCCTCTCTATGTGGCAGGGCCTGTGGTCTCTGGAACGGTAAAGTCCAGACTGAAATAGCGTGTGGGCAGGGTGGCGGTAGTGGGTAGCTGTACGTGTGTGTGCGCCTCTGTGGTTGTGTGTGTGCAGTCATGTGTGTATTTAATGTAGGCAGGGTTGCACAAATAGCATCGGCTCAGTGGATGAGACCGGAAGAGCGTTTTAAGGTGGAATCATCGCTCTGGGTGAACTCGACGTTCACCCAGAAACGCTGACATTCCTCGCAATCCGGCCAATCTGCGAGTTAAAAGTGGTTTAAAAAGCCACAGAGAGCCCCAAAAATCAGCTACACACACACACACTCGCACTGCTACTCGGCCCAGATGATTCCTGTCACCGCTAGCGAGTGGACAGAAAACGAATCTAAAAGCAGTGATGTCACAGCCATTCCTGTGTTGTTGGGTTTCACCTTACAGAACCCATTCCCATCATTCCATGATGAAAGGTGACCACCCGCCATTATTTGGTTTTCACCACATGCAGGCAATAATAACACCGGCTGAGGCCCCCGATTGGGTAAACGTGTTCTTAAAGCCTCTAAAACGTTGCAGAGTTATACATAATCAAGCCCCAAAATAAACCACGTAAACAGTGAATTACTGTGTTTTCCTCTGATGTCATCTCCTCTGCGCCTTGCCAAGGAGGGTGCAGCGGCTTCTGTAAATGTTTGTTGTCCTTTTGTCAACAACCCCTCTTGAGGAGCCTTCATTCAAGCATGTTTGCTAATTTGGTATCACGCCGAAATGACACAAAGGTGGATGAGCTAAATCCGAGAGCGGTTCAGCCAAGACTATGTAATACTGATTACATAGCGGAGGAGAAGTTCATCCGCGCTGAGAAAAAGTGACAAATTTGCTTTCGTGAGCGCCGTTGGAGAGCCTTTGAACACGGCCTGAACTGCTCGCTCTTGTGGATGGTGAGTACGCAAACCCTCCAGGTGTGAAGGCCTCGAGCTGAATGAGAATGCAATTACAAGAAAAGGTCACATACTCTAGGTAACTCTAAAGCCTTGTGGTGACTGAAAGTTTGGAATAGAACACTTTTTTAGCTATGGCAAGGGTAAGGGTCAGAAAATGAGCTATAATCCAATCCAGCCTATTGGTCTTCTTGCCATGAAACAAATTATGATTAAATATCTGATTAGAGTATATAAATTTGTCTGCATTTATTCTCTTTTACCGTTAACTGCACTGTAAAAACAACAATGGTGAAAATCTGGCAGCTAGGGAGCCAGAAATGTTTGAAAAAGTGTGAAAATAACAGCAAATATCTGTAAAATAATTGTCTTTTTAGCTGTTTTAAATACAGTAAAGCTGTGTAAAACAATAAATATTGTATTTGTTAAAAAAATACCAATTTTTGATGTGGATATTGTGCACAGTTTTGACCTGTTTTTGAACACTGAATGCTTTTTTTTTTGATTTTACTAGATATTATCTGTAATTTAACAAACAATAGAAAATCTGTAAGCATTATGGATTTCACTGCACATGATGTACGAGCATGTAACAAATAAAAACTTGTGACTCTGTAATATATTAGCTCAAAAATGACTACTATACATACAAATGCCAACTAATATCTGTAAAATAATCTCATTTTTACGTTTAAGTCTAATTTTTAAAAAGTGGTGTGATTTTGTTGTCAGATGTTGTAAAAGAATAAAACTTGATTTACAAAAGTACAGATTTTTAATGTGGACATTATTTACAGTTGTTTTTTTACAGTTAACATGTAAATCTTTATTTTTGTGTGATTTTAATGGTTACTATCTGTAATTTGACAAAACAGGAGAAATGTGTTAGTTCACAGTAAAATGTTAACAAAAAATTTTTAAAATGGTTTAGAAGAGTTCATTTTTGACAGTTAACTACTACTTCAGTGATGGAATGAGAAAGCTGGAAATGTGAGAGGCTCACGTCGGGATTTTACCCAAGCTGCATTACAGTGACCTCTGAGAAGTTTTGCCCTCTTTCCCCATTTCCTCGTTTTTTTCCTCTCCTTCTGCTGTGTGTTCTCACCTGCTCTCCCCTGCTGCGATCCAGACTCCTGGAGGGGAAACCGAAGGAGTAACGCAACAAATTTGGCAGTTAACCCAACACCAACCGCTGCCGTGTTTGAGTAGTTGCCATGGTGACCAGCAGGCTCCCACAGCAGGAATCAGACCTCTCGTTTTTTTTTTTTTTTTTTTTACACCTCTGGCTCCGGTGGAGAGAAAGCAGCTCGAGCTGGAAGGTGTTGGTTGCAGGAACAAAGAGGATGGAGGGAGGCGAAGTGGAGTTTCACTCTCATGTGCTGCTTGTTGATTTTTAGTTGTGCTCTGTTTAAGATCAAATTTTGGATAATATGTTTCCAGATATCTTCTTTATCGTGCTCCCGGATACCCTCACATATAAATAAACAAAGCATTTCAAATGAACTCTCAGATACAGTTTAAAGTGAGCCAAACCACTAAAGGCAACAATAAATGAAAGAATTCGGGCACATGCATCATTATCCTGGCTGATATCACAACAACTGTGGTATTTTTATGCAACTATTTTTCCAGGAAGCTTTTGCTCTGTGACTTGGATGTGAGCTTTATTATTGTGAAAGGAATACAATGCTTGCATGCATCAGTGCAGAAGTGGCATATTTGTATTTCCTGGATGATAAAGGGATATTAATTCGTTTGCATGAGTTTTTACTTCATTGGAGAAAAAAACCCAAAAAAAGAACAGGAGTATCACTTGGTGCTTTTACCCAGCAGGCCCTTGGAGTGCCTCTACTATCTTTCCTTTTGTCTGTATGTGTGGGGGATCTCCATCTGCAGCCCTCAAGTATGCCCTAACCTAACTCAAATTTTAAAAAGCACTTAATGCTCCTGACTCCTTTTAAAATCACCAAATAAACCTCTGTTTATTTATTTATTTGTTTTATCGTCAGCGGAAAATTTGTGTCATGTCAACCCGGCCCCGGGGACCAGCGGTTGAAGCACAGCGAGGAGAAAAATGTGGCTTCGGTTAACTGGATCCATTACCGTGTCTCTGAAACTGCAGCGGATAAATCTGACTGCTTTTTCCTCCCCTCCGTAGCTTTATTCTTTTTTTCTTCCAGCTATGTTTGTTTGCAGAGATCGGAGCATCTTGTACCGAATGACCAAACTCCCTCCTGTATTCCATTTTGCTGGAATTACAGGCCCTCATCTCTGGAGCACGCTTTCACCGAGAGGTTTGACTTGACGTGGAACAAGTAATATGACTAAGCATGCTTTTAAGAGCTTCCCAGCAGTCAGCTACTTGGGTTAGATCCGGCCTCGTAACTATCCGATTAGGCATTCGCCCGCCAAAAGTGCAGGCCGTTAATTTAAACCTGAAGAAGAATTCGGCATGTCACTGATATTACAGAAATATGTACTTTTTTTGTTCAGGAATCCTGTGAAAAGTCCAAAAATAACAGCTTGAACCACATCAGAAAGCCACACTGATGCACTTGGTGAAATGTTAATTCTGTAATATGAACACGGGCACAGTTAGTTTATTATGAGTCAGTCGTCCTGCTGCAATAAATACTCAGAAGTGCAACAAATCTGAGAGCTGAAAATAGTCACTGCAAATGTTCTGTTTACTCGTGTTTGTTTACTGAAACCTACAGTGTCCAGCTGATCTGGAGAATTGTTTACCTTTTTTAAAAAAATTATATATATATTTGCTTTTTAGGTGCTTTTAAGGCTCTTTACAGAAGAAACAAATGTGCTTTAAAGACACAGCCGGCCAGGGAAGTTTGGAAATAGCGAGAGACGAGATAGCAGTTTGTTGGTTTTGATGTTTTCATCGGATTTGCTGAAGAGACAAATATAGAATTTAACACCAGCGTTATCATTTGACAGGATGACCTTAGTCTTGGTGCGCATGCTTTACAGTAGGTTGTGCTTGTGTGAGTATATGTGGGGTAAACTGCATCCCACCCCTGAACTTCAGCTCTCAAATCAAGGCCCTGAAAGTAAACACTGCACTGCCAGAGGATCTTGTTTATCAAATCTGCAATTGCACTCATAGAGCAAAATGACCTACAATTACAGGCCCAGCTAGAAATTAAGTTTTCAGTCAGCCATCCAGAAAAAGATCATAGGATATCCTACAAAAGAGAATTCCTCAGGAGTTCTCCTCATGTACCTTTTATCCCTAAAACTCTCTACTGACAGGTCTGTTGTAATGGCGTATGTTTAAAACCATTCCCACATCTTTCTGAAAGGTTTTATACCCACACATGTCGTTTCAGGGTGCATATGTCACACCGTGGTTCATATTTGTAGAATTTCCTCCCAGAAACAACCACAACAGTCTCATACTTCCAAGCATGAGAGTTTTTGTTGCTGCCGGCTTTGCCAAGATATTCCGACCACTCCTAAAACATCAGCCATTCCAGCAAAAGCAATTACACGCTGCTGCCCCCAAAGCAAAGTTGAGAGGTTCTCTCTTTTTTAAAAGTGTGTTAAATTCCCTCCTTGTTTGGTTCTGTGGTGCTGGGTGGAACCTGGAGGCTACCCGGCTCAAACATAAGTGGCACAAGCCTGCAGCATACCGGTTCCCACAGAGAGATCAGGAGCGTAGCAAGATCCCAAAACCTGGGTTACAGCATTCCTGGATCTGTGAGCAGCACGGTGACCTAATCGCCTGACCACCTACTGCTCCATGCCAAATCCCAAGCAGCAGGCCAGACACCCCTGAGAGTAACATCCGACTGCACCATGAAGTATTACGTCAGGAGTGAGTCATTGGATACTGAGCTTCGCTTAGAACAGCTTTACATTCTCACAAACACAGGAGCTTTACTCAGACTGGATTAAGCCGGCGAATAAACCGTATCACTGAACGGAGACTTGTCACTTCTGGCAGCCGTACAATTCAGGGTTTTTTTGCTGTCACAGTGCATTTATTGATTTTTTTCTGCCCCTCATATAAGAAAAACATCTTATGCACACACATTTCTCCCGGCTGCGGTTATGTAAAATTGATGAGGTGTGTTTACACGACAACAAACAAAAAGGGATCGTCTTTGAATGCAACACAATGTAGCTACATTGATTCAGAGTTAGTGCCACATGCTATGTGAAGTGACAGACATGAATACAGACACCCTGAAGTCAATCACAAGCATGTTTCCTGTGACAAATGTCTCCCCTCTGTTCTGCATCCAGCTGTTGTTCAGTGTTGACATTACAAACAAACTCACTTCACGCTGCCGACCCCAAGTTTGATAAACAGATCGGTCGCTCCTCATAAATCCATCCGTGTTGATTTTATTAGTGTTTTGATGTATCAGTCAAGCACATAATCAGTCAATGTGCTGACTGCTCGGTATTACGTACAAAGCAAGGCCATGGCAGCTGACCAGTAGTCCACTCAACACTTTGGCCTGTAAAATATGTACAAATAATCATGCTGTGTTTTTTTTCCAACCATGTTATTAGGTTGAAATAAGAACATAGTGATCAACTTTGATAAAAATAATGTAAACAGGGAAAATATGATAACAGCTACATGTCTTTCCTCCAGTCCGTTTGAGATAAACCCAAATGAAAGGTTTAATCTTTGTCTCATTTAAAAGGATTCAAAAAGGTGAATCATGCTAGAAAGTTATATTTAGGCATCAAATTTTCTGTTGCTATTACATGGTTTAGAATCAAGGGGCAACCTATAGGCCTGAAACATGACACCAGCATGCGTATGTAATTTAACTGCAGTTCCTCAAATGTCCACTTGAGTCTGACCCTAAATGTGAGTCAATTCCTATAGATGCCCATGTTAAAATGCTCAACTTTACAGCAGAAATAAACCAGTTTACAACCTTGTAAAGAAACATTTTGGTCTCAAGTTAATTTAGCCATTTACAACAACTGTACAGGGGGTGCATTTTCATACAATTCATCGATTTAAATTAGATTAAGGCTTAAAATTAGGCATAATTTTTATTCTGGAAGGAGGTGGATAGTGTATTAGTAATATTTGGCAAAGGCTTTAGAGGTTTGTGTCTTCTGTTTACTTCTGTTTTCTAATACCAGAAAAGTCTAAGGAAAGGCCTGGACAGTGTGCTTATTTGTTCAAAAATAAGCTGCAATAATGAATATGTCTAGCAGGCTAGCTTACACCAGTGGTAGCTGAGCATTACATCCAGGGCAAAGCAGTATTTCATTAAAAAAAATGTTTTTAAATTACATGACTTTGAGAGCTTGCAGATTTTGTGTTGTGTTGTGTTTTCTCTTCCTCTGTAACCGAGGACCTTAAAAAATGACAAAGAATTTCAGGTAGTAAATCTGCCTCTATTATCCCCATAAACTGTCCCGAGAGAGCAGAATGCCTGACAGCTGTAATAACAGAAAATCAGTAAGATGGCACTTATCGAAGGGTAATTTGATGTCTACAATGGAGAAAATCAGCAAAAATGAATTCAGTGAATTCAGCATTTTGTTGCCTTTGACTTAATGTGCGTCAAGTGCTTTGTCTTTTTCTTCTTCCTCTGCAACACTCTCCTCTCTTCTTGCCCATGGTTCGCCCACACAGGGATGTTAGCATATTCCAACTGCTTGGAATTCCTTCCTGCCGTCTTGGGAACACACACTGCATTTTAAAACTTGTTGGGCCCTTTCAAGTTTTATTTGAAAGTATGTAATTACGTTCTTGACCGAATAACAGGTCCCTGGAGTGATTTACATGCATGACAGTTGACAGTTGTTTAAGTGCTTCGTGATGGCTTAGACCACTTTGGGGGCGATTGAGATGCAGTGAAAATACAATATAAAGGAGTGGTAACTGGAAATGAGGGCAGAGGCTTTGACTGCACTCCCTGTCTGTTAGGTTTGGTGTTGATGTCTCACTTCGTAGCGGTTTGTTGGGACAGCTGTGGCTGGTCTGTGGTCCATTTGATGATTTATGAGGTCAGACTGACCAGACACTGATAGAATGAAAGAGCTGATTTGTAGCATGATGTGTATCAATAATTTTGACCTATTTTTCTGCTATGAATCACAATCCGTTAAGATACTGTAAGAATGGCTGAAAATTGAATTTGTTTCATTTCGGAAAGCATCTACCCTTCTTTTATTCTGGTTTGATACAGTGAAATATGCTATTTAGCTTCTTGCCAAATAGCAGCTTTGTACAATAACGTCATAACTTGGTTTTGAGACAACTGCTACATAGTCTTACTTGTCCAAAGAGAATGTCAGATATTCACTTTGAAGCTCGGGTCACAGGATCTCTCTCATCACTGTATCAGTCTACTGTGTTGCATGATATTTAATTATGTTCTATTCTGGTCAATTTCCATCTATTCATGTCTAATCTATTTTTCTCTCCACAACACAACACTTGTGAGGTTCTCTATCGCAAAGCATCCACCACCGCTGGGAGAGTTTATTTGGCTACCTCTTAGCTCGGCCTCTTAGGGACAGTGGTGTGGGCAAAGTCAATCCCTCCCCTCCTCAGATTAAAGGAGTATCTTCAAGTGCCAATCCAAACGGTGATAAAAAAGCTTTTTAATCCATTGAGAAAGTTTCCCGGTGTATACCCCCCAGACTCCCAGCATCAGGCGTTGCTCCATTCAAGCAGCGTCTGGACAGTGTTGAAGCCCAAGTGTGTCTCCCTGCACCCTGACAGAGGGAAGGAAAAGGCTTAAAAAGGCCCTCGCCGCCGCTCACTTGACCAGCTCCCTTTGATAACATCTGGCAGGGGGCAAGTTTGCACCAGCAACGGCAGGAGATGGACAGACATTAAAGTCCTGTCACTCACAGCTCCACATCATTCGAGCCTCAATCTCATACGCTGGAGTGTCACTGATGATCTCTCTTTATAACGGGTCTGATGATGTTCTCCAGCGAGAGTGTTGTATGAGATAACAGCTGCTTTAAAATCCTAATGCAAATTCACTCACTGCAATGGACTTTTAGTGACAAAATCTGAAGAATCTGTAACTTTCATCCTTAACATTCTTTCTAAAAGGAAGCTCATAGTGTTTATCTAAGCAGGGATGTCTGTTGAAGGAGATGAGCTGGAAAAGACCTATCTTTGTTCTATTAAAGGGGGGGAAGAAGCAAGTTTCAACACAGCTCAGACCAGTTCAACATCCATCCCTCTCCATTTTCTTTCTGTTTACTTCTAGGTTCATGAGTTTACATGCCAATTCCATTACAGGGATTAAAATAGTTTGTCCAATCCATCCTCAAACTCTTGCTTCCCCTTGTCCTTTCTCCCTCCCTTAACCCCTCATTCCACTTACAGACTTTTAGGTCCCAGCGCTGGGTTAGGGGGATTACAGGACCAGCACGCCGCGAACTCGAGCGCCCGAAGAAACGCGAGGCAGCTGCTTCGAAGAATGTTCCGATGAGAAATCCAAGCATTAAGTGAAAGCTGAGGTTTGATCAATGGCTGTGGCGCGTGTCTGCACTGGTGAACACTTCTCAGGGGCCGTGGAAAGAGACAGAATGAAGGTGTGTTATGACATCGGGCCGTGGGGGTCTCGGCGGCTGGGTCACCTTTGAGCTGCTGCTGATTAAGGGCTGGTGTTCACAGGTGAGCGGCTCCAAGCAGGATTTAGTGACACAAGCGCAGAGGTGAAACCACCCCACACTCCCAGCTGACGTGAAAGCAGCGAAGCACCGCTGACCTCTTCCTCCGAATGGCCAAAGGCAAATGTCAGAGGATAAGTGAGCGCCGTGACTGCTCAGCTCACTCAAAGAAAAGTTATGAGATCTGCACTTTCTGCAAACTTTCAAGACTACATTGATGCTTGTTGCTGGAAATACAGTTTGAAATGAGATATTTTTGGAATCTTTTCCGATAGAGTCCATCGCTGCTAGATCAGAGGTTCATTTCATACGTGGTGAAATAAGTCAGTCACTTGCTGCCTGTGGGTCTAAGCCACCCGCAGTTGGTAATCTCCTTCGAAACTGAGGGGGCTCAAAGAGGCTAAGCCTGGTCAACACCTCGGAAGGGACATCCGCAGCATATCTTGTGCTCCCAGCAGCCTGGTTGGTAAAACATGTCTGAAACTTCCTTTCTGGAAGAATCTCTAGGAGGCTTTCAAGCCACTGTAGGCTGCATTGTGAGATAAAATACATGGATGAAATAGAGTTTTCCATCTGTAATAGTGTGTACAGAGACAAGCAAGCTGACACTGGATATTTTAGTGTGCAACTGATGAAGAGTAGTTCTTTGAAGAGGCATAAATATGTTAAAGATATTAAAAAATGCAAACAAAGGCTTGTCAAGAATCAAATCACTTTGAATTGCTTGCATTGTAGCTTTCCAGTAAATGGTTTGTTGACGGCACAACAGGGTCAGCAACAATAAAAGTTTACAACAATATTCAGGCCAGTGCATTTTTATGTGATATTTGAATTTCTGACATAAATATTCAACATCAGAATGACTGTATTAGTTTGAAGGGTCATTTTTGTTTTTACATGATGGAGAATTTCACATCAAACAGACATCGGCCACAAAATTAGATCCTGTTACCATCAGGAAGTCCGATATCTTCAGTCACAATAAGTAACACAGATCCACTCATATGGTAAAGGTAATATCATAAAACCTATTAAAATATTCAGTGCATAAATAGCATTTTAAACGTACATGTTGGTGTGTTTTCTTCCAATTCCAAACTCGATTACACTAAGAATTTGTTTGGTGCAACATGAATTCTTGTTTCTTAAAAATAACTGGATCATTAATAAAATCTGTATGAAATAATATTAGATAAATACTCATTTTAGGTTCCAAATTGCATTTTCCAACAATTCTAAAGCATTTTGTCAAATAGAAAACAACAGTCATAAAAGGTCCGTTATATGACGCGAGTATGAACTGTTTCTTTGTGCCAACAAATGTTTCTTTTTCCATTACTGTACCGGACAGGAAGATCTTTGTTATCTGTTCAAAACACATTGCTTCATAACTCTGTTGTTTGTTTAGATGCAGCTGTTTTTTAGGCTTATCTGCAGCTTGCAGCTTGTGGTCTGAAGTTACGCTGGTGTGCATCATACTGAGGTAAGTTTGTTATCTTGTGCATCTCAATAACCTCACAGGAACATCTGGTTGTATAATGTTATTTTTTTAGTCGTCATTACATTAATTTGTGTGTCCTCCCACACATTTTTATGCATAAATACATGTGGAAAAGTGGAACTACACACGTACATGATGTGAAATATTGACAATGTTGCAAATCATACCAACAGTGAAAGACAACAGCAGTTCTAACACACTTTTTAACAGCGAGCGGGTCGTCAAGTTGTCAGCAAGTTGTAACATACAAGCAGTAATGCTGCAACTTTAATATTGTAATAATACTTAAAAGACTTTATTTATGATCCGTCTGTCTGCAAAGTTCCAGTGAGCTACAACACTTGTGTTTTGCAGACACTTCATCTGTACTCAATGTAAATCAGAGCTTCTATAATCTTAGAATATCAAATCCTGCATCGAGGCTGATAAAAAGTCATGTTTCGTACTTTTTTTAGTACACCGGTGCAACAACAGGTGATTAATCCCAGTCTTCAGAACTTAAAGGTGAAGCTGATTATATATGGATGCCACAAGAAAATCTCACCCAAATTAAGTTGCATATGGCAAGGTCCCCATCGAACAGACCAAACACTGGTGGTTTTAGTGCTGGTGAGGAAATGAAACAATCAGAGCTTGCTACCCAGCATTCCGACTAATGCAGGAGGTATGTGGTGAGAAGGTCAGGAAACTAAGTGGCTGTGAGTCACAAAGCCACACACATAAATGTACACATGCACACAATGTGGCAGTTTCCGATCTGGAGTGAAGAGCAACAGGGGGGAAAGACTTTCCAACCATGAGTGAGGAGCTCAGTCAGTCAATAATGATTCCCAAATAAAATCTCTGATTTTAAAGGCACCCAGTCAATACACAGCAGAAGGACCATTAAAAATATACTAACTTGCAAACAATGTTATTAGCATCCCAGAACTTCTGATCTGTATCAACTACTGTTTAATCTTTACAGCGTTAGAGGTTTTCTCAGAGCATGAATATGATGCTAAGAGAAAAAAAAAAGATCCAGAGCCAATTTAAGGCACTTTAATTGAACAGAAGATCTATGAAAATATACCATTCCCTCAGAACACATAATGACAACATGTCTGCATTTTCAGTACATTTATTAATACTAAAGTAACTGTCAAGTGTGTGCATGTGTTTGTGTGTTTTGAAAGAGAAGTCCGATGGAGTTTCTAATAAAATCACTGTTTCACACCTCCACCAGTATAATGGGAGTCAATCCAAAAAATATTCAGGATCATCCTTTCAAAAGAAAAACCATAAAATTATCTTTACTTAACTATATTGATTTAGCTCTATACTAAGCCAAAAACAACCAAAATCTTCTGAAGTGGGGTTTTGAGGAAACTATCTTATCAAAATCTCTATTATATGCATCTCGAGTAGCAAAAATTTGGTTTTGGGTTTGGATTTGTGACAGGTTTTTTTGGCAGTGTGATGATGGTCAAGTGAAAAGGTTAAGCACATGGCAATTTAAGAAACACTGATCTTAGAAAAGCAGTGCATTGTATTTTTTTTTTTTTTTTTTTTTTTTACATCTTTTCAGTTTTATTTACTTTTTAGTTTTGCTAATCCTGAAGTCTGGCAAATATTTTACACGTGCAATTACCAATATGTCACTTTACTGTCTGGAACCGTGCATTTAAATGCATATTGAGACTACTGAGCTGCTGTAATTCACAGTCAAATCACAAAGTTTCGCATAATGCGGAAGGAGGAAGGAAAAAACAGCGCGCAATGAGTTGTCTTTATTTAAAGTGGAGGAGGAGAGAAGGGGGGTTATCCAAGGTGTTTGAGACAGATGAGGGAGGTGGGGGTCGGAGGTGGAAGGAGGGAGGGAGGTGGAAAGGGAGGGAGGAGGAGGCAGGGAGGGTAAATTGGGCGGATACATAAAAACTGCAAGGGGCTATAGATGCTGGATCATTTGGAAAGCCTTGGCCGTCCTGCGCACCGCCCTTACGCACAGTCCTGGAGACGGATAGGAAACCCCGACGCGGAGCCCGAGCGCCGGCCTTCGCTGCTGCTTGTCCGCGTTAGAGGTGTCGCTAAAGGATTAATGAGCCAAAAAGGCACCCAGCTCCTCCTTTAAGGCTCATTTCGGCGTTTTTTCGGCGATACGCCTGGACTGCCTTACACCTTCTCCTTTCATATTCATTCCATTCGAGGATACCTGTACCTCTACTGATGGTAAGCGCTCATCAGCTGACATATTCACACATCACACTTATCAGCAGTGGAGCTTTTACAAACCGAAACATTTGAATAAAATAGGAAAGGAGTCTCGTTGACATTTTGTGACTTTAGGTTGCTGTTTGTGTGCGTTTAGGCGACTTCACTGAGAGTTTAGCAGAATCCCGGTGGAAATCTACAAGGATACATGAGTATTCAAATCGTGCTGGCGCAGAAATGAAGACAAACTTTAACAAAAGTGTGTGTTTGCTTCAAATATCGCTGTGATCCCGGTCAAGTATGGAACAGGTTAAAGGCATTTTGTGCCCGAGACTTGAGCAATGACAAACCAAGATAGTGAGGTCATTTCCAAACAGAGCGTCCGATTTTCCTGTGTTTCCTTCTCGTCGGTACAATTAAAATATTTACACCATGCAGATTTGTAGCTTTCTTCAAAGTTTGACACTGATCTCTCTTCATTATACACCTGTATGTGCCTGTGGTCGTCCAGGTATGCGTAATACGAACGATGGAGATGAGCGAGAGCTCAGTATTTCAGACAATAATGTAGAGCAAACATAGTTTATTAGACTAATTTTAACTTGATTTAATTTCAGCTTCAAATGTACGTTTTTTAACAACAATTCGTGCGTAATCGCGCCAGTCTGCTGAGCACATTTCTGCCCAGTTACAACAAAGTCTGCAAAAACATTAAGTGGCAACACGTTGCAGTGGCACAGATGTGAATCCGGTTTATAATTGTTCAACGGCGTTGTAAGACAAGGACTCACATGTTTTCACTCGTTTGTAACAAGTGATTATAAAGTGAAATTGTGCCTTTTATCCAGTAAGTCTGCTGCAGAGAAAACATTTTGCGGCCTGCGGGCGCATGGCGTCCTTGGCACACGATTTACTTTGCAACTCGAATTTCTCTGCTGCAGCGCATGGAAACAGCCGAGCCAAACTGTTGAGTATGAAAGCATTTTATATTTAAAAACGTATAAATGTATTTTATTATAAATAGCCACGTGTTTCTATCAAAAATGAGGCTCAAATTCGTTTCAGAAAAATGCAGGTCCAGGTGTTGATTTCACCTGATGTTTCCATTTTTATCTTTTTAAGCAAAGAAAAAAAATCTCATGGAAACTAGGAAGCATTTGTGATTACTAAAGTATTTTTGTCGTGCTTTGATTTAACCACATTAGAAGAAAAAAACTCGACAGGATTAATCTCAGAGAAGTCATTCAACTCATCACTTACTCGAGACTACGTGCCTTTCAAAACTCAGCTAACAAAACCATTAATCTCCTTTCAGTGATCTCACTGACTGTGAATGTTTTAATGTTGAGTTGCTCACTGGGAGAAAATAAAATCCTAAATCTGCTAAACTGTCCTACAATGAGAAGAATGACAGGCCTCTGTTGTTTTCCACACAAATTAGATTTTTAAAAAAAAAATCTATTTATTTATTTACTTACTTTGGCAAACTGGCTTTATGTGAGGCCCCAATTAGCGCTTTACCCATTTTAGCTTTACAACCAAATTATTATGAGGAAGGAAAACAAGCAATGAAATTCTATTGTTGGAAAAAAAAAGTGATGTTTCACATTTGCCCATTGCAGGATGCAGTTTGGAGAACCAGAATAATAAAAATGTGCTTTATAAAAAAGGGTGTTAGCATTAACAAGAAAAAGACCACAGCATCTGAATAATAAACACAATGATCATGTTGTTAAACTTGTTGTAAGCAGCTAAAATGATAAAATCAGGCCATAGATTTGTTCCCATGGTAACCTGTTGCCCTCCTCCTTTCCATTCCCATCTTCCCTCCCACCATCACTGTCAAATTCCTCAGGAAACACATCTGAAGAGCCATGTGCATAGTCTGATCACATTATCTCTGGTCAGAGAGAGACACAGGGAGAGGGAGAGGCCGAGGGGGATCGAGCAAAGCCAAGAGCAGTTGACTGCTGTGGCCTAATTGCACCTTGGTCTGCATTTGTTGTTGCAAGAAGTGTTTGTCTCTCACTGAGTTGGGTGTCTTTAAACATTTTTATACATCCAGGAGTGCTGCTTCACTGTTGAGGAGAATGTATGAGTTCTGATACATGTGGGGGGAATTGTTGAAATAATTAACAGGATTTGGTGTAATGTTTTATCACCGCTGGTCAAAACAGGCCAGAAAACATGAACACGCTGACTTTTTTTCCCCAGAGTTGAAAGTTACTCCCAGTCTGCCTTACATCTTCTTTCATCATCATCACACCACTTTGAGTGTCTGTCTGTTTTAGCCTGCAGCTTTGTCAGTGGCTGGTTACAGTTACAAGATGTTCTGTATGGTCAGTGTTTTTGAGTGCTATGAATCCCTGTAATCATGGGAGAGGCCCTCGCTGTACAATGAACGTTTGTTGTCAGAGATGTGCACACACACACTTACTCACACACTCAGACACACACACACACACACACACACACACACACACGTTTATCCCCCCCACCCCATGGGTAATAGAGCTGATCATGTTCTGAACCCTCCTCTCTCTCTTTTATTTTTTTTGTTTTTTGCCACAGTTCTCACGAACATGCCAGTGGTGGCACACACTCGTGCACATGTACAGACGCTCATGCATGCTCACCATTCAGCTCATCATTCTTGTTTTTTGCACACACACACACACACACACACACACACACACACACACACACACACACACACACACACACACACACACACACACACACACACACACACACACACACACACACACACACACACTAGATCTAGTGTCATGACCGAGAAAGGAGGGTCAATCGGAGGTCAAAGTCTAATGCAGTTAGGAAAGAGATCCTTGATTGCGTGTACAGTGAGCCATGCAAGGGCCGAGATAATCGCGCTGATACGAAGGCAGCCATGCTCGCACACTGAAAAAGCCACAAACTTTATGCTACACACACATACACACACTGTTTTCCTGCTAATATGCATCCTTGCTGTGCAGTAATGCTTGGTTGCTCTCCAGTGGAACAAGCTCCAAATGATGACCAAAGATGTTGCTCCGGAGCTGAAATGTTACATGGTGCTGCTGTTGTGGTTACTCAAAAAAATCCATCATTTTATTAGCGTGCTTCAGCGGCGTTTATCACCTAAAATAACACATAAAAACTGAATCATTAGAGCTGTATTGCTGTCATTGTTAAGCCTGACTCAGATGGCTGTTAAAGCTGTGGATAAATCTGTTTTTTAAGTTTTATTTGGAGAAGCTACACATTAAGCTTCCACAATTTGTTTAATTTAGTCTTCTGATGGGTATTCCAATAAAATACGCTTGGTCCTATTGTTTCATCAAATTAGGGAGTCAAATACACCCTGTTAAACACCATACCTACATCAGTGCCGAATGTTTCCTACTGATGACAGTGATGTCAAAGTACAGCAGGTCTGTCATCGGCGTCACTAAAACCTGCCTTCAAATGGGAAAGCGTTACCAAGAGATGAGGCCCTTTTGAGGTGGATCTATTTAGTTCCTTGTCTGCAAAAGGTGATCTAAGTTGCTTTGAGGGATAAAAGCTGAGTGAGTTCACTTGGAGACAGTTTTTGTAAGCAAACAGCCCTCTTGTTTTGGATGTAGGTTCTACAACTCCTCATCAAAGTCATTTTATCTGCCCTTTGGTCCGTGTGTTTCGGACGTCTTTCAGCTGAAGCTGGCAGTTATCTGTTATAAGCTGCTTTTTGAGTGGGCTTTTGGTGAATTTCCCGAATAGATGCAATAATTGAATTAGGTGTGTTTTCTGTCTGAGGTGAGTGTAAGACATTAGGGATCTGCTGTCTGTGTTGTGGCACATACCTCCTTACATTCCAGTTACAGCAAATAGCTAGCTTACCCACGAGCCAAAATGATAAGCCTTAAAGAGACACTGGGTCTCTCGCCTGCCCACACAAGCTAACAGATATGCACTCGTGCACTGCTCTTCAAGTAACTACCACCTCAAGTGTTGGCATTCAGTTTATAATTCCCCCTGTGTTTTTTTAACTGTATCTTTCAGGAACAGGGTCACTCCAACGTTCTCCTGCAGCCGCCCAGCACCACCTAACATTTCCTGGAAGAACGTGTCCATTGCCTGCTCCCAACAAACATGGACTGTTTTCCCATGCTTTATTTTCTGTCGGTGAGTAAGTAGACCATGCCATTTCAATTTGTGGCATGTGACACGTTGCTACGTCTTGCAGTCTCCCGCCCCTTTCTCCTCTCTGTCCGCTGAATCACTCATTTATGTGGCATTAATCCAAGCCTAAACTAAAGGTCCCAGTGTGGTGCTGGTCAAGGGGCGTGCATGAGGAAGAGTCTTTTGTTTTAAAAGTGTGGCACAAAGTCCTTGGCTGGAGCAGACTGTGAGAGACCGAAGCTCCTTATCGAGTTAAGAATTTGCTCCGACCCCAGGGCTGCCTCTTTTATTTGTCTAATCATAGAGAAGGAGACAAGAGGGGAGGGAGGGAGCGAGGAGGAATGGCCCTCAGATTCCATTAAAAAAAAAAAAGTTGGGTTCTTGAACCAGCTGTTTACCTTTGGAGGATGTTGCCAAAGATAAACTGCAAGTGGTCTATCTGATTGGGGACTACTTTACTGTAAACAAAGCAGGCTGGACTATTGAAACTAATTAGTGTTCCCTTAGTGGGAATAGAGGGTAAAGATGGGGTTTTACAGCTGGAGAAAATGTACAGAAATGTAGAAAAAGGGAAGTTTTACGTGTTACCTAAAATGGATGCCTTTCTCTCCCCTTCTCGTCCTTTTCTTTTTGTGTTTTCTCCCCCTCCTGCTTTGTTCAGTCCTTTCCTAATCTTTTATCTCCCTGTTCCATCTGCTGCTCCCACCAGAGACATCATGATTCCTGGTAATCGAATGCTGATGGTCATTTTAATATGCCAAGTCCTGCTGGGAGAGAGCAGCCATGCTAGTCTGATACCTGAAGAAGGGAAAAAGAAAGTACCTGGCCTGCAGGGTCGTTCGGCCACTCAGAGCCATGAACTGTTGCGGGACTTTGAGGCCACGCTGCTGCACATGTTCGGCCTCAAAAGGCGGCCGCGGCCCAGTCGCTCGGCCACCGTGCCTCACTACCTGCTGGACCTCTATCGGCTGCAGTCAGGGGAGGCTGAGGAGGCCGGAGAGCATGACATTGCCTTTGAGTACCCAGAGAGGTCAGCCAGCCGGGCCAACACTGTGAGGGGTTTCCACCATGAAGGTAAGGAAGGTCATAAGAAGTGGGGGAAACTAAAAAAGCAGAAAAGACAAAGCAGGAAATGTTCTCATGAGTAGGAAGAAGGATGACAGATGCAAATGTCAGCACTAAAACATTACACCATACTTACAGTTGCCAGGAATTCCAATAATTTTGGTAGTAGTGTCGTGCATTAGCTTGGGCGAGGGTAAAAAAAAAAATTCCTACATCCCCTGAAACATGATTGTAAGAGCGCTCCACCCATTTCGCCATAACCAAGGAATCTAAGGATGTGGTCACCAAACGCTGTCTACAGAGGGGCAAAAAAATTCTGCTAGACAAGCTCTTGAGAGCCTAATTTGACAAAAGCTCTGCGTATTTGGTTAGCAGCTCAAGGAAAAGCATACCTTCATATTACTGACTTACACTTCTCACCCCACCCAGCAGATCATGGCTTAAAAAAGCCTGTTCTTGGCCTGGAATTGGAGTGTGCTTCTGTCTCATGTCTCCACTTTATATGGCTCTTTTAGAAGGACCTTCCTCAACATACAATTATCTTTAATGCTACTCTACAGCCTTCTAAATAAAGCCCCTACTGCCAGCAATGTGGGTGCTGAGAGCAGACTCTTTACAAAGATGGAAAAACCATCTCAGAAGCTCGTGTGATAGAAAGAGTGAAACGCTAGAAGGGTTTCTGTTTATTGTGACTGCTTCGCTTTAGCAGCAAATGCAGAGGTTTCAATTAGGCTTGGAGAAAGTCCAGGTTGAGCCGATCTGTTCGTTGTAAACTGAGCTCGGCAAGATAGCCCGAAACATGTCTGGTAAATGCTTGAAAACAGCCTTCGAGATTGGCATACAGACAGACAGAGATGATGTAAAGAGAGGAATTGATCATGAGGCATAGTGAATCGAGAAAACTGGTAAGCTTTTTAGGGCTACAGAACATGTCTGCCCTTAGGGGGAGGAGTGAGGAAGGAGGGATGAGTCAGCCGTAATGGAGCTTGTCGAACACACTGCTAGTGGCAGCGCAGGCCAACGTACATGGCAGCGTACCAAAGCTAGCGGGGGAAGAAGGAGCACTGCTGCAGGAGGAGGAGGACCTTCTCCTGCCTTTTGATGCAATGTGCACACATGTATGCTTGTGTATGAGTTTGCACTCCTCTCTGCAAGCATTTACCCTCCTTCTCCTTTGCTAAACTATGTTAATAATACGCTTTGAAGCCTTTTGAGTGGGAGTGCTCGCTTTAATGGAAGCGCCATTGTGCCATAGTGTGACTGATCTGTCCAAAACACAGGGAGGCATTGGACAGTGAGCTGAGGAGACATGTTTACAGGAAAGGTTGCAACCATTCATCCAAAAAAAGATGGTGGTAGTTTTCATTCACTGGGTGCAACAGGTGCCATCTCTGTTCCTTTCATAAGCTTAAACTACACAGCAGCCAGGGCTTAGAGAAGGTGCGTGCATGCACACTTCATACTTTGAATACGCTACATTCCCTCACAAGATCTTCTTTCCCGTGGGCTTCAGGAAAACGAGATTCTACTGTATTGTCTGACTCCTTAATGATTATTCATGATGAAAATGATAAATGTCTTAAGTGAACAAACTGCAGAGCTAATCAAAAACACAGCAGGTTTTAATAATGAGAACCACCTGGGTAAGATTAGGGCCTGGGTGTGAAATAACAGGGGTGGATTGAGCAGGAAAATAGTAGACACAACATTCCTTTCCCCAACAATGGTGATCTTGCCAGAAATCTGCAGACTGTGCGTGGAACAGGGAGCCTCCACTGTGTTTATACTGTAGCTGTGGTACGTTAATCACCACCCTCCTTGTAATGCATGTTTCAGCAAAGTGCTCAGGGAAAGGCATTGAGAGAAGGGCGGTATAATCCTTATAGATAGATAAGGAAACATGGACGAAATATATTTATACTTTTGGATAAGTTAGAGGCCTTGAGAAGTGTGCATGTATGTTTTGTAGTTTCAATTAAGCCTAAGTAAGAGTGAGGAAGTGTGAGGTTAGCACAGATCAGAACTTCAAAGCTATGCTTCATTTTTTTTGGCCTTTTCAAGGCTTTATTGGATAGGAGAGATAGAGACAGGAAATGGGGAGAAGAGTTGGGGGAAGACATGCAGCAAAAGGCTGCAAGCAGAATTCAAACCCAGGCCACGTATACATGGCTCACCTGCTTAACCCATTGAGCTATACAGGCACCCAAAGCTATGCTTCATTGGTGTATTTGCTGGTATTTCTTGAACTTTGAACGGCAACTGCCACAGTTGTAACAAGATATCTTTATGCAAACTTCATATCTTTTGAGTTTTCATTCTATGCATTGCAATAATTGACTTATGGGACATTATAGAATTGTGCACTTCAGCAAAGATTTTTCTCTTGCCTGCTTTCAGAGCACATGGAGAGGGTCCATGAGCTGGACAACAGAGAATCCACGCCGCTTCGCTTCCTCTTCAACCTCAGCAGCATCCCAGACGATGAGCTGCTGTCCTCCGCAGAACTGAGGCTCTACCGCCATCAGATCGATGAGGCCTTGGCCGACTCCCTCTCAGACGGCCACGGGCTTCACCGGATAAATGTGTACGAGGTGCTAAAACCACCGCGACCTGGGCAGCTGATCACGCAGCTTCTGGATACACGACTCGTGCAACACAACGCGTCGCGCTGGGAGAGCTTTGACGTCAGCCCTGCCGTGCTGCGCTGGACTCGTGAGCGCCTCCCTAATTACGGACTGGCGGTGGAGGTTCTGCACCTCAACCAGACTCCGCACCACCAGGGCCGACACGTCCGCCTCAGCCGCTCGCTACACCAAGAGCCCGGCGAGGACTGGGAGCAGCTACGCCCTCTCCTGGTCACCTTTGGCCACGATGGAAAGGGTCACCCGCTGACCCGCCGGACCAAGCGCAGCCCCAAACAACGGGGCCGTAAGCGCAACCGCAACTGCAGGCGCCACGCACTGTATGTGGACTTCAGCGATGTAGGCTGGAATGACTGGATAGTGGCGCCTCCTGGCTACCAGGCCTATTACTGCCACGGGGAATGCCCCTTTCCTCTGGCAGATCATCTGAACTCCACCAACCACGCCATTGTTCAGACACTGGTGAACTCTGTGAACAACAACATTCCCAAGGCCTGCTGCGTGCCAACAGAGCTCAGCGCCATCTCCATGCTCTACCTAGACGAACACGACAAGGTGGTCCTAAAAAACTACCAGGAAATGGTAGTGGAGGGCTGCGGCTGCCGCTAACACACAAACTTACTAAAACGTGGACATGGACTTGGGAAAAAAAAAGCAGCATGGATGCTAAAACAAATCAGAAGGTCTTTACTCCCAAAAAATGTTCACTTGGACCCTTATTTATAACTTTTATGAGGTGTATGTTTGTCTCACTTTTTTTGTTTCTTTGACAATATGATCATATATTTTGACAAAATATATATATTTATATCTACATATTAAAAATAAATTGAGTCCTTATTTTAAACATAACAAAGCTGTACAACTTTTCATAATGTACATTAGATTGTATAAGTTTTTTTTATTGAGAAAATAGTAAAAACACTCTAAAAAGTAAAGTTTAATGGTAATATTTATTGCTTTCGTATTATATACAGAACAATATTTTTTATAAAAACATGGATTGCCTACAGTAACACATTCAGTCATATCACAAATATACCCTTTGTGAATTTTGCGTAAACTAGAGCACTGCGTGAATTTGTCACCACACAAAATTTTTAAGGAATCTGTTAAAACACTTGCAATAATTGTGCATTGGCTCTAGTTAACAAATTTACATCAACACCAGCATTATCATTTTAATAAGGCCTTTAAAGCAAAATCATTTTTACCTTAATATAAAATATCTGTAATAAGTATCCACAATAAGGAGTTACAAGAATAAAAGCTGACATTATTGGTACTACTTTTGTAACATGAATTTGATTTTTAAAAATAGTTATTTATATCCTGAGGTTTTTTTTTAATTGTGTTCAAATCACTTTTTTTACAAAATGAAAGAGACAAGCAGAGAAGTTTCTCTCATGTTCTTTCCTTCCAAAATAAAACAATGTTTGGGTTATTATCTACTATCACACCAGCTTTGAATGACGCTACATTAAAGGAAAACAGTAGAAATTCTTACCCTGTAATTCTACGTTTTCTCCATCGTATTGTATATTTTTTAATAACAGAAGCTTTTTTAGAAGTGGTATGCCATTTCAAAACGAGCAGGCCTTATTGTTCTCAAATTTCACTTTTATGTCAATTAGGATAACATGTGATGTTGGATACTCGCTAATCCAATTGCAGTCGGGGTGGGTTGTTCAGCCCGACTGTGTAAGAGTGATTCTATTGTTCCTGACGTCCCCACATTGGGGGCATGATTGTGGCTGATGCGTCCTGCCCTCATACAAGGCGGCTGAGTCCTCAGAAGAATCAAAGGTTAGACGCTCTGTCTCCTGCCTTTGTCTTCAGCGGCTCATGCCGGCAGAGCAAAGACGCCTGTCTCCAACCTGTGCCCCATCACACAATGGGCTTCTACATCACTTATTTACAAGCTGACGGCTGGCCCAAATTATATGATAATGTTTAGAGAGAGCGACTCCTTTGAACTGCTGGGGGACGTTGGCTGGGCTTTGTTTTCTCAGACAGTGCCCTGTACATCATCGTGAACCACTATTGTAAAGATGACAGTGTAGTTGCACTTTTAAAGGCTCTGTAAAGATTAAAAATGCAACATGAAAGTGTTATCTGTCTCAGGAAAAGACAGACAAAAAGCACATTTCTCCATTTCTGCTCAGTCAGAATTTACCAAAAATCTTAACTTTAGTTGTATGAAATAAATTACAAATGACACTAATTTCCCTTTATTTAATGAGAAGTCAGGCAAGTTTGTTAGTTTTTCCTACTGGAGCATGTGCAGGCCCTCGGGCCCTCTCTAATTGCTGTTGGACTTCTCTTTGATGCTTGCATATCAGGATCAAAAAGGGGTGACTCCTAAACAAGGGGAAGACAGGGAAGAATTTCATTTTGAAGTGGCTGAAGGGAAAGAAGAAGAAAAAGCTGCGGGAGGCTGGGAGCTACATGCATGTGTGTGTTCGGGAAGAAAGGGGGGAGTGTTTTTTCCAGCAGCTTGACGGTGCATTTACAGCATTTCAACCCCCTGAAGATGAGATAACATCAGCTAGTGATGGTAGTTGTCTTGCCTTGTTCTTTATCCCACCACCCTGCACAAAGACAGGACGCGTGTTTATTAAAAAGCCCAGTTTGTGAAAGCTACCATTTAGTCGGCCTTTAAAGTTTGCTGCAGGAGAAGCTTCGCCGCGTGATTGTCAACGTGTTCTTCAGGAAATCGATGAACATGAGCGTGTCTGAGAGCATGAATGGAGGTAATAGGTGGGGGGGAGGTGGGGGTCAATTACAGAATGAGTCCTTAAAAAACAGATTGAGGGCTTTGTCATTCCTATGTGACGTGCCACTCCGTCTCCTGTAAGTACTCGTTCTCACGCAATTACAGGTGAGTCATTATGCAGCGGGTCTATTGACACTGCTCGACTAATTGACTGGGGGAATTCTTCAAAAAGCTTTTTTTATTTGGATGTTCCACCGTAAAGTGAGCCAAGTGTTTACAGACAGTAAATCTCCTCCGCAGGAACAAAGGAAGATAATCCTCGCTCGCATTGCCTTGTTTTAGTGGGAGCACTCCGTACCTCTATTACCGAAATGCTGCTTTTCTTTTTGTTACAAGATGTTACAGAAGGGAGTGGGTGTGTAAAATCAGACTTTCAGGTAAGTCACGTGACTCGTCTGCTAACGGTCGCCTGAACCGGAAAGCACTGAAAACCGCATAAAGATCATCTCAAGGTATGATATTCTGATTTGTATGTTTAGCAAAGGGATTATTATAGCTGCACTTTTAACCCTGTAGTTACACAGCAGCGATAAAACCGTTTCAGCTTTCTGACAGAAGAATGAAAAAAAATCTTCCTCATTGTGTTGTAACTTGAAATATTTTACAATTTATGAGCTCTGACTCACTTTTAATGCCATGTTGCCAACTGGCGGGGAAATCTTTAGTGAACAACACATCTTGTAAGAAAACACTAACACTTACCACGTTACTGTTGTAATTCAAAATTTAGTCATGCTAAATGGCGGCCTGACTTTTAGTTGTCTCCACCCCGTTTCATTTTGTTGTCACTCAAACTGTGACATTTTCACAATAGCATGACTAGAAAGGAAGTAGTAGGTGCTATTTTAGTATATTTATTAACTGGATAATCTTGTTTTTTTTTTTAATTTATTGCTTCAAGTGTAAGAAATAGCAAGAGTGTTGCCTTTAAATTTCTTGTTTTGACGAGTGAACATTCCAAAACGTAAAGAAAATCATATTAAAAAGGATATAAAATGGCAAAAAGCAGCAAATCCTTAACAAGCTTATTAATAACTGAAACAATCAATGTTCATTATTGTAGATACATTTAAAAATCTAACTTTCTACTGCAGTTTGGCCTTTCTTTTCACACAAAGCCGTTTCTCCGCCCTCAACAATGGAGCTAAATTTGTTCCACTAGTGTGAAAACGGAAAGGCTCATTTCAGTCATTCCATCGGTGTTTTTGTCATCATTTTGTACATCTACATTCAATCACATTTTCACTTTGATACTTTATCTTCTCCCTGTCAGAAGTCTTTACAAAATTTGATAAATCATGCAATACAATAGTCATTTGACTGATGAATTAAATCACTACCTTAAACTTGTGTGGCTGCATAACAAAAAAACAACAAAATTCTTTTCAATCTTTTGATACCAAGCTTCATATCCTGCAAGATTTATTATTCTGTCCATTCACTACAGATCCAAATATGCATGATTCTGCTGGCTGCCAACATTTTGACACACCACAGAGGAGTTCCAAAGAAAACTGTTCAGATTTAGGTCTTGATACAACCCTGAGAAAAACAGTTATCGTTTCTCAAAACACAGGTTGCTCTTAAATTTATTATTTTAAAATGCCGTGACCACTATGAGGAACATTCTGCTCACCTTCGGTTTATCAAGGCGTTGACACAAGTTTGAACAATTCAACTTCGTCTCAACTAAGACTATATCTAGATACAGGGTTTTTTTTGTTTTGTTTTTGTGATTTTGGTGCTTTATCTTTTTAGGAAAACCCAAGAACAAGAGCTCATGAGCCCTGCTTTGAGGACAGGATGTGTCATGTTGTGCCGCTCCACTGTCCCAAACTGGAAAGAGTTAGTATGAGCTCTCTTGTTCGGTCCTCCTGAATCAGGAGGGGCGATCACGATGATAGCTCATGTCAGTGCTGCTCGAGGTCAGGGCCTCTTGTTTCACTCTCCCACTCATACTTCCAAAATGCACACGCATTTGCTTCTTATGCTCTTTTTCAGGGTATATCATTTTTACATGCGCACACATTGAGGTTTGAAACCTTAGACTCTCTCCGCTGTCCATCTGCAGGGGTTATCTGTGTGACACCTCCTCTCACCCCTGTCTGTGACTCATCTCCACTCATCACGCACACCTCTGCACCGGCACATGGCAGCCGGGACGCTGCATGGTGCATTTAAAAGGATAAGGCTGTCATCGATGGAATACTTTGACCCCTGGGTCACCCGGCACAGATGCATGCACACACAGACTCACGCTGCATACAGTGCTGTACGGTCACAGGTAACAGTAGAGGCAAATTTTACTCTTTAGGGTTCACAGGCAGGTGAATTCCTCATGCAAGAATTGGTTTTGTACTGAAAGAATAGGCCGATTTTGTGACAGACATGAAATAATACAGTAAGAAAGTGAAACAACATTACGGGATTAGCATGTTTGGGATAGCATCTGGTAGAATGCTCAAAAAAAAAGAAAAAAAATTATTCAGTTTGAGTCAATTCTGAATGGAAATTTAGAAGAAAAAGAAAAAAACAATACAGAACATCTCAATTCTGAATAAAAATTGAGAAGAAAAGTAAAAAGACGATAGGGTACATCTCAATTATGAATGAAAATTTACAAGAGTGGGTCGATTACGTGACTGACATAAATTAATACAGTAAAAAAAAATGGGATTAGCATGTTTGGGATAGCATCAAGTTGAATTCTCACTAAAACTTCAAAAACGATTCAGTACATGTCAATTCCTAATCAAAATTTGAGGAAAAGCTAAAAAAATCCCCAATGCAGTACATCTCAATTCTCTATGACAATTTAGAAGAGTGGGTCAATTAAGTGACTGACATAATTGAACATAGTAAGAAAGTAAAAGATGTTTACAGGATTAGCATTTTTTGGATAGCAACCCTTTTTAAATTCTCACTAAAAAGACAAATTAAAATCAATACAGAACATTTCAATTCTGATCGAAAATTTAGAAGAATGAGTTGGCTACAAATTAAAGTACAACACTTTTATGGGATTAGCATTTTTGGGCTAGCATCTGGTTGAGTTCTCACTATAAAAAACAACACAGTGCATCTCTTCATTGAGAAGGAAATTTAGGAGAAAAGTAAAAAAAAACAAACAACACATTTAAAGTAAAACACCTTCATAGGATCTTGTGATTGGGATAGCATCTGGTTGAATTGTCACTGAAAGTCAAAAATGATCCAGTACATATCAATTCTGAATGAAAATTTAGAGGAAAAGTTAAAAAAAAAAAAAAAAAAAAAAAAAAAAAACGATACGGAACATCTCAATGCTTACTTTAGAAGAGACAAAGAAACTAGCATGAATGTAAACCATTTCATTTTAGATCATTTTCTGGATTTGGTCAAAAAAGAGACAATGTTTGCTAAAATTTTATTTGCTGTTTATGCTATTTATTAAGTAAAAATCCCAACATAATTTGAATAATTTGGGTTTTGGACTGTTTCTGTAGATTTGTCACTATTGTCTGATTTCATTTTGCGTAAATATGAACTGAACAACACAGAAAATGACTGACAAATGACTAAATAATGAGACGTATCCTTGTAATGTTTCATCAGGTGACTTTGATGACATTTAGGATTGAAAATAGCCCTATTGTTGCTAGCCAAAAGATGCAAACTAAAAACAGTGATTCTGAGTGACAGTTGTTAGGGATTTGCTCATTCTCACCCTCTCTCAGCTTCCTTTTACACACAATGTGAATGTGTGCGTATGTGCACCTTCTCATGCGCATTTAAGCATGTGTGCAGACTCACAAGTTCGCAGTTTCTCGCTCCATTGAGACTGTTAACATGTTTGGTGTCTGTCAGTGGTGCTACAAGAAAAACAACGAAGCCCTCTCAATAGAAAGCTTAATAACAGTAATTGCTGGCTGTGTGATTAGAATCAGATATTTCCATCTTGACAACTGTTCCCAAACAAAGCGTACAGGAACGGAGGGGTCGGGGCCATGCAGTGTGTGTGTGTGTGTGTGTGTGTGTGTGTGTGTGTGTGTGTGTGTGTGTGTGTGTAGTGGGGGTTACACACTGACTGTGTGATTAAGCCCCCCCAACAGTCGTTTCTCTCACCCAGCCTCCCCGCCTGGGAAGGGACCACAGTGGAAATTTCCACTTGTCCAAGAAACAACCTGCGGGTTTAAAATTTGGTGTCAAGTGCCAGTGTCGCTGTGTGGACGGAATGCTTCTTTTGTGGGCGAGTCTCTGGTGTAATTTCGGGCAGGGCAGGGTGTCCCTGCAGTAGGCCTTTCTTCCTCGGGCCCTGTGCAGTTTCATTAGATACGGCTAATGAAAAGATGGCTGGCCCCACAGCCGGGCCCCCCGACGCCGCCCTGGCCTGTATTTAGAGCTGCTGCCTTGCATCTCCCACTGAACAGGTGTGCAGGTCGGCCCTCCAGCACTACAGCAGCCCACCAAAAACACTTTTCATCCTCCACTTCCGTTTACAGGCTGTTTTGCGTTACTTTTACAACATTATTGTCATTTAAAACAATTTTTTTTAACTTTAATTAAATCTTATTTTCTGTCTTATTATTGCTTTGTACTATCGAATCACAGAAGCAGGTCTTTTTTAAGAGAACAAAGATGCTTATTTAGTCATTAAAAAGAACCAAGAACAAGAAATAAAATGTTTTGTAAATTTTATTTTGACTTATTTATCTTATAATCTTCCCATAACATACACCCATGTAATACGATGCATTTCTGGTGCAAGTGCTCGTGTTATATGCTCATTTTATTGTTGCACAATAAATACGTGGACAACAAGAATGCACAATATTTCCATTTCTGTTGCTTGTAACTGTATTTTCTGGACATGTTGGACTTTTATTTGCTTATATTTAGGATAAACTTGCAGTCTTTGCATTCCAACTTTTACCTTTAATTGTTAATAATCTTTACATGCTTATTCTTTGTTGGTTTGATGGTTAACCTCATCATCCTGTTAGTAAAACATATGCAAAGTAATCGTTCTTTACAGAGTAAAAACGTTTTGAACACTAAATTGCGATCAAAATATTGTCTACCTTAAAGTGTCGTTGGTTTTGGAGTCCGTGAGTCAATGAGTATTCTTTCGTTGAGAGTATTTGCCCTTATGGGGCTGGATTTACATTAATAATACAAACAGAGTCTTTATGAATATATAAATGTGACAATTATTTTAGAATATATGAATGTAGATATTTCAGAAGTTGTTTCAGTTCAATATTTATTGCCCTCTTGGCACTTTGTGTTCCTGCTTTAAAAAAAAGAAACAATAACAGTTATGTAGTTGTTGAGAAAAAAATATATAATTCTATCATGCATATTATGATTTTGTCTTTTATTTTGGTAAATAAAGTAAACTCAAAATATGTATAACCTGAACAGACTCAACTAGATAGTGACTGGCACTGTATTATTTACAGTATCATCATATAGTTAACATTAACATGCTATCTGTATTTTATTTTCTAAATATCATAGCTGTATATCAGTATATTGTGACAGCCGTACATCTTTATTAGTAAATGTAGCAGAAAATTAAAGACTGTGATTAGAGCATTGAGCATCTCTGAACCTCTGGTAATTGACAAATTGCAATTAAACATAGCAGTTTATGTACAACAGCTCCATCTCATTTTCCCACTCCCTTCCTTACAAAACACTAATTTGCCTTTCAGCACGATAATAGTTGATACGCTGTATGGTGTCATCTGGTGACAGCTCATTGTTTTGCTCAGGTTAGTTACAGAAGCCTACTTCAGCAACCAGCAGCGTCTCCTTTTCAGGTGCATAAATATCTGAAAAGAGAACTGGTGTTTGGCTGGAGCACGGCCCGAGTTAGATCTCGGTGTTTATTTGCTAACAGACTCCCTCTGTGTTCATACGCTGACCCTTTGTGTGGCTCTCTGAGAGGCAGGTGGATTGTGCCTCGGGCTTGCGGGCTACAGTTTGAAAGCAACAACGTGAAACTGGAGATGTAACACGACCCCGAGGCAATTAGGCCCACAATGAGGACGTTTTTTTTGCATTCGCTCCTTTTGTGTTGCTAAATACTATTTAAGAGCAAATAAAATGAGGGAACTTTGGGTGCTTTGGCAGCAAGACTGAGGAAAATAGGCAGCCAGGTAGCAAATCAGCAACAGTTTAGGGTTTTGTTCCTGAGCAATGGCTGCTTGTTGTACATAACTTAGTGGAGTTGCTCTAAAGTTCATCTCTCCTTCGCAGTTGCCCAATTTTGTTGTCCTGTATGGTTATTTTAAGTGTGTATCTAGAATAGGTAGGGAGGGGAAAGGATCGGAGGATGCAGAGCTAATGGAGCGAAATTCGCAGACGCACAGAAACAATCGGAAAAAGGTGCAATGAGGGCCGGAAGCGAGAGACCCTGCAGCTCCGTCCCTCCTCCTCCTCCTCCTCCCTTCAGTTGCCATATACCCTGCCTTGAATGGAGTGTGTCTACCGGATCTGCCCAGGATGAAATGTCATATCTTAGACTGATCCTTATCTCTTAATCGCTTCCTTTGTCTCCCATGATTCCCCAGACCCTCCCTAACTTCCCTCCTCGGACACTGGCCTTTGATGTGTCAGCCACAGTTAGGGACGCTGGGGGTGGGATATTTGTGGTGTGTGCATGCATGTGTGTGTGTGTGTGTGTGTGTGGTTCTGCTCTGAGCAAACAAAAGATTCAGAGGTTATCAAGATTGTGGCGAGGAGACTATTGGAAAAGGTTGGTTTTGTGCACAGAGATGGCATGTGTGCTCTTGTATGTATGTGTACAGTATGTTTCAGTGTGTGTATGTGCTGCAGGGCAGGAGCAATGTGTAACAGTAATGTGTTTTTGTGTGTTTGGGCATATGTGTGTGTGTTTGTATGACTCTACACGCGGTAAAATCCTCAACTGATGACACATCGGCCTCAGTAACTTTCTCTGAGGCTACAAGCAGATGTTTGTATGGGTCACAGACCGTCAAATCGGAAACAAATGTTGGAAAAGTCACCGAAAGAGTGTATAAAGAATAAAAAATAGCACAATGTGAGTGTGAAGATATTTCAAAAAGCCTCTGGGTATTGCACTGGTTAGTGCAATCGAAACCTGTGAAGTTTCTGTAATAGATTATTTACATTTGGAATCTAAATTGGGCATGAGTGGTATATCTCTACCCAGTTATTTTGACTATTTTTAGCACTTAGATTGTCTTGTTAGTCAGCCTGGTTGTTACTCTGGTCAGCAACTTATCACCATGAAGTTTGGCGCAGACAAATCTTATTTACTTTTTATCTTGTGTTACCAGAAACAGCAGCAACTCCAGCAACTAATAGATGAGTTACTGTTTATCACCCACATAACCACTTTTTCTTCACTTTAACTTTACTGTTTAGAGTAATTTTGGCAATGTTACCATGCTAATATGCGACATGATTCAGAGAACCCGATTCCAAGCTTCAACAACAACAATCAAAACACATTAAAACAAAAATTTATGTTGTTGTTTTTGTGGTTGATAAATGTTAACCTTGAGCTAATGCCATAATTCGTGTTGTACCGGCTTGTAAACATGAACAGGCAAGAAAGAATTTTAACCTTGAGAAAGATATAAATTAAACATTATTCAGTTTTCCAAATTTAGAAACCTCAGTAGGTTTAATATTTTTGCCCTCCCTGCCTGCAGTGAGCCCTGAACATGCTGCGTTCACTGCCCTGAAGAAGTTTCCAAATTTAAAGGCAGGTTTTAAATAATTCAACAACAGAAAAGCTAGATGGCTTGTGGTCTAATCAAACAAATGCCATGTATTTTTGACCCTCCTTTCGTCAGTCAGACACAGCATTCACTGCACTAATTAATTTTCCATGTTCAGTGACGGGTTTGAAGAGTTCAACAATAAGGACCTGAGTGACCTGTGAAAGTTCAGCTCAGTGTTCAGGACTTGGCAAGATTCCCTGAAGTTATGATTAAAAAATAAATATTTGGCTAGATAAAAAGAAAAAGCAGACTTTAGGTTGTATAGAACACAGCACATTTTCTCGCTATTGCATTAGCATGACATAGTAAAGAAATAATAATTTAAATGCAATTTTTCTTCGATAGTAGTCGTTGGAGCTGGATAGAAGACGGACTGTAGAAATGGGTCTGTGTTCCTTGTAGGGCTGGCCCTAATAGTGGTTTCTGGCCTCCAAATATTCAGGCCCTATTAAAGACGAATATCCGAATATTAGTTGCACCCCATAACGTCTGACGGCGCAGGGGTGGTGTGTGTGTGTGTGTGTGTGTGTGTGTGTGTGTGTGTGTGTGTGTGTGTGTGTTGGGGGGGGGTTCGGCCCGAATATTCGGAACTGAAGAATTATCAAACAGCGGAGGTCTTCAGCATCTTGTCTTGTGTTTATGCAAGGAAGTGAAGTGTGACGTCAGAGTCGGCAGCCACCCGGCCATTCGGGTGGATGAGCCGAAGTGGGCCGAAGGCGAAGGGAAGAGACGAGCTCCGAATATTTTCGTCTGGGGGGAGGAAGGGCTGAGCACATAGACATATGTGTGTATGTCATAGACATATGTGTAGATGTTTATGTGATCACACGACGAGATGAGCCGATATGAGCCGATGTGGCTCATATCGGCCGAAGGCGGAGGGAAGACAGTAACGCTGCATATTCTTTCCGCCCGGTAACGTCCGACGGGGGTGGGGGTGGGAGCGAATATTCGGATACCAAAATTAATATCCGGATACCGCCGTAGCGAACGAATATTCGGATATTCGGGATATTCAGGTCCAGCCCTAGTTCTTTTTTTGCATTATATGGAGTAAAAGACAAAAGTGAATAAAAAGTGAGAAGAAGAGAAGTGTTGGTAAATTTTTTTTAACCCTCTGAACCCCAGTCTGCAAAATTACACTATTTGTCTCACTAAGACTCTGTAAAAACAGAAGAAATCATTGAATTTTTTACTGTCCAACAGTCCTTGAACTAATGCTATGTGTGCAGTTCCTTCGGAAAACTTCCCTAAATCTAAACTAAAAATCACTGTATTCTATTTATGTTGCTTTATGATACATGCCATATTTAAAAATCTGCCAAAAATAAATATTCACATTAACCGCATCCTGTACAAAAAAAATTCTGTGCTTCTTAGCAAAACTGAAAAGATGCTTGTGAAGCAGCTGTGATAAAAAAATCTAAATTCTACGACTTTTTGGATGAACTAGGATGAACTGCAGGTTGTGTTTACACACAGCAGGGGAATGTATAGAGAGCCACCATGTTCTATTTTCCTGTGTTGGTAACACCTGTGGGCACTTGGAAAAAGTTGTACATGTTGATACCCGTGTTTTGTTTGGGTTTTTTTTTGTAAAGATGAATAAAGAAATTCAACTTTTGTGTTTTATTTTATTGTGAAAAATGCCAATATAACTCTCACACTTCAGAAAAGACATTTTTCCGTTTGCTTGATTTCTATTCACTGTTGTGCTGTTTCTATAAAGTTGCTGGACTTCAAATTGCAGTGAAAAATGAGCCTACAGTTAGGAAAAATGTTGTCTAGTTGGTCACTACAGTAAGTTCCACTATCTGTACGCAGATTAAATTTACATATGACACAAGTAAATAAAATAACAGTAAGTTAGACTAAGGGAACGGGCTGCACAATGGTTCGGTGCTTAGCACTGTTGCCTTGCATTTAGAAGGTCCCTGGTTTGCGTCTCGGCCTGAGCCTGGGATCTTTCTGTGTGGAGTCTGCATGTTCTCCCTGTGCATGTGTAGGTTTTCTCCAGGTACTTCAGCTTCCTCCCACAGTCCAAGAAGTATGCAGAGGTTAATTGGTAATTCTAAATTGTCGATAGGTGTGAATGTGCTTGTTTGTCTCTAACCGTAAGACCCTGACCCTAATGAGGGTGCATAGATAATGGATGGATGGAGATTGAGGGAACGCAGCCAGACTTTTGCGGTTTCATATGTGTTTTTATGTTTTTCTATCAAAAATGTGCTTCTTCTGCTCTCCAGATCTCTACTGGAAAGGTGTGTGTGTGAGAGAGACAGCAAAAGTGATGACTGAACTGTGTGTAAAAGACCTATTTTAAAGCTTATTTGAAAAGGCTTGTATCTTCCAGCGCATCTTCAAACAGACACATGAAGTCATATCTTTGAACAGGTGAATGTGTCTGGCTGGAAAAACGTATGTGTGTATCCCATCACAGCTCATTGTTGTCTGGTTGACTCATTTTGCCGATCCGACATCCGGAGCTTCATTCTTTGGTCCTGAAGGAATCTTGGGTTGAAGCCAGGGGTGATGGGGGCACATTGTCTGCACCCTCTGGTGGCAGGATGCAACAGCACAACCTGCCCTTTGTGTATGTGTGTATGTGTGTGTGTGTCTGCACTACAAGAGTATTTGTACGTCTGCGTGTTAATCTTGAGACAGCAAAAGAGCACCTTTCCTCAGGTGAGCGCAACAATGCTGTACGTTTTGTGTGTGGGGGAGGCCAACCAGCATCAGCTGCATATCCTGACAAAGATAGGAGACCTGGCTTACAATTAGAGGTTTTTGCTTCAGCCAAAAGCAACATCATTCATTTTAAGTGAAAGAGCGGGGGCCCTGAGCCACCTGGAGATGAAGGAGGGCGGAGACGAGTGGAAAGTAGAGACACGAATAACAGCAACAGTGTCGGGGAGAAAATGTCACCATAAGATTCATCAGCGCGTAATGGTAAAGGCTATTATTATCACCTGGAATGCTTAAACGGAGCAGCATTGTTTCAGCCACTGGTAGAGCTGTGTGTATTTGCACATCCATGCTGGTGCAGAGAGAAAATAAGCCAGCACTTTTCTCCAGATTTAGGTCTAAGCCTGAATAAATTCTGACACTCCCTGCTTTGCGAGTGATTGTCAGGAGGCTGTTTGTTGCTCTTGGCATGCACGTACACAACTGTATATATTTAAGTGTGGACGTTGGAGCATTCAAAAATGAGATCATGAACATATGGTTTGAGCAGTAAACGCCTGCAGCCATGAGCCCTGAGGGACGGCCTGGCTGTGTAAGTGAATACTGATGGTATACTTCAGATATTATTACCTCGACCAGTGCAGAAAATGCCTGTTCATTAAGTACTTTGACCAGAACTTGAGCCGGTGACAGACAAGCAAGCAAATTCAGCAACATGCATTTGCATTCTTAGGAGTTTTTCTTGAGAAACAGGCTTTCATCTCAAAGAACACAATGTTTGATTCTTGCTTGAATTATTAGATTTCATTCTTTCCAGCTGAAAGGTTCAAGAGAATGAAATCCAAAAGCTGGCAATCATGACTTTTATCCAAACTGTTTTCTGCAGAGACTGGCTTACCAAGAAAAACCGCAGCCAGTTCTTTCAACAAGTGCCCCGAAATGAAATACTATATGTTTATGTTTGAGTGACAAAAGCCCTCAAACGTCTGTACAAATGATGGGTCAAAGGAGGAAGTCAGGTGACATTATTATAGAGCAGCAAAGTCTACATAGGGAGAAGGTTGGGGTTGGACGGATGAGTCAACAAAATGTCAGACTTAGCCACAGGAGACCACTGTTTGTTTCGCTTTTTCAACCAGAAAGCACATACAAATGATGTCCTGCTGATTAGGACGTCAAAACAGAAAACATTTCTCTGTGCCATTCTAGAGGACTAGAGAGTTCTAGAGAGACTATTTTTGTGTCTAGATGTGTCCATCTTTGACTTTATCTGTAGATTTTCAGGAGGAAAATTACAAAAGTGAAAGCTTTAACTATACAGTTGTTGCAAAATCACCTTTTCTTGCAGCGTTTTGTTGCCCTGGGAGTGAACGACTGGGGCCTGTGAAGACATGGAAAAGAGGAAAAACTGTGAAAACATACAATTAAACATTTCAGCCTGTAATAAAAAAAAAGGAGAGGAAGAGTCACACCAAACAAACAGACCTGTTGCCTTGGTAATGAACAAAGCCCCTGCTGCGGTGGTGCATATGGGCCATCAGAATGAGCTATATCGAGAAACCGGAGGCCCAGTGGAGAAAAAGAGCTGGAATAGTTGACAGACATGAGTTGAGGAGGAGAAATGTTTTTTTTCTTGTTATGGTTCTGCGAAAATCTGGAGAAAAGGTAGAGAAGAATACCATGCTAATTAAGTCCAGGCTATCTCAGTGGTGCTATTGGACACATGCAGCAGGGTTTCCAAAACACTTGCAGTCCTTTAGGTTTGGACACGTTGCTCATGTTGCCTGGTGTTCACACGAGCTCCTGCCACATGTTAACTCTCCATGCCATCCAAGATCTACAAATGTAAGAGAGATGGTAGAACAGAAAGATGGAGTTTTTTTTTACAAGTATGACCTGATGAATTTTCTCCTAAAGGGATAAAACACAAGGTCAGTGTAACAATAGTATAAAGACAGACGCATGACTAAAGCACTCGAGTGGTCAACATGTGGTGCGTGTGTGTTTGCCCATGTTTCTGTTTCTGTGTGTGTTTGTGTGAGGCTCACGGCCACAGCCGTGCCCGGAAAGGCTTGGAGCACAACCAGTCATTAGGAAGTCAGGCCGTCTGGAGTGCATTATGGGCTGGGTACTGTAACTCTTACAAGCAGAGGCTGCTATCAAATCAGGGATGAGGGGAAGAAGGAGAGACTGAAAGAAAGAAGAAAAATCATCATACCTGTATGAGATAACTGATGCAGATAACTGTAATGACTTCTGTCAGCTTGCTTTTTTATTAAATGTTTTTATTAAAATTGCACTGCCACTCATACCTAAAGCAAGAAATTAAGTTACTATTTAGCTCTGGTCTTGGTAAATGCAGGTGCAAAGGTCAAGAACAGCAGCATAGGATTGTGCAAGTGATGGAGCTTGTGGAAACCACTGTTCGCACTATGTGGGTGGATGGATGTACAAATCTGCGGCTAGAAGATGCAGTTTTACTTACAATGAGTCAGTGCCCAGACTGAATCAGTGCTGCATTGCTCGCCACAGCTGAAGTTTTGACTGCAGCTCTCAACAGTTTGACATGTTTTGGTGCTTCGTGTCAAATTAGTGCTTACATTGGTTCTGTTTAGGTTTGGACATGACATCAAATGGATGATTCACTCCAGACCATTCATAGAAAGTCAAAGTGAGAGGAGAAGTAAGGGGAAGGTGTTTAATACAGGCGAAAGACTGTGAAATGAAGGGAAGTAAATGAAAAACAGCTTCGCTACCATAAAAAAAAGTATGAGACGTATTTGGTGAGCGCCTCTGAATGAGATTGTTTTTTAAATTTTCATTCACCGTTTTGTATATCTTTTGGAACTACACATGAATGCTCAACAAGACGAGTCAGAAAACAGCTGCACTATATGTTGTGCAGTTGTATTTTCTCCATGGCTGAGGGCAGATACATTGTAATACATGATCATTGTGCAAGGTGTCTTCTGCTTGTCGGCAGTAGCTTTCCACACCTGCACCAAATAGCTGTTTGACGGTACGTTCTAAATCATAACGTGATTTGTCTTCATCACAGTAAAATATAAGTAGGAGTTTGTGCCAGAGAAAAGAAAATAACTTGTTGAAATGTGATAGTCTGTCATAGTTGATGCATTTAAATTACAACTGTTGGCTGTGGCAGATCTCTATCAAGCAGTATTTCCAGAATTCACTGCCAATCAGAATTCAGCTTCCAGTGTAAAAGAGATCAAGACACGGATCACCATCAACTGACGCTCACAGATGAGAAAACTCCAAAATAATTAGTTAGCCCCTTGTTGTGAGCCGTAGTAGAGGAAAATGTTTTCTGTATAGTCAGTCTGAATTTGACTCCAAAGTCTATATTGTCTCTGTGTAGACTCTGTTTTAAGATTTACCACTTTGAACCCAAAGCAGTTTCTGGATATTTTACTGTTCCTGTCATGTTTTTCTCACTTATTTATAACTGCACTATAAAGTCCTGCACTCTGGAAGCAGCACAACCATGTAGAAGTCGAAACACATTTGTAAAAAAATGTCTTCTTCTGGAATTATAAAGTCATAAATTATAAATAAATAAAATTAAAAATGTCTATAATTATAATTAAAGTAAAATTTAATGGACAACATTTTTCCAAGTGCCCACAGTTGTTGCCAACACTGGGAAATATGATGGCTCATCATACCATAGATCTTTTATTTGCATTTTTTGTTTGTTTCTATCCTTGTCTCCTATCTGCCCTATGTAAACACAGCCTGCAGTTCAACCTAGTCTGGTCAAAAAGAGACAGAATTTTTGTCATACAACTGTTGGCAGCAGCTGAGTTGCTAATTGCTTCACAGTTGCAGAATCTGGTTGGGGTGAATTTTAAAATGCAATGTACACATGTAAAGGGATTTTTAATGAAATACCACAATTTCAAGCTTATATTTGAAAAGAAAATGTGCCTTTTGCCTGGTGGGTTTTGGGGTTCACAGGATTAAGATGATAATAGTTCCATGAATGGATGTTTGCAGACAAGTTGGGAATGCACATCAGCCACGAGGAGGCTAATGCACTAGCAAGAAAGTGCTGCTTTCAGTGGGAAACTCAATTTATAAGAGGCACCATGGTTACACACCACCAGCATATTTAAAACTGCCGAATGCATCCATACAAAAGCCTGTCATACTTATTCATCCAGCACTAAAAGTAAATTTTAGTGCTGGATGAATAACATCACAGCTGTTAGGTCACAGTTCACAACCATAGCATTCCCCCAGACACAACGCTTTTCTGGTCAACATGTGTGTTCTTTATTCATTGGTCTCGGTCCACAATGAAAATAGTGTTGCTTTTGGGCCTGAAAAAAACAGATGAGTCAGTGCTGTTCATCATTCAACCACAAAAATACAACCAGACTTTGGTTCCCGGTGAGTTTAGGGAGGAGGGGAGGTGAACAGATATGCAGACAGTCAAGCATTCGAAGGCCAGCAGCAAACTGTCAAATTCAGTTGTAGCTGCTTAGTTCAAAGAGCAGTCCACTGTTGATTTATCAGTTTATAAGTTTTAATTCTTACTGTGCTCACAACTTACGAGACAATCAGAGCAGGAGACTACCATTTAGGGCACAAACTTTGACATCTTGACTTCATCCTGGTCTTCTGGATTTTGATTTAGCAACAGGAGAGGAAAGGAATTGCCTGGCAAGCATCTGGTCTTCATGTTACAGCAGTCGACATATTGAAACACCTGTTTTGATTTATTGTGTTTGGGTAGTTGGCAGTGGATGGATTCCAGCACCCAGCTTCTTGCACATGCACTGCCAAGAAGACACACACATCCACAGCAATGCTCTGCCTCACACACTCACACAATTACACACACACGTGCACACACACACACACAGCAAATAAACATCAAGAGTGCATATTTGTATGCACACACACATACACACACACACACACACACACACACACACACACACACACACACACACACACACACACACACACACACACACACACACACACACACACACACACAGACACACACACACACACCGTAGTCTTTACAAGTTTTACAAATGACTTGAGTGAAAGATCAGTCATGAAAGCTGGCTTTCTGGAAGTCTGTGTTAATGCCTTTCGTTTCTGAACCTTCCCCCGCTGAGCACAGGTGCACTGGCACACAGAAGAAGAAACAAGCGAGCAAGAACAGGAGAGAGAGAACAGTGCAATCCAACAGGGAGAAGAATAATGGAAGAGAGAGGACCATGAGTCAGTCTGCCCTGAGATTACCTTTGACACAGTCCCACCTGTCAGCATGGACCTGAATCAAGCCCCTTTTTCTCTGAAGCAAAGTGCATCAAACCCAGACAGCGAATTCACTGCTCAGGCTTTTTTGGTGCAGTGCCAGAGTTCCTCTTTCTGTTGGCCTGTGTCTATCTATTTGGTGTACAGGCTAAAGTTAAAGAGGAGCAAATAGATAAGCCATCTGGCTGTTGTCTGGCCTTAACTGTCTGTGGGATATATGATGGATTCTATCTGGAAAAGACGGTAAAACTCAAAAAGGCTGAGGTCAGTAAGTTGAGGAAATCCCAAAAGTGGGAACGGGCTACAGATCTTTGCTGTCTGAATATTCTCCTGAAGGGGATTTGGATGCTTTACAAGTTGGTATTCAATTTAATATTACACTAGCAGCATCACATTTTCTTGTTTTTCAAAAGTTTTCTTCAGATTATTTCTATCTTTTGGACCTGTTAGCAACAGCTCCGCCCTTCCTGGTGGTTCATGGTTGTCGTCATGCTGACGCATGTATACACTTTCCTAATTAGATGGTTGGGGGACCCAGACGACAGTTTGCCAAGATCCAGACGGGGTTCTTCCCTTTCCTGTGTGCAACACCATGACATCACAGTCTGGTTGCAGGACACCCTATCATTGGTGTGATCAGGCAGGACATGATGTGTTTAGGGAGGGCCTGAGCCAACCTCAGAGTCTTGTCACAGTCCCAGTCCACCACGCAGACCAGCCTTAGGAGGAAGTGAGCCCATGTGCCAAGGAAGTGTGGGCTGTGCCACTTCAATCCAGGAATTCTTATCATGTTGACTTTTCAAAAGGGATGCACCACATTGTGGTTTAGTCTGCAGCTGGGACAACAAAGTGATGAATGGAGCGGCTAGCGAGGAAGGGATATGCCCACACACTCACCTCCTCCCTCTTTCTCTTTCCCTTTACGCCCTCAGTAAATTCACACACACACATGCATCTACACACCGGCCCCAAATCCTGGGGTGAGTGGAGAAATTTGCGAGCTGTGGGGCTCTGCAGAGCCACTCTCCAGTGCCGTGACCATAAAACAAAAGCACTTGTAACATGAAAGAATTCCTGCAATTTACAAGAGGAAGTGGAACATCTGAGAGACTATGTTTGAATTCTCAGTGTGCTCCTCTGTGCGAAGTGTCAAAGCTGGGGTGGTTGCTGCTGGTTGATGTTTCCCCCCCACCTTCCATCAACACCACCACCCCGCAAGCCACCACAGTCATGGGCTTCTTTCAGTGTACTTCCTGTTCCCCATTATGCCGCCATGTCTCAGCGATCAGTGAGACTTCAGTAAAACATGTCCACCTTGAGCGCAAGCACCAACCGTGAGCTGCTCGGGGCCGTTGAGGGCTTCACTTTGAACCTGGCAGCTCCAGGGAACATTCCTGTCTTGAAAGGTTTATTTGGTTATCTCCCCAAATGTCCTCAGGTGAAATATACCGTTAAGTAAACTTAGCTGATACGAACCAGTTGTAGGCACGCAATAGTTAACAGATTGTAACCGCTCATGAAATGATCGCTGCCCTGCATCGGAGCAGTGTGCTGCACATTGTCTGCCTCCACCCTGTACCATCAGAAATAGCAGGTTTTTCTCATAATGCAAGAACTTTAGACGGACTGTTGCCTCAAGGCAGCCTGGGGTTTGAACTTTTACAGGTTCTCTGGTTTTGTGTCTCATTGTTGTTTCAGCATCAATGCGGTTTGACAAACAGGCATATTTTTTAGTTCCTATGTTTCATATAAATAGGAGCTTTTTTAAAAATATGTGCAAAGGTGCAACCTCGCTTGGCAATAAAGCTTGGAGCACGTGTTTGTGTGTCTGTGTGTGTTTGCAGTTGTCCCGAATTGGGTCTGCATTCATGTGGATAATTATAACTTTATGGTGATATTTTTTTCCCTCCCTTTCCTTACGACCACATCTGCAGCAGAGGCAAATAGTAGAAGAAGGGTGGAGACCAAACTTTCTGGTTCTCTCTTTCTTTCCTCCTCTCTCTGTTTCTGCCTTTGCTCTCTCTCTTTCCTTCTATTGCTCATCTTCCTCCCCATCCCAGACCACCTACGTTAGGAGCCTTGGGTGGACCCAGAACCATTGCTATCAGCGCAAGTGTACTCAAACGTCCCATAATGACTTCCACTTAGAGCCAGTCCATAAACACTCTCAGATGCACAGAGACTCACTCTCAGGGCTGAGGCAGGCTGACTGCATGATGGTCTCCTCCGCAGAGGCTGCAGCATTTAGCTAGTTTCCTTAATTCCTTTCTTAATAGGAATCTGTTTGTTTGTTTGTGCATTGGTTCAGTGCTGTTTATTTGGCTGCATGTTTTATGAGATTTAACTGAAGCCTTTTGAGCCACCCTAGGAGCTGTGCAGTCCTCGTATATGCGTGTGTGTGGCAACATTCACATATTAAACTTGGGGCTTTTTACTGTAACTCGTTGAGTTTCCGGCAGTGGTTAGACCTGCGGTGAGGCTACCTCCATGAAGATTTGACCATCAGAACGGCTTCATGACTTTTGGTACAATCCCCAACGCAGCAGTCCACGTCTGGGGACCATGATGTCACGCCATGTTGTGTAATCATGTTTGCGTTATGTTAAATACCATAAAAGTCATGTACACTGCGAGGGTGGAGCTGACATATTCCTTTAACTCACTGGATGACCTCAAGTTAATTTAGCTGTAGTGCAATGCTATGGTTGGTTTAGAGGATTGTGAAGGGGACGTTGCGTGATTGAGAATGTCAGTTTGTTCTTTATTTGTTTGTGTTCTGACTTATGTCACTGTTGGGCATCAAACTGAAAGGTGAAGTGAAAAATTTTCCATGCAGTTCGAGCTCCAGGTTAGTCCAACTAGTAATTTGTAAAACTGTTCACTGGAAACCATTAATGAAGTCATTAACAGCAATATTCAGACATGCTGCGTTATGGCATAATATTGCACAATTTTTCTAAACATGTTAAAGTGTTGTTCAAGTGTAATATAGTCTTGTATTTATTGAAGATATTGTTGTTTTTGTCAATTAGGAGAATTAAACATTTGTGGTTTTCCAATTTCCGCACCCTCCTCTTCTACTTTTAATGATATCCGGGCCAATAGCTCTCATTTGGAGTTAATTAGTAAATTAAGGGATTTTTTTGCTCTTCCTGGACTAAAACAGAAGGCTTGTTAATTTGTACCTTTTAGTCTTTTCAAATGGAATTACTGCTTTTAGATTATTTAGATCTATTGCTTTACACAGACTTTATCTCAGGATCAGTAAATGTAATGACAGGAAGTTTAAAACTATCAAAACGTGTGGAATTACAAGCCATCCATCATGAATGGAAACCATAGGTAAACTAGGCTATGTGTTATTTGGAGAGTTGAGGTACAAGTAAAAAGTAACCTTTGTCTAAATGACATGACATCGTCACTTAGACTGAAAGAGCAGCAAAGTTGCTCATCTACTGTATTGTGTTGAAAGGGGCTTCAGTGACATATTTCTCAAGTGGTGGCAGAAGGAATAAGAATTTATCATTACAAACAAAACTAAAAGCTGAAAATTCTCTCCATGTGAGGATAATCTAATGACTCCTTTGTTGTTTTAATCTTGACTACTGCATCTGATAAACTGTGACTCTGTGAAGCACACAGTGTGACTTGCTGTTAGACCCTGACTGATCCTGTTTCCATGTGTGGGATTGTTTATAATTATAGGTAATTAAATACGTTCCTGTTATTCCACGTGCCTAAATGCACGCAACTCACTTGCTTTGGAGACATCATATCGATCTCGCTGCTGTCTGATGCTGGTTGCATGGAAACGACTCCATGGAGAAACTTGTAACAACTTATAACTAACCTATTAATGTTTTGCCAAAACCTGGATTACATGTATTATTGGTGAACCTTAATAGTCTGACCTGGCGTGACATCAATGAACATTTCAGTTTGGGATGAATGAAAAATTGCAGGGCAAAGCTAATGAAAGGTGCTTTAGGAATTTGGCATGCAAACTGCGTCTTTATAACTCTCTATGATGTTTTCACAGTTTGGTGTCCTCCCTGAATCGCTTTACACAATCCATTAATGCAATGTCATTCAGTTCAGACCTGTGCTGTTGAAACTGATATGGAAAACACACCAGGTCTAATCTAGTATGGTTGCTGCTGTAACTTTAAGAAAAGGTGACAACTTTGCTGGAGCATTCATATGTCATCAGAATAACAGAAAGAAGTGAATTCCTAAAAAGGGGCTTTAAATATACAACTGCAGTTTCTTTGCATTTGCTGAAACAGTCGATGCTGTAGTTCTGAACTAAAATTACAATTAAACAACAGATCTAGTTCCTTGTTCAACTTGGATCTAACATACTGTACATGTTGCTTTAATACAACTTGTACTATCATTAGGCTGTTTGGAAAAATCCATTAATAATTCTCCTTCAACTATGCATAAAACCACACTTCTTCACAACACTTTTCAATTTAAGTTTACCTATATATTAAACCACCAGCTTATATAATTGTTATATAATTGTCCAGTGTGCAGGGTAATTGCAACCAACTGTATACTATACCACATCGTACTCTTCAAAGAGTTTGGTAGCGCCTACGTTGGTTGCTAAAAAAACAGACTAAATGCCCTTCAAGAAACATCTTCATTCAGAGAAACCTAGCAGATGTAATAAAAACACAATGACTCTCATTTACGAATGTTTACACACTATTGAAAGCACAATTGTGAATATTAGATTCCATTTCTGGTTATAGATGGCCTAAAGACCTGTGTTATATTTTGCAAGGTGCAAGTACATGAGGGTCCGCTAGGGTCCATGTGATGTGAATTTGGTCATTTTCACCGCTATACATGCAGCTGAAAGTTAGTATCAAATGTGATGCTGAGCAATGCTGTGTAGATTCATCCAATTGCACATGCATGAAACGGAGCCCTCCAAGCAGACTCACAGCGCTTTCAAGTGCCCACTGGACCTTTAATTAACAGAGCGAGCCGGCTGTTTCCCTCTGTTTTGAGTCTTAATGCTAAGCTAAGCCAAGTGATGCTGGCTGGAGCTTTATGTTTTACAGACAGACATATAAGTGGCAAGAAAGCAAAAATCTGTACTGTATACTCCAAAATTTCAAATTATTTTCTATAATCAGACAATATCTCACATGTGAAATATGTATCATCCTGACAGCTGTAGACACTAACTTGGATTTGATCGTGGCAGAGGAATGTTCAGCGACACCATCTGTATCACAGCACCTTCGGTTTATCTCCTGCCGAGATAAACACAAATATTCACACATCTTTCTGCGCAAACCTCCTAAACACATCATACACTCCCTGTTTTGGAGATTAGGTGGACTATCTCCTGCCTGCTCTGACAGGATACAAGAGATACGCCTTTGGAAATGACATTTTGCCAGCAGACTGTAAAGACCGTTACGTGACAACACAGCATCTCCTGAAGCTTGGAGAAAGAGCCGAGGAGAGAAAAGGGAAGATTGAGATCAGACTCGCAGTTGCTCTGCTCCCATCTTCTATCAATGTTGACATTTCAGAGTGTTTTATATCATGTCAGAATGTGGTTTTGAAAATATGCCACTGACATTGTGGTTCTGAAGCTGAGTTGTGGAAAACAGATTTGAGAGTGTCTCGTGTTTTTTTTTTTTTTTTTTTGGCTGTTTCGTATTTCCAAAGCCAACATGAATAGACCCTGATATTCTACATAAATGACAAGCATGTGCCTGTGCTCATGTTCACGCACAAATCCAGAAATGAATCAAAGACAGTAAGATAAAACATCCAGCAGCCGCTTTCATCTGGTTTGTTTTATAATTTTTCCATCTCGTATTTATGCCTTGAGCAAAAGTATGCATCTTGTTTTGCAATCAACTTGCCTTTAATCTGTTTGGGACATTGTCTCCCTTTCTATCAGTACACAGGTGAGTTATCTCTGCAGCCCTGCATCCTGCCAAGCGTGGGGTTTCACAGCTCAGGGGCCACTATCTGGACTCCTACTGAACAACTATCTTCACATGTGGGCCAGAGGGCGGACATATCCACAGCTCACAAGATCAGACACAGAACTAAGCCATGCCACGAGACGCTTCCTCTAAGGCTATGGTGCAAACCCCGGTGGATTACAGACTGCAGCAGATTCAAGATATCCAGCAGGTGAGACTTGAGAAGTGGTGTGAAATAATAGTGAGATGCTGTGCTGTGAAGTGGAACATTATTTGGGTTTTCCAACACCTTAGGTTTTCCGAGTAACTGAGAAATGATCGTTTTACTTAACGCTCTGTTTGAAACTCCAAATGTGGAATTGAAAACACGCCATGAAGACCAAAGAGCCGATAAAGCAGATAAAATCATTTGACGTGTGTTAATCACACAAATCCACTAGCAAGCCAAGTTGAAGTATATAGTTCTTCTGACTGATTGCCTGCGTACATGACCAAGACGTATGGTCTTATGTGGTTTTGATCTGTCAGGGAGATTAGATGCCCATCAAATAAAATGGTAAAAACTGGGAGAAATCGAACTGCATGATCTATTTCTGACTTCAGAAATAACAGTTTTACACATTTTTGATCACAAGGCCAATTTACTCATTTTTTAGAAGCTTTAAGTCACATTGTGAGGCTTTTCATATCAGGTCTACTCAGTTTTCATAACCCTAAAACAGTCCCTTTCAGAAATGTATCAATCTCATGGCATCTGAATGTGTTGGCTTCATGTCTCAATGACCAACCTGGTATTTTTTTGTAAAAGTTGTGATGGGCATCTTACTAGGCGAAACCAAGCAACATTTCTGCATCCTTGAACTGCATACCATCACATTACCGCCGTGACTACAGTGAAGACCGAATGTGTAGCTTCTAGTGGCTTCATCTGCAGCACATATAAGGTGAAGGGTTGTGGCAAAAGAAGGTGGTGGTCTTTCTTTTTAGAGCAGCTGTGTCTCCACTTTCTGGACCATACACAGTGCTGTGAGACTAAGTTTTTCACCAAACTGTGTAATACATTCATTGTACAGGGAAACATGTTTCCATACTGTGCACATGACAATAAACACTTTGATTGACTGATTGATTGATTGATTGATACGGTTAAGCTGTCATGTACAAACTACAGTAGAATCGATAAGGGATAAAGTTTAAGCAACTTCAGCTGGTACAGACAAACAAAGTCGAATTCCTGTTTGACACAAAGAAATAATTTTCTTTATACTAGGAGCTTAATTAACTCTGTGACTCTTATTTATTTGTAAATGATCATTCGTACATCGCTTAAGATATATAAATAAAGACAATCCTGGTCTATTTTAAGATTTACAAATCTCCATGGTGCATACGCATCACTTCAGCGCTGCTCACACATCATTATAATGGAAACAGTGTTGTAGCATCAGCTCGACATACATTGTGTATTCGTTGTTATTTGAGTGACCAGCAAAGTCAAGCACCATACATATGTACAAATATGTATGGGAATGCATCCATGTGTGCATGAGTTTGGCTTCTTCAGTAAACACAACAGACTTTTACAACAAAATGATATCGCAGACAAATGATGGAACTAGGGCTCGATCTAAGTCAATATGTAACAAATAACTGTAGATGATAAACTGTGACTTCCAACATGTTTGTAAGCTTACTATTAGTTTGAGTTTACTCTTTTTATGTATTAGTAACTCTCTGAATCTGATTACTGTCTGATCTATGTATGGTAAATACCGCGTATGTACTGTGACTAACTGTGTCACTTTTATGGGTATGTCTGCATGAAGCCGGACCTTTGTGTGAATCACACAATGTCACTGCTTTAAAAGACTTGTGAAGCCAATAAAGTTACGTGTTTCAAGTCTGAAAATGTGGTTAAAGCCAAAAAGCACAGACTAAGTGGACCTTGTGAACAGATTTTTTTGGTAAGAATGTGAGAAGCGAGGGTTTTTGTGTGTGTGTGAATTATGTCTCAAAGCGGCTCTGTATCTGTTTTCATTCTGTAAATGCGTCATCCATGCGGATACAGTTTATTTACCGTTTCCTGTCTTCACTTAAAAACACCATTATACCGTAAGACCAGTTACTACATTGGCACGTAGCAGTAGCTTCCCTCTCAGGGTCATGCAGAGTTCCTCAGAAGGTGAGTCAATTACGATTGTGAGTGAGTCAATTAGTGTGTGTGACTCACTTTGTGGGTCCATTTTCTCTGAGTCACCTAGACGAGCCTTTGCTCTTCCCGCAACACAAAGAGACTTTCTTGGTTGTTTAGGACCCACAGTCAAGACACAATAGCTCCGTTAATTGACTGCGCTTTCATGTTCCCAGTTAAAGGTTTTGTCTGTGTAGTGTCACTCAGCAGGCAACACGAACTAATGACAATCTCTCCTCTCACTCCTGCACAGTGTGGTAGGGGGAAGAGGGCTGCGATAGTATGGTCTAGTATTTTCCTCAAAACAAGGGCTACCCTTTTTCCTTAAACTCTTACAAGATCCAAAACCTACAGCCACAAAAATCACATTAATTGGATGAGCACCCCAGAGGCTGCAAGTTAGTAAGCCAAGTGAGTAAGTAAACAGTCACCGAGGCCACATCCACACCAAGGTGGATACATCTGGGAACCTCATTTACTACAGAAAATTTACTCCTAACCAGAGAAGAATTTTCAAGTTGTTTTTTAAAAGTTGTTTCCTTTTTTTTTTAACCCAAACATAAACGCTAAAACAAAAGCCACACGGATAAATCTGTCTATGTCTGTGCTTAGGTTTAGGCTACAAAGCACTTTGGTTAAGGTTGCCCAGACCACAATCTTTCTCCAGGTCTTAACCAAATGCCTGTGAATGCCTAAACATAAACATGAAAAGTTTAATGATGCCATAGTCAGTGCAAGTGGATGCAGAATAACAAGATGGGATGTTTTAGTAAAAACATACTTAGGCAATGCTTTCAGGTCATTAAAATTAACAGCATTTTCCCTTATTATGGCTGATAGAAAACATTAACCCAGATACCATTTTAACCATATTTCCGTGTTGCAGTTTAATTGTACATAAAGATAATTAAAGGTAGTAGATGGGCAACTTTTCAAAGTCAGTGATGGCTACATCCAGTCAACCATAACCATACAATGCTATTTACATTACTTCTAAAATCCTCCAAAAGTTTGTTGCAGCTTAAAGCAGACTCAAGATCGATATAGAAAACAAAAAACGTTCTAATACTGTACATTTAGTTTTACTTTAGATGGGATAATCAATGTTTGGTGTGCTGAGATTGCCCCAAGAATATTTTGTATCATCCAGAGAATCTAGAACCAGTAAATTTAGGTCCTTTTTCAACTTTTCCCTGTCCTGGCAGTTGCTGATGTTCTCATCATAAGTTCAGACATTATCAGCTCAGAGGGCAACACTGGACACATTTATGGAGCATTTCTCAAATTGCTGCCCTGTTTAGACTGGGAAACAACTGAAGCAGATGCGATGACAACCAGCTGATCCAAAGTATCTTTATCTGTTACTCTGGAGATTATAATCCACCTGATAGTTTCTCTTTTGGTGTCACTATTTCCAAACACACATTTCGTAGTGTTTTCCATGGCCATATTTCTCAGCTTATGAGTACAAATAGTAATTTGATCGGACCAAAATGAGTCCATAAAAGTGTCTCAGAATGACTAATTTATTGGGTGTGAAAAACGGTCGCCTAATGAAGAAGCCAAAAAATGAGGAGGAAAACATGAGTTTTTACATTTAATCAGCTCTCCTAAGACATGCCCTGAGTCACCCATATTCGTACCCAACGCCTCGCCCCCTCCATGCACCTCATCTCTGGGGTGCTGAGAGCAGAGATTTTGGTCCATCATTGCAGGCTGAGTGGTTGCAGACAGGAAGAGCCGGCCCATCTGCTGAAGTAGTTGTGCTGCCGTTGCTGCTGACTATAGAGAACGTGAGTGTTTCTGACTTGCTGTTTTTGTTATTTGACGTTAATAACAGGCTGGTTCTCAATCCGCTTTGTTAGGTCCAACGTGAGCTTTATTGACATGACAAAATGGACAATGTATAGTATACACACACAAGGGGTGGAGATGAAATCGCAGACCACCTGCACAGTCCAACACTATCCTTCCACAATAGTCCTTTTTTGGTGGAGCTTATAGTGTTGATGCCTTGGTCGCTATGGTAACTTTTGTAGCCAAAGCGTGCTGTTGTATAGGATTGTATAATGTGCACTCATTTCCTATAGCACACCGAACTACAGTTTATTATGCACAAGTAATGGTCGTGTGTCTTCACAGATACCTTTACTGTAATGAAAGAAAGTATATTTCAGAGCAGCCAGGCCACATACCCCAACACCACAATGGACTCACACACATACACGCTCAACACACACATACATCGACTTCAAAGGAGGCAGAATTTATAGCCTGCATACTAACTGGGGCTGCGCATACTCTCCTTGGCTTTCTCCTTGGCTCTCCTTCATCTGAATAAATACACCCGCAAATACAAAACAGGCAAATACAAAACCAGTGAAACACATGTTTTTTTCCTTGCAATCCAAAGCCATTGTTTTCCCTTTTATTTCTGATGCAGAGGATTTAAAAAGAAATAAAAAATCAGGTGGATTCCTGCTATGATTGTAGCACAGTCCCTTTTTCTTATAAGATTGCCATGCTCAGAAGCGTACATTTTCTTCATGCAAAGCTAATTATTTCGTATATGACTGTGCATATCTCTTTCTTGCTGTTGGAGAAATGCAAGGATACCCACATGTATCAAGTTATCCTGACAGCTCACGGCTTTCCCTGCTGTTTTCCCATCTGAGATTAACGACATGCATGGTGCCAATCCTGCATGTTGAAGACCAGATAACAGATGCGAGGGTTCAAAATGTTAACAACTACTTTTAGTGCCTCCATCGTCATCACACAAACCTTTGCTATCTCGTTCTGGTTCTTAGAATTTGATTAGAGCGATGGTTTCACTTCAGACTTCGCAGATAGGAGGCAAATATGGGCATCATATTTCCAAGGTCGGGACAATATATTCGTCCCTGGAGGCAAACCATTCCTCAGATTCCTGGGCTCTGACAATTATCTGCTGCTTCGGACCACCGTCCAAGAGTGCAAAAAGGAGGCACCCTGGAACCTTTTTAAAGACGAACATGTGAGCATCTTGGAGTCGCACAAGATGTTTTTGACGTGTCAAGCAAAAAAAAAAAAAAAAAAAACCTTTAACAACCGAGAGGACGGTATGTTTTTTAGTGTGGTGAGTTTATTAAAGTACATCTGCTTTCTTTGTTTAGAGAGAAATGTCTCTCTCATCTTTTCTTCCGCTATAAATCAGAGACCACAATGGCACAGTGAATAAAAGTCAGGACAGCTTAGCTCTGTTGTACATCTTACTAGCAAAAGCAAAGTCTCTGTTATCCTTTCATACATTTGTTTGTGCTGAGTTCCTTGTCTGTCTGTCAGCCTCGTCTATCCATCATTTAAAATGTCTTCATTTGCAAAACACTTGGCATGCCCGGTTTCAGGAAGTACACACTGCTATGGGGTGAAGGGAAACAGCATTCTCCTTTTAGTTCAAATGATTAAATTCAGTCTCCTAAATGTTTCAGGGAAATTGTGGTGGATATCATCAATTCCCCGTCCGTCATTCGTCCTCTCCGACTTTGAACACTTTGCCCGCTTTCTGATTGGTATTAAAACTGTGGAAAGATTTGGTAAGTTATTTTGGTAGTTCTCTCTCTTCCACCCTCTTTCTCACAGACACAATGCTGTTTTCAGTATCATTTCTCTTATACGACTATTTCAACAACCGGGTCCGTTCCAAACACACAAAGAGCCAGCTGGATGAGGTCCATCCCGCAGCCTGATCTTGTTAGCGGTGCAGTGGAGAGAGTGCAGCCACACCTCAGAAGAAATGAAAGAAAAGACGGGACAGAAAGAGAGCAGTGCTTCGGGTTTGACCCCTCGTCTCTCTCACGTTATCCTGAGGCGTGGACTCAGACTGTGTGGTTGTTTCTCTGCCACTGCGAGGATCCCCCGCCCCTGTCATCAGAGCCATTCATTCTGCTACATGTGGGTACAAAGAGACGCATGCTTGGTTGCATCCACACAGAGTTCCTGTTCTGATTAAATGATGTCCTAATTAGTCGACAATATGACAGCCAACATCCAGTGAGACTAATGTGTTCATATATATATACACACCAATCAGCCATAACAGTATGACCACCTGCCTAATATCATGTTGGTCCCTTTATGCTGCTAAAACTCTTCTGACCCAGTGGGGGCATGGACACAGGACATCCACCAGGATGGTGGCAGTGAATTCTGTGGGTCCTGTGGGTTACAGGGGGGACCTACCTAGGTCAGGCTTATCCTGGCACATCCCCACAGATGCTCAATAAGATTTGGATCTGGGTCAGTCCTGAGCAGTTTTTGTGGTGTGTCAGAGTGCATTTCCCTGCTGAGGGTGGCAACTGGCATCAAGGACTGCTGTTGCCATGGAGTTTGGGGTTTGCTTGACCTGCAATGTTTAGGTGGGTGGTACATGTCAAACATCCATATGAACGTCAGGACTCGGGGTTTCCCACTAGGACATTGCATTATGACAAGATGCTCAATGTAATTCACTTCACCTGTCAGTGGTCATGTTTGTGGCTGATCAGTGCAGATGCAAACACAAACTGAGAAACAGGATGTTTATAGGATGCAGCAATTTATATTAGCTGCTTTCTGATTTGGATCCCCTTTCATCAAAAGAAAATAGTTTGTCTTCGAAAACAATTTACATGATGGGTACAAAAACAATTCTTCTTCTTTGCTACATTTAAGGTTAAGCACTCAAATGCATCCCTCAGGTTGAGGTATCTGGCAAACTATCGTCGAATGACTATATGGAATTACTAGCTACCACAGATATGAATAGAATTGATTTAAATTTTTGGATATAATCACAGTGCACCTGAGGGGTTTGAGTAAGAATGTTTTTACTACTGAAAATGGGAAACAAATTTTTGCATGTGCATGCACATCATGTGGTTTTCATATTTTTCTGACATTTGACACATGTATTTTTTTTATATGATTTATGACTCCCAGTAAAAGTCAGACTGTCAAATGCAGCCCATTTAATGGATTTTCTCAATAGGAGACCATTTTCTGCTAAGAATGGTAGAATAATAATAATTGCAGTACCCCAGTTTGCCCTCATGGTGGCAGTTTCATCTCAGTGTTACATCACCAAAAATCCAGACACAAGATACAGAGGTGTGTCTACTTGGCCTATTGTTACTTTAACATAATGGTGCAGCACTGCGTTCATTCAGAGGAACATTTTCTTTTATATTGGAGGATTTAACGATAACAGCTCTGCAATGAAACTGCCCCTAAGGCTACTGACGATGACGGATTTGTCTTGTGCTATTCATAAAAGGATCATTTAAAGGCAAATGAAAACGGCAAAGTTAGCCCACATATATTTACCTTGACTGCCTCAAGCTTGTTCCAATTAGTTTTTTGGGGAAAATTTCACACATGGAAAAGTCAGAAACCATACTCTGCTTGGCTGGTTAAAGACGGTGATCATGACTTGAAGGAGCAACTTTTGGCTGGAGATGGGATGCAGTCTTCAATATCAACACTGTATCTTACATTTGAAGCATCGCACAACGGCTGCATATCATACTTGTCAAAACACAATTCCTTCTATGCAAGTTTAACACGTCACTGACATCTTATATTCAAGTCTTTTATTTTGCAGCGCCGACATGCCTACACACGCCTGGACATCCCACGTACTTGCTGCTTCTTATCTGTGTGTCACATCCAATGACACACTTCCAGTGACTCACAAAACACTGATGCATGTAGCACTTACGGAAAATCGTCTGTTTCTAGAGATTTACCCTTCGTAGCTTCTAATGCTGCACTCTCCAAATAACTACTGAGATTTTTAAGTTGCAGTTACATTTGTATGTATACATATATATTATATATATATATATATATATATATACATATATATGTATATATATACACTATGCAACACTGGATAACAACCACAAAATGATTATACGAGCCGATAGTTTAGGCAGTTTAGGTCCAACTGGCATTGGGAGGTTAAGTGAGAATTCCCATAATATTGTTTTTCTTCCTTCATTGCACAGGAAATCATGAGTATTTTTTCCAAAACTGAACCAGGATGTTAGTATGTAAGCTGTGTTGAATGTTTATAAGACATTTTGCGGGAAATTTTTACCATTTGTTATCATTTTCTGCTCTAAATCAGCTTGACTAACCGCTTGTTTGGCATCTCAGATTTCTTGCTCCGTGGCCTATTATTTTTTCTTTTAACTGCGTTCTGAACTTTCAGCTATTCCTTTGCCGAGTACAACATTATCATAAACATAGCTAGGAAATAAAGATTGAAAAAACTAAATCCTGCCTTTGCTTCTGACACAAGAGGACGCTTTTCAAGAAAACATCTTGTTCTGAGTATTTGAACAAAACAACCGATGCTTTTGTTTTTCTGTAAAGTCTCAAGGCACATGTGTAAGTACAATTTACAGAAATCTGATTTAGATTAGGCTGCGCTAATGCATGCAGGTTACAGTGGAACACAGAGGAGCAACATATTGCCTGGGAGGAGGGGTGGGGGGCAGAGAGTGATGGAGGTAGTGTGTGTGTGTGTGTGTGTGTGTGTGTGTCGGGGGTGGGTTGGGGCTGAGCTCACAGCTGGGAGAATGGTGTGCTAACCCTGCCAAAGCCTCAGCACATGACTCCCACCACTTGTCAAAATCACCATGTGTGCAATAATGTGATTACAGTCTGGTTACTATTATGATTTAAAACAACAGCTTGTGCGGAATGGAAGAAACGCACTGCCCCACAGAATGAGTGTGTGTGTGTTAGAGGGTAAGAGAGGGTCTGGAAGGGGGAAGGAATATGGGCAACAAGAATAAGGAGGGATTGGATTTGTGCCTGGGCACCCTCCCTCCCTTCTCCCATCTATGCCCTGCAGGGGGACACTAGGGTGTGGGGGTTGTCTGGGTCTTGTCATGGATTTACAAGTCGGGGGAACGCTTTATGTCATTTCTCCCCCCCCTTCTGTAGCCCCTTACACCATCCACAGTCTCCCCCTCCTTCCTTTCATTCCAGGTTACACAATCACTGCACTGCACACAAGGGGTTGTCATCACAGGTGCAGCCGAGATTGGCCAGGATAAAGGAACGCTTCCAGCTCAAGATGTTTTTCCTCTCTACTTTTTTCTTCCACCAGCTCCTTCCCGTTCCTTTCTTGTCTTTTCATCTCCTCTAATTCTTTCTTTTACTCATATATGTTGCAACTTTTCATTAGTTAAAAGTTACCATACTGGCTCATTTCCTTCTCTGTAGATCTCTGTCAAAGCAGGCTGTTTTAAAATGGGAAACAAGTCACCATTACCACCGCTGGGTTTGTCCTTGATTAAAACAGGATTCTGTCCCCTCCAACTATCCCATCCAGTCAGGAACCCTGCCCAAACTCATATACGCCTCTTGACGATGCCTGCCCTTTGGCTAACTCCTCAGAAACAGTCAGGCAGCCAGCGGAGCAAAGGTGTGATCTCACCAATTTGCCAAAACTGTGAATATGAGTCTGTTTGTAATTATGCAGGAAGGTCCAACAGCTTCTCGCCACAGAGACCGGTGAGCCTCCTTTTTGGTGGTACAGCCTTGACTACAGGGCCAGATGGGGATTGAGAGAGAGGGGAGAGTAAACTGTAACCAGGCAGCCCAGCATGTACGAAGCTGGGCTTGATCCACACGATGCCAGCCGGGCATGAAGGCAGCTCTAACGATTCCCTCCTGGGCATCTGGAAGTGGGAGAGAAAGAATGAGTGAGCCTAGACCCACAATGCCACCCATCTCGGAGCTCAGCTAAGGAAAACAAACGCCAGCGGTCACAGAGAGGGGATTTCCGGTTAGAGTCACCTAATACCTCCATGGAATCTCAGAGGTTTGGAATCCAGAGTTGTGGAAGAGCCCGGGTTGCTATAAGCCACAAAGAAACGATGTAATTCCACTTTTAAGTTTCACCTCTCCGCATTAAACTCGGCTTAGCATCAGACTCCATATCCCTCTATCTGCCAGCTTAGCTCAGATGAAGGGAATAACAGTGGATTTTACTGACAAGAATAGAAAGATAAAGTAAATTATCCAGTTTTGTAAATGAACAAAAGCTCCAAGCATATGACTTCCCCACTTCTCATTTTAATTCAAACTTTTCCCAAGATTGATCCCCATTTATAACAAGTTTGGGCAATTTTGTTATAAACTCCAGGCTAGGCACTTGGCACAGCCTGCTCTCCTGAGACTGTAACGTGGTGAGAAGGAGGTGAGGTGCAGAATCTCAGACCTAAACCCCAGAAACAACATGTGTTTGATGTGTGTGAGACCTGAGTTAACCAGGTGGCGTAGTCGCTGCTTATGAGCAGAATTGTTCAGTAACCCTGGTAGCTAGGCCCCTTATCCGGGGCCTTGCCTTAATTCTTTCACCAAGTCTGTTTTCACAACAGATGTTGTTACACAGACAAAACCCAGACTCCTAATAGAAATAGTTTCAAAAACTCCCTGTTGGCTTTTTAGGGAGAAAACAGACTGCGAGGCATGTGTAAGGTCGTGTGTGCTATGGGTTTTGGTCCAATTGGTTTTACGACCTCTTTTGTGTCTTGTGATGAAACATCTGTGCAGATTGTGGACAGACTACAGCTGAGAGCACTGGGTGCATACATGTCTCATGTGTACTAGGTGCGGCCGAAGCTGTTTACATCTTGGACCGAGTCTGTGCTGCGTTTTCACCAGAGTGGTACATGTCCTGTGCGCACTCCAGCCTCTCTAGTTTCTCTAAGCACTTTAGTCAGGGGTTTATGTGCTCCAGGGACCCTGTGATGAGACAGCTGTGCAAAGGAGTGTGCGTGCATTTATAAAAAGAAGAAAAAAAGCGTATGTGTGAGCAGGCTGCTTTGGTGCTGCTCATAGCCCATGTGACCCTTTGCCCCGACACTGCGTGATGGTGTGAACGAGCAAGGTCACCATGCACCACGGCCTGATGGGAGTTGAGGCATCTGTCTTCCGTGATGAATAGCGAGCACCTGCACTACTCACGGAAACTGGCTGAGATTGAGAGATGGAGAGGAAGGGAGGAAAGAGAGTAAGTGTCCAGCTCTGAAATTGGCAACAGGAGACCTCACCTGCTACAAGCAAAGGAGCAATAAAAAACAGCAGCCTCCCCTCCTGCCTCCCTGCGAGTCCCACTCACTACCACTAATCGCACATGCAAACGCAGACTCATGCATACTCGCTTCAGCTCAACCTGCTTTATTTGAGATGTTTGTCTTGCTAATGTGCCGCACCTCGGGGAGAATCAGACTTAATGCAAGGAGACCTCAAACTCTACGCTCTGCGGTCTTAATAAGGAATAACCACTCGACGAGCTTGGCCAGAGCTGCACCCGGAGTCCGAGGGGAGAGAACGAGAGAGAGGAGAGCAAGAGAATGAGTGATGATGAAGAAAGAGAATGTGCAGGATGGAGGAAGGGAGAGTATGGGATGGCAGGAGAGAGAGGTCGGGGATTGTTTTACAAACAGAATTCCTTTAATTAATCACCCTGTTTGAACAGCTGGCCTTCTCAAGACAGGTCGTAACGGGATCCCTACATGGAAGTGCGGATTACAGACGCAGATTCGGCAGAAAAATATTAGCTGTCAAATGTTGCAGCCAAGAGGTGCAAGAGAAGGCCCCTGTTTCCTGGTGGTGAGAGAGCCACGGGCGGGGGGGTTGCTTTACATGGCTCCCTGAGGACGGAGGCTGCTCAAGGCAACGCATGGACCTGTAGATGCGGGTGGGGGGGAGAGCCAGGGGGCGGCCTCCAGGGCCAGCTAGTCATCCCACAGGACCAAGACCAGTGCAGCAGTCTGGGAAGGAGGTTTAGTCTTTGGGTCAGGCTCTGATATGGGACTGGAAACTTGGAGACCCCCGTGTTAGCATTTATGTACAGGCTGCACATAAACAACTGAGAGCAGCTGTCAAGAGAGCATGCAGTGTCCTACTGGTACATGTTTATTATCGATGTCCCTGTAGAGGGTGCTAAGAATGTGCCTGTTAAATAGTTGGCTACCAACACTTTGCAAATAAATACGTTTTGCACGTAGGTCAGATTGTGGACAGGTCATTAGCATTCTGAAGGAATGCTGGGAATTATTTTTATTCTCAGATATTAATCAGTGAGTGTTTTGTATTAGTTTCTGTGTGGTAAGTTCTTTCTGTCTTTCAATCACCACAGAATTTATGCAAGCAGCAAAAAAAATTAGTACCGTTGTACTAATGCATTTGCACATTGTTTTTACATAATATTTAATTTGTGCAAATAAGCATTGCACAGTGCTGACCTTTAAGGCAACAGAGGTAAACTCCAAAACTCTTGTTGCACAATTCTAATGGAGCTTGTCTTTATAAATCCATTTGCCAAGAACCAAACAGTGGGCAATAAATTAGCATATATTAACTTTTCCAGTGTAAATGGAATTCACTGTGCCACTTCCTGTTGTGTCTTGTTGTTTGAACGTGGAGAACATTTACTACTACAGGCTGCCTGGACAATCAAGCAGTCATTTAAGAGGTCAAAACAGGCTTAAAATCAAATTTTTTTGACTGGATTATTACGGAAGCACTATGTTGCTAGGCATTGTCATTAAGCTGTTTTAGGGTGTCTTGAATCTTTGCGCACATTCTGGTGCTTGTTAAGGTGCCTTCTTAAGGTGCCTTCTTAAGGTTCTCATTGAGTAGCAACCTTCACAAAAATACACCACATGGACTATCATAACAAATCTTGATTGTTCCAATTTCTACATTCTCAGTACCAGAACTTATGGCAACTATTATTTGTCAGATTTGACATTGCACTCAAAGCTGTTAAATCTTGCAGCACAATGGAGATAGAAGCACTGAAAGGACTGTTTACTCTGTCCTTCCTGTAAAAGTTCCCAAGGTCCTGCAGTCCAGTGCTACTAGTTGGTGTCCAGACAGGTATAACTGGATAAATCCCCTCTGCAGAGATTGGAAATGCATTTTTACTTCACTAAGGAACGCAGCGGAGTTATGCAACAATCGGAGTTAGTTTGTCCTTCTGTTAGACTGCTAATCTGTCTTTCTGTGCACAACATTACTCAAAAACGGAATAATGGATTTGGATAAAATTTTCAGGGAAAGTCAGAAATGACACAAGGACCACCTGATTAGATTTTGGCAGTGATGCGGCTTATAGTCTGGATCTACGGATTTGTTAAAGATTTCTGTATCACTGCGAGATAGCGGCACAGCGTCACTGTAACTATGACAACAGGTGAACACTACATCAGCTGCCTGCTGACGATCACATGATTGTGATCCTACTTCAAATCCACCTCTGCGAACTTACCAGGACTTATCTGTCGGAAATGATACAAAGAACAAGTGATTAAATTGTTGGGGTGTTTCTGAGTCCCATCAATTTCCGCCGCCCTCTACATGTTTAGGTCACGTGATTCGGTATTTGTACATAACATGCACATGCATAGCACATGCCTGTGCTCAGTGCAAGGTCATTTTCTTTGTGGGTACATCTATATTAAATGTCACATTCCATAGTGCTTTCTGCCACAAATCTTATCAAGTTTTCATCTGAGCAGGCTTGGTGGAGTACTGCGCTCCGAGTGCTTTTCTTGTTTTACATGACACAATGCTCCATTACAGAACACTAAGATTGTTCTGCCAAATGCTAAATTGGAATTTCCCTGAAACAGAAGAGATTTTAGAAAAACTGTTCTTGGCAGTTTTTTTTTTTTTGCCTTACATTGGTCATTCTATAAGAATAAAATAAACATCTGCCTTCACTGTATGTGTCCAGCGTTCATGTTCCTTTTTCCATTTTCTCTCCCCCCCCGTCTCAGTTTCAATATCTCTTTCTATCCAGTCAGCGAAGGAGGAGAAAAGGGAGTAATGTTGGCTCAGGTGCTTGATTGTCAGACCACTCACTTACACTGTATTCACAAGAAGGGAAAGGAGGAAACAAATGTTTCCCGACCACACACACACATATGACACAGCATACACACATAACCAAGATGCACTACTCTTAATTGTGTAAACAGCAATATTACTCTCAGACCTTTCAGCCCACCTCCACTCCCTTTTCTCTCATGGCCATGATGTAATTACCAAGGCACTTAATTAGTCACTGAGAGACTTGGAGCGGACACAGCTAGAAAAATGAGTTTCACCACTAAATGAGGCTAAACGAGAATCATATCCTCTCCTATTTAATGAGTGCCAGTCACAACAGCAGTAATTGTCGGAAGACAAAGTGGTTTCAGTAATCTAATATTTGACTTTAAGGCTGTTCAGTTAGGTATAGCGAAAGTAGAAACCTGTCTGGACAGTCACATGTGAAAAAAGCCTTTTCGAACATCTGTCGGGCTTTCCTTTGAGAGCCCCATAAAGTTTCACCACGGAATTTTGTGGTGATTTTCCGGGTTGCTCTATGTATCCCTATAGGGAGGCAGCAGCTTGTGCAGTGAACCGTGTTTAGTTCAAAGCACACAGAGTTGGAGGAGTGTTGAAGACGATGATGTATAGCAAACTGGACCACCAGGTCTATGGCTTTGGTGCACCCCCTCTGTGTGTGTGCGAGTGTGTGTGCGTGTAACGACATTTCCTCCCACAACACACATGCACACACAAATACAAACACAAAACAGTAATTAATACTGTTGCGTCGTGAATGAATTAGCTTTTGCAGCAACCTGGTCATTTTCTTTAATACTGGTATTAGACTTTAATGCTGGCAAAAGTAACCGTACATGTTCATAATCTAGGAAAGCTTAGAGGCAACACATTTGATTACAGTTTTAATCACACCCAGAATTACATCATTGTGTCCACTTAAACAGTGAACAAGACCAGGGATCTGGTTCAAAATGCAGTGTTGCCATAATGGTGCTGAATAAAACACTGAAACGTTCACTAAATGCAGGTTTTTGTGATGAAAAAGTGGTGATTTCAGAAGTCAGTATATCTGTAACCCATTCCTGGCGCTGGAAGTTTATTATTAGGCTAGGTTACTAGTTTAGCCTGAACAGGATCCTGAGTGCTTAGCAGTTGATGTTGAATTTGCTAAATCCCCTTGTTTAAAAATATGTCAGTAAAACAGGCAAAATTCTACAAAGAACAATAATAGCGTGGTGCCTCCAATGTGGAACTGCTTAACTCACAAATGAGTTGTGAGTTTCCCCAGAAAACAAGGAAAAACAATGTCTACAATGTTGGTAACGTCAAATAATAAGAAATTATGCAGGTCAATCAAATAACTTATGTAACAACAACACGTATAATATTTAACAGAACAGTCTTAACCAGTATTCAGTGTTCAGGTGTGTATGTGTACAGTCAGCAGTTTCAAATGTTCAGTTTTTGTGTGTGTGTGTGTGTGTGTGTGTGTGTGTGTGTGTGTGTGTGTGTGTGTGTGTTCAATGTTACCAAGCGCTTGGGTTTTGTTTATCATTAGGGCCCTTAGTTGGTGCACAAATAAAAACAAACGCTCCTTTGATCCATTAAAAGGAAAAACAACTCTCTTTGTGTTTCATGGAAAACAAGGCTCCTATTACTCACAAATCCAAGGTGCAAAGCAGGTCAGAAGAGTTGACGGTGAAGATGATCCAGCAGCAGCATACGGCAGGGGAGATGCAACAAGTGTCATCCACGTGTCCACGCCAAGTTCAGCAGGAGTTCAGCAATAGCAACAGGCTAATTAGCATGCACGGTCTTCCAGCAAAGTCATCAGCTCTCCCGATCCTCCTCAGTGAAAGTGGCGAATGGTGTTGATAACTAACTATCTGTAACAGTAATACGTGCTGAAATGTCCACGTTTGAGTCCATGCCTAGACTTTTTCAAGTTAGTAAAAAAGCAATAACCGCGGCTAGCGACTAGCCTAGCTGCACTTCACTTTGAACTTCGGTATAGTGAGACGCTGAACTCCAAGTTCCACATGACAGAAACCTGCTAAATAATAGTTGTGCCAATACTTAAAGTATGCAGGTCTAAAACTTCCAATCACCTCGACATTAAACTTGATTTTCTCTGCTCGTCACCTGCTGTTCTCTTCCACCGCTTGTGCACTCTTCTCTCCCTCTTTCTCCAACCTAGTTCGCACATCGCGCAGTTCTTCTTCCTGTCCTCCCCACCCCCCCGCACTCACCAACAAAGTGAGTTCTGATTGGCCAAGAGTGCAGCTTTACTGAAAACCCTATTGGTTTACAAATACATCACTCAAACACCTTGAAAATACAATGACTGAGTAAACAGAACATTATACATAGGTTGTTGCTAGAGGTACGGACCCGTACCCGTAGCCGGTGGACTACGGATACGGCACTTGCCATTTGCCAATCAGATACGCGAGATCTGGTCACGTGACTCCCGGTAGACGCTAGCTGTACGGACCCGTAGCATCGGTACGACAGGTACGGACCCTAAACCTGACCCTAACACTAACCCTAACCTTAACCTTTGCTTACCTTTCAACAGTTTGCAGTGGTTAGCAGCTTCTTGACTCGCGAGACTCGCGTACGGGTCCGTATCTGTCTGGCAAATGGAAAGTGCCGTACCCGTAGCCCACAGGCTACGGATACGGACCCGTATCCGTAGACACTACCTTATACATAAAAAGAATCATGGACAACGTAGTTCTCACTAGTTGCACTCATATATATATATATATATATATATATATATATATATATATATATATATATATATATATTATAAAACACGTCTTTTAACTATCTGCATTTTGTAGGTTGTTACATATATTTAAAGTGTCTTGAAGAAAAATAATGTGAAACTCCAGCAATTTAGAGTTGCACTTGCACAGTTGGATGACCCACAGAGACATCTTAAAATGGTGAAAGTAGCCAAGATATGTAGATTTGTCACTGTTAGTATTTCTGAAGCTTCAGAATGTAGCTAGATTACATCCTGTAATGCTTTGTGTATTAAACCTTCCAGATGCATACACCCAGAGGAAAATTTTACTGCTCAAAGCTTGCTCTTCTACAGCTCAGGAGACAAATTTGAGATTCTCATGTCAGCCTCATTTTAGTTTCTATTTTGTCTAAAGGTTTCTCATACGTTTCTCCTAAAATTCACTAGGAGAAATAGGTGAGACAGGATAATTAGAGGGAGTCATACTTGAGACTTGTGGGAGATACCTTGCTAATCTCAATACAGTGTTTTTAATGGCTCCTTTATTTCTCCTCTGGAAAAGAAAATGAACAATAGTGGAGCAATATGTGAGACTCACTCACTCACACCTCCACATGAGCACAACAGACTTGGAATTGAACCACAACCTTCTGGGTGTGAGACAACCACTCTACCCACTGAGCTATGCCACCCTATGCATATATTAATCTGCACACACACACACCTTACAAATGCTGCAACAAATAAGAAGTTGCCAGGATACAGCCTAAACATCTTGAGGCACTTATAATAATATATGGTGACTTCAATCATGTCACCCTCTCCTCCCACTTGACTGGATTTATCATTCTAAACACCACGGATCATCCACTCATAATATCATGATGGGCCTCTCTCTGGACTGCAGGACGGAAAGATATAGAAGATCTTTGTACCCACAGCGATCAGGCTTTATAATTCTATAGCAAATAGCAGATAAGCTGACAGACAAATGAATTTCCCTTTTGGGATGAATAAAGTAATCTGAATCTTTATTAATTAATTAAAAAAATATCATGTGGATTACAATAAAGTCAACATGATAGATGATTTAAAAACAACCAAAACGTTGATCTGAGTCTGAGAATTCAATGAGCGCTTGTGGAGATCTCTTCATTTGTTCTCTCTGAGCTTAGTATGAGATGCATGAACTGAAGCTGGGATGAGAATAGATTGAGTTCTTAGAGAGAGCTCTCTGATTTCTCTGCCTGAGATCACAAAGAGACACAAAAGTTGAGAAACTCTGAGAATTATATGAGAGCTTGTTGAGATCTCTTCTGAAACTGTAAAGGAGACTAAACTGAGATTTAGTGCATCTTATTGCTCAGGAGAAAAAAAATGAGACACAGGAGAAATAAACCTTAGTCTCAGTTTGGTGTCACACAGATCTCAAAGTTGTCTAGGAGAAGTAAATGAAACATTTTTGAGATCTCTTTTTGAATTTTCTTTTCCTCTGGGCACGGACACAATGCATAATTATTGTTGTTGTACTGCCTCCTAGTTCACTTGGAATATTCTTCGAGGATGCTGTTTTGTACATGTGCAGTATATCGACATCTACATATCAAAATGCAAACTTGTATCAAGCCTGCACACGTCTTCCACTGGAGCATATTTGAAACTAATTTTCTGCTGCATACGGACGTCTGCAACAGGGTCTATTCAGACTCCCATGGACCTGATGACGAAACTCATATCATGCCAACCTTAGCAGGCCCTTGAATATGCGAAAAATATAGCATAATGTCACAACTCAAAATGACAGATATCTAAATCATTTTAAGTAGTTAAAATATGGCTGCACAGTGTATCGGTGGTTAGTACTCTTGCCTTGCAGCTAGAAGATCCACAGTTTGCACCCCGGGCTGGGCCTGGAATCTTTCTGCATGGAGTTTCCATGTTCTCCATGATTCCTCCCACAGTCCAAAAACATCCAACCATAATCTACACACTGCTTAATCCTCATTAGGGTCGCAGGGGGGCTGGACTCTGATGGCGTTCCTTAGTGAAGGAAAAGATTCCAAGCCCAGGCTGGGATGCAAACCAGGGATCTTCTAGCTGAAAGGCAAAAGTGCTAGCCCAGTCCAAAAACATGCTCAAGTTAATGGGTGATTCTAAATTGTCCGTAGGTCTGAATGTGAGAGCACTTGTTTGTCTCTATGTGTAGCCCTGTGATAGACTGATGACCTGTCCAGGGTGTCCCCTGCCTTCGACCTAAGTCAGCTGGGATAGAGTCCAGCCACCCTGCAACCCTATTCAGGATTAAGCAGTGTATAGACAATGGATGGATAATTAAAATATATAATAGCTGCAGATATCTCAAATGTCATTGTAACTTGTCTGAATTGCATGACATTGGTTCAGCAAACATTTCAACAGTGTTTGCAAAGTAATGGCAGTTGCTGCGGTAGACAAGAACACTTGAAAATGGCCTTAAATAGAAAGAGCTTCATTCATTAGAGACTTGTGGTATAAATTTACAAGAAATTTGGCCTCAGGCTGTTCAGACATGGTGGTAAAACAACTTGTCATATGCGGTTACAACTGTAGTGCCATGGCACGTTTAAAAAGCGAGCCATCTCAGCATTGCAGCGGTTTCTGACCTAAGAACAGATATCTAGTCAAAACTCTTATTCAGGATAATATCTAATATGTGTTACTACATTTTTACTAGGAAAAATCCCAATTTGAGATGTGTACAACATCATTTTGCCGTGTGATAATTCCAGTTCAAGATATCTACAACATTATTCTGATCAGTTTGAAATTAATTCAAGGCATCTTAAAAGGACTATATACATATCTTGAATTACAATTAGACATAATGTGGATGCAGACATTTGCAACTGAAAGGAGTTCCAATATGTAGAAATGACAAAACTTAAGTCCTTTTTGTCTTAAAAAGGCTGACAATGTGGTTACCTGAACTACAGATATCTACGAAACACATCCACTCTACAGTCGATGTTACACACTTAATTTCTGTATGTACAAACAAGCACAACACTATGAATATTTTCCAGGACAGATGGCTCAAAGATTTGCACAGTTATTCCTATATTTAAGTACATGTGACCAGATATTTATCCACTGCCTGTCAATATAGTTCTTCATAACAGTTGTAAACACTTTACCTTCCATAAAAACTAGTTAATTTCTAGTAAACCTCCAACTTAAATGTTCTACTCTTTCAAACTCTAATACCACAAACTTGAAGCCCAAAAAGCAACCTCAATGATGTCATCAGTGTTCATTTCTCTGACTCTTAAAATCCCCCTCAGAGTCACATTGGATATTATTCAGTTGTTTTCACAGGCTGCTCCTCATGACTAGTACGCTGAATTACATGTGTAAAATTGGTGGCGTGCCCCATTTAGGAAGTGGTTCTTGGTATCATGTGAAACTGTGTATACTCACTGTGGTTTTACAGTACTGTTCTAACGGGGAAAAGGGCTAGCCAAAACTCAGAGTGGAACAACAGCGCTTAGTGAGAAAAGATCAAATCTGGGATGTGAAAATGAAACCAGTATATGAGACTGAGAATATAACATGAAATGTTTGCGCAAAGATGTACCAGAAGGGGAACAGACACGCTTCACTGTGGAGTCCAAAACCACAACGGCATTTCGAGTTTTTTCCAAATGTGTCTTTTGTCTTTACGCCAGAATTTAATTTTGCAGGAAGTAAACAGCCCACTTTAGGAAACGTCAGCCTAATTCCCAGAATGCTTTCATGAGATGTGGTACTTTTGTCATCTCCTCCTCCCAGTGCAGTCTTGTGTCTGCATGCTCTCATGTTTTGTGACCATGCATGTTATTGACTTATTTGCATACCGTTGCAGAAAGACCTCTTTTCCCACAAAAGACAGAGGCAACTCTGTATCCACATCTGTGAGTGTCTCATCTCAGAGGCACTTGGATATTACAGAATGTTTTTGTGTTCTTGTTTGCATTATGCTAGCTGGATTAGTGGGTGTGTTTGCATCCTCAGAGGATGCGTGTGCGTTGAATGCATTTGTGTGTCTGTGAATTCCCCCACAACTTTCCTTTTTCTTTACTGTCTCTTAAGCGCTTGTTTGTGTGCGTCTGCTCTTAACGAATACAGCCACAGGATAAACAGCCACATGATAAAACAATCAGAATCAGGCGCACAATGTGATGTATGGTGCAGAGAGCAAAGAGACGGCGGGGAGAGGACGTGAAATACGACGAGACATGAGAAAAGAGAGGACTTAAAGGTGTGAGAAAAAGCAGGGAGATGGAGATCAGTGCGGTGGCTCATCTGGGAGACTCGAGGCGCTCCCACGTCCCTCTGCTCTCTCTCCCTCGGACGACCCTGCTCCCCTCTGTCTGCATTGGGAGAAAGGAAACGGACGAAGGATTTACTGTTGGGTCCTGACTTGTACACATTCCTGGTGTTGTTTTTCTCCCCTCGGCCCCTCGGCCCCTCGGCCATACCAAAGGCCTCTAAAACAACAGGCTGTCAGGTTGTGACAGCTGGCTTCAAACAGCTCCTACAGCAGCCCTGCACCCAGGTTCCCAGCCTCACCGTGAAGCTGTGTGTGCGTATTTGTGTATGTGTGTATGTGTGTGTGTGTGTGTGTGTGTGTGTGTGTGTGTGTGTGTGTGTGTGTGGGTGGTTAAGTGTTTGTTTGGTCTGTACGTGTAGATGTATAGCTGCTTGTGTCGGTGTGTATCCATCACTTTGAGATAAGTAGGACTTCAGTCGCTGAGACTTAACATTTAAACCTCTTTAGTGTGTGCATGTGTGTGTCATGTCCTCACACACACACACCTCCTTATTCCCAGCGATGAGCCCAGGTGGCAGAGTGGCTTTGAAGCGCTGTGAGCCCTCTTATGATTCCTCTGGCCATCCAGGTGTGTGTGGGCTGGCCCGCCTGTCTCAGCCAGAGAAGGCCCTTTTTGTCTGAGCTTTATCAACCAGGAGAACGCCATTGATCCCAGTGACCCCCTCCCCTTCGGAGTGCTGCCACACCTCCGAGATACTCCCCGGCTTCAGATGTGGGAGCTGGGAGAAACCGAGACTGTCTGGATCGCGGAGGGGCTGGTGTGTATAGGTGTATGTGTGTGTCTGGGAAGGAGGGTGTTGCAGGAGGTGTGGGCGGGGATAAGGGCTCCTCTAGGTGAGCAGGAGCAGCATTTAACACTAATGGGATAATTGTTTGCACTCCACAGGTGCTCACCGTCCAAATGAGGTCACAGCTCAAGTGTGGCTCTTCAAAAGTGAAGGAACGTTCGGAGTTTTTTTTTTCCTCGGCTGGGAACCGGCAGGCCAGGAAATAACAAGCATTCAGGAGGTTAAAAAAACAGTGTCACATAGAGGAGTGATCAAAAAGTTGTGATTTAACTTTAGCTGACATACCTATCACAGTTGTCTCCTCGTGCGTTGATGTCTTAGTCTTAGTCCTTCTAAAATGCATGTAAGGTTCTCCAGAAGTTCTAATATGTAAACACGTCAGGTTAAGAAGAAAAGGAAGAAGTCACAGGGAGTCAAATCTGGTGAGCAGGGCGGATGGGGAGTGATGAAAATCAATGCTGTGACTGATTGCAAAGGGGACTGGAGCGTCGACATGCCATCGTGCCACAATTCAGGTCATTTGATCAAGATGTCATGGTAGAATTGTTCCTTGAGTGTCAGTCAGGTAATACATGTGAATGCTGAAGAACGCAACAAGGATGTTCCTGGTTCTCCTGACCCAACACTCCTTGTTTGGTTTTGGAAACTGCAGCCTCTTCCACTGTGAAAATTTTGGTTTCTTCTCATGATGGTGGCTGCAGATCCACCTCTCACCCCAAAAAACCCTCAACATGAAGTTTAGCTTATCCTGGCTGCTTACTGATACAGAACGTGATATTTATCGGCTAGCATGAGCATGTGCCCTGATATAAGTTCATCAATCTTACATTTAAGCAGCTTATTTCTTAAAGGTAATGTATTGTAGGTTTTCTTCAGCCATGGTTCAACTGGATTCACCAAAAACTATGTTCCTATACAACTAAACTACATTCTTAGTTCAGCTTTAAATAAAATTTGTTCTCTTCCAGCTTTGAAACAATGTGATATTGTAGTTTCCACTTTGAAAAAGCCACAAACTCCACATAACGATGGCAGATGGAGGGGTAGCCACAGCATTAGTACAACACTGGGCTTTTACAGAAGATTAGGGCTCGTTCTGCGTGGGACCAATATACGGTAATTATTTTGAGTTTTAATAATCTTTTTTTTTTCAGTTTTGCTTTCACTAGTTGCTTAGGGTTGGTTGAAGCACCAAAAACTATTTGCTAGGTTTAGGAAAATAGAATGATTTAGGTTCAAATCTGACTCTTTCACAACACATCTGAAGCTTTTCCTACACTTCCTGGTTCACCATGATGGCACTCTTTGAGCAAAATTATCAGTAAGTCAGTGTGGGTCCATAAACTAAGGTTTAAATCAGATTTATTATTAATCGTCCACCAGAATTCAAGGAGTTGAAAATATGGGAACATGAAAGATGCTGAGGCTTTAAATCTGGACTCCATTTATGGGAGCAGGGCCAGTGGGTAAACTTCATTACATATGAGGGGGAAAAAAGAGATGTCAGGTGAATGTTGGGAGATAAGAATCTCTTCCTCAACACAACTCCAGATATAGATGCACAGCTATGCACTGGTAATTGTAGAACACATACAAGGCACATGTACTGTAGATACACTCAGGTAAAACATACCCCCTTCCACCTATGTCATTGTTTTGTGTCTTTGACTGTCTCATGCTGGTATTTTCCTTTTTTTCCTGTGCTTTTGTGCCCATCCTCCACTAACTTTTCAGACCTTGATTGCTTAACCGCAGCTATTTCGAGCTACATGTTAGGTTTTGGTTTAAAGGTTAAGAAAAAATTCTGGTTGGCAGTACTTCCTAAAAAAACAACATTTTTGAAACTACATAACATATTTAAGTGCTATTTCTAATGTAGAAAGTAGCTGTAGGGAGGCCAGGGATTGTACAGAGTAATAGCAATGTCGATTTTGGAACAAGGTGTGGAAAAAGTATTTTATCAGTTTTGTAAAGACCAATAAAATAAACCCTGTGAAGATTTTGGCTCCGTGTTTGATCCAAAATTAACTTGTCCAGAGTATATAGCTACAAATACAATTAAAGCCATCCATGTTGCTCGATACAGCTGAGAGAAAGATTGTGTTTTGTTTTGTAATTCAGGTGTGCCAGCATTTTGACCACACTGCTTCCTCTTCATGTCCACTATCTATAAGCTGCAGCTGCATACGACAATTTTAGCAGTGGAACCTGCTCGATTGTTCACTAGATAAAAGCAAATGCAATGGAAGAAAGAAAATTCAGAACTGAATATTACAATCATGAATGGACAACAAATTCAAGACAAAATCGTCTTCTGTTGAGTTTCACTGACTTGGTTTTCTCTAAAGCTTTCAGCTGTGTGGGTTTGATCAGGAGATGATGGGTATTCACTTGTTATGGAACTTTCCAGAATGAATTATTACATCATTAAAGAATTATTCCAAAGACAAAAATGAACTGCTCCAGTCCTTAATGTGCCAACATAGCTGAGCAAACTCTGCTAATGAAGACCATGTGATGAATGGGTCTTGAGTAGAAATTGTTCGTTGTTTTAAAGGTCTACAAAAAATAACAAGGTCACAAACAGCAGTCCATGCAGATGTTCATGTTAATAGTTAAGAATTCCACAAACATTTACTAGAAATGTTTTCACATTTATCTGAAGTGTTTTGAAACTTGAAACACAGAAATGGAGATTGCACTTTTTCTCACTGTCCCTCCTGCTACTGGGGCAGTATATGTGCACCTTTGGTGCATTCAGGTTCGTCTCTTATTGGCCATTAAGTTGTGAGTGATTTTATGGCTGTTTTGCAGTGCTCTGTTTTCACAACGGAAAATCATATATTAACTTGCTCTCTTGTCCACAGAGAGGTCAAAGTCCCAGATCAGCCACAGATCAGCTCGCCTGGAGCTGGATGGGGTTTTGTGTCTTGCTCATTGACACTTCAGCAGGGCATTTAAAGTTCAGACAGGAAAAATAGAACTCTTAAGTGTTTTCTGTAGTGATTGTACGTTAAAATTGTGTTTAGAGCACTGGAGTGCACTTTGGAAACTATAATGTGGAATTTAAAAACAATCCTTCAGGCCCGTCTCTCATCTCAACGGTACTTTAGGCTCGATGCCACAGTGCAGACTGAAGTCACAATGGGAGACATCACAGAGTCGCGGCCTGTAAATGTTAGCTTTAGTTTCTTTTACATCAACAGTTTACCCATCTCTAATTGGAACATGGCCCCCCTCCCTCTTCGTTCTATCTAAACACATAGACTTGCACACACATTCACATATACACTCCTGCGCGCACGCACACATCCAGTGGAATTATGGGAACATCTGGAGGAGCTCATCCAATGCACAGACAAACGTTTCCTGGAGAGCACCAAAAGAACCATCAGAGCGGCTTCAAACAGCCCGCTACTGCTAACCCAAACACACACACACACACACACACACACACACACACACACACACACACACACACACACACACACACACATACAGAGGTAAAGGCCAGATCAGATGAGTGGGGGGGAACAAAGAGCGTCTCTTTGCACTCTATGGTATTGCAGTACTTAAAGTTAACTCTCCGAGCACAAGGGCTGGCTTTCTTCTCCGCCAGTGTCTCGTCTACACATCCTCATATATATGCTGCCCTGTCAGGGTCTCAGACCCACCAAGACTCAGAGAAAGCCGAGGGGCACAGGGAGCTTCTTGTGAAACAATCTGAGTACGTCAGGGTCAGGCTGTCTGGCCTCTGACAAGCCCCTACAACACCCAGAGTGCAGCAGGGAGGGATAACCGTTGTGCTGCATGTGGATGTGTGATAACAGGAGCTGTTTATCATACATCCACATACTGTATACTGGTCTTCTACAACCTGGAGAAGGAAAACTAGAAAGAATTTCAAAATAATAGGGGAAAACACTGATGGATGATATGGCCACTTGAGCCGCAGAAAATGGAAATTAATGTGAAAAAGTACCTTTTTTCTCTTCTTTTTGAGCCTTCAAAATGGGATATTTTCAAAATGAATTTGAATAATTCTTGCAGATGTTCCACAAACATAGAGGATGTATTTTAAGCCGCTGTTAATGACGTACACCATGATTTGAGGACATCACATTAAAGACATTTGATATGTGAGTCATACAACAATATTTTGCATGTCTGCCAATGTATTCAGTGATTTTTAGATAAAATAAAGTTTTTAAAGTGTATTATTAAAAACATTTAAAGACATATTTTTTTTAAAACATCGATAAATTCCCAGATTAAATATTAACCCTCGTGTTGTCCTGCAGGTCAAAATTGACCGTTTTGAAGTTTGAAAATGTGTGTGTGTGTGTTTTTTCACAGTGAAACTTCTGATGTCCACATTTTCAACATTTTTGGGAAATCTTTGAATATTTTGTGGTGGAAAAAAGAAATGTTAAAAATGTTCCTTAGAAGGTTCACACACAAAAAAACAACCAAAATCCAGTGAAATTCACTGGATTTTGGTTGATTTTTTTGTAAATGTTCCTAAAGAAAACATTAGAAGTTTGACTGATATATATGTAATCACTTTAGATATTTTTAGGATTTTTTCTGCACTATTTTTACATATTTTTGAAAATATTTAGAAGAATTTGCTTGCCAAATTTCGGGGATTTAAAAAAAAATTTAAGGAAATTTTTAAGGAATTATTGGAATTTTCTTCCTGAAGGTTTTGGAAATTTTCAGAAATTTTGGGAATTTATTTGCTGAATTTTTGGATTTTTCAGACAAGGAAACAATATTTTTGTTGCCTGTAAAAAAAAAAGACAGGAGGGTTAAAAAATAAAAAAGTAAAGTAACAAATAAAAGTCCCCATCCATCCAAGAACTCTTTAACTGCCCCTAAACTAGTCAAGTCTAGTCGTTTTATCTATGTAGCCCAAAACCACAAGTCACAAGATTCACACAGATTATGGAGACAAACTGCATTTCAAATAATATGTTTCACTCCAGCTGTAGTACTATGACAGGTCGCTGCAAACATTATAGAGTTTGATTTTTAAAACATGACATGATCATGTTGCTAAAATAGTACTGATTTCTAAACACTAACTAACTTTCATCATTTTCATTCCTCTTCCCATTTTCTCCATCTCTCTCTGTCAGACACGGCAGAAAAACACCGTTTATCATTATCACCCCCTCTCACCTGAGACCTCACCTCTTGTCTCCCCCTCTCGCTCTACTTCCTGACACCCCCTCCGTCCGCCCGTTCGGCCCTTTCACCCTTTCTCTCCCCTGCCACTACCCATCTCTTCACACATTCTCTCCTCCCCCGCCTCCCCCTCCTCACCTCCCTACCACCTAGTGAGCACATTTCCTTACTCCCTCCCTGCCAACAAAAGGGGAAAAAAAGCTTTTACTCATTAGCGGATGACCCTTGCCCCCAGGCCACATTTTAAGAGGCTCTACTTGACTCCTGACATGGCCGTCAGCAATCAAAACATGTGCGTTCAGCGCATATAGACCTGGAAAAGAAAAAAGGGGGAAAAGGCCGGAGTGTACTGATGGTTGGATGGACGTATGTGTGACAGCAGTCTGACAGGAGACAGACAGCTTCGCTAACCGCCGCACAAGCTCTGCGGTGGTTCCTCCGGTGCAATGGACACCACAATGGAGATGGATCACTCCCTCTTTCTCTCTCTTACTCATTTGCAGGAGCCCCATTAGCTTCATCACCAATGTGTGTGTTTACTCATTGGGAAAGGTGAAGGATTTGGGCATAGCGTGTCAGAGTCAGTGTGTAATGGTGTTGATGCTTTTCTAATTGCTCGCAGAAGTTGGATGTGGTAAGCTTGTTTAAGATCCGATGTGTTTGTGTTTCTAATTTCTCAGACAGGATGCAAACACACATATGCTGTTTATCTCGCTGTTGGCCTCTCTCCCTTTTACCACATGCTCACATTCTGCAGGGCTTCAGAAAAAGTCAGATATTACAATCTTTTGTCATTATTACAGCTGAATATTTTGGTAGATAGCAGCAAACCGGCGTCAGTATCAGCCTGAAAATGCAAGTTTAACCTGAGGCTCTCTCCTGCCCAGGTCAGTCTTCTTAATGACGAAGCTGACAGCACGTTCCCTAAGGCATTGTGCTGCTACTGTAGTAATAGCCCTTCATTGCTGACAGATTCATGCGCTCTCCTCGTTTGATGTGGGTCTCTCCTTCTGCTTCGACCTCGGCTTGTCTGCTTTTGGACAGTTTTCTTCTGAGCAAAACTGAGCTTTTCAAAGGACAGCAACCGAGCAATTAAGGTCCTCTTTAACCTGTTTTACTGTGTGGTACTGTGACATACTTCTGGGTGTCTCTGACACTAATATAGACATGTCTGCTCCTAATATGGCATCGCAGGGTTGGAGGATGAATAATGGTAATCAATAACGATGCTTCAAACCGCTTTGAAGGAATTTGAAACAGATACACAACAAGAACAGAAAAATAACTTTTCACACAGCCTCAGAGGGGATCTTTTAACTTTTCTCAGGCCACATTTTAGTCCTCAGCTGTGAGACTGATTGTGATTTACAAAATAAATCTAATACTTGCTCCACAAACAAGGCTTTTGTTTTCTCATTTTTAATGCTTTGCTCTTTGAAAGAGCTTCACTCCCTGGCATAGAACACAGGCATCATGTAATGGATTTGTTGGGTAGTCATATAGCTAATCTCTTAAACATCAGGCTGTTTGCCATCTGATCTAAATTCTTAGGTATTTTAAGTAAGTGAAATCTGGGGAAAGTATTGCAGCATTCAAGTCGGCCAGACTTAATTGGTTGGGGCTGGAAGTTTGGATTCAGGGCTGGAGGTCAGGGTCGATGTTTCGCCCTGCGTGGACCAAGCCTACATGGATCAGGAGGAGGAGGTTGTTGGAAACCTCATCTGGGGCCTGTCTTCACCAGTCCACCACCCAACCGCTGTATTTGGACAGGGTTTATTTTCAGCCTCTGAGTCGATGTTTAACACGAAAGCCTGCAATATCCAAGCACTGAGCAGCAACGGCGACATGTGGCCACCAGACTCCCTCGCTCCTTCTTCCACTCTCTCCCCCCTCCTCCGCCTCACCCTCTGCTGCTCCTGCTGTTTCCCCTGAAAACACTATGTCCCTTGGCATGAGCAAACATGTTTGGCCATCTTTCCTATGAACGCGGAGAATGGCAGGACCCCCCTCTTCGCAAAGCCCATAAGACATCCAGACCGCCTCTCGGTGTAACTCAGAACTGGTGAGACAACAAACCTTGAAGTTGGCTTTTTGTGACCTTTTAAAGGTATTTTAATGGCCCTATCTCCCCGCCATTGAAATATTTGGTGGGGCAGGGTAATTTTATCTGTGTGAAGTGGGAAAACAGCTAATCCTGTTTGAATAGGCTACCCTCTAGTGTTTGAAGTCATTATGGCCCGCAACGAGGCTTTGAAAGTCACCTTCCTCACTAACTGGGATTAATCATAGCTCATTTAGTGCCGCAGAACCGACACCACATCAAAGCTGCGTCTCGGAAATGACTGTCACAACATTACAACCTGCTGCTGTCTGAAGGAAATCGCAGCTTATTGAATCTAAATCCATCTCCCTGCATGCAGTACCAGCAAGCGTACGGCTATTAATTATGAAATTTCAATTTACGATGCTACATCAGTGCCTCTTATATACAGAAAAATAGATAGTTTGTTGTTTGTATTCCTAGTTTTGAACTCACCGTTCCCCGAGCCTTACCTCACTTTCATCATCCAACTAGATTTCAAAGTGTCTGCCAGAAGATTGCTCTCCAAACATGGATATTTGCTCATATCCAAAATAGCAGGCCTGCAGACACTGAGAAGCTGTTGTGGAAAGTGTTTTTTTTATAGAGAGGACCTCTTTCGCCTTTCCCTGAGGATCAGCGCAGAGTGGGATATATATGATAAAGTCAACAACGAACTTTACATCATTCGTTTAGCCTCTCATCTTTCTTTTACGCGCCGGTTTGATCCGATGAGGGGCAATCTAAGAAAATAAAACTATTAGCAGGGAAAAAACTTGAGTGCAGGCAATGTTGTGCTTTGACATGTGCATTAAAAACGAGGGGAAAAGAACTTGCATGAATTTCTTACTTAATCAAAGCAAGTCTGACCATTCAGACGAGCGGTAGACGCTGAAGAAAAGCAACTCCACGGAAATGCTACTCCACGTCTTCAGAATGTGTAAGAAATCCAACGTCTGCCAAACTGCTCACCACAACAATTTCACAGCATCTTAACAAATAGATGGTGTGTTTCTAACGGAGCTTTATGAGACACGTTTCAATGCACTGAGCATTCATCAGGCCGAATTTCATGGATGTCAAAGTCAGTGCAAATCACTCATACACTGGATAAAAATACTCAGTAAATGCTTTAAGGAGAATTTATGCCAGTTTTTATTATTTTTTATTTTTTACCCGTGTGTGTGTGTGTTCTGTTGCCAAAATGTTTTTCTTTTGAATCATAAAAGTGCTTCTGTCCTGTCATGGGGATCAGTGTTAACAATTTATCTCTGCATTATTCAACAAAAATGGCTGTAGTAAAGATGTATTAAGGAACAAATGCATGAAATGGGGAAGAGTTTACATACTCTCTGCTTTATGTTTGCTTTGGTCACTCTCCCATGGACGGTTCTGCCACACCATCCGGTCTCAACTCTGGAACCAGGTGATGACAGCATTATGGTAGTCAGGTCCCCAAAGGGTTATGGTCAGTCTGTTAAAACATTATATAGTCTCTGACAGTCGAGAAGTGACTAACAACTCTTTTCACCTGCTCTGCTCACCAGAAGTCTTTTTGGAAGCTGCAGACTCCCATGGACGTGTGAGGTCTTCATTTGTCTCCCGCACCGCTGATAGCGGAATACGGTAAATATTTGAGAGAGTTATTGCTGGGATTGGATTAATTACATGCAATCTTGAGTTTCTGCAATGCATCCTTTGTTCCCAGAGAAGTCACACAACATTAACAAGCTGTCAAGCTGTGAACTGACATGGTTTGTCTCAGGGACTTGTTGTTGGTTCGCCTCGGAGTGTGTGTGTTTCTGTACATCTGTGGAAGCTCACTGTTTGCAGCATTTCACATTACACATTTATTAATTTTTCCAATTCATTTTCGAGTCTGAGAAACCCAGTTTGCAGACAGAACAGAGAAGTGAGGAGGAGGGGGAGGAGGGGTGGGGTAATGGAGCTTGACTAAACCAAGCGCTTGTACATAAATTGACATGTGCAATTAGGGAGATGTACACAGTCCCCCTGGTCTGTTTAAGATCTGGAATAGTTTCCTAACAGTTTCAAGATGCCCTGTTTTGGCTTTGGTTTCAAATCTAAATCGGGTTTGACCTTGCTGAATAATGGTGCCGGTGAAGTTCCTTCTGTTCTCTTTGGCCGAGGTCCAGCTCCACATCATACATGACGGCAAATACAGAACAAGGTTTGGCCTCGTTGGAATCTGATGAATGGTGAAAGAAATTGTGGCCTGAACTTGAATTTCGAACATTGGATTTTGCAAGGTGGTCTTAAACACTTTTAGTTTCCTGTTTAAATGGCGTATAGAGGTGGAGGGGGCACGAAAACTGTTGGGGCTGAAGCTTTAGCGAGCTAACTCAGTCTGGAAGCTCTCAAAATGAAAAGAAATACACTGTTTCTCTTCTCTCTTCTTTTTTTTGTCCAGCCTTCTCTTTCTGCCAAAACAGAGCTGGTACTAAATTCTTATCTTATTAACAGACTTTAGCATTTCACATAGTTAAGAAACATGGCAGACTGAAGTAACAGAGTGGCATCTTATGAGTTAAAGACAGTTGCCAACATCTGTAGCTGTGGTTAGCTTTTAATTGTGAGGCCCAGCAAGTGAGCGAGCAGCATGGTGGAGAGGGGGCTGGCAGGCAGCATATTTCAGCCGAGTGTTCACAGAGCAGCTTTCTGCTCGGCCATGTGGACTCAATGATGGCGTCCAGGGGTTTGCTGTGCTCCTATGAAATATTAAATCTGCTCGGCCCCTAAGTGCAGACAGACCACCTGCAAGCAAGCGTGGCGTGCAGCGAGTCCAGCGATCAGATGTCCCTCAGCAACACACATGCACAAACACGCACATGCATGCATGAGAAAAAAAATACACACTCTCTCACATCCCAGCCTTCACATGCTCACACTAATGGACGTAAACACAGGCAACAGAAAACAATGGAAACGTTTTTTTTTTTTTCCTCTGTAGAAATGTATTTTGGGGTTCTTATAGATGGAATTGCTCCAGATTTTTAAGAATGAGAAATGTTTTTGCTGCTAATTTCCATGTGCAAGGCTTCTCCAAAGCAAAAGCAGGGAGCTTTGAAGAGCAACAAAAAACCCAGAAATCATAAAGGATATAGCATAACTTGGTATGATCAGAGTCCAAGCAGACCCTTAAGCCTACTTTGAAAAGCAGCCAGGAGGACAACGGGTGCTTGTCGACTGCCGTCCCCTTCAGGGCCTCGTTCATTTACACGTAGTGCAGTCGGTCCTCAGCCTCCCCTCTGCTCCACCGAGACATCCCTGCCTGTCCAGATGTGCAGCTGTTTGTGTGGAGCAGTGGAAAATAGCAGCTGGCCTGCACGTACACAACAGCAACAGCAGGGGGCGCCATTTTCTACACAAAGTGCTCTTGAGGAATGAACTGACTGCTCCATTAATCGGATTTGACTCTCAAACAAGTTCAAGAAAAGTTGACTTTCTTAATCCTTCGCCACATAAAGAAGCCAAAAAAAGAAATGTGGCAATTACTGTTATAGTTATTATAAGGTGGCAAATGGTGTTTTCAGGGTAGATGTAAGGGATTTTGTGTTCGGTGCATTTGTATTTTACTCGGTTTTGTGATGAAAGCAACACTGTAAGCACTAGTTTGCAGCCAATGAGTTGCTTGTAGGGTGAGATTCAGCACAAATGAAAAAAAATAGGAAGATTTATGATAACCAAGAATCAAGAAATAAACAGGTAGCACTTATGCACTGCAAATCTGCTGGTTTATACGGTGTGCATGGCTCTACAAAACTCTATCATTATTCTCAAAATCTGCCTAAATGTTGAGAAAGAGTGTTGGGAGACACACCGCAAAACTATTTACATGCAAAACAGTTGATTTAACTCAAGGATTTCTGTCACCTGATGACCAGTTTTTATTCAATCCACTCTGACAAGGCCGGAATGAAAGTATTCACCTTATATCATTGGGGAAAAAAACCCAACAGAGGTAGCAACAAGAAAAATAAGCAACTGTATGTGTACTAAAGCAATCTAACAATATAATAATATGTAAACTGGCGAATTTTCATATTTAAAATGGAAAAACAATTCTACACACTATTGAGATTAGCTGCCTCCTCAAATGTTGCCGTTTTTCTCAACAACTCATTCCAGTTTTTCTTGCCAATATGTGCTTAAACTGCACATTTTATTCTACCTGCACTTACTAATAATTCTGAGAAACAACACTTTAGCTTTCAGTGCTTTCTGTTACATGCAATCATTAGTAAATGTCAATCTAACTCACAACAGCAGCTCGTCCAGGCCTCTCATGCGGTTCATTCTAGCAACTTCTTAAGCACTGGTGACATCATGTGGCCAGTTTGTGTCAACGAAGCTCTCAAAAAACCGCACAAAATGTATTTTTGGTCGTTTCTCTAGTTTTAGTAGGGCGGTGCCAAACCCCAGCAGTGGTCCATCGTGTTTTCAGGACGAGTTTGATCAAAACAGCAGCTGTTGGTGACATCCTCATGACATAAGCTGCTGATGTCACTGGCTGAGTCACACACAAGGCTGCTGATAACAAGCTGCAGAGACACTGAATGAAAAAAAATCATACCGGTTGTAGCAATGCAGTCAAAGCATACAAAGTAAACACAATATGTAGCACAGAAATCAGTGCTGAAATCGGTTTATTTCAGCTAGAGAACTTCAAGCCAACACCTCCAGTCAAATTTACAGAATTGCTATTTCAACTCATGCAATGTAAAACAAACATTCATTAAAAAAAAAAAAAAACCTAGCTAACAACGTCCACGTGTTTTTCACCTGTATGTCAGATATCAAGTAAATACAGTCAGGGCCATAAACACTGTAATACAGCTACATATTTGTGTTCTTCAAGCTCATTCAGTTTGAAATAATATACTGACATCAAACTATACTGCACATCGCATATTTGAGCTGTAGTTAAAGCTTTCAAAAAATGTCAGTTGTCTTTCTGCTTTAGTGAAAGTACTTTACTTTTCTGGATTCTATCAACTTGATATTACATTTTGTCCTTTTAAACTGGTATTGTAATATTTGGTAAGAATGCAAAGATTAGCTTAAAACCTCTTGAGCATTGTGCATCCAACAGCCACGCTCCTTCAGATTTTTCTGAGGCAACTCAACCACTGCTTTCTTCCAGTCGGATTTCACAACAGAGAAAAGGAAAGAACGTTAAATATAACGACTGTGACAAAATCATGCTTTGCACGTTACATTCGGGTAAAGCAAATACTGGTAAATTGGACAAACTGAACACTATAAGTCGACTTCAAGTGTTCATTTGAGAGAATCAAATTATTTAAGTACATCAAACTTAAATCAGTAGCATTAATATTACTTTTGAACTTAATTCAGTTGTGTTTTACCAATAAAAGCAATTAATTTATGTTGGTAAAAACAATTCTGCTTTCAGCGTTCCAAGCCTCAGCTTTAATTTGAGTAGGTTTACATCAATATAGTGAGTGATACAGCCCTTTGAACACACAGTGCACCCCTTTCAAAGCCTCAGAAATAATTGGAAACCTCTTGTGCTAATTCAGTGGCAGTTCATGCACAAAATAGCTCATGCGTAGGTTAGAAGTGACAAGCCAGTCTCATATTAAAATGTGTGATATAGCAACGGTGATCCGCAGCACAAAACATATTAGTTTCGCAAAAAGAAGCTCCAAAATTAGGAGATAACTACATTTTTTTTGTGTTGTACTTTCTACTGGATAATTAAATTGGATAAGTGAAACATTCAGCTTCCTTTGTATCTATTGCTGAGCATGTTTTATCCCTCTGCTACTTCACAGAAACTAACAACCATAAATTCCAAAGACAAGAGTTGGAATTTGAAACCAGAAGTCTGACTCATGACATTTGTATTTGTAAAGTTGTGCTACAGCCTGGCTTCAGATCCTCCATTTTTACCCTCAAACTATGACTGATTCAAACCTTAGTTTCAAATCAGTCAAGATAGTGAGTCAAGGAAAAAACAACGATTGCAGAACATGTAGTTTGTTCCCATTACCTTCTGAACTATATTTTCATGAGCTGTCTTGGTCAGGAGATCTCAAACCTATGATCTTTATGATGTGAGCGATGTAACTAATTGTTGAAATAGCTGATCATCCTTTTTTTTAACTGCACTATAGTGTGATGCTTATTTCACCACAAAGGGAAACATTTCAGGATGTGCCTTAAAAACTCTTTTTGTGGTGAAAATCAAGTCTTCTTTTTGCCTTGTGATTAGGGTGTGTGTCCGCAACCCCAGTAACCACTTCAGTATAGATTGAAACACCTTAAACTCACACTGCAGATACAAAAACTCATGAATAACACATAATCTGTCATTTCAAACAACACACCTATCGTTGGAGTATTTAAGTTCTATTTGTAGCAGACACATTTAGTTAACTTTTATATGTTCAGTGTTGTGTACTAATCATTTTATTGTCTTCCTGGTGCTGGAATAACTGGTCTTCTATTGTATGTTTCCACTACTGTGTCTAACAGGACTGATCAGGAAGCATATATATCACCTTTTGTTCAGTGTTTTGGAGGTCTGTTCAGTTTGTTTGATCTGTTGAGTTGGTTTGTACCGGTATTTTGTTGCTTATAGCTTTAGTTAAGTTCTGTTCTGTTGACCTCTTTTATGGGCCTGGATTTAGTATTGGTTTTTGTAACTTTGTCCTTTTTTGGGGTGAAATTAAAGCCCTGTCCATGTGTTTTGCAGCTCGGTCTCTCACACGTTAAACATGGGTGCAAATGCCCTCAGCGGTGAGTTGTTCGGTTCCCAGATGACCTGACAACTATTGCCTCTCCTGTTCTTTCTACCCACATTCCTGTCTCTTTCTTTTGTTTGTGTCTAAGGGCAAAACTGCAAAAAATAATCTTTCAAAACATGCCCGCACAGTGATTGTTTGATGCTTGAAGACATATTGTTTGATGCTAGAAGACATATCATGCATGGAATATGCCATGACTGAGCATTTCCTCCTTGAAATTGAAGAGTACGAAAACATAATCAGACATCTAGGATTTCATGCATACCAAACCAAATGAAACAATCCTGTCAGCTTGCGGGGTGAGGCCAAATATCACTACTCTTCCTCAGAATCAGTTTCTTGTTCGGACATGTATGGCTGAATTACTGGCAGGGCTACTCTAATGTTACACCTTACTATTGTGTGGTGTACAATTGTTTTGCAGTGATTGAGCAAAGCTGTTGGTGAGCTGGTGTGCTTGAGCTGCAAGAACGTAGCACATTCTAATGAAAGCAGCAGTTACATCTAAGCCTTTTAAAGGCACAAAGGGATTATTTTAACTGAGAAAAAACATCTAAATGTGTAATTTTGATACACAGAGGTGACTTTTTAGTGTTGTATCAATGCCTGCAGAGAGACTTAAATTTAAACAAGAAGTTTTACCAAACTTGGACCGCTCGGCGACAAAGATGACCCCTGTGACCTTGAAAATGAGGTCACGGTCACCAAATTCGAACTTGACCTGTGTGTTATTATGGTACACCTGTGTACCAAATATGGTGAGGCTACATCAATATTTGATCGAGTTATCGTGCGGAAACCAAATTGTTACAGACAAACACGCAAGCAAGACCATGCAGCTGAAAACAATACCTTCCGACAAACGCAGTTTTGCCGGGCGGTAAAAAAAAAGTGTTGTATAGCTGTTATTATGAATGAAAGAGAATGTAGCACTTGTTCTCAGTTGGTCACAAGGTGGCAGTGGAGACCTGCATGCATCCCACCAACAACCTCTAAAGCTGGAGATTGTCCTGTGCACCTGCCTCCCTTGGGCCAAATGTACAGTACACTGCGTTCAGGGAAAAAACGCAACTGGGCAGTTTAGAAGGTGTCAAGGTCAGCTATGTGCTGGAGGTCCTGACCGTACCGTAAACGATCCTGGAAAATCCTGCTTACTAGGGCTCCAGGACAGAATTTTGACATTGATCCAACAGCTTGGAAGGACGGTGTGTGTGCTCCAATGTGCATGTTTGGTGCATGCATTGTTTGAGATATTACATTAAAAATGCAAAAATCTTGCTGCTGCTGCTGCTGCTGCATGGCCTTTCATTGTGACTGAAATATGCAGACATTCACTTGCCCTTGGAATATATTTATGAATGAGCCTAGGCAGCAGAGAAGCTCCGTCTCTGGTCTCTTCCTCATTTGGATAAATGTCACGGCTCACCTTACGGGCAAATCAGTGTGTTTTTGTCATTCAAGAGGAGGTAAGACTGTCATTTTGTTGCCTTGGAGACTACAAATCAATAGCACCGTGCAGTGTCTTTTTGTCCGTTTCCCAATGAGCAGGCTCGGTGGCAGCTGTCGTCATCAGGGCTGGGTAGGCGCGCTCTGATTGGCTGAGGCCGTTAATGAGCTGCCATTGAGGATTTTTTGGCTCGTGTAGAGGGGAGGTGTGTTTCTGGCTGCAGGAGTACACGCCTCTTGCATAAATACTCCACACAGCTGTGGTGCTGATCAGACGCACCAATTTTACTGAGCTGACTTGTGCGCACTGGTTCTTTTGCAAAATACACTTTCGGGTTTTTTTTTTCTCCTCCGTCCTTCCTCTGGTGAAAGCAAGAAAGAAAAAGTAGCGAGAAGTCAGTGGCAGCGATCAGATCCTCTCAAAACCCCTCAGCAGAATTGACAGCAGTTGTGAATTCATGTCTGTATTTTCACCGCAGATCTACTGGTGAGTACTCGCATCTTTTCACCTGTTCACACGCGTGTGAGCTGGAGAGAGCTCTTTGTTTGGCTCCTATTTTTATGAATTGATGAACAGCACTACCTAAATTAAATATCAAACATTGTACTTGTTGGTTTGACAGGCAAAAGAAGAGCAGTGACAGAATCGAGGCCTGGCTGTGGTTTATTTTTGCTTGGTGATTTCCCTGAGAATCTGCCACCCTTTTTTGTATTTGCTACACCCACTCTTGTTTCCTTTGAGATTTTCTGTGGGGTGTTGCCCCTAAAATTTGGAAATGTCAAGGCAGACAGATTGGGAGGGAAAAAGAAAGATCTAGGTCTCACCCCTCCTTTTTAAAAAAATCCTTATAGATTCTTTTTTTGGCAAGAAAGCTGCTACATGTGCCCATTTGGAAAGGTCACGGTGGTCACACGGTGTCATTCTATTCAGTTCAATTCTATTCAAGGAGAAATGAGCTCTAATCCCCTTTTCAATACTTTGGTTTGATCCTCAAAACATTTTGTCGTGTTTGAATCAAGAAAGAAACTGCTTTTATCCTTTTGGTGTTTAGTGCTGCAGGTGCAGAGAAGGATGTTTGCACATTATCTGCTACTAATATCTGGTATCTGTGTTGTTTTTTCATAGCTCACTGCTTCATTTACTCCTTGATACAGAAGTGCATCTTTGTTTGTTTGAGCATTTCTGCTCTCTTATCTGTCGAATGCCTTCCTTTCTGTGGAGAGGATATGCGAGCTGCTTTGAAATGTTGTTTTGCGAGCTCTGTTAAAACCTCAGCAAGCTTCTGTCTGCGCGTCTCTACCAGGAAGTTCAGAGTCGACCTCTTTACTGTAACCACACTTTGCTTTCTTGCCCGTGCTTGCTTACAGTTGGCTTTTGTTTCAGTCTTCTCTAGTGATAGCTATATGAGAAACCTGAGAGCAACATTTCTCTTTTGTAATAGTCTTTATTTATAGAGCTCTTCAAATGGCTACAAAATGTTCACAAGGCAGCAAAATAAGCAAAAAAGGTCCTAAAATCACCAGAATTTAAAAGATAAACAGTTTAGTAGCAGGATTGGAAGGTTTCTTAGCATGATTTAATTAGGATTGACATGCTTTTTCTGTCTCTAATGTGAACAGGAAGGCATTTTTTTCATGACAGTTACTGGATGCAACAGTATACGTAGGAAAACTTAGTTTCTAGACAGTTTTCACTTCCACACACTACTGAGGTAACTGATGCATGATGTGTTTTCAGTAGCAGAGTCAACCCACAGGAATCTGGATACAACCCATTCATTCCTGCTCGCTCCTGGGGGTCTTACTCAGTCCTCCCACCGCCCACATACCTGCAGAGCTGGTGGAAAGCGCAGCGCTGGCATGGAACGTCAGCAGCTTTACCCTGTCGCCACACAGGCTGAGATTTATGATCGTAGTAGTAAGGACTGAAGGAGAGGGGGGGGCGGCACAGAGAAAACAATGTTGATGGTGTAAGATTGAAATTCCCCTGTTGTGCAGTGGGATTGTTGCAGAGACCACTTGGGTTCCTGTCAGCAAAGAACACTACAGATGAGAAAAGAGCAAGAATGGTGTTTTTTATAGTCCTGAGACAGGTGTATGAAAACAGTATCGGCCTCCGGGTGTATTTAAAAGAATGATTTTAAGTAAGGGTGGTGGTGCAAATGGCTCTAGAGACCCGTTAAAGTAGCTTGTGTCAATATGTGACTGCTGCATATGAGAGGTCAGAGTTGTATGATTGGGTGTAGTCAGTGTTTTAAAAAAGAGACTGCTTCTCCGCTGCACGTATTTCTGCATACAGTAAGTCTACTTTTTATGTCTGAAGCAGAAAGCATCATGTGTTGCTCTGTTGTGATGCTGGGATGATTGCAAAACGGCAATAAAAAGGGCGTCACAGATTAATTTGGTTACACAACTATAGCTGGTAAGATCAATGCAGATGCTAATTAACAGTTTGAGATGGTGTCACCAAATATCAGATTTTTTTTTTGTGACCAACAGAACACTTTAAGATGGCAATTTATCTTAATAATGGACAAAAATGTAACAGCAACAGTCATTTTATTTAAACTTGAGTTTTAGACCTACGGCAGATAAATAAGGACTCTGGATGGCACCTCTCATCCATCCATGCCCTAGCTGGCTGTGGCATTAAGAAGCTAGCAGGTATGAATTATATTTACTGGGTGAAGAGGTAAAGAGATTTGCTGCCATCTGCCTCACCACCCTCACCCAGTTGTATTAAAATGTGGGTTTTGCCGTCCAGTCTGTGGCAGCTGCAGGATCATTACATTCAGATTCTCTTTGTACCACAAGTTGTACTTAACTAGCTGTGGTTCATGCTGAACTTCTGTAACATTTACTGACTGGTTAATGAGGGAACTATTAACGTGTTCTCGAGGTATTCTAGTGTTCCACTCAGAGAGGGACATGTTGTTCATCCCTCTCTGACACTTGAAACACTAATAGCTGTGACTGTGGTCGCTGCATGTTTGTTTCCTCCCAGGTTGACTTTTTACTCCTGCACCCCCACTTCCTCCTCATTGTGCCCCCTTTATGTTTTATTAGGCCGATGTTCTGTTATTCTTAGCCGAGCAGGATGTTTATACGATCCAAGAACAGAAATATGACTGGCAAGGCCCGAGTGTTTATCTTTCTTTCCCTTCACTCCCTCCCTTCCCCTCCTCTGCTCAGGTCTTCACTGTCACCGTTCATCCCTCCGTCTCCTCCTCCACTGCTTTCTGCATGCCTGCCTCACCCTCCTCTGCACCCCACTCAAGGATGATATAAGTTCGAGAACAGCCCCGGTTGACATTTTTTCCGTGTTAAACCTTGCATATCCTTCAAGCCTCCTTTTTCGTGTGTGTGTGTTTTATTTCTGGATATCCGGCTATTGTTTCGGCCAAGTATGGCGTGCTGTCTGACTAGTGCAGGAAAGGTTACTCACAGTAATTCAGTCAAAAGCTTTTGAATTTTAACATTTTCAGAGTCACCATGCACCCTGCCGTGAGGACACTGCTGCCTTATGAAAGCAACAAGAGGTGTGTGTGTCCGTGTGCGCGCTTGTGTGTATAAATTTAGGGACGGAAAAACTGATAAATGGCTCCAGGGGCTAATGATCTCCTGGAATTGAATGACTCATGTCACATGATTCAGTCCTTCTCAGGATGAATTTATGTAAATTCTGCTTCTTAGTTTAGACTACATGAAGGCTGCAATATATGGACATGTTTGCTCTAAACAGAACTACACAAGTCAAAACTCTACTGACTCAGAGTGCTGGTGCACAATGTGGAGGCCATAAATCCTGGGGGAGGAATCACTGAATTCACAGGAATGAATGATCCTGCATGTGATGCTTCTTCTTTGGAAACTTTATTATTGTCCACTTTAAGAATTAATCCCTAGTTTATGAAAGTATTGTTTTTTTTTATCCTCTCGTTTCATTTTGACAGTATGCCAAAGAAAAACATTTGTCAACAGTGAAGCCATTTTTCAATTTTAAACCTGGAGCTGGAGCTTTGCAAAGATTATTCTCTTGGATGACTCATACATGGTGCTTTGCTCAGAAATCCCACAGAATATGCTTCATGTCGTAACTGCAGATGAAGTGAAAGTGATGTAGTTTTGCCGGGCTTTATTTTGAAAGATACTACTGTTTGTGTAACTTATCAAACATTAAAATGATTTAGTATCTTTTAATGTTATCCAACAGACTTGGAGTTTTGTTAGAGAAAACTGTAGCACATGATAGAATTAAGTCTGTGGAAAGCACGTTTTACATAACCGTCGTGTGTTTTAATCACTGATGTGATATAATTTGTATTTTAATTTCTAATTTTTCTTCTCTTTTTACCATTGTACTGTATCTAAAAATAAACATTTAAAATCCAAAGTAGGTCAAGCAAAGCCTACACATCTCTTCCCGAAAAACAAAACGAGTCCATTGAATCAGATAACATGAGGATGTGAGTGAGCTTGTCGTGTTCTGTTTTCTTTGTCCTATATAGTCAGTGACCACACAAACCACAAGCCTGTGGCCACTGACCACTAGGCACCGGGCTTTAAATAGAGAGCGTGAGAAGGCCGCTCAGCATCTTGTCTCAAGACAGTGTCTATGTCAGTCCCGGGACGTGCTTAAAGTCTTTTTTTTTTTTTTTTTAAAAAGCTTTACTACAACAATGCTGGATAGTGAATGCACTGAGTACGGATAAACAACCTCTTGTTACTTTCATCTAAAATGGAAAGTTTGGCCAAGCTTTGATGGAACTGAGTGCATCAAGTTCCTCCCCAGTCAAATACCACAACACGCCCCCAGCACGCTCTCACAATGACTGTTCTCTGGTTGCTAGTGCAAGAGCACATCATCCTGTATTTAGAAACGGCCACCTTATGCAAGCCACATCATGAGCTGTGCAGCTTTGCAGTGCATTAACACAGTCGCGTTGTAACCAAGAGGAGTATAAACAAAACTGTCGTATGCAGGGAAATAAATCAACCACGGCTTTCAGACTTCGGCAGCTTGCAGATGAAGTGCTGGCTGTGGTCATTTTTGCTTTTCTTCTTTGGTGACATGCCATTATAGACAGTTTTTACTTATCGTGACCTTTATCTGTTTGTCCTTGCTGTAAACAACCTGTCACCTAGTATATTTGGTACAAAACAAACTGGAATCCTATTTATATTAACTCCTTTTAGTGTTTTTTTACATTTTCTCTCGGGATGTGAGGCAGAATTTTTGCTGCTAAACGTATTTGTTTCTCGTCCTCAATCTGCTATGGTCGTCACTGCATCTGATCACATTGCTTCTTTGTCTCTTGCAACCCTGCAGCCCAGTGTTTGTGCCCAGCCGAGATATGACTGAGGTGATGATCAACAGCACCCCCATGGAGGACATGAGGCTCAGCCCCAGCAAGGACAGGCTCTCCTTCCAGGTAAGACACGCATGTATGACAGTAGGTGTTCCTCAGAGTCAAAGATGCTTCCTGAGTGCTTCAGAGATTTGGCAAGACTCCTTCCTTGCATTTAGATACAACAGCCCTTAAAAGCTCTTTAAACTAAAAACTAGATCCTTTCCAGAAGGGTCCTAAACACTGGATGATGTAGCATCCTAGAAACACGCCACTGCAGGTTGTGATTTCTGAACAACTGGCGTAATTTATATTTAGTGGGGGAAATGTCAATATAATCATTGTATTTTCAATGCAGAAAACCCCTGTTCCCCAAGCTAAATTTCTGTATAAAAAGACAATCATTTCTGAACACTTTGGTCTTGTTTTTCCACTAGGAGCTTGAAGATGATTTATAGATCTAAGTTAAGTGCCATCTTGCAGTTTTAATGACTAAACAATGACATTACAATGCTAAGAAAACATTACAACAACATTCCACATCCCTTGTTTATCTTCCTCTAATATGTTGAGAAAAAGCAGATTATAGTTGTGACAACTTTAAACATACTGAGGAAATGTATGCAGTGGAAATGATCATTTAGTGTGGACTGTCACAAAATGAAACCCTGCAGATTCACAGAGAAGCAGCCATCAGGTGGATTTGACAAGTTGTTGCCAGGGGCTTTGTTTTACTGTCAGCTCAACGGTTCCATCCTGGAAACTAACCTCGCAGTTGCGTGCTTGTTTTAGTGTCACAGTTGTACCTAAGTGGGGAAAAAATGAAAGAACTCCCTGTTAAAACTTAAGCCATCTAACTGTTTAAAAGACATGTATTAACCCTCTAAAACTTAAACAGTTCTTGGACATTTTCTGATCCTTGTTGCTCATAGCTAGAATAGAGAACTCAAAAATGTCTTCTGTGCAGTATGTCCGTTATAATGCCACACAGTTGAAGAAACATCAGCTTAATTTCTTTGCTTCTTCATTTTACAAAAATGAAAAAAAAAAACTAAAAACAGTGGAATCAACATGCAAAACATTTTTCCAAGGTACCACAGATGTTTCCAAAACTGTGGGGAAAAAAAAGGTGACTCAACATACTAAAGCTTTTTGTTTACATATTTGTTTCCTATCTGCTCTGTGTAAGCACAGCCTGCAGTTCAACCAAAAATCCCCTGAGTGCTACAGCATGTCATTATTGCGACATATTAAACAGGTAGGACAATGTGATTTTGATGAAATTTCAGGACATTTTCCCACCAAACCTTAAGTCACAGATGAGAACTTCAAGATCCTTGAGAAAGCTGAAAATGTTATGATTCTTTTTTTTTTTTTTTTTTAACATTTCTGACTCTGAAAATTGGTTTCATTTTGGGGCTTCTTGTAAAGACAACATGCCTTTGAAACCCACTAGTGGGTACTGGGGTTCAGAGGGTTAAGTCAAAGTCATTTTTTAATATTTTGAACCAGAAGGTGGAAGAATTTCCTTCTCGTCAAAGTGGAGTTATTTTAAATTCATTATCAGTACAGAAATATGTATTCAGTCCATTTAGAAGTCTTACACAACACAATGTCGATGCTGTATGCAAACAAAGAGACTGACAGGATGTAGACTGACCCAGAGGAAAGGCTAGCTTCCCTCCTCAGTTCACACCCCAGCTGTGAGTCTGTCTGAGAGGATGAGAGAAATGAATGGAGGGGAGGCATTCGACCATTTTTTTTTTCTCTTTTCCCAATCTGTCCAATGTCCCTGACTCTCCTTAGAGAATCACTGCATGAAGCAGTGATGCTACTCTAGTCACATCCTCCATTATAAGTTCTGATAACTCAAATTATGTGACCATGAAGTTCCAGATGCACTTATAAAAAGGTATTGAAATGAATGTGACCTATGAAGCTAGAAGAGAAGACTGAGTGAATGGATGTTGACTTACCGAATTATATCAAAAGGCAATGTCATGATTCAGGTCCTTCCACCCGACTACACATGCAAGAAGAACCTAAAATAGCCAGCACTGTGCCTGGGTAATGTGTCGTCACTTCCCGTCACTGGAAGTGAAGCAAGTTATTACATGCGTTAGCTATGGGTCCAAAGGCAAGGTCACCCAAAGCCCAACTCCCCTTGGTGCTGACGCACAGTTAGGATTCGTGATGCAGGCCAGAAATGCAGACACACTCAGGCATTACGCATAAACACAGATCAGCTCACACACAAAATTATACCTCTTGGCGTGGTTCTGTACGCAGCTGGGTTTAGAAGAATGTAAAAGCCACTAATAGACACATACATGCCTACATAACACGAGAAAGTCTCACATTCACGAAGCATATTTATAGCTTTTTGTCCTTTTCCTCCCTTCTCATCTGTCTCCTATGGAATTCATGGAGACTTGGACACAGCTGGATCCCCTCTATCTCTTCTTGTCTCTCTCTCTCCTGCCTCATCTAATGCTTTCTTTCCACTCGGCTTTTTGCCCAGACAGCGACATCGCCCCCACCACCCCACCCCTCAATGTCTTGGAGTGAAATATGCAGGTCTAAAAATATTCATCCACTTTATCCAAACAACAGCAAAAAAAAATGCTGTTCTTGGACCAGGAGTGGCATGCTTTTTTTTTTCCCCCCTCTGGGCCATTTCTCCTGTTCCTGAGAACAGAGAAAGTCAGAGGCTGATGTCCAATCTTGCCAGGACAGGGAATGCATGTAATCTCTGTTGTCAGAATGTCTCTCATGCCCTTCAGTTCAGATCCAAACATCTGAGCGTGGCACGCTGCATTTCTAAGCAGACATATCAGTCTGGATTTGCAGATGACTCAACCGATTTCATGTTCTTTCCTAAGCCTTTTTCCTGTATGCATCATGTACAGTATTGAAAGGCTGTTCTGATAGTCTAAATCGCGTCAAAGCTGATCTTTCACCTTTTTGTATTTTCTTACTTTGAATCAAAATGCTATGATTATGCTTCAGTATAATCATCTGAGTGGAGGATGAGTTCCAAAGCAGCTGCGTGGCACAATGCCTCACTAGAGATGCCTCACATACCTATTAATGCAACGCTTTCTTGTGCAGTAATTTAAGGGCACCGAAATATGCAGAAAGCCAGTTTAATAACTGAAGGAATGTGGGATGGGCAAGAGTAGGTATGCCACTGGGATGTTGGACAACCATTTCCCATCACAGATGTTTAGTCTTCACATCACTTCCTTCATAGTTGTTTAGTATTGTAATGGTGCTTGCAACACTTCTGCAAGATTCTAGACCCAAGTTCTGGTAAGCAAGAGCCATTTGCACCGATCAGAAGTGTGCTCACAAATATTTTTTGCCTCAGATGGGACAGCTGACTGTAGACCCGATCTTGCTCTTTTCCAACTAATTTTGTATTGATAATTAAAGATTAATAACCAATATGCTCCCCATGTGTTTCTCTTTTAGATATTCCCAGACCCGTCGGACTTTGACCGCTGCTGTAAGCTCAAAGATCGTCTACCATCCATCGTGGTCGAGCCCACAGAAGGAGAAGTTGAGAGCGGGGAGCTTCGCTGGCCTCCAGAGGAGTTCCTGGTCAGTGAAGAGGAAGAGGAGGAAGACGAAGAAGAGGAACAGAGTAATGGCAGCATCCAAAATGGACAGCCGACACAGAATTCTCAGCACTAGAGGCTGTGTTGGAGTCCCCCCCCCCCCAAAAAAAAAAAAAAAAAAATTTTTCTGTCTGATTGACTCTTCTCCTTTTCACACACTGGTTAAACTTCACCTCAGCACTTCAGCATACTGACACATTCAGTGTCCTGGGATGCCGTCTCGTTGCCCATGACACCAAAAAAAGAAAAAAAAAAAATCACTCCCACCAGAGAAGCAATACACATATGCACTCCTTTTCACACAATAATCTATCCCTCTGGACTGCAAATCCATGTAAAAGATCAGAACCTAACCTTCACCAGTCTACCACCGCTTGTGTCTCGGCCCGAACCGGATGTCCTATTGGACGGTGGCAGCTCAGAGCTCCATGGACAGGTCTTATTCTGCAGGGGAGCTGCTGCTCTGTGCTTTACTCCAAAAATGGCTGGCATCATGACCCCAGAGACTTAATACGTTGCATTCAGAAGTATTGTGGTACCCGTGGGAATTATTGTACAGTGCACTGTCCATGTTTGTGTTTGGTTTCTGGATTGCTCTGTTAATTATTGTGACTGCCACTGCTGTCTGTAGATTTGTCTGTTTCTGGGAAGTGAATGTTTTGTGACTTGTTTGGGGTTTTTTATTTTTGGTTTTTGGAAAAATGGGTGTTTTTGTGCAAAAATGTTGCTATTTTTTACTTTTCTGTTTCCCCTCACAGGATTTGTCTAAATGATTCTTTAGTGACCTTGTGTCAGGCATTCACAGTTTAAAAAAAAAAAAAAAGGCAGCCTGGATTATTTTACAGAAGTGAGCAAAAAACAAGAGGGGTGAAAAAAATGTCATGCTGTGCTAAGTACCGCTGTGATAAATTAATTTTACAGGCTTGTTATGCACCAAAGGCAGTGTTATGCTGTGATCCTCGCATCACGTCGGCCTCCTTGAAGCCTTATGATGAACAGTAGTCGGATGACAAAGCAAAATACAGTAACTGAGGATAAAATGCGACACAAACAGGTTATTGTTTAAAAGACAAAGCTGAATGAGGATGAAAAATTGTAACTTTTGGAAAAGCACTTGATGAAGCAATGGACAGGTCCAATGAAGGATGTGTAAATACTTGTTCCCAGTGAGCCAATCCCTGAGGCCTTGTAGTGCGCTGATCTTGTTTCTTTGGGTTTGTTTTACTCTTTAGAAACACTGAACTGTACATGTCTGAAGTGAGTCGTTTCCTAGTCTTCCTGTTATTTTTGAAAACGGCCATACTTTTGAAGTACAGGTTGTTGAGAATTTACGCCTTTGGACAGACTTCACAGATGAGAATCTAGGAAATACCCAAACCAGTACTCTTCATTCACATTTAAAATGACTTCAGATGTTTGCCAAGATAGCTGTAAATGGGAAATTGTATTTGTTCTCTGGTAGTAATATCTTTTTTTTTTTTTTTTTCCTTTCATGTAATTTCAAAAGTGGTTCTCACTTCAACTTACTGTTTGTGAAACAAGTCTGTGGAAAAGATGTCACTTTTGTGTACAGTCTGATGTTGCTGTTGTAGAAGCATGACTGAGATGTCTTTTTTTTTTTAATGTAAATTCTCATTTGAGTGGCATTAGGGCTGTGTACAGAACATCTCTCTCTTTCTCCTGTCTGTCACCTGCAGGTCCCACATTGTTTTTGTAAAGCTCAGGGAGATTAGCCGCCATCTTTCTTTTTTTATTTTTATTTTTTATTTGGATCACTTTTCTCGGTGACAATTACAAAAGCTGTAAATAAACATTTAAATTTGCTATCCAACTGTGTGCGTCTGCTGTGAGAATAATTAACTTTAAAGGGCTATTTCCATTTTATGATACAAGATGAAGTAAATGGGTGTTTTACAGGGGTAATCCTCCAGCACTATTGAAATGGTTTCCACAGAGACTCTACTTCTGTTTACTTTCATTTTTCTTTATGCTAACCCAACCCCCCCTTCTCACTGCCTTTTCCCCACTTATTTCACCTGCTGTGGTTACAGAAAAGCAGTATTATTTCCTGCTCGGCATCCTTCATGTATCTTTCTCTCTCTCTCTACGAAAACAGATGCGTGTATCGCATACATCCATGTATATATAGAAGCGAGAGCAGGCCACATGTGACTTCCTGTATTCAACTTGCTCACAAATCTACCTCCCGGTTGCTGCAAAGTCTCCTTGAACTCTGGCTTTCATTTCTAAGTTCTTAAAGAAAGAACATGTTAAAAGTACTAGTATGGGGAACAATGGTTTGACCTGCCAATCTTTAGAGGCTTTTACAGTTACAGAAGAACTGAACACAGTAACAGCCTGTGGAAGCAACTCCTCACGCTCCCCCCATAAACACTCCACAATGATACAATAAAATGTGGTTGAGTGGAAAAGCTCTAATGGGGAACTGGGGGATTTATGGGGAATAAACAGAAAGCTTTCTGATCATTGTTACAATGGAAACTTCTCAGGTGATTTGCTGCTATGTACTATATTAGTGACCCACTCGGTCAAGTTTGATTGCTAAGTACCGGGAATAGTGCATCAGAGTTGCTGTGGTAGGACCTTTGGAGGCCAAGGGCCTGATAGATTAGCCAAGGTGGTACTCTTAGGACCTTACAGTCACTTCCTGGAAGGGGAACAATAAACTTCTATTCTGTCCTGCTTCCTTCTTCCTGGAAAAAATGGAGTATAAAGAGTTATTAATACCCTCCCAGCTGATAATGGTGGTCAGCAGCACAGTGTGCGTGTCTGGTCCTGGCAGCCGGTGTCTCGTTGTGAGCAGACTACAAAACGAATGTCCTTTCTTAATGACTGCTCCTTGATCTCAGTGGAAAAAGTCATGAGATCATGGAAAGAAGAAATCACAAGAAGTTAGAAAAGGACAGTCCTTAGGGAGGCTTGGTGAACTTGCATCCAGCTACGCAGCCGTGTGACGTCAGCCAGAGACCTCTGAACTTTACGTCGTATTTCAAATATTGCTGGGGAAAGCAATATAGTTCAGTTTAATAAAGAAGGTCCTGTGTCTCTGAGGCTAAAGGAGATATGAAAGGAGGCCCTGCAGCATCTTTCCGTAGCATTTTGACATTTTAAGGTGCTCTTATCTTTAGCTGCTTTCCTTCAGCCACTTCTCAGCTGATTAGCCCTGTAAAGAACCTTTGCAGTTTACGTAATGCAATCCTGTGATCAGAGCTCCTTTTGCCTCAAACATGACTGTAAAAACAAAACTGAGATTGGGAACTGAAAGAAATATTAATAAGGCTTTAACATTTTTTTTATTATTATGTAAGATTTTTTTTCTCTTGACTGCATTTACTGTCTACCGGCTCCTCAAAAGGTCAAGGTTTAACTGCAGGAATTTTTAGGTGTAACATCTCAGTTTGAAGGTGCTCAACGGCTATTTTCTCAGCAATCTTTTTACTATAAATAATCAGCTCCCATAGAGACTCAAATTGCTCGTGTGGAAAAAAGTTACAAAAGAACAGGATTTACATCATTTGAATCTGAAAGACAGTTGTTTGGTTGTTTGCTTATGTTGTCAAGCCACTGAAAATCTAATCTAATCAAAGTATACACACAGAGACTTTCCCTAAACTCACCAATCAGCATCTCTGGAGTTCACCAACACATCATACTTTGTTCCTTTTATCTGTACAAAAAACACCAACTTCATCTTTACCGTACAGACACAAGGAAATGACCAATAACCCTAATCTAAAAGTATTTCCCAGTATTATATTAAACTGCTTTTTTAATCTTAGTTTAAAATAAGATTGTGATTCATTTAGTGACGACTTTATGACATTAAATTAAACCGTCACCTTACGATGTGAAACCATGTTTTTAAGGGCTTTATTCTTAGCTCGGCCTCTGAACTTGCCCTCGTGTTTTAGCTGGGTTCACTGAATATCTTCACCGCCTTTGTCTCTTACATGTCTCGAGTAAAAAGTAATTTCTTTATGTGATAAATCTCTGCCTTAACTACACTGCCGGTGGTCAGAGGTGACAGCATTCATTTTGCAAATGGTAAGATGAGCGCTCGGTGAGAACACGGTGACACAGGAGAACGGAGAGTGTCTGGCACACCATTGTTGGCATGAGACGCAGTATCTTTAAAAGTGTGTGAGAGCGTGTGTGCCTGGCGATGTATTAAAACTGTTGTCAGAGTCCTCTGAGTGAAGTCACTGATAGCTCTTCTAGCTCATTCTTGGAATTCTTTCCAGTGGAAACAATCCCATCGCTGATCCCAGTGTGTCAGCAAAGTCTGACCTGCCAACCCCTGAATTCTCCCCGACTCCCAACTATAGTCCACATTAACACTGTTTCACTGTCACTCCTCGACACATAAACTCACACCAGCCCCCTTTCATTTCCTATAACATAAGCCCCCCTTCTCCGTATGTCATGAGGAGAAAAGTAATGTTTTTTCCACTCCCGCTTCACATCTTACTTTTTGATCCAATGCAGTTGTTTTTTTTGTGCTATTTTCTGCTCTCCCAGACTTTTATCCCATTCTGTTGTTTCAGCAAGGTTCCCATACTGACAGACAAAATGTACTCTGCATTCCCACAGTGCAGGTTATATTTCATTATAAACAGTGCCCCTGCTCTTATAACCTTGCTATTTTAGTCCCGCAACCTTACTGTATAAAACGGTGACTTTAATTCTGTATGTTCATGCACATGTGCTAAGCTTGCAAACCGGCGCATGTGCGCCGAGGTTTTATGTATAACCGTGTCTGTTATTATGAGTGCCATGTGCGTAAGGGAAAGATTCTTTTCCCATGGTTCCTCAAGTGTGAGAAGAAAGTAGAGCTCTCAGGACATGAAGCAAAAAAACTCTGATAGTTATTTATAACCTGTCTGGAGACGGCCCACCAAGCGTAGACACATATCTGGCACCGTCAACAAGAGAAGAGCTAGAATAAGATACGCTAAGAGGCATACAACAAGAGGAGGGGGATTAAAAGGTGAGGGAGTCAAGGGAGGATGTAGAAGAGGTAGAGCATAAATAATACTGCGTTGTGGCATTGCTATATCATAGATTAAAGCCCAGTGTCTTTTTTGTGTGTGGCCGATTTAGATAAGAGTTAGATAAGCTAAAATGCAATCACAGCAAAAATGACACTCGGAAACTCGCTCAGTGTCATCATGCCCTAATAAACTTTAACTAACGTACTTTCCGAATGACACTGCAAGCTACACAGAAGGAAAAAATGGAAAACAGAGAGAGAGAGAAAGAAATGGCATGCCACTGCTGAAAAATGAGTGAGGTAACTAATTGTGTAAGCTGGCCTTTCACTGAATGCGTTTGACATTTGAAAACCCCACAGCAACATGTGATACAGCAATCGAGAACAAAAGACCACAAAGTAGTGACGGCTATTTGAAAGTAATTTACCACACAGTAAATCAAGGCTCAATTCTGCCAGAATTCTCTTTTAAAACATACATCAGCAGACCAGCAACTGAAGACACAATGCAACTGCTGGATTCACACCCACAGGACGAATGGAGTGACGAGTTCAAACACCTTGGGGCCCATTTTCTGTTTACCCGGGTGATGTAAAGTGCATCTCGAGCTTTTAAAGCTGTGATCAATACAACACTACCGGCACGATGGCATCTGCTTTGTGCTGTAGTTTTGTGTGTTAATATGCTAACCCACAGGCAGCAACTCTTCCACAGGCTGTTGTTGATATAAATGGAGAGCTTATGACCACACAACTGTAATCCTTACTGCCTACAGACCAGGCTGGAAAAAGTGAAGAAAGAGACACAGATGGAGACAGACACAGAAATTAAGATGCAAAACTGGAGTTACAGCCATGTGCTCGCTACATGTGGCTCAAGAGGACGTGAAGTGAAAGCAAAAAATCTTATCCATACATGTCCCCTCCTTGAACTACCAAATAAGCACATGAGGCAAGAATGTTAAATAAAAAAATAAATCAAATCTGTTTTTTTAAAGTTAAACCTCATTAAATTGCTATCAATAGACTCCATTGAAAATAAACCGAAACACAGCGCACAATGCCCGAAAAAAGTCACATGAACTTATGTAAGAGGAATGGTATGTTGAACGTGAATTAATGTTGTTTCTGGTGTCAACATTAATCAGCCCGTTTGATTTTATTGTGAAAAGGTTAGCTTGGCCTACCTCCCAAGTCGACTTTTATCAGAAAACATGTGTACGTGTTTTATGTTTTTGATGGATTCAAATGAGAGATTTTTTCGGGGGTTTTTTAACCAGAGGGCTTTAATACTTGGAATTCTCTAAAGGAAATATCATTAGGAGTACCTGATCTTTATGCTTCAGCTAAATTATCTTAGACAATCGTCATCAATCTTGTGGATGTGCTGCTGCTTTGAAGGTGAGTTGGCACCAAAGTGAAAAAATGAGGGTTTGTTTCGGAGCAAAGTTTTTCCGTTCCCTCTGAAGTGATGCGTTGACCCTTGAGAAGTTTATACTGATAAAGCTATACAGTTCACTCTGTCTCTCAGATAGAGTGCATGCCAAAGGGAGCAGGTCATGGAAAAGTCTTGAGTTTGACTAAGTGCACTCTCTCTTTTACCCCGTCTGTCAGTCCGTCTCTACCTCACTCACTTCATTGCACACGCGCACACAAACACACACACACAGCCGCATATATACACACCAGAGAGTCCGTTTGCATGCTCGGATACACTCAGACACATTGACCAATGTGCGCACACACACATCACTGAATGCTGAGGTAATTTGTAACAGTAGAGCAGCTCATAACTGTGGGTAAAAGAAACAAATGACACATGCTGGGATTTACACTACTTTAAAAGGCTATGTTGGAGAAATCAGTCAAGAGGTATATCATCAATACTATACAGAATGAGCCCTGACATATTACAAACAAGGAGACTTTGGGGTAAAACACTATAACATAAGGAAAACCTCTCAAGCACTTAAAAGAGGCTTAGTGAGCACAAAACAGAAACGGACATGCAGTTATTTCAGTGATTTCAAACATGATTTAAAGGTATTTTGGCCTTTGCAAAGGTTCAACTTCCTGAAGCGAAGTAGGCAGAGTCTATGTGGAACAATGTGAAGCCTACTGCTTGTTTACTCTTTAAACGCTCCAACCAAGAGGCAGGAATAATGAACATTTCAGTGGAGTGTTGTAGACTTGCTCTGTTCATTGTTAACCTGCATTAATGATTAAAACGCAGGTGTTTTAATTAGTTAATTGGAATAATGAGGTTTTTTGTTCCACTTTCAGATGGCAATGAGGGTTAACTTATATGCTGCTGCACTGATAGGTTAAGTGGTCTAATGAACTTTTTATTCTGGACAATGTGGGGACTGGCAAGTTTCCCTTATGTAACTGTTGTTTTATTTATAATGTACTTAGCCTGGCAGACTGATAAAGTACTGTAAAGTGTTGAGGTAGTTATTGTTTACATGCCATGTTATGCTACTGTACTACATCTTAAAGAGAAATATTACATATTTTACTTCATTGCATATACATGGCATCAAAATTATGCCCCAAAACATGTGTGATCCATTTTTAATATATTGTCTTTCATGCATTAATGCAACCAGAACACTAATTAAATACTACACAATAACACATTAACGGTACATTTTTCTGCATAATAATTTACTTTTGATGCTTTAGGCACATTGATGCTTAATGTACTTCTACTTCAATACATGGATGGCTATCACTTATAGAGTATTTTACACAATCATGTGGACACATTTGGACAAATAAAAGATCTGAATACTTCTTCCATCGCTGATACATGTCATCATTAGGCCTGTGTGTCCGGGGCTTTTGCCTAGAATCCTTTATAGTTAACCCTGAATCTTTTATTTCTTCTTTTACCTTATGAAACAGCCACAGCATTTTTATAATATCATCCACTGCAAATGATGATAAAAAAAATTCAGCAGAAGGCAAGCACACTAGGAGTTAAAATCAGCAGTAAAGAGAAAACAAAGGTAAAAGAAATGTAGATAAACTAGAACAAAAACTACAACAACACTTCATGTAAGGATAACATTGAGCAGAGACTTTAACAATCATTATGGCATCTACAGCAGGGGGCACATTTGAAGAAAAAAAACAGTCACTTTCAGTGACACTAAAGGAAGGAATTCAAATCATATTTTATCTAGTTTTAGTGACATGAGTTTGTGGATGCTCATTGCAACATTAAGTTTTATCTACAGCAAACTTGATCAGATTTTTATGTATTTATTTACTATATCTCCTCGGCAGCAATTGCATCTCCTTTCCCAGACTATTTAAGGCATCAGTCAACCCAGTTTGCCATTAAATGAAGCAATCATTTAAAATTACAATGAGTATTAATAACTGACAATATAAAAATGGGAAAACTTGGTAAAGTTCAATGGTTCTTACACATTTTTGCTGCGTTACTTACGATTCCATTGATGTCTTCACCATTAATGAGACTATTTCCAAGGCACACAGTTTGAAAACCACTTGTCTCGCTGGTGTGCACTCTCTGTGACATTGTGGAACATGGGCTGAGACAGAGACAAAGTGGAATGATCTTATTTCACCCAGAACACAATGTCTGACACTTCAGCCACTTATAACTTGACAAGACTTATTTTATAACTAGGTGCAACTATCAGGTTAAAATTTAAAGATTTGTGTGCTGGGCTAAGACCGCTTTCTTTCAAGATCCTGACAACCCTCTGCTGGTACATGTCTGTGGGTGCTTGGAGTCTTTCCCCCATTGTGTACCTTTTCCCTTTGCACATCCTATATGTGCAGATATGCGCTAAAAATACAACAACCACAGTCACTATCATGCTGTGAAATCTACATAGCATTCAGACTGAGGGCACACCTTGGCAAATGTTGCTGTGTGTGCAGTTTGCGGTCACTTACCTTATGCAATAAAGCTTATACGAACAGCACCCCCTGTTGATGTGTGGCTGTAATGACAGGTGAGAGGTAACAAGTTGAGAGGTCGACTCAGCTAGCATTACGGATGAAGACTGTACATTTGCCGCATTCTTAGAAAGTAAATTAATGCAGAAAAAACGTTTTGGCTCCACGGTTGGATCACGAAAAACAACGAAACTCCCTCAACAGACGACCGCTCTTTGCTAACGCTGCTGTTCGTTAACTTTGCTAGTTAACCGATGTTAGCAAGCTGCTAGCTGGCTTGCTAAGTTACTATGTCGCAACCAAGTGTTTGGACGTACTGCGGCTAACGTTACTAGCAAACGTGAAGCAAACTTTGATTCAGGAGGGAAAAGACGCAAGGTGGGTATGTGTGTTACCTGACAGTCTGTAGTGACTCTTTAGCAGTAGCTGGTGCGTTAGTCAAGCCTGTTAGAACGAGCAGGGTAACGTCGGCTAACTTGAGATAGCTTATGTTCCATTTAGCTCACAACGTTAGCAGTAAATGTTAGCATTAATGTTGCCGTTGGTGTTAGCCTGAGATCATCTGTACTGCAGCCAAAGACATCAGGTTTTCGTAGCGGAGATTGTAGTATAACTTAGTGAAGAGTTGCACAAAGGAACGTTCCTTAATTTTAATGATAAATTAAGGTTATGCATGGCAACGTGTAATTGCGGCTAGTAAATAGCCCGGTACGTAACATTTCACATCAACTTTTCATTTTGCCAGTCCATTTCACTCGGGTCTGTCGCAGCAATGTTTTCTGTGCCCAAAAGTCAAATAATAATTTACGAAGGGATGATTATTTACAGTGAAAACATGGCACATCTCGTAGTTCTGAAGTTAAACGTTGCCTGACTTGTGTTTCTCTGGCTGAAGTCCTTTCTCCCTCTTTGCCCCACCCTGGGATAATGTATGGACATGTATACCACGATAATAATAATAAAAAAAAAGCATGTTAGACGACTTACATGGATTTATATCAATGTGGTGTGGTTTGTTTCTGTTTCCAAATGCGGCAGATTTAATCTCTGATAATACCAACGGATATTGAATGAAACAATTTGGTAGATTGGATAGCAGTATGCACCTGCTTCAAAAGTTATTACTTAGCAGTTGGTTATTTGGACAACTTTCACTTTCAATTTCACTTCTACATTCAAGTACTATCATAATAAGTCTGTGATGTTAAAAAGGATTGTTTATGCTGGGATTATTGTTATAGTTGCTGATGGTAGTAAACTATGACACATTGGCTTCCTCACCTGAGTGCTGGTATTATGCCTACAGAGAATATTACCCATCATCTACCACTAAAGTATGTTGTTAATGAACTCTTGAAAACCAGATACTAATATCACTATAACCGACTTTAAGACAAATCTGTTCAGACCTCTTTATTTAATTGAGTTATACACACTAATGTGTCCCTCTATGCTTAATTTCTTCTTTCAATACTGCTTCTTTCTCTGCCCGTACAGTGAAAACGTGTGGTTTACAGTCGTGACAGCATGTTCGGTATTGTTTTCAGCTTATGAGTTTATCTGTCTGCGTGTGTCATCATGGTTAAATGTAGTCCTGGAGACACCTACTGTAGCGGGAACTACCACAAAGGCAGTTCTGAGTACTTTGGCTGGCGTTTACATGTCTGTCGGCATGTCTGGCGACAGATTCTGTCAATGTGATGGCGTCACAACCATGCACGATGCAGTCTTGAAAGTTCACAGGTATGTAGTTGAGATCAACATGAAGGCAAAGTATGAAGACGGGTGTAATGTGACCCGTGAGTACTGAGAACTCATACAGTGATGTAATCAGCAGCATGTTGATGGGCATGACGTTTTGTGTTCTCTGGGTGTTTCATGTCGTTTTGAGCACTTTGCATGTTTTAAGGAAAGGGCAATCTACGTAAGACTTTTGTGTGACTTTGTAAATGTGCAGAGACTTGATTCCAGGTCAAAAAATGCATCAGTATTAAGAATTAGTAACAGAGATAATGTTTTGTTTATCACAGCAACTTGGAGACTTGTTTAAGTCTGGTGGATGTTTGATCTGTTAAGTTACCGGAGTGTCGTAAAATAGCACTTAAATTGTTAGCATTACCCGTTTAATTCCTCCTCTCTCTCTTTTCTTTTCCATCTTTTACACAAACACACATGCGCACACACACACACCACTTAAGCTCATTGTTTAGCCTAGACATGCTTGACCTCTTCACTCTGCTTTGCTCTGTTGGGATGTCTGGTCTTAGCTTAAAGTTAGGAATGCACAATGATTGCCAGAGAATTCAGACTTGGACTATGAGGAGTATGCTGTGTGTTGCGTGTGGAGCTGTGTTTGGGGAAGTGCTTTCAGGATCATTACTATGGTGATTAAATAAATGTTAAACCAACCAAATGGATGGAAATAAATCAAACTCACAAGTGGTACTAGGCCCTGGAGAATAAAAACAAAAGTTTCCGTGGATGCCTTATATAAATAGCGTTCCGTCCCTGGTGTCCACTCCAAGCAGAAGAAAAACATGTTTGTTTAATAGTTTAATTTTCATAATTCCCTTCACTTCTCGCATCCCCTGCTCCAGGTGTCATACCTTTTTTCCGCATTTATAACAAGACTTGTCTGGTTGCTCCAGCAGCAACCCAAGGGAGTGTTTTTCTGTGTGTGGGGACACAGTCTAATTGTGGCAATTGTGCTGAGCAAGCTTGTTTTCCTCACCTCTCTCATGGCTCACATTTTCCGTTGTTAAAACCAGTAACCCTTAAACCCTCATTGCCAGCATAATCGTGCACACAAACACTCTTGCGCTGTTTAAATGCACCTTCTGCCACTTTGCTGCTGTGAGACTTGCTGCGTCATGGTGCCACCAAGAGTGTTAACAAGGGCTAGATGGTGAGCGTGTTGGGCTTAAGTAGTCTCAACCAAAGGGCTTGTATAACCATAACAGTAATTGAGGTAGAAAGGTGTGACCTACAGTTCATGTAAGAGAAGAAAACACCTGCTGGAGGTAATGGCTTCCTGTAGAATTACTGTAGCTCAGACTGCCTATGCCAGCAAGAACTGGGCCTAATCAAATCAAGACTCGCTGTATTTCCTCTTTAAACCTTAATTTCAAGGGGAATTTGCTGGTAATTAACTTGTTTTACTATTAAGTTTAAGACTGGAACATTTGTTTAGGAAGTTCTTTATGTTTGCATGCATTTCTGTTTTTTTCTGCAGTCACATGCAACTCATGTCAATCCTGACACTTTGTCAGTGAACATCAAATCAAATCTGTGTTACAGCATGCAGTGCAGCCCATTGAGATATTTGTCTTGCAGCAAGGGCAATTTAACTCAGTTGCTATGTAGAGGATAGTGTTGTATTTATCCTCTTGCCCAGGACTCTGATAGGCGTGTTGGAGAAGTGCATTTTTGTGCAGAACAGATCACCAATTGTGCTCTGACATCAGGCAACTTTGGCAACGATAACCTCATGAGATCAAGGTGGCAGTTAATGCAGCTCTTCATGGACAGCATGAAGGGAATTACTTGCCTCTCATCTGATGTCGAAGGCGACTGATGACCTATGATCTATCAAAAAAATGTATCAAGAGATGTGTTTCATGCCGCCTTTTTCAAGCATGCTATATGTAACATTACTGGCCTCATCAGTCTGTTATAGTAATGGCGCTGTGTCATTCAGACACTTTTCCAGCCCTTGTTGTCACTTTTCCATTATTGTTAGTGATGTGAAATATATAGCAATAACAAACAAAAGACTAACTCAAAACTAATAGCGGCTTATCAAAATATCAAATAACCAACAATCTAATTTATTTATGATTTCCAAAAACTGAAAAAATGTATCCACATACACTCAACAAAAATATAAACGCAATACTTTTGTTTTTGCTCCCATTTTTTATGAGTGAACTCAAAGATCTAAAACTTTTTCCACATACACAGTATCACCATTTTTCTCAAATATTGTCCACAAATCTGTCTAAATCTGTGACAGTGAGCACTTCTCCTTTGCTGAGATAATCCATCCCATGTCACAGGTGTGCCATATCAAGATGCTGATTAGACACCATGATTAGTGCACAGGTGTGCCTTAGACTGCCCACAATAACCGGGCAGACATTCCTAGCGTGGAATGTAAATAGGGGAACCTTTCTGACTGTGGGTGACAAATTGTGGTCGCATGGTCACTAAGTCAAGTGTCTGTGGCTTCGGAATTATTCACTGAATGTACGGCGGGATGATCTGTGTGTTACTGACATTCCTAACAGACAAAATGATCAGACAAATATGCTGATTAGACACCATGATTAGTGCACAGGTGTGCCTTAGACTGCCCACAATAAAAGGCAGTTCCCGCCAATATCCAGCAAAAATGGGAGCAAAAACAAAAATGTTGCGTTTATATTTTTGTTGAGTGTATGATGGTCATCTAACTATGACTTCACAAACAGTAGAAGCACAATGTGACTTGAACCTGATCAATTCAGACTCAATGTCGGGGATAATTTAGAATTATAGCTTAAGTTACTGCTGTTGGTCTGTGTGTAAAATGCATGTAACTGCCTCACTTTGGGTGCTGCTGATGCTGCTAGTATTTATATAGCTCAGATTAAACACTTCTAAAAACCGCTGAAAGCAACAAACTGAACTGTGACTCTGTGACAAGCTCACTATTGTGATGTGAAGACAAGTACACAATGTGACTCTCCTTTAGATTATGTCTGATGCTGTCTCCATGTCAGGGATAATTTCTAATTACAAGTACTTAATGAAATTACCATTTCTGTTTATCCGTTTGTGCAAATGCACAGCTCCGTGGCTTTGTAGAAGCTCATGGGTCTTCTGCTGCAGGTGTAATAAACTCAGAGGAAATACTCTTATTGTGGTGTTTTTGGATGAACACTGGTGGTGAAATGTCAAAATGGCCTCTCCTAAGTCATTTCACACATCTTGAAGTAGAATTGCTTGCGCACTTCTGTCTGTTCATGTGACTGGGTTCAGTTCAGACTTGTGCTGTGTTGAAAACGGTTCAGAAATGTTACAAGGTCAATTAAATGTTGACGTTGGGACTTTAACGTAAAAGTTACCACAGTGTGCATTCAGACATGTTGAGTTGCTGTCATATTAATGAAAAGGATTGCATGTCTGAAAGGGGCTTAAGTGTAACTTAACCATTGGGACTTGAAGTTGTCATCTCTGATGTCAGTGACATGACAAGCGATGCAAGCTTTTAATTCAACGGACATGTCATGGACAAATGAAGGTCCCATTACTTGGTTTTGAGTTTCAGAGGGATTACAGGCTCAGTTAACTCAGAGATGAAGTGACCATTGAGTATTTCTACAATCTTGCAGCTACTGTTTTGAATATACATAGTAAGCATTCAGCTTGCTTAAATGATTTCCATTCACGTTTTGGTTTCCTTTAGTATCTATATTTTTCTTTCACACCACTTCTTCTGTTGTCAAAGTCGCCTAGTCATGGTTACAGTCACTTGAATGATGCATGATTTATAGGTTTGTGATTAATCGCAAGGATAATTATTGGAACCAATGTTGTCATCGAAGAACAATAAAGTTGAAACTTCAATTGAATTTTTATTAGTTTGTCATTGTGTGATTAATTTTAGTGCCACTCCTAATAAAAGGGTTACCGCATGCTCCACAAAGGATTGAGTAAAGTGGATGGAATTCTGTCTTCCAGTAGATATAATCCCAGTGTTTATATGATATAGTAGATTTCCTGGAAAATCAATTTAGACTCTAAATGGAAAACATATCCAATCGTCCTACTTTTTATCAACAATACTGACTTCAATAGCCTCAAATATTAAAATGTCAGCAACCACGGTTTAGCAAAATCTCTGATAAACACATAAATTGTCATATTGCCTGTACCCAAGTCCTTTTTCGGTATTTTAATTTTGAAAATGGCAAGGCAGCGTTTGTTCTATGTCTGATTGCATCTGAACGTTATGGACAAGATTGGCTGGATATAGCTGTAATATTTTCATTCTGTCTGTTAGGAATGTCAGTAACACACAGCTCATCCTGCCGTACATTCAGTGAATAATTTCGAAGCCACAGACACACCTGATTTAGTGACCATGCGACCGCAATTTGTCACCCACAGTCAGAAAGGTTCCCCTATTTACATTCCACGTTCGGAATGTCTGCCCTGGATTTTCCACTGTTTGTGGGAAAATATGTCAGAAGAGGAACGGAACAGCAGCCTTTGCTATTGATGAGATTGTTGATAATCACATTTGTTTCATATTACAGATCCAAATCCTTTTCAGCTCCTTTCCATAGTGGAGATCCAAGTCGGGGATAAATTCCATATATGTTATAATTTTTTATTTTTTTGTCCCTCTACCTGCTACAGCAGCCTTTGCTCACACTTTGACCGCTCAAGACCATTTTATTTATTTGACTTGCACTGATGCTAATCTGGTCTTTTTCATTCCTCACAGATGGCTGTGTCGGTGCGGGGCCTCTACTTCGTGGTGACCCTGTTTTTGGGTAGTTTCTTTGGAAGCGTCTTCATGCTGGGTCCAGTTTTGCCCCTCATGCTGTTGTCTCCTGCCTGGTACCGCTGGATAACTGATCGGATCGTTGCTACCTGGCTCACCCTGCCTGTGGTGCGTGCACCAGCTTAGCCTTCACTTAGCCTATTTCTGTGTGTACCAGATGGCCTTAAGTTATCTGTTTGGGGTGATGATAATTTGCGTCATCTAAGCCTTGTTTCTGCGTCCCAGTTTAATGAGATTTTAACCTCTAATAGGTACACTTGATTCATTTAGATAAGAGCAAATTAGATACTCCCGAGCAATTCAAACACAGTTCTTCTACAGTAATCACAAGAATTGTTGGCCTAATTCATTTTCTTCTCGCTTTTATCTCTCGCTTCAATTTATCTATCATCTTTCCTCTTCCCAGTCCCACCTCTCTCTTTCATTTCATCATTCTTGTCTCATCCACCTCTCAAATTCTTTCAATCTGCCATCCTCTCTGCCCACTCCATTCTTCCTCCCCTTCCACTTTCTTTTCCATCCTCCCTCCATCCCGGCTCCTCTCTCCTCTGTAGTCTTTGCTGGAGCTGGTGTTTGGGGTGAAGGTGGTGATAACAGGTGATGGCTTCATCCCGGGGGAGCGAAGCGTGATCATCATGAATCACCGCACCCGTCTGGACTGGATGTTTCTGTGGTGTTGTCTGCTCAGGTACAGCTACCTTCGTCTGGAAAAGATCTGCCTCAAGGCTGCACTCAAGGCTGTACCTGGCTTTGGTGGGTATACAGTGAGTGCCCTGTCCTGTCCTAAAAAATGCACGATTGCAAAGCAGTTTACTTTTAATAAACAGAGTCCAAATCAGCTAAGTCTAAAGAGAAATAGGAACAGTTAAAAGCGTCTGCAGAGCTGTGGAGTGGTATGAAAATGCATGATGTCGCCTAATTTCTAGGGGCATTACGTTAGCAGTGCATACTTTAGGTCTGGTGGAAAGGACAGATGTCAGGTGTTTTTTCTGCAAAACACATGCCCTACTTGGCAAGTAATCAGTTATGCATGTAAAGACTTTATATGTACTTTGCAGGATGGGCAATGCAGGTGGCCTGCTTTGTCTTTATTCAGCGGCGTTGGGAGGAGGACAAGAAGCACTTAGAGAACATGCTGGACTACTTTTGTGACATCAGAGAGCCCCTGCAGCTGCTGCTGTTCCCCGAAGGCACGGACCTCACTGGTGAGACGCACAGAATGCAACAATCCATCCATTCGTGGGACCATTTACCTATATTTCATTTCTCAGAATGCGTTTCCAGAGCTCGATGTGGCCCTACACCTGTCTGACGCCTTTGCACTGACACTGTTACGCAAACACAATTTCAAAGTGATAAGGCATACCTAAATCCCCTGACACACACGCCACACAGTCATGTCTGCAAGAATGCTCTGATCTTTCAGTCCGGGCAGTGGTGACACCAGAACCTAAAGCCCCTTCTGATCACAATTAAGCCAATCAAAAGTCCTGAGTAGCTCTACTGAGGGAAGCTTAACTTCTCTTTGCATGCCATGATGTCATGAGGGGTCCGGTGTAGTTGCATCATAATTGGCCAGCAGATTTAGGGCTTTAGATATTGTTTTACTTTTGGTGTTGCGTACGCACCGGTGCATGTGTGTGTTTGCATTTTGGCACAGCGGGAGCTTAAGCCTCTTAAACCTCGAGGCTTATTTTGACGCAAGAAACAAGCGGATGTTTATGGCATGCTCTGACGTCTTACGCGGAAGTTGTTCTGTTCTTTAGTCCCCTAATACGTATTCTAGAGGCATGTGTACAGACCTCCATCTAGAGGATCAAATTCATGGTGCACTTATACTTAAAATAATTCTGTGACCTTCTTTGAAGTAGAACTCATGTGAATTGAATGAAAGATTGTGTAAGAATCACAAGTCACTGCTTTGTGTGAGGGCAGAGGCCTGATCAGCAGAGGTCTGTCCATAGTCTTTTTGTCCTAGCAGTCCATCTGAATTAGCTGCTTGTTACGTAACATGAGTAACGAATCATGATATAGTTTACGTGTTCCTGCAAAAAGTTCCTGTGGAATGTCTGGTTAATAAACAGCCATCTTTCCTGTGTTTATGTCCCCCTGTGGATTTTATAAATGTGTAAATCATTGTTAGATATATTTATGAAAGTAGTCATATCCAGTAACCAATGTGGCTATTATTGTCACTAGTATTTTTATCATAGCACACTGCATTTTTTTTATTATGTAGCCCCTATCAACCAAATTCTACTTTTGATAATAGGGGCAACATATCAACAATGCTCTGTCTTGCTCTGTTTATGTACATTTTCTGATATTTAGTTTTCAGAGTTGAAAGCAGCTGATACAAAGACAAAATAAACACAACCAATACTGCTGGTTTAAAAAGTAATTGAAGTATCTTACAAAGGAATTTAATGTATTGTATGTTTTAATTGTTCTGTCATTTAACATATAATAGTAGAGCTAAACATACAGAATAATTATATGTATATTATACATAGGTTTATTTACTTACCAGCACTGATGCATACATATTACATTCATGTTGTTGGTTACAGTCACCAAAGGTTTATCATGTCTGTTTCTCGCAGAAAATACAAGAGCGAAGAGTGATGCGTTTGCCACACAGAACAGCCTGCCTAAGTTGGAGTATGTGCTTCACCCCCGCACCACCGGATTCACCTTTATTGTGGACCAACTTCGAAAAGGTCAGATTTGATCCACTTAAACAGCTTCGGAAATTATGTAATGTCTACGTTAAACGTGATGGCAATCTGCTTGTAATAAATGTTCGTTGGTGGTTAGACAGCAGGCACATGCTATGTGTTTATTCGTTTTTGATGATATGCATTATTTGTTCACATGAAAATGAGCAGGACTCAAAGCCTGTTACCAAGATGGAAACATTTTGTCAGCAAAACCAAAGGGGAAAAAAATGATGCGCTACTATGATGACAGACTTTATTCCACTGGTGCTGTTTGTAGAAGTGGGATCATACCTGTTCATCTTCAAAGTCTCAGACCCATGCTTCATCCTACAGTCAGCTATTACAACTCCCCTGAGATTCTCATGTTTCTCTATGAGCTAATTCTGGCAGTCCTCCAGAGGTCTTAAATACCACCTCTGGCCCTGCTGTCTCAGATCCACCCTGGATGCTGAGCATGGCACTAACTCTCCAAGGAGGTGTTGTGAATCAGTGTGATATCATCAGACTTGGCTAATTCTCCCCTCCCTCTCTCTGCACCACTGACTGGCATACTGTGCATGTTGTCTTTGTCCAGGTCCACTGTGCCCCTCTCAGCTCTATTTTTACTGTGCTAGCGCTAAGCTGCACAGGAGCAGGCGCTGGCAGGTGTCGTCCTGTACTTTTGATATTTCACTTAGCTCTCCCTGCATGTTGTAAGGGCACTGCAGATCAGGGAGGATGGTGTAGAGCTCACTTCAGTGTTAAAACACCAAGTTCTGGAGTAATTAGAGGTATCTGTGTAATGGGGCTAAAGAACCATGAAGGGTGCATAGCACAGTGCCTGTAACTAATGAGAATAATCCCCATAGTGGCATGACTTCATGTCTGATCTGCAGGGTTTACAGAAAGAGTTGTCTGTCTGCCTGTTTAGGACACTGATTAATGAAATTTGACTATTTTACATTGAAGTTTATCCTCATAAAAACGAATTCACCATCTTCCTTTAGTTTTTTTTAGCTTTATCAGCCTGAATTCTTCTTTTGATTGTTTAACATTTTGTTCCTTTTCCCAGGAGACAACCTGGATGCCGTCCATGATGTTACAGTGGCCTACCCCAAGAACATCCCTCAGACAGAACGCCACCTCATACTGGGCCATTTCCCACGCGAGATCCACTTCCACGTCCGCCGCTATCCAGTGTCCTCACTTCCCTCATCCTCTGAGCTAGAGTCTTGGTGTCGAGAGCGTTGGGCTGAAAAGGAGATCCGTCTTCGGGACTTTTACTCGAGCCAGCCCCGGGCCTTTGACAGGGATGGCGCTGCTCGTGTGCCACCCTGTAAGTCAGAGCTGCGAGTGGCTCTGATCAAAGCCGCCTCTTTGCTGTACTGGAGCAGCTTCATTGCTCTGTGTTTCACTGGCCTGTGGCTCTGGGCTCCTTTCAGGCTCTACTTCCTTGTCCTGGTTGGAGTGTTTATGGCCCAGCAGAAGCTGGTTGGGGGGCTAGAGCTGCTGGAGCTGGCTTGCCATCGATACTGGAAGTCAGTGGCTGCAGATGTAGGTGGGAAGAATAAGGTGCTAGATAGGAAGTTGCAGTGAGGATTTAAAAAAAGAAGCTATTTTGACTGGACAATGACATCTTTTCACCTATATTTAGCAAGCAAACTGAAAACTCAGTTGTCTTGGCCTGTTCAGTCCAGAGGGCTAGAAGGTCCCTTTTAGGAACCCAATGCTCCATGCCTTAGACAGAGAGGTAAGTGCACCTCCTGATGGTATGCATGGCTTCAGTGGAGAGAGCTTACCTTTCTGTTGATGAAGTAAAAGAGGAATGTTAAGTACGTTTATCTGTGTTGGGTTAGAGGAATTCATCACATATGATGTGTCGCCTGCCCTTTGTAGGTCTCTCCTTGTATAATCTCTGTTCTTTAGCTTGCTGTCAGTGCATTTTCTCAATTTTATGTTGTTGGTGTTTATTATGGTTGGTTGTTCAGAACCTCAGTGTGAACATGTGTCATGAAACAATGCTGTTAGTATTTGTTATGCTGTTGCCATGTCTTTGAAACTAGTTTTATTGTATGCTACGTTGCTCTCAGTTTTATATCATTAATGGAGCAGAGCCATAGTACAGAGCGCCTGTACATATGATGACTTGACTCTCACCAATATTCAAATTAGCACTGATTCCTGATCAGTTAGCAGTTATTAGCAAGGAAAGAAAAGGACCGATATAATTCCCAGAGAATTATTAAGGAGTATACAGGTATATATGTGTACCATTGTTTACCTTTATTGGGTATAATTACCCATTTTTATACAAGTCGTGGAATTTTATTTTTCCAGTTACTCCTTAGAGATAGAGTATGTGATGTTTATTACTGTACAAGTCTCTCATTTGCTAAAGTAGCTTTTGCACATAAAAGCCAAAGGTGAGAAAAGCAGACACGATGTTTAAAAGAAAAAAAAAAAAGTAACCAAACAGAATGTAGTCTGTCTTGTCAGGAAGCAGTCGGTTCACACACTACTGGCAAGGTTGCCTGTAGCTATGATGAGGCAACACTTGCAGTAGCATCAAATCAAAATCAAAGATGTTATCTCATGTCTGGATATCTGTTGGAGCAGATGAGCTTTGTGCCCATTCTGGGAATGAAGAGATGCCTTGTAGAGGCAGGATGTGGGTGGTACTGGGGTGGAAGAATGTCCTGTTGGGACAACATTACCCCTCAACGTTGAGGGTGGCACAGAGAACCAGACTTGGAGTGGAAAACTGGCCCTGAACTCAACCTAATCCAAAAAAGCCCTGTAATGCCCACCTCTGCCTGTGTCCCTCACTAGAGGACTGGCATTGATGCGCCTGCTAAACTCAATTAGCAAATGACAGCTGAGAAAGCTACTCCAATTGTGCCAAAAAAGGACAGAAATTGAAACAAGATTGGAGCAGTGCTTCAACCGCACTTTCAGCCACTGACTCTCTTTGCCATTGTTCTCAGTACCACTTAAAAACACATTAGTTCTTGCAGTGATGGAACAATTGTGTCTTAGTCTGTAGGAGTGTCTAACACTGTGCAATGTGTGATCTAGCTGACCACTTCAACCCAGTTTTGTGAAACAAATCTCTCTCACAGTCCGTCACAGAACAGGAAGTGTCTTTTTTTCCTTTGTTTATGCGAATCTAAAGCTCCTGTATTTTACTTGTAAAGGGGCTGATTCCAATCACTGTGATACAGCTGTGTTAATGATTTTATCATCAGCATGTAGTAGTTTACCAAACATGGTACTATATATGTTTCTTCAGACTATTTAAAACTCCTGAACCAGCTACAATCTCCACATGTTAGTCTTTCACTTGTGTTGTCTTGTGTTGCTCATTATACATTTACTTGCTGATGCTGGACCTCTTTAAAGTCCCTGTCCTCAGGTAAACACAGTGGACACTGTAACGAGTCAAGAAAAAAAAAATCTAAATAAATATACTATATCAACTCATTGATGTCTCCTGTTATTGTTGTGGTGTGGTCTAGTAAATATTGACTCCTGATAATGCTTGTAAATATACTGTTTTGTCCTAAAAGATTCAGTTTAAAATGTTACACTTATAAAAACATGGTTGGTGCTGTAATATCTTAATGACATTTTGTATAAATTTTGACCAAAGTTTAATTCCTTTTATTCATTGCTTCCCTTGTGTAGAACACTGTCTTCCATTACACTATGTTATGCTTTTACACTGACATTTTTATTTGCTGCAGGCCACCTTGTGTATTGTCTCAGCAGTCCTTTAATCTAGAATGTACTGTAACAATCACTACATTGCAGCGAATGAGTCAACAAGACCTTGAATGCTCATATTACACAACACAGGCCACGGTTTGCCTTGTCTGTTTCGAACACGCGTCACACACACACATTCTAGTCTACCGTAGACAACCAAAAAGGTCAAGAGCTTTGAAGGTGAAGTGCAGTCGCCATAGTAACCAATGTTGACTCCCCTGTCTCCTGGCAACGGGATGTGGAGTGATGTCAATGGAAAGCATGCTATTTTCTCCTGGTGACAGAATGATGTCACTGCCTTGTGTTAGTGAAGCGAGTGGAGGAAAGAGAAGTTTATTTCTATATTCTATATCTGTTCTCCTGGGGGATAGAGAGGGAGGGGTGATGCTGACATCCCTTCGAGTCAGAGAAAGACAAAAGGCAAGGATAAACTAAAATAGCTGTCCGAGGGTGATGAATCATGGGCCAATTAAGGGAGCAATTATGCTCCAGCCTCTTTTTTTGTTTGTTGCTCCACCCACCTGCTCACCCTCCCCTCTAGTTCATTCTCTGCATCTGAATAGAACTTCAAAATTTGCTCTGGTACGTTTGACAGTGGGTGTTAGGAAAAAGGATGATGCACACAGACTTCATCTGGCTGGAAGAGACTCATGGGAGCATCACTTCACTAATGCGTCTTTTTTTCCCCCCAATTACATTTGTTCCTGAAAGAGGGATTCTTGGTTGAGTGTATAGGAGATTGAGGTCAAAGCGTTTGGAAAATCTCATTGTTCCGATTCGTGACCAAAATCACTGTGTAAGTATCTGAATGTTACTGGAAATACTCATTAGCACACACATTCACATAAAGGCTATCTCACATCTAAATGTGCTCAGTGTCTATCCAATTGCATACAGACAAATAGGATCAACAACGCGGTGTAATTATCCTTATCTGGCCAGATGGCTTTTTCAATAAAGACGGCAGACAATCCTGAGGTTATGCAGGGACAAAGTCAGAGACTACTGAATTATAAAATAGCACACTGAGTTCCCCGGAGATACAGCCTCCTTTTTGCCTCTAGTCATGTCCAGCATTTAAATGGCACTAGATGGGGTCATAAAAACATCCAGATCCCAATCCATAAATGCCCTAGATCCCTCAAAATAAAAAGCCAAGAAACCTGTCAACTGTAGTGGGAGCAGAAATAGCTGTAACAAGAAGAGGTTGTAATGTTTAACAACCTTAATTAATATTTGTGTGAGCTAAGTTTAGAGCTGAGTGGTAAGTGTAGGGTGCCTCCAGGAGTGATTGCAGAGAAGCAGACCTGTTGTTGATTCCACCGCGGTGACACAGACACACCAACAAAGAAGCCTTCCAACAGGATCAGAGCTATAAATAACTCCACGGCAGCACTGCAATATTAGTGGGTGGATTAGGATTGATTCGTCACTTCCTATTTATAAACCGAATGCAGTCAAACCTTTTCATCGTGGGTGATTCATAGTGAGTGCCGACATAGGGATTAAAATGCGACAGTCCTTATATTTCTGGTGCAATTTTTGCTTTTAAATCACATATTCTGTTAGCAGTCAATCATATATTATTCATTCTTTTGCATTTATTTAAATGCTAATTATTCATTAAGGCTCTTTCGTTTTCGCTGCACCAGTGAGCAACATCACTGGCGCGTGTTTCCAGACTGCAGTGAAGCTCTACAGATCTTTGCCAAGCAGGTTAACGTCAGAGGCAGGCAGGGGATTTAGCATCACTCAGTATTCTGCTGCCATCTAGAGGTCCAAGGATTTGGTTTTACTCATGTTTATTTATAGCATTTCCTCCTCATCACCATCCCATCCCATTGTGACACAAACATAACACCAGATTTGTACATCCATATGTGCTTATGTCCAAATTTGTCGAGAGCACCAAGCTCAGAAACATTAAAATGTGTTCTAATGAAGAGGAAGGAAATAGTTGGCGATGATCTTAGTCATATGCTCAAACACCTGTCCTCTCTGACAGGAAAGTGTATAGATTTCATACGGATCATACACTGACACAACTGAAACCAGCAAGAATACATCTTTATTTAGAAATCACATCAGAGAAAATCTTGTCATAGCCACAGAAGAAAACGATTATTTTCCAATTCTCTGATCAAGAAAATATTCCAAAAAAGATAAATGTATCAGTCAATAAAATAACCATACAATTTAAAGCAAATAAAAACAAATAGCATATCAATAAAATGCTAAAAGTGAACAACAAAATGATAATATTCTATTGTGGCCACTGACTGCACACTGCACTGACTCTGGGGCATGAATGATGCCAATGCCCTGTATATATTTAACTTGTTTATAGAAATGACAACTCACACTGTCTTGTATGACCTTGCAAAGGCAAGCAAAACATTAACAGTGTCAAACTAGTCAAGTGTGAACCATTTTAGTAACGCCTACAGGCATGCATAATCTGACATGACACAATGACACACCAGGGCCACAGAGCTGTGCTGTAACTCAGTCCAAAATTCACCTCAAAGGTCATGAAAATTATGTCTTTTTACAACAGTTTGATGATATAAAATGGAGGCTCTGGCCTGGTCGGAGCACAAGAGTTTGATTTTAAAGATAAATACTCCATTAAAGCTTGCCTGACTTTGTGCTGTAAGCGACCTGTCATCTTATGACCAAATATGCCCTAAGCCCAGGATTACAAAAACAGAGAGGGTCACTATCCCAATAGTAGTTTCACACTAGGAGACAGCATCTGCAATGAACTGTGTAGAAACAAATGTAGCATGGCTAAACACAGGTTTAATTTGAACATATTGTTGTTGTTCGTTGTTCAGAAGCTCTTTTGGCTTGTCTTTGATGATCACATACTTTCAAATATATGACCCATCCTCTCATTATCCTGTGTTTAAGCCAGCAGGCAGCCAGAGAACGTCTCCATCGCGTCTCAGACACTTTCTGCCTCGTCCACATCGATGGCTGAAAGCTACATGCTTCTGACAAGTCACCAAAGTGACACGCTGTTCTTCGCACAGCACACACAGGCACAGAATCTATGGTGACAGATGTAGACCGGTAGAACTGAACTAAATAGGAGGACTGTTTGCTGCATGGGATATCGCTTCTACACTATCAAATGGCTGACTTAAGCCACTATGTGTACATTTCACTCAAAATAAATACACATCATTTCAGCCAAATTCAAATAAAACTGCTATCATTGTCAAACACAACAATGAATACTTAAATATGACATCAATCTGTGCGGTATCATTTGGATGAGAACAGAGATTTTAAACACTATTACATCCATTATACTACAAGCTCAGAAAAAGGGTAACTTATACAGAATAAACGACTATCACGGTCTTAAATTGCATTCATTGTGAAACAGTGACAAGTACACTGAGACAAAGTTCACAACACAGAAGCACAAATTCCACAAAAGCAGTATGTAGAGTGACATCTCAGTTGGCTCATTAAACGGAGTCATGTAGAGTGAGCTGGTTGCTTCGCCCACACTGGGATGACGATCATACTCAGCTCTACTGCCTCCAGTTATTTAGATAAATAAAACAACTAGGTGATGTTTTGTAATGCGAGTGACCCATGTATCATCATGCATGTGTTTAATTACCATGAAAGTGTGGTGCATGCCTTGTGCAGCGATGATGAGAATTCTGTGTGACCGTGCTTGAACGCTTAAGTGAAGTCGCTAGCGGTGTTCCCAGCTGTTTTGTGGGACCGCCCTGGGACACATAAATCGAGGAGTATTTTTGGGGAAGCCTATTCAGCAAGAATAGATCCAGCACACCAATCTTCTAATCAGCAGAGGTCTAAGGTCATAGACCACAGACAGGGAAGGGGTGTGGGAGGGGTGAAGCCAAAACTTCACTGACCACTAAGTCTGCAGGTGGTGGTGTGCAGCGCAGAGGCGAGGGGGTAAAGGAGAGGAAAAGGAGGGCACGGGAGTGAGCTTCCCATAATCCAACACCAGGGGCTCATGAATTGTCTGAGGGAACATGCTCTTCAAAGCCCTCGCTCTCTCTGACCAGAGCCCTCTCCAGGATGACGCGTCCCTCCTTGTACCGCTGACTGTCCTCGGTGGCAAACTCATAGATCCAACCCAGCTTGCTGTTGCAGTTCTTGCAGCTGACGTCTCTTACCATGTGCCTGCCAGTGAGCATCACTCTGTCCTGCACCTCGCTGTACTGCAGGTTCACCACCTGTGGGGTCGAGATACTAGCTTGATACAAGTTTTGAAGCACGGAATAAAATACTGATTATACATAGAGTGTTTTCATTTAGGAGGACATGTCACAGCTGGCCTCTTCACGCCTCATTTCACTGTACCTTATTGAAGAGGAACGCTCTTCCGGTGGCTCCTGTGAATCGTGTGGAGATGAGCTCAGACCGATTAGTCAGGATGGTGTCACAGTTGGCACAGGAGAAGAGGCGCGTTCCGCCAATGTGGTCCAAGAAGATACGGCCCATCGTCTAATCTCTGGGAGTGACTGAACTGAGGTTAACATGAGAGAAAAAAGAGCGAATGATTGATAGTGGGACAGTTAAATAACAGGACTTGACTATAAACATTAAACAGGCTGTAACACCTTACAATAAAATAACCAAGGGTTGCCAAGCATTGAAAGTGTATCACAGGGCAGAATAAATGTGTGAACTCAAAAAGATGTTGCCGTATTGCTTATACGGTAATGTAGCTGTTCTTGTAACCATGCTGCATGTTTGTGGCTATTGTAGGGGAATTTGTCAAGCTTCTCAATCTTATGGTACATATAAACATACCCGATTAGTAGACAAGCACATGAACTGCTTTTCCATAGTTCTTTATGGTAGTTTTTTCAGTGGGTATGCCATCAACATATAATGCGCCCATATGACCTCAAAGTGTTTAAATGCCTGGGACATCCCACCAACAAGTCAGAACTTAGATATTTTTGCATTAGATATTTAAGCAGTATGTGATAATATGAAAAAGTACCTTGATTTCTCAGGTATTTACATCTACTTGTACAGTTTTATTCAACTGATCTCCCAAATTATGTGCTATATTACATTACAATAACATGATTTTATTCATATTGCTCAAACCTAACATACTAAAATGAAGAAAGCCATAATATTAGGAAGAAAGTGTAAATGTGAAATCACTTCTGAGACTTCACAGATTGAATATGTGGCGATGGTAGTGATAGTGGTTGTGTAAAATTCTGCTGTTTGTCCTCAGTACATCCTCTTTACCACTTTGATTATATTTTAACCAAAGTGAACTGTAGGAATACGTAATGCTGTACTATTTTTTTTTAATGCTGCACAAATGAATTTACCGCCTCTAACGTACAACAATGCTTCCAACCAAACTTGAATGAACATGAGGAAACTAACAAAAGTGACAAACTCAACAAAAATCTAAACATTGTGTGTTCTATTTTTTATTTTCAGAACTTTATTTTGGGGGTTGTCTTGTTAAGTTGCCATTGACTCAGAACCTTCCTGGTCTTTTCAACAAGTACTTCACGTTCCTGACTGGCTTGTCGTGAGTAATGTTGACTGTAGGTGGCAGCTTTGCTTTAAATGGTGCTGAATATCAACGTCATTGTGAAGAATATTTTAATAACCCTGCTTTAAACGACGAAAACGTTACATTTACTGACAAATGGAGAAAACTTTAGCTCCCTTTGATGTGGTTTTGGACAGTTTCGCTGATTGGTTTCGTCCGCATTTAGCCATGCTAACGGCAGGCTAGCAGCTCGGCTAACAGCAACAACGACAACAAGCTAGGAAGAAGAGAACAACAACAAAACGCATATTTCGGCTCAACTACAAATTACGGCTTCGTACCTTTTAAAACTCGTTTCAGGGGAGATCAACGCCTCGGTCAGCGACGGTGTCACCGATCTTTTCGGTGTATTTTAGGCGCACATCTGCTGTTTATACCGTCGTCGTCGGGGCTTTGTTGTTCTCTTTCAGCTGTTCCTGTCTGCGCTGTGCTCGCCAAGCTAGTATCAACATCCGGCTGTGACGCGCTGCGGCGGCCCCTGGGTGCCTCCACCAGGGGTCAGCAGAGCGGAACAGCACGTCCAACACAGCTGCAAACACAGGTCTGTGCAAAGTATTAGTAACTGCATCATGTCTAAGCTAAAAAAAAAAAAAAAAAAGAGTATTTCTTCTCATGAACAGGCCCAAAAGTAGAAACTCAGTGCAACAAAAGTGAATACACCTGTAATCACTGACATCCAGGTTAGAAAACCTGTGAAATCCAATTGCATGCATTTGGGATTTCCAATTCGCCTCATTGCACAAGCATGGGTATTACTTGGGAGCACCAGAGCTTTCTCAGTTTTGGATCTACATAGTGTGGCTTCAGAAAGATGGAAAAGGATACAAGAAGATCAGTGATCAGCTAGCGCTTGACAGAAGCGGAATATTCCAGCGTGATATTAAAACATTCACTGTGATAGTCTTGGCCACAGGACTGCCACAGTGAACGCCAGAGCCTAACCAAGCTTATCGAATTTCTTGGTGTCACCTGACCAAAGAATGTGCTCCCAATATTCATCAGGCTTTTTAGATGTTCTTTAGCAAGATTTAGTCTTGCAGTTTTGCCCCAGATAGCAAGAAAATGTGTTTTTTTTCCAAGCTGTTCATAGAGGTTGAAATTATGATCTGTGCTTTACACCATAAGCTATTACACAAACTCTGATTCCCGTTGATAACCCCTGTGTAATGTATGAAGCCCTTGGCAGTCCATTGTTTTGAGCTGGATTGTGCAAACGGCACTATCCCTGGACGGCGATTGTGTTTCTGATTAGTGGTATTAAGTCTCGTTCTATACCTCCTGATTACTGCTATAACTGGGTATTTTCTTCGAGTTGGTTGTGGATCTGTCTGTATTGTTATCTGTCTTTGTGCGGTCTCATAATTAAATTTTTTCATTCCTTTTCAATGAGGAGCCATGATGTAGAAATATAGATAGACACAGCCCATAGGTCCAAAGGTGAGAAAGTTCTGGTGTTGGCAAGTTATGCTACAGTGATGTCAATGCAATCAGGCTTATTGGAAACCACAGTTGTACTTAATTTGGTTTCAGTGATCACAGGTTTTCAATTTAATTCATTTTTGTTTCAATAGCGCCAATTCATAACATATGCCATCTCATATCTCTTAAGATAGTAAAGTGAAGACAGTTAGGTGAAGACTTCATGAATTTTAAACAGAGAAGAGAAAATATAACAGTGTAAAGTCTCCTTTGGATTTCCTGTGAGCAAACAGTCAGTGACAGTGGAAAGGAACCAAAAAAAACCTCCCACACCGGAGAGGAAAAAGAAAGACCTCGAACAGAACCAGGCTTAGGTAAAGGCATCTGCCATATTTAGGTGAGAGTGGGGATTAGGGTAGTGGGGGGATAACAGGAAGGAGTTTTCTAAATTGTGTGTCAGTTATCACATAAATGCTTTACTTGTCAACTTAGAAATAATGCATTTATTGCGAGGTGTTGCGAATTGGAATCATTTGACATTAAGTGATATTGCACACATGTTGTACCCAACTCAGTTTTATACTGTATGACGTGCAATCGTTGCCCTGTGGTTGTTTTTTGTCTACATGTGCAGTGACAACAGATACAAATCAGCTGCTTGGTAACTCTGGTGCAATAACTTTAAATTGTGCGCTGTTCCTATAAAGATAAACAACAAAATAAATACCAATAAAATGAATGATGACTGCATTACAATCAGGGGATGTTCTGCTATCGTGTAAGTACAATTGTTGATTTTATGAGTAAAAGCTTTGCTTTTGCATCTATGAAAGGTCAAAATGTGTGCCAAAATTACAAGGTACAGACAGACGTGTATCGACTGACCAAACAAACCAGGCACCGCATTAATGGTTTGCCAATAGCGATCATGGATGTAGCCGTCTCAAGTGATGACAACCAAAAGAACAAGGACGATAAGTTTCAGCACCAGGGACTGAAAGAGGAACTGTGCAAAGAAGTGGAAAGAGAGGATGGAGTTGTGTTTCCAAGGAGTGACTGGAACACGTTCAACTCCAAGAAATTCCCAGAACACTTCCAACAGAACACTTCCAAGATCTCCAAGTGCAGAACCATCAAACTCCTAGTCCTCTGGTAGGAATGTACAGTTGGGTGGCAAATAACATACTGTAGAGTGTCTTAGTAAGATGGTGGTCCACTAAAAAAGCTTCAGTGCTCCTACTCTGGAACACTCCTTTAGCAAAAAACACAATCCCTTCAAAAAAACAACATTTCCTTATTTGGTTCATTCATGATGATAGGGAATGTGGTCTAATTTATTCTACCTTTTCAATATGTTATTCAACTTCTTCCTTATTTTTGCCACCCATCTTTTTATTTTTGTTGCTTGATATAAATCTGATGACTTCAACACATCAAGATATCCCGTTGCTTTCCTCCACATTGATTCCAAGGGTCGGGCTATCTGCACCGTTAATCTAAGGGCAAACCCATAAAGTATATTGCAATCCAATCATGTCTCTAAACATCTCCAAAAGTGAACCTGTCGTATTTTACTAAATTGCTGGTTGTTAACATATCATTTTACAACACAAGGACATCAAACACGAGGAAGTTACACCTCATCGACTGCCATTGCTGGCACTGACATAACTCTAAATTAACGGACTGCGTATAAAATGTCATTTAAATTGAAATTGCACAATATGAAGTGATCCTTATTGTTCACATAATTCTGTTAATATAGTGCTCCTGTCTGGAAAATTGTCAAATAAGACAAAAGCTTTTAAACTGTTGCTGTGATTGTTTGAGCTTTTATGCCCAAATGAGTTTTATTGTGAATCAGAAATGTAGCCGTTTAACTGGAAAATGACTCGAGTTGCTATCGCTGTGTCCACAAACCCCTTCCTAGACGCTGATATGATGGAGGAGCTTGTAATATATAATAGTTCAGGCCTACAGTTTTAGAAGATGATGATTATATCGGGGGGGGGATGCTAATGCTGCTCTGAAAAGACAATTTGTCCTTGATACAACATAGCAACTAAAAACAGAAGACCCATAGAACCAGCAAGTTATGAGTTATAATATTTCAAGATTTCTTTCCAGCTATACTACTATGCCAGTCATTGATATACAGCTGCATTTGATCACATTTTTAACATTTTTCCGTCTGACTTAGTATTTTCAAAATACAGACAAAAAGATGGCTCTAGTATTGTTTATGAGGGACTGTGACCCTTCACCATTTGAACATTTGTCAAAATTTATAAATGATTTATTCAACATAAAGGTGACAGTCATAAACCGAACTTAATGTCTTATTGGCCATCATAAAATATGTTTGCTGTTTTGTAAGAGATGAGTATATTCCTCTGATTTACAGATTAAAATTGAGGTGAGATGGCTACACACTGACAAATCGAGATAGGGAGGATCTGATATGACTTGGCTGATCAGATAAACAGACAAGAGGAGAATATAAAAGAGACTAAAAGAGAGTGACTCTGAAAATTAGCAGGAATGCTGGTTTTTCTGTTTACATGAGCTGTAGTAACCATCCTTGTTCTCTTCTTTTCCTTTTAAAACTTTGCCCCTTTGGAACGCTGCATTTTCCACACCCTTTACAGGTACAGTGTGCTTCTCCAGTCAGTGAACGCTTCCCGTCATTCTTTCTCTGAGGCTGAAGGGAGGAAAAAGGGGAGGGAACTGCACAAACCCCTCAGTGTGGAAAGCACTCAGTGTCTCGCCTCATCATGGCTTCATCTGCTGTCCTGATCCTGGCAGCCCTCCTTGGATCCTGCAGTACATTTACAGGTAAATACAGGACATGCTGAAATTCATAACTTGTTAGACAATTTTAAAGCACTGATTTACTCGATGCGGTCAAGCACTTTGAGTGCACGGCAGCACAGCCATGTGATGAGATCAGAGTCATAGTGACTGAATAGTCACTATTCCCATCCGCTTTTTCAAAGATTTGTTGTGGTCATGTTCACACTGTTGGCTGATGCATGTTGTACCTAATTTAACACTTACAAGTCATTTTCCCAAATGAGGATGAAAGTAAATTATACTTTAATCTGCACAGTATCTTTTACTTATTGCATTACTGTACTTTGCTTTATTACAGAGTTTAAACTTTCACCAGCATTATATGGTGTCTTGCTTTTGCTGATGTGCACAGTATATGGAAAGCTGACTGTGTGTATGTTCAAGGACTTTAGGCTGCAAACAAAAAGAGTAGATCACAAAGAAAGTTTGTTATGCCACAGTCTATGGCACAGACTGAGAAGTGTCTGCTGACACAAGCAAACAGCAAAAGTATATTCACTGAAAATTCCATGAATCATTTGAAAATAACTTTTGATCCTTGGATCGGTGTCAGGATCAAAATCTCAGTCCTGGCAACAAAAACAGAACCTTTTAAATGTTAAATGTTTAAAAGCTATTGTATTTAGATGGAAAAAGAAGCACATAGAGGATGAAAGTTTTGTTATTCTCACCAACTTTTTATACTTAGACAAATTTTTTAAATATAAAATTTAAACTGCAATTTCCCCCTAAGTGTCAGTTTCACAAGTTACTTTCAGCTCACTATTTTAGAAATATATTAAGTCAACTTTTTTGTCTTTTGTCCCATGTAGATGCTGTTGGAGTAGCTGTGCGACAAAATGAATTTTCATCAGAGGAGGTACTGCATGTCACATATGATTTGTTGATGTTTAATAAATAATACATATATGACTAATTATATATTTTAATACTGTACTCTGCATATTGTTGTGCCGCTGTATCACTGATCATCTATTTTTTTGTGCTACAGTCAGAAACCTACATGTCCATATTCTGCTCACCACTGCCTGACCGTGTGTCCCCAACATCTTCAGGTAATGCACTCTGCAATAATAATCAATAAGAATATTTCCGTTTACTGACTTGAAGGCTTTGTTTTTAAGTTTTATTACTTAAATAATGCACCCTGTGGAGCATATTGTCTGGTGCTGCATCACGTCATCGCTGACATTTAACTTTCTTGTTTTTTCAGTCCATGCTCTCAGACCTGATGATGTTGCCGCTGTCTACACTTTGGGCATGCCACTTTCAAAGAGGTAGAAAGCAACGAATACAAAGTACAAAACATACATTGATAATACAGAGGACTGAACATAGATGCGTACATTGCAGATTGCATTTAAAGCTAAATTCAATCAAATATACACAGAATATATTATATCCTACAATGTGTCTGCCTTCTTCATTAGGAATGAAGCACCCAGAATTGTCAGCAGACTAGCTGGTAAGTCGAAACCCTCACTTACAGTCAGTCTCATCACATGGTGAATAACCTAGAATGGTGTCGTTGCTTAGTAACTGTTCTTCTATCCTTGATATTGCTTTTATTTTTTTCACACTGTTGCATGCATCATGTTGTTTCCTTCCGTGTTATTATACTGTTGCATTACAAGATATTGCAATCATTTTGAATGCAACAAAAAGAAAAGTCTCATGTTGTTAAAGCTGAATCCTGAATTTAAATGTCCAAACTAAATATCAGCACTTTCAGTATGCCAGATCTTTTATGTTTTGTATTCTGTGATTCTATTTTCAGGCCCCGGCCTTGGTCATTGATTTCTTTGTAGTTTGCTTTTATCTCGCGCTGTCACTTATTAACTTTCAGTGCATTAGTTCCAAAACTGATGCTTTTCACACAATTAGAGGCTCTGGTGATTATGTATTTGAAAGCATTTGCGGAGAGCTCAGTTCAAGGTCAGAGTCAAGACCGTGTCACAGGAAACGGCAGGTACGACCCACACTTTGGAGAAAAACCGTTAGAACAATAAAGCCATAGTTCTGTTGAGGTTATCTGGTAGGATAAGATAATGGGCCATAAACACAGGTCGCCAGTCTTCATTTCACATGACAGCAAGCAAAACTGGCAACATGAATTAAAGCTTTCTCCAGCTGTCCTTTCTGTGACAGCATTTATCTCTGTGCACTAACTGATAGTGTTTTAATGGATTATACAGACACTTCTTACTAAATTATCTACTATTGTGTCTGTGTGATTTGAACAGAGTTGCTTTCCATGTTTAGTCCTGAGGTGATCACTCAACATGTGGATCAGACCTCAGTGCAGCCCAGGTAACACGCACACACATGCACAGGTAAATCCTGCATGAGAACACTGCTGTAGGATTCTTAACACATACATGTTTATGTGTTTCAGGAGTTTATTGGAGGAAGCTGAGGAACTCTCTCTCTCTCTTTCACATGAGGTACAATAAACCATTGCATAACCACTATTATGCGTTTCATTACCACTCTGAGTTTTTTAATAAATAAGAACTTTTACTAGAAGCAGAATCCCAGATCAAGGATTGTGTGCTATTCCCTTCCTCGAGGGGAAAATCTAACGACTTTCACCAAATCTTAAAATCACAGTTAACAAGGCTCTGTCACAGTCAGCTTCAGCTAAGCCGAGCTAACTGTCTCCTGGGTGTAGCTTAATGTTTAATGGACAGATATGAAAATAATAGTGATCTTCTGATCTACTGCTTGGCAGGTTATTCCTTAAACCAAATTTTGTGGCAGAAACATCTGAAGAAGAAGACGTGGTGTTACTGCAGTCATTGTTTCAGTCACAGTCTGTCTTAGCGTTTAGCTCACAATGAGATGGTTGCCCTTAATGTTGTAGGTTTTCACGCCATGTTAAATAATTTTGAGGTTCATTTACCCAGCTGAAGCACACTATATGTTTAAGAACAAACCCAAATCTGCCATGACGTATGGAAAAACTAATGTGGTTGCTATTGTATGTTCCTGCAGGTGACAGACTGGAAGCTCGTGCTGCTGTTCGCCCCGACAGATTCAATGTGTGCCTGTTCGCCAAATGTAAGACTCCTTGCTTGTTTCGCGCCTATTAAAAACCTCATGTTGCATTTGACCCTGTGTTCGAGTTTCTAAAGCATTGCTACCGTTTCTTTGTGCTTCAGGTTGCTGCAGACGTGCAAGCCGTCGTACAGGAAGTGGAAGCAGCTCTGGAAATACTGCAGAAAAGGGTATGGTGTATTTTTTAATACAGATTTGCCATGAACAGATAAAACAGCAGAAAAAAAACCCACAAGCAAACAAGCAATAATGATAATTTGTTTGGTGTACGTTTGCAGTTGCATCGCACTTTAGTTCATGTGGTGACGTGGAGCGAGTATCATCAAGACAAGTGAGTGTTTTAAGTAAAAATTATAGAGTAATGGCTTGTTATTTTAAGGTAATAAACTGGAATAAACCTTGAACAAGTGTACAGTATACTGCCTCTAGTGTTAGTCAGTTAACTGTGAAGTTGTGTTAGTTACATGGCTGCTTTTTATTATGCAACAGGTGTGAGTGTATGAAGAACAAAAACATTAACCGTGGTCTATATAAAGCAACTCTTCTGAAAACACTGCAGGTAAAATACTTCTAAGTACGTGATAACTGTGTCTTTCTTTTCTTGCGTATGGGCCATAATTTAATGGTAGCCTAACAAATATCCATCTGACTCATTTTCAGGACTCTCTAAGTCATGTCTTGGACAATCCAAAGTGGCACAGCGAAGGTGTAGACTTCACTGTTGTCCTGCAGCCTGAGCCAGTTATCCTTGAACCTAAGTCAGACTCTGTAAGCGAAGGAAAACTCTTCCTAAATCTCATAATTACCTATAATATTACTATCAACTGTTAGTTACGCAACCTGGCTTTCAGTAATAGTACATGAAGGAATCTGGCTAATGTGTAACTTGGATCCATCATTTGTTTCTTTGAAGGAAAACCCGCTGTCTGACCTTGACCAATTAGCTAATCAGATATGGACAAACCTGGTGAGTATTTTACAATCAGAATCACACATTACAGTTAAAGGGACAGTTTGCATTATACAATAGTGCGTTTTATAAAGTACGCTTCACAATTTATTACCGGTCCAATATTAAGTTGTGCAATATGTAGCTTAAACTACAAAATTCTGTACAGAGACTATAAAGTATATCACATTATGCCCTGCCATATATGTTGTTCTGATAATGCCCATGTGTTGTTAAATGAGCCAGGAAAAAAGCAAAAGTGAGATGGATCGTTGATCACAGTGAACGTTCGCATGTCCGACGAGCGATTAGATAAAAAATGTAAAGATTAACGACATGCGATTATCTACAGGATCATTTTTTTCCAGCAGCGTTCACATTGCAAGCACATATGAAGAGCACAATTGTTTAATCAATACTGATCGACACTGTATGATTATTGGCTGTGCAGAATGGCTCCACTTGACCCTAATAGCTGAACCAATCACAACATTTCTGCTCTTTTCTGGCTACAGCTTCAGCCGTCACAAGGCCAGGCCGAGGTCATGGAGGCCAGTGTCTTCCTTTTTCCTTGCCCTACTCAGGTGAGACAGGCCAACGCTGTTAATTCAAAAGTTTCCCACAAGCTGATCTCATGTGTTGCTGCTCTCCAACTGACAGAACAGATTTTCTGTCAATTGAAGATTTATCTAATTCTTTAACTGTCAAAACTGTCAATTCTCATCCCAGGAGCGACCTTTCCTGCGGACACAGATAAATTCCCCCACTGAGAAAGAGGTCCCCGTGGCAACTGATCCTGTAAGATTCATATTTTAGCAATTTCACCCAGATTGCATTATGACAGACTATGAAGTTCAGTTTAGTGATATGTATGCTGTTTTTCTTTTTTAGATTATGGGTACTGAGATGCCTTGCACAGATCGCAGTCCATCTCCTACTACACCCACTTCAGGTAAAAATGCTTATATTTTTATACTCTGCTTACAAATTTTGTGAAATGTTGTTGTTCATTTCAATCAAGCTTAAACACATTGCTCTCTCTCCTGTGTAGTCCATGAACTCAGACCTGGAGACATCAAGGTTGTGGCAGCAGTGGGGGATTCTCTGACAGTGAGTGTTTAAATTCCCACTACTGTGCTTGTGAACTGTTGGATTCATATTAAAAATGCTTCAAAAATATCCACTTGTCACAATCAGTGTAAGATATTCAGTATATATAAAGATGTAGAAACGTGGACCTGTTGTGTTTGCACTGTTTCTGTGTGAACGTGGAAACACGTGAAGCCATGATTTACGAGTGAGGTTGGAGTTAAGGTAGATCTTAGGATTTAAAAGCCTTTATCAGGTTGGATGTCACCTGCTATTGTTTGTGGCTATTTGCATATGACCTTGAAGTAAAGCTTTAATTAATAATCTATTATGCAGTAAAGCTGCTTCTGGTCTTACTATCTCACATCTGATGTTTTATGCAGGCAGCCAATGGTGTGGGTGCAAAAGTCGACAACCTTCTGCTGGTGATAAATCAGTACCGAGGGCTGTCATGGAGGTAAGTAATAAATTAAAGAAAACATTTAGCAAAAAATGCTTTGAGAGTTCATTTTGTAAGCTTGTGAGCTGTGATTTCAGACTAACTAAAGCCTATTTCTGCGATTTTCAGCATTGGTGGTGATGAAAACATAACCACTGTGACCACATTGCCAAGTATGTTTGCCACCTTTATTTTTTTTATTCATTTTTAAATATTACATAACGTGCAAAGGCTTTGTTCCAGTGTATTTTATTAGACAGATGACCCTCATTTGCCAATTGAATCACTGATAACATCTCAATTACAGCGTCTTATCATCACCAGGCCCCATATAAGTCTAGCTGACCTGCCTTTGATGCGTCTATTGGCGTGAATCAGATAAATGTTGTTGGTTGCTAATGCTAAACCATCAAAACATTACAAATATAAGATAAAATTCACAAATGATTCATAAGCCAGAATTATTTCTTAAATTGTGCTGCAGATATGAAATCAATTATAGGACATGACACGATGGGCCTTTTTTTGCCAACCTAGACTGAATACTACTAGTTAAACTGAACTAAAGTGAACTCTAAATTCACTTACTAGCTCTTTCCAAAGCTTCCAACCACACAAAAGCAAATAAATGGACTGAATTGCTTGCTTTCTTATACTTGGAAATTAAAATGCTATTATTTAAAGGAGCATATCTGCCACAAACTGTACCAATCAAACCTCTATTATAAATTTCTGAGCTTTCCAATGATTCTTTGCAGACATCCTGAAGGAGTTTAATCCCTCCGTGACTGGATTCTCAACGGAAATCTGTAGCCAAGACCAGCCTGCATCTTTTCTCAATCAGGCTGTGCCAGGAGCAAAGAGTGGGTGTGTCACATTTTTTGATTCGTTTTAGCTTCACTTAGTTCGTAAACTACCTTACCTTTGGAGGTTAAACAAATCAACTTTAGCAGAACTATGACACACAAGAACAAAGAATTTGCTTTTTTTTCAGTAACATGGTCGAACAGGTGCGCGTCCTGGTGGACAAAATGAAAACTGATTCGGTAAGACAGCGAATAGAGATACATTTAGACATGACCTCATGTGGAAACTGTTTCCATTTTATGTCCACACTTAGTAAATTAACAACAGAACGTTTGCCTCTTATCTCCTAAAGCGCATTGATTTCCAGAACGACTGGAAAGTGATCACCATGTTCATTGGTGGCAATGACATATGTGACTACTGCACAGACAGCGTGAGTACTGCTTTTTTTTCCCCCACAGATTTTTAAAGTATTGTCATATTTTGCACTTACGTTGGATTTTGGTTTAAATTATTTTTCCACAACAGTTGTATGTGTCCTAATTTCAATCTCTTGGCTTTAACTCTCCATTTTTCTCAAGATCAAGCCTGCTTTATAGTTTCATTTTCATGCCTGAATGCCATGATAATCTAAAATGTGACGATCTACTTGTTTTATGGCAACTAATAATGGTCAACATGATCGTCACACTTTTTAAAACAGGACATAACTGCTTGTTTATTTCAACCCAAAATCAGAATAAAAAACTGGGAAACCCAATAAATTCCAGAATTTGCAAGATATTTGAGAGTTTTGTTTTGAAAAAAATGACTCACCAACTCAAACGATTCAATGATTGTAAAGAAATAGTAGCTGAATATTTTTCAGTTTTCACGTGTATGTATACACAGGTGGCATTTTATGCTTCCATCTTTTTTATGAGTAGGACATATATTTTTCTCCACAGGTGCGTTTGTCAGCCAGGAATGTGGCCGTTCGTATCCAAGAAGCTCTTGACATACTCCATAAGGAGGTGTGTTTTCATCTTCTTACACGACACAAACATACAACCTCACTATACGTTTGCAATGTCAAGATAATAATCCACATTACAGAGTGCAGATCAACTGTCTGTGTCTTCCAGGTGCCTCGTGCTATGGTGAATCTGGTCGAGATGTTGAACATTTTACCACTGCGTGACGTGCACAGTGATAAAACTCTCGGCTGTCCCACCTGGTTTGTAAAGTCAGTGATATTTTTTGGTCATTTAAAGCAAAAAGTTTGACCAAAAAGTGTTGTCATAGTTTGATAGTTTTGACGTTTACATTTCAGTTTAGTCTGCCCCTGCGTTCTGAAGCCTAAAGATGGATCGGTTGAACTCCAGCAGGCCGAACGCGTCAGCAGAGCATATCAGGTACCAAACCTTAAAACGGTTTTTCACTGTTTTCCTATGTACATTGCAAATTCCTGCAGTTGCTTTATTTAAATAAAGGCTTTAAAGTAAGTAGACACTGTCTGTTCTGTCAATTCCATAAGTAGGTTTGAAAAAAATGTATATATGCATGCTATTATAGCATCATGGCAGCATTCTAGCATCCCATTCGGTCTGTAAATTTGAAAAACTTGTGGAAAAAAATTGTTTTGTATATTTATTTTTGGGTTAATCACAGGCATTAAAAACAAACAAATTTAATAAGGTAAAATCATTTTATATGCAAACAGGATGTACTACTGTTAACTATCAATATTTTTTTATTTCTTTTCCTTATCAGTGTTTTTACAAGGTGAAAGAACGCTTTTTACAACCATTAACCAACCGTGTTGTAAATTTAAATGACTATTAGCAAAGATTTGTACATTTTTACAAGCAGCAATGTTATTTTTCTTGCTTTATATGCAAAAATTAAATTGGAAAAAAATTGAGTTTGTGCTGCAAAACGTATACCATACAAACAACTGGCAAAGATCAACTAAAATCATTCACATTTTAAAGACTAAAGAAAGTAAGTCTTCTCCACTGTCATATCAAAAATAATTGTCACTGTAAAGTCTAAAGATTTCTTTCCGCTTCTGTTTTGATCCTTATGTTGTGTCTGTCTTTTCATCCAGCTTGCCATGAGACAGCTAGTTGATTCTGGGAGATATGAGACACATGACAACTTCACTGTAGTGTTGCAGCCCTTCTTCAGAGAAGTTTTCCTCCCCTATACAGAGGTAAAAAACTAGCAGATCTGAAACATTCGTGTTTTCATTTAGCTGTTTGTATTTTTAACTCTTCCTCCTCTCTTTTTAAAGGACGGACGGCCTGATCGTACGTATTTCTCACCTGACTGTTTCCATCTCAGCCAGAAAGCTCACACTCTCATGGCTCGTGCTCTTTGGAATAACATGGTGGGATTTGCTTCATTAAAAGACATTTCCCGTTTTTATATTTTTGGTAATTTCTCTTAAAACGGTCCCATAATAAATCTCCGATTTTCACTGTCTCTTAGCTGGAGCCAGTGGGCAACAAGACTTTTGAACAAGACTTCACAGAAGGCATTGAGCTGAAATGCCCTTCTGAGGTAACACTTTATGAGACACTGTAAATTATACACTGCTGCTTTTATTACTTCTGCATATCAATGTTTTTTTGTTTTTTTTTAAATTATTTCATTACTAGGCCAACCCATACTTCAGGACTTCTGTCAATAGCGACTACACTTTTCCTGGTCCTCCACCCACTCCTCCTTCAGTTACAGTACGTTATAGTTTCTGTCTTTCACACACTGCATCACTTTAGACAGGCAAGTGTTTGTTATTTATGCATGATGCCAAGAAACAGATTATAATTAGAAATGCCTGTGATGTGTCTCTGCTATTCTGTAGAACTGGGGCAGCGACTTCTTGTGCGCTAACACAGCTCCATCCAACTCTGTGCCCACTTCAGGTAAACAAGCAGACGATACTCAGTCACATGAAATATAAGGGTTCAATGTTAAATACACTCATGTTGACCTTTCATTAGCTCATAGGGTTCGACCAGCTGATATCAAGGTAGTGGGCGCTGTAGGAGACTCTTTGACAGTAAGTTTGTGCACAAGAATAAGACCAAAGATTTGATTTAATGGAACAAATCCTGTAAATGTTTTGCTGAATAAAGATTATTACCCACTTATTAACTTTTCCCCTGAGCTCTCGGCTGCTCTCCCATTTTTCTTCATTTGATATTTTTATGGAGTTATTTATCCTTCATTCATTTATTTTAATTTCTTTCACTAAATTAGATGCCATAAAACATAATAACATCCCATTAATTCATGACCTAATCTTCAGTATTTCATAAATATTATCACCCGTGATATAATAATATTAACAAATGGCAGCACTACTGCATTTTCTTGTCGTATGGATGGGTTTCTATATTTATACAAAATTCTTCCTGTCATATTTCATATCTTTGGGATGTGCACTAGAGCTAGTAACAGTCTGTCATTTTAAATAATGCCATTTAATGCATCAGGTGTTAGTAATAATAGTACCACCAGTGGATCAATGCAGTTACCCAATTCTATTTCCCTATAGGAAGCTATAAATCAGCTAATGTATAAGCCAAGAGAGCAATGTCAATTTAATGAGCTTGAGGGTGAAGGAGAAAAATGTGTCTGGAAGTGATTCGATACTGTAACCAGCTTTTTCTGCACGCAGGCCGCCTTTGGTGCGAGGGCTGAAACTCTGCTGCAGCTAAGAACTGAGTACAGAGGAGTGTCATGGAGGTGAGAAACTGCACAGAAACTTCATAAACACATTCATGTCCGTTGCATTGTGAGCATTTCATTCACTGACTGTCTATTTTCTATTAACTAGCATCGGAGGGGATGACAGTCTTGAAACAGTCACAACGTTACCCAGTAAGTCGTGTCTGTTGAGGTGTAATGCACACTAGCACCACATGATGGCAGATTTGGCTCAAAGCTAGAATTGTGTCTTTTTACGCAGTAAAATCCTTCACTTGTTTTGTTCTTTTACATCAGATATCCTTAAGAAGTTCAACCCTACAATCAAAGGAATGTCAAAGGGAACAGGGAAAAATGAGACTGGCTTTAACATGGCTATATCGGGTGCTAAAATAGCGTAAGTTCTAACATTTTAGCTGTCAGGTTTTGTGTTATTTTGTGAGCATTTTGTACACTCATGGGCATTAATTGTATCATTACATACAGAGGAATCCCAGGGCAGATTCGAACCTTGATTGATACCATGAAAAATGAATCTGTGAGTTCAATATTCATTAACGACTGATTCAATATTTCATAGTCATGTCCAAGAAAAAGAAGGTAATTTATTCTTCGCATTGTGCCTCTCTCTGAATCTTTCACCATGTATGCAATGGAAATAGACGGTGGATTTTCAGAATGACTGGAAGCTTGTGACCATCTTCATCGGAGGCAATGACCTGTGTCAGTACTGCAACGACCGGGTGAGTTGCTTTAAGAAGTCGTCACAGGAAGCGCAGGTCAATCCAATGGATGAAGGACATTTTAAAGCACTCCCCCCTGAAGAAGGAGAATCTCCTGCTGTAGTAGAGAGGCTAAACATCCCCTGTGCTGTTGTGCGATGCCCTGTGTTGAGCTGTCTCATGATATCACTCTCCAAATGGGACTAAGCACTGGAGCAGAATAATCAAGCTTTGTGAGCGGCCCTCCCTTAATTGTTTTATTGTGTCACAGTGAGATGAGAGCAGACGTGGTTTCTTTTCAATGAGCACATTCTGTCACTTTGCCCCTCCAACACAGATCAACACCCCCCAACCTCCCTCCTCGATCTCAGCCTCTGTCTGCATTAAACAAGCTCACGAGGCACAGTGACAGGCCTTGTTCTCCAAGAGGCATAAACAACACAGAAGTCAACCCAGACTCTCTTCATCCTGTCTCCGTCTCGCTCCCTCCTTCTCTCTTTCTGTTTTTCCTTTCTCATTTTTTTTTCTTCTCTCTCTCCATTACTCTCCTCATGCTCCACTGCCAGGGTAGTCTCTCTTTTAATGTTTGTGCTTTGAAGCAGAATATGAAAGCGCAGCATCAATTTAAGATGAGCTCTGAGACTGTGGTAGTGACAGCTTAGGGTTAGTTGTTGCTGCTGTGCTGTTACATGTTGCGTGACTCTCTTTTTGGTTGATCCGCGCTTGGATCCAAACTTGGCCAGCTTCTCTCAAACGTGGCTTCATTATGCTGCTTTTCTCCGGTCACGGCAGTAAGCTTGTGTACACGTGTTTGCTATGAATGAATGAATATCCTTTTAAATTGTGTCTCAAACCCACAGGCCACCTTTTCACCTCAGAACTTCAGCAATCACATGATGGCAAGCTTGGATCTCCTGTACCAAGAGGTGATTAGGCAATAATATCAAAATGTCCTTTACCTGATGTTGTAAATATATCTTCAATTATCATCCCTGGAAAGATCAATTCTGATTTTGAATCTGCAAAAAAAAAAAAAAAGATGTTTTCTGACTGTTGTCTGACTGTAGGTTCCCAGAGTGATTGTCAATGTGTTGGAGATCCTGGAAATTGAAGGCCTTCGCAGGATTAAAAGAGACAGTCTCGGGTGCAATGTGTTGCAACCGTAAGCTCATCCTTCCACTTTTACTAAATCAACTCTTCATTAAATCAGGACCGCTGAATCCAAGTCAAAATCACTTCTCTTCATTCACATCTACTCAAAGCAGTAAAGAACAAGATGATTCGGTATTTTATAAAGGACTATCTAATGATTGAATCAATAATAAAGCCACATTCTTTTCCAGTTTGAAATATGTTATGTTGTAAGCAGTGATGACTTAACATTTATAAAAGCATTTCATTTTCCACAATCCCTTTTTGATGTTGCTCTTGATCCACAGGTTCATCTGTTCATGCTTCCTTTTACCGGGAGAGGATTCACCAGAACTGGCTGAAATAAAATGGTTTAATCGGGAGATACAGGTTAGCAGACAGGAGCAATGACACCGAAATGTGTGCTTTCTGAAACGTGTGGGTGAAACTGGGTCGTTGCATTAGGTGTGACAACATCGGCGTTTATTTCTGTCAGGTCAGGACTGAAAGACTGGTGTACTCAGGCCGCTATGATGGCAGAGAGGATTTTGCTGCGGTTGTCCAGCCTTTTTTAGAAACACCATCGTTCCTGTGACCGCTGTAAGTCTCCACTTCTACATATATAAACATTTACCTTGAGGATAGTATGAAATCCTTCTCTTCGGAGCACATTGCAGCTACTAACAGTGATGTTTTACTCCCAAAGGATGGCTATCCTGATGACAGCTACTTCTCTGAGGACTGTTTCCACTTCAGTGAACGGGGACAAGCTGAGATGGCCATAAATCTGTGGAATAACATGGTGAGTTTGGCAACCCAAACCGTAATAGGGCTAACCATGTTTGACAGGAGCAGGGTTTTAGATGAAGCCTTTTTGAAACGACCACATCTCCCTGCAATTTGGGCATGAAATAAACAAAGATATATCTCTGTTTTTTTTTTCAATTTCTAGCTGGAACCAGTGGGTGAAAAGCAGTCATACAACGTTTTCACAAATGCCAGAGATCGCATCAAGTGCCCAACTGAGGTGAGAAAGCATTTCTCACATGCTACAGCTGACCTAGTTGTGTATATGCTAGTTTGTGGAAGTGAATTTGACTCGTTTTTCTTATTTGTGCTTTCCAGGAGCATCCTTACATCTTCACAAGGGTGAACAGCTTGCCAGAATCGACCACCGCAAGGCCCTCGACGGCCACCTCCACTGCAAGGCCCTCGACGACCACCTCCACTACAAGGCCCTCGACGACCACCTCCACGACAAGGCCCTCGACGACCACCTCCACTACAAGGCCCTCGACGACCACCTCCGCCAAACCTCTCCCCCCAGATTGCTCGAACACAGTGCCAGTGTGGCTCGCTGCTGTGCTGGCTGTTGTCGGCCTTCTAATAGGCTGCGCTGCCACCTGGCTCCTCCTCTTCTACATAGCCAAGAGAAAGAGTAAGAAGACGAAGTTGGCTACAGTAGAGATGAAGGGCACAGGGTTTTAAAGTGCTTTTTATTGTGTTTTTGTGTGTTACGATTGAAGGAAAAAATGAAGAAAGACAAAACAGCATTGACAACATTTAAAATCAATGTTGCTGGTGAGGCAGTTTTTCATAAAACATCATGATGAATATATGATGGCTTGGTCTTCTATCATGACTACTACAAATATTTTTTTAATCCTTTAACTTACAAAAATATTACTGGGTGCAAAGGTAGAAAATATACACCAGCCTGTACGTAAAGAAAGCAATAATTAAGAAATTTGAATGAGACTCTGCTGTTAGTCCTGCATTAAAAATGAAAATGTTTATAGTGAGGTGTGTATTTAAATGTTGTAGCTGGTCTAACAACTAATTTAATGAACCAATAAAATCACTAACCACTACAAATGAGTGGATTTCTTCTGAAAAAAAATATAGAATGCATTCACTGACTGCACATTAAGTTATTACTGCTTTGTATATTTACTTTGATTCAAATGAAGATATGTTTAAATGCACTGGGATGCTTTTAGCCAACATTGTGAGATAAATGTGATGTAAATGCAGCATACTTGCCTCATAACTAAATTAAGTTACTCTTTCTGTATCTAAAAAATGTACATTTGTGGTATTGGGAAAGACAATGTAATTATGCAGCTTTTCTTTTTTTTTTTTCTGTTGAAATAAAGTACAATTGCCTTTGACTGTCATGAAATTGCTTGGATTCATTTGAAATAAGTCATTTGCAGTAATTTATACATCAGAAAGTTATCTAGTGTGACTGACTGCTCAGTCCAGACCTGACGTAATATGGCTGTCTGATAAAGCATGCATACACACGTGGACAAAATTGTTGGTACCCCTCAGTTAAAGAAGGAAAAACCCACAATTCTCACTGAAATCACTTGAAACTCACAAAAGTAACAAGAAATAAAAATTTATTGAAAATTAAATAATCAAAATCAGCCATCACTTTTGAATTGTTGATTAACATAATTATTTAAAAAAACAAACTAATGAAATAGGGCTGGACAAAAATGATGGTACCCATAACTTAATATTTTGTTGTACAACCTTTTGAGGCAATCACTGCAATTAAACGATTTCTGTATTTGTCAATGAGCGTTCTGCAGCTGTCAACAGGTATTTTGGCCCACTCCTCATGAGCAAACAGCTCCAGTTGTCTCAGGTTTGATGGGTGTCTTCTCCAAATGGCATGTTTCAGCTCCTTCCACATATGTTCAATGGGATTCAGATCTGGGCTCATAGAAGGCCACTTTAGAATAGTCCAACGCTTTTCTCTCAGCCATTCTTGGGTGTTTTTTGGCTGTGTGTTTTGGATGGTTGTCCTGTTGGAAGACCCATGACCTGCGACTGAGACCAAGCTTTCTGACACTAGGCAGCACATTTCTCTCCAGAATGCCTTGATAGTCTTCAGATTTCATCGTACCTTGCACACTTTCAAGACACCCTGTGCCAGATGCAGCAAAGCAGCCCCAAAACATTACTGAGCCTCCTCCATGTTTCACCGTAGGGACAGTGTTCTTTTCTTCGTATGCTTGGTTTTTGAGTCTATGAACATAGAGTTGATGTGCCTTACCAAAAAGCTCCAGTTTGGTCTCATCTGTCCAAAGGACATTCTCCCAGAAGCTTTGTGGCTTGTCAACATGCATTTTTGCAAATTCCAGTCTCGCTTTTTTATGAGTTTTTTTCAGCAGTGGTGTCCTCCTTGGTCGTCTCCCATGAAGTCCACTTTGGCTCAAACAACGATGAATGGTGCGATCTGACACTGATGTACCTTGGCCTTGGAGTTCACCTTTAATTTCTTTGGAGGTTGCTCTGGGCTCTTTGGATACAATTCCAACGATCCGTCTCTTCAATTTGTCATCAATTTTCCTCTTGCGGCCACGTCCAGGGAGGTTGGCTACTGTCCCGTGGGTCTTGAACTTCTGAATAATATGAGCCACTGTTGTCACAGGAACTTCAAGCTGTTTAGAGATGGTCTTATAGCCTTTACCTTTAAGATGTTTGTCTATAAATTTTTTTCGGATGTCCTGGGACAATTCTCTCCTTCGCTTTCTGTTGTCCATGTTCAGTGTGGTACACACCTTTTCACCAAACAGCAGGGTGACTACTTGTCTCCCTTTAAATAGGCAGACTGACTGATTATGAGTTTGGAAACACCTGTGATGTCAATTAAATGACACACCTGAGTTAATCATGTCACTCTGGTCAAATAGTTTTCAATCTTTTATAGAGGTACCATCATTTTTGTCCAGGCCTGTTTCATTAGTTTGTTTTTTAAAATAATTATGTTAATCAACAATTCAAAAGTGATGGCTGTTTTTGATTATTTAATTTTCAATAAATTTTTATTTCTTGTTACTTTTGTGAGTTTCAAGTGATTTCAGTGAGAATTGTGGGTTTTTCCTTCTTTAACTGAGGGGTACCAACAATTTTGTCCACGTGTGTATTTATGACCTGCTTATAGAGATGAAAGCAACCACGGCTTCTGTTTATGATGTCACAAACTTATAGTGGTGAAAAGTACAGTTACTGAAGTGCTGAAATGCAATTTTGACCTATTTGTATTTTCGTTCCCTGCTATTTTATCATTTTACTTCACCATAGGTTTCAGGTTAAAATATCGTACCTAACTCCTAATAATTTTTTAGCAGCGTATATAATGGATTTACTTTACACACATGATGCACTTATTCTTCAAATGTATAATCCAATTAATAAACAGGTTCACGTAGTAACTCAATTACTGTACTTTTCACACTTTAGGTACATATTCTGATACCCTTAATATTTTTTACTTAATTAAGACCAATAATACATGAAGTTTAAATGTAAATACATATTTTTAAATTACTGTATGACTGTCAATAGTTATTATTAGTCTCCCAGCAATGCAAATAAAACATTTTCAAAATATTAGTATATGCTGGGTGCAAATTAGTTTGTTGCAGAATTAGAGATAGTTTCATTGCCAAATGGATTTTCATTTAATAGAAATTCAGATTGTTTTTTAATGCATGAGAGTAAACACTAACATGTAGGTTAGAAAAAGCAAGTGCTGCAAGACAGTAAACAGGAAGTGCAAGAAGACAAATAAGTAGCAAGTGCAGCAAATACAAGGGATTTTAAGTAATACAAAATAATACAGCTATTTTCTAACGTTGATAAGTTTTTATAATGATATAAAATATGAAATCAATTTAAATTAACAAGGGAAAATTGGGGCATCTACCTTTTATGTTTGGCTTTTTTTTTTTTTTTTTTTTTTTTTTTTTTTTGCAACAGCGTCTCCTGGTGTCCGCGGGGGGGATCGAACCGGCTACATTGTACTACATCAGTGTGAAGATGGCGGAGGGTGAATTGAACGTGGATAGCCTCATCTCTCGGCTCCTGGAAGGTGAATTATTTTACTGCAGTCTTTTATGTTAAGCAGAGGTGTACGTTTGGGTCCTTTAGACTGGGTCTGAGAGTGATTTCGTAGCTATTCGCGGTAGCCTCACAGGACGCCGGAAAGTGTTAGCTCGTAGCGCTAATGTCAGTCAGTCGTTAACGATCTATGCCCGGCTAGCTCCGGCTAACGTTACCGTTAGCTGGCCGTGTTTATAAACAGTGTACGCAGTGAACGCCTACATGTCTCAGTTTGCGCAGTAATATCTACGTTTCTCTCGGCTACTAACATATCACGTCGTGGTTTATACTTTAGCATTAATTAAACTTTCTTTCTGGTGTTTTTTTTTTTTTTTTTTTGCGGCGTTCTGGTTCATTTGCTCAATTATAAACGGCTGGTGTCGAGAAGGAGGGGCAGGGGACGATTTTCTGTTTGCGTGTAACCTGTAACGGTAACACTTTATAACACAAAATACAGAAACACCGATTGCCAGCAGCAATCTTTGCTTTTCATTTAACACGGTTGAATTTTAGCTCTATATCCGCGGTACCTGACAGTTGACGTTATGATTTAGTTAAAGCTCAGTTTCCATTGGTGACCTGGTTAATGTCACCTTCTTGTGAAGGGATTTTTGGACAGATAGTTCAGCTGTGGAACGAAATTTCAAACATAAAACACAAAATATACTGCTAATCCTCTCATCTGATATTAAATGTCCTTGTCACTAGATCCTCTGGTGCCAAATAGTAAGATTTTTGAGTCATTTTACCTTTTTCTGGGTCATTTGGTTTGTAGGTGTGTATTTTAGAGGACATGTTGTTTTGATTCATGCTCACATTCCCTTTAAATGTCTATGTGTTATTATAAGTACAAGAGAGAATGGCAAATGGAAGGTATCAAATTTAGAAAGAAGTGTCAAAGCAGTATGTTTCTCAGGTCAGTCTAGAGAAAAGTTCATGTCTAAGGTATTATTGCTTTTGCACTTTGGACATTTGTTGGTGTGTGAGGGCTAAGTTTTGGTCTAGGAAGAGAGAAAGATGTGCAAGAGTCCTTTTGTGTTGGCTATCCACCTGTTACAAAGAAGACAGGCAGTTTTTCTGTTCCCCGGTGAGATATCCTTTGAGTCAGACCAGACCACTACGGCAAATTCAGCTGTCCTTGGCATACTTTCCATCAGTAGGTGTGACTCTGTTGGAGGGATGAGACAAGATGTTATGCTAGGATTTGTTATGTGCAATTATTGCTGGTAAACACTGTCACACCGCCTCTTCCTTGTGTTTGTTGCAGTGTTGGTTTTTAAAAAGTTAACATCAAATAGAGTAAACTAAAACAATAAAAAATGATAGTATAAAGCTTACAGTTAATGTCTTTTAAAAAATACCAATTTGCATCTCCACTGTCATAGTCTTCATCTAGTTGGTATTCATCTGCAGACTGTGACTGTGGCTTGCCTCTCTTCTCAGCTGGGTAGCTTGGATCTTGGATTTCTTGGCACTCAGCTCACACGGTGACTTGTTGATTATGTTGCTCAAATTTTATCACAAGTTGGACTTGGCATCTTTCATAAATTTTCACTGTTGTTGTGCTCTTGGTGGTGCATAAAAGACAATGGTGATTGTTTTTTGTTGTAATGCTGACAAAGCAAATGACTAATTTGGATGTTATCACCACATAGACCTGTTACATAAGTGCTTGGCTTTGTAGTTAGTGGTGTGGGTTTCATACAGAGTCATTAGTGAGTATTATAAAGACACACGCCTTGATAGCAACTGATAAATTGATAATTACGATGAGTGAAATGCTGCCACCAAGGCGGAACTATTTTCCAGTAGATTCCTATTCTAGACTTTCTAAAGGAAAGGAGTGGAATTATATAAAGTTTTGGTCTTGAGCCTGCTCTGAAAACAGTTAAAAACCCCTTTTTGCTGATATTTCCTAAAGTTCAGCACACATATACAGAATTCTATCAAGAGACTAAAAATTGTTTAGTGTTTAGTTTCCAAACAAGGCACTTTGAAAGGCCTTGAGCCTTTATTCTGCATCTCAGCATCACACAGTAGCTTACTGTATGTTTTGCTGTCTGAGAAAATTCGGTCTTGAGGGAAAGCCAAGTGTCAGCAAGAGTATTTACTCATTACAATTAAAACTTAGGGGACACAGCATTCCTTTATCCAGTCATGTGTACAGTCACAAAGTTTCAGACACACACAAACAGTGATTTGGTTGATGATGGTTGCAAATCCATGGCATTGCTTCATTTTAGCCTTTGCCCCTCAATGTTCTTAGGAACGTAATCTCTTTTAAAAGTGCCAGTCTGCAGAGTGCAAGTGTGAACTGTAAAGGGTTCAGTGTTAAAGCTGAGCAGGCTAAGCATCCAAGCTTAACTCACTCTTGCTCTGATGAGGCCTGGCTGCTGAGTAAAGAGCCTTACTTCTGCAATTTCATGCTTCTTGCCATGCGCGGCACGCTTGCACAAGGCAGTGCAGATACAGTAGATGGTGGATAAGGAAAATTGATGGTTTAAAGCACCATAATTAAAATTGGTGGAGCCCTCAAATAGTTTTTGGCACTCAAGATTCACCATCTGTGAGCATCCACATTCCTCTAGTTCTGTTACTTCTCTCAAACTTTTTTTTGGATTCGATGACTCATGAAACAGTGACAGTAAAGAAGTTTGCATATATTGTGTAAGTAGCTTATGTCTGCTTGTGTACATTTCTATACGCACAATAACATGTGGACTAAGCTTTGGGAATTCATCATCAGTACATTAGTTAATCCATTTTTGCTCCCTGTTTGACGCATGTAGAATTTGTCATCCTTTCCAGAGGCTCAGCTGCACTGTATTGGACTCTTTAGTGGGCGTCTAGCTTTAAGGCAATAACAAAACGGTTAGTTATTACATAATGCTTTGGTTCTGGGCTTGTTCATCATTTTTCTTTCCATCCTAAACGGTTCATTTTGCACCAAGTAAGCTTTCCAAGCCAGAAATAAAATACAAATATCAAGTATATCAGACTTTTTTAAGAGCCAAAATAAACTTTCATGTCTATATTCTGGTCTCCAGCTGACATGACAAGGAAGCAACTTTCTTTCCGTATAATCTCACTTGTCATATCTTTACTATTTCAGCTGCTGACCATAGCAAGCGTTTTACGCCAGTTCTTGCTCCTGTTTTCATCGTTTTGATAAATCTGCTCTCAGAGCTGTGGCAGAATGCCAGAAAGTAGGCTTAAGCTAACAGTGCAACTACACAGCCAATAAACCCACACCACTGCTGAAGATGCAAGCTGCTCTCATAGTGTATGCAGTGGGTTTCTAAAGTATGGCTGAGACTAAGCAGCTATAAGCTACAGAGTCATTACGCCCACAGTTCATCAGCTTTTAAGATAGCTATTTGCTTCTGCTGTAAGTGTTTTTTTTCCCCCCTGAGGTTAAAAATTACTCTCTCATGGCCTCCTTCTGATGAACTTTGTGGTGTTTGGGGGTTGCAGGTTTTTCTTTATTAGCACTGATAGCAACTGTTGATAGCACTGACTGTGTTTTTTTCTCTCCTCTCCAGTGCGAGGATGCCGTCCGGGGAAGATAGTCCAGATGACGGAGGCCGAGGTGCGGGGCCTCTGCATCAAATCCAGGGAGATCTTCCTCAGCCAGCCCATCCTGCTGGAGCTTGAGGCCCCCCTGAAGATCTGTGGTCAGTGCTTTCCATTTCTGCTCTTGTTAAAGTTTATTTTCTCACCATCTCATGCTTGCTTTTGCTTGTTTACTTGCTGCTTTGTGCTGCTCTCCTGTTTGTCTGTCTTTGCTGCGTAATATTCTCTGGTCTGACTATGCATTCAAAGTTTGGCTGGACTGAGTGGTTTGCAAACACAGGAAGGTAAGAATAATCTGAAAATGACTGTAAAATATACAGTTTCAGTTATTTACTCTAGCCTGCCAAAATATCTGATTTCTGAAGATCAATGCAGTGCCGCCGTGCGTATCCCACCACTACTTAAACTGACATGCTGCAGTGAAAATGAGAAATTAGTCATATACCAGCTAAAGAAAAACACAAGGCCTTCAAACTGTGCATAGAAGAAAGGAAGAAGGTTGGCATTTTCTATGTTTGCTTTCTCTGTTATCCAGTAATTGATTTTACAAGTACTGTATATGTTTTGAATATTTTCCTATGGCCCTTCACAAATGTCAAACAACAGAATAATGTGATTTTTTTTAAAGTACAGCTCTTGCAGAAAGCTACATTCTGACTCCGATGGGTTGGGTGCACCAATGACGAACTCCCACTCTGCAGAGCACGGACCACAAAGCCTGATCTGCACAGCCCAGAGCAGCAATCTATTTCTTTGATGCAGCTCAGAGTTTACTTATGTAACCAGAACGGATAACCAGAGTTTTCCATACACGCTGGCTGCCAGCCAAACAGCCGAATATTCATTTAAGTCCAGCCGGCTACTTTTTTTACAATAAGTTTTGATTAATATGGCATGCCTCCAGTCCTCCCTTGCTGGGCGCTTTTTCTCACTGACTGGCAAACTCCATAAACGTGAGGAAAGCGCTGAACAACACTGCCTCAGCCCGGGTCATACATTACACCACTGTTATTCTCTTGACTCAGCTGTCCTGTGTGTGTTACAGAAGGTTACATATATCCATACATATACACAGACTGTGTGTCACGGTCTTACACTCACAATATAGCCAGACTGCAAACAAGCAAAGAAGCGCATGCACAAGTGAGCTCCCTGTTTCCTCAGCTGAAATAGCTATCACTATCTCTAGCTCGCTCCTGCATATCTCAGCACACTCCCACATGCTTTATCTCTTCCCTCCAGTGTAGAGCTGCAACTGCAAACAGCTATGAACTGTTTAATATATGTGCAAGTCCTTGAAAATACAGTACACAAGCTCATATACTGTTTACCAGTTCCTTCCCTCACACACATTTGCTTTGTGAAATTGTTGTTATGCAGGTCTAGTATTGTATCAGCCTCAGATAGCTCCATTTCTATTTTTAAGTGATACATGTGATAATTGGAAGTAGCATTTTAATCAAGTCCCATTGATTGTTTCTCTAAATAATGGAAAAGTGATGGTATCCACATGTTTGACTTTACATGGCTTTGTAAAGACCCCAAATGTCTTCCTCCACATAGACTTGAGTTTTAGGTGATGTTATCCGTCACTGTGTTAAATTTTTTATTCGCTACTTAACTTTCTTTGCATTGTTGCTGAACTTCTAACCCTAGACTGATTAGCTGCATTTAACCCTCGGCCGTGACGGCAGGCTTCCTGAGCATCGGCACCGACTGTAAAGACCAAACAGTGAATGTCTTTAATTATTACTAAGACCACTCGGATCAGGTTCTGCGCCTGCTCTTTCTCACATGTATCACCTTAATGTCACTGTTGCAGCTTTGCCACTGTTTGGCTTTATCATCTATTCAAATAAAGTGAAATCCATAACTTGGATTTTTATTCAGTGTTATTGACAATGGTGTTCTTTGTTCAGTGACCTAGATAATAATGATTAAACCATCATTGCGGGGATGTGTTAAATAGCAGTTTTATTGTCAAAATAATGTAGGCCAATGACGATGATTAATAACACCCGGCGATTATAGTTGTCTGCAAAATGGAGAGCATGTTGAACATAACAGGATTGGACTGATTCAGAAAATATTGTAGTTTATTAACCTGTTGCATTAGCTGAAGGAAGACCAAAAGGATGCACACTGTATATTCTGTATGTGAGTAAATCTGAGGTGAATAAGATGCTTTGAATTTCCTACTGAGAATTAACACAAACATTTTACCGACTGAAGGTGATGAGATGAAATCATTTTCTAGTTCACTACAACAGCTTTGAATGTAAAAGTTAAAGGATAGGACTTTGAAACAGATTTTGTTCACAGTAATTATCCCTCCTGTTCATTCTTGCCACCCTAATGTGCTTTTAATGGAAGTGATGAATCAGTAGAGTGTTTCTCTAATATGAGGCTTGAGCATGAAAATGCTGGCAAGGGAAATATAAAGCTGAATTTTTGCTCTAGAAACACTGGAACTTTGCAGCAGATCCACTTGATCTGACCAGCTCAATCTGCTCGGAGCATAAGCTTCATGTGAGCTTCACAGAACATTTTTGCAGTTAACAAGGACTGCGGTGCTTACACTGGGAAAGGATCTGTTAAAAACTATTATGAACAGAGCAAAGGCAGCACAAACATGGTTTCAGGGTTCATGTGGTTAAAATCTTTATTTTAATTTAGAAGTATTCTTCATTCAAAGTTGATTGCAAATCTATCAGACTAAAATACATTTTGTTCATGCATTCACCGTCGTAGTTAAATCAGAGAATTTGAGAGAATTCACTGCCAGACAATTAGATTTTCTTTCTAAAATGACTGAGCTGACTACTTAATTTTTTTATGTTGGCAGACAAGAGAAAATGGACACAGTTTAAGAGCAGCAAAGCTCTGACAGGGTTTGACATCGGCCAGTTGGGCCAGACATGATTTCTCAAGCAGAAGAGAAGTTTTGTGTCTAGCATAGGCTGGAGCAAAGACATACTTTAGTATTTAAAAAAAAACTGCAGCTAGTCATATTTTAGTAGAGTATCACAGAATTTATTTCTTGCCCTGAATTTGATTTGATTTGTGCTCACTGTTTGCATTTTTCATTGTATCAAACCTCTGATTACAGGTTTATTTGTGTTGTTTAGTTTTACACCTGCATCATGAGGTGTTATATGGATTCCTCAGGTGATACTTTCACATCTTGTTATAAATGAAAACAGACAGGCCGGTAGTTTAGTGTTTATGTTGTTTCATTTAGATGTTTCTCTGAGCTGTATTATTCAGTGTTTGCCATCATAGTGTTGTGGTTTTGTGTGGGTGCTCTTGAACTAGTTGATTGTTTTCCACGAGGTCACGCAACGGTGCATTTGATTGCAATTTTACTACTTAAGTACCATTGCCCTGATGGCTGGCTTGATATGAATATCCATTTATGCACCTCATATGGGTGGCATGTAATGGACCGCTGTGCACTTTTATTACCGTGGGGCTGTGTTTGAACTTTTTATTATATTGTGTTGTCTTGAAAGATAAATCGTGCTCGTTTAAACACTGACCTCAGGTTTAGTATTGTTTTTTGTCTATTTAATTTGTTGGCTTTCTTTTTTAGCTTTCCATCTTTCGGTCTGCTTTTTAAAACCTAAATCTCTCTGCTGCTATTTTCACACTGTTTTGACACTGCAGAGCAGGTCAAGTAAATAATTTACTCACTGTCGTCCTACAGTTCCTTGTGAGAGGGCATGCAGAGGCTGACCCATAAAAAGAAAAACAGCTCACAATTTACACTCAGTAATAACTTAGTCATAGATGGAGGCTTTATTCACTCTCGTAGAGAAATTCAAGGTATCCAGTAGTTCACACATACTACATGTGGTAGAAGAGTCAAGCTAAGGTGCAAGTAAAAAACAAAAAGTGCTTGTAGAATAAAAAATATAAAATGCAACAACTCCTCATGAGGAGTTGAGGATATTTAGTGTAAAACTAACTAATCAAATAGTAGGTGTGAACTAATTCCACCTACAACTGATTTATTGTATTTTAAACATGTTTAAAATGAGCATAGTCAACATCACAAGTGGGGAAGGGAGAAATAAAAATACCGAAATCAAAGCTGAATGATAGAGTATCATTTTATAATCCGGTTTATCCAGGTTTTACTACAGTAACACAGCTCAGCTGAAGTTAAATCTGCTCTTATAATAAGCCCCAGTTCACTCACCTCCAACTGTCTCCTCAGAGATTACAGTCGGTGTTGCCATGCCTGTCCATCTACCAGTTTATCCAAATGTGGCTTTGTTCCTACATTCCCTATCCTTTTCTGAGCAGACTCTGCAGCATAGATGAGCTATGCTAATTGTTTATTTTCTCATGTCCTTGTCTGTTTTTGTATTGGCACAAACAACATGTATTGTTCTCTGTGTGATGTCCTCTGTGTTTACTCAGTCCTCTGTATTTACTTTCTTGTTCAGTACGTGCTGTTTTTTCACTGCCAAGCCTTTAAAACATGCTGTGTTGGTCAAAGTTGGTGTGTTCGTGTTTTACGTGACATTTGTAGGTTTCTGCAGTTTTGAAGTCTGTTCCAGCTTTAGCAAGTTTGGCACAACTGCGGTGTATGCCTAAAGATAAAATAATAATGAAATGACTAATTTTGTAATTGTGGCACTAAAGTAATGTTAATTAGAAAACAGAAATGTGGCCATAATGACACATTGGATCCCTACTTGCCATTTCATCATCTCATCCGTCTCCTTTCTAAAAAAAAATATACAAGTCAAAACAACAATTAAAGTCTGGACATTTTCAAAGCTTTCCTGAATTCATACCAACCGCTTGTGACCTGGATTATGTTTCTAGAACACCGTGTTAATACTTTATGACTTGTTTCATTGAAATTTTTGTATTGTATTATTAATGTGAAGGATTGTGATGTTGATAGCATAGCCAGTATTTGCATCAAAATAGACGGTAACCTGAGGTGTGTTCAGGGCAAAGAGATGGTGGAACACAAATCAACTAAGAACGTTATGGGGACTAAGTATAAGACAGAGTTAGACTTCAAACATTCAGAAGTATTCCTGAAATCATTCATTTGCACAGAGACGTTTTGCATGCCATCTTAAAATACAGACCAAAATAAGCAGAAGCCTGTTGCCATGTAGGTTTTGGTGCCAGTTGCGGTTTGGGTTTTGGTGCATGGATTCCTGACGGGCACTGTAAAATGACTTCAGTATAAAGTTTCCGTTTTTGTTGGTCATTTTAATCTCAGGGTCAGACAGCTGCAAGACCTAACAAGGACTTATTTCATTTTAATTTGTATTTGGTGCCATTTTGTAATGAAGCATTGCCATAAAAAGAGTGTGGCACATGAATCTGCGTTCTGTTTTGGTCACAATAAGGTCTGTTATTATTGTCTCAGCCGTTCTGGTGCAGCTCTCTGCAGTTATCTGTGTCTGGAGCACTTAGCCCAAATTAGAGCAACCCTTAAGTTGGTGCAAGAGGATATAAAAGGAAGCAGGTCTTGGCTAGGTGATGAAGCGAGTCTCCTCTGCAGAGATCCTGTGCTTTCATGAGAGCAACTCCAACTCATCACTGCCCGGCTAATGTCAAACACAGAAGAGTTTGACCCCGAGTCCTGGGAGAGTTGTTAAAATTAAAGTTAGCTTCTGTGGAAGTGCGTGTGGATGAGGGTATGTGCGTCCTTCATGTTTTTTGATTAACCTGGATTGTGAGCCTTCTTTCCCTTGGTGGCTCATTGCCCGCCGGCTACAGCATTGATCTGGTGGCAGTTGTAATGGTTCATGTCGTGTGTGTATCCTTTGGTTTGCTGCTGTAGTTCCAGTAAAGTAAAGTCACATAATCCTACCAACCTGCATTCTGATTCAATCAGAACAACTTCAGAGAGAAAGGGATGTGTGTGCATACATGAGAGTGAGAATGTGGTTTTGAGTAGTTGGTGGTCTTTGTCTTTTCCTGTAGTTGCTTTGATAATATTCTAGTATGTTTTCATGGTCTCTAAATGCTGCCACTGCTTCTGCTTCTATTTTAAATTCTTGTTTTCGTCTATAAGTAGCTCCCACCTTATTTCCTTCTAACGACCCCTAATTAACACCTTGTCCTCTCCTCTTCCATCTTTTCTCAGGTGATATCCATGGGCAGTACACAGATCTCTTGAGGCTGTTTGAGTATGGTGGCTTCCCTCCAGAGGCAAACTACCTTTTCCTGGGTGATTACGTGGACAGAGGGAAGCAGTCTCTGGAAACCATCTGCCTTCTGCTGGCCTACAAGATCAAATACCCAGAGAACTTTTTCCTGCTCAGGGGCAACCATGAGTGTGCTTCCATCAACCGCATCTACGGCTTCTACGATGAGTGTGCGTAGAGATAACCTCAGGGCTGCACACATGTATACACACAAACTGTCCTCAGCAGCAAAAATAACTTAGTGCTGAAAATATGTGTTTCTTCGTTTCACCAGGCAAGCGCAGGTTCAACATAAAGTTATGGAAGACCTTCACTGACTGCTTTAACTGCCTCCCCATTGCTGCTATCATTGATGAGAAGATCTTCTGCTGCCACGGAGGTGAGAGAGCTCCTCATGACGCTAATTTTCTCCACGTCCCAATTTGGAACTGTAGTATTTAGAAGCCATTGTTGGAAATGCATTGATGGCATCTCCAATGAAGTTTAACCTCTTCATTATCTATTTCAGGCCTATCACCTGATTTGCAGTCAATGGAGCAGATTCGCAGGATCATGAGGCCAACAGATGTGCCTGATACAGGTACTTATGTGTCTGCACGTACTTGATAGTGAACATGTTCGCTTCCTTGGGAATGTAAGTTTATGTTTAAATGGAAAAAACCCAGCTCCTCTCTTCCTGAGTGAACAACTATTACATCAGTAGATCTTCTGTGTTACATCAGAAAAGTCAGTAGGATTTTTAGCACTTTGTTCCGCTCGATGTCTGTTTATGCTCTCCTCTCAACTCTCTCCTGTTTTCTGTGCTTCCTATCTCCATTTGTATTCTGTCTTCGTGTCTCCCAGGCCTGCTGTGCGACCTGTTGTGGTCAGATCCAGATAAGGACGTGCAAGGTTGGGGAGAGAACGACCGTGGTGTCTCCTTCACCTTTGGGGCAGATGTGGTCAGCAAGTTTCTAAACCGCCATGACCTGGACCTCATCTGCAGAGCCCACCAGGTAATTAGGAGTGGAATTAAGTTTGAGAGTCTGGGTGTGCAGTGAAAATGGCTGCAAACACACAGCCAGAAAATTGATCTTGTGGGCTTTTTTTGTTTGTTTGTTCTCAGACTTATAATTGCCCATCCATTCACTTTAATGATACCTGACTTCCATTTTAATTACTGTTGCTGATGAGAAGACAAAGCTAAAACATAAGCTAAACATATTATTAGCAACTATGTAGCCCCTAATTTCCTGCTCCCATTCCATCTCTTCTTCCACTGTCTTTCTATATACAAGCATTCAGTTGTTGTTTTTTTGTATTTAAAATAGTCATAAGCGCAGAATGACAAGGCACTCAATGCATTCGTGACACTAACATTCAGAGTATTTACCTTTTATAATGACCTAAAAATGTTGCTTATCGGTTCTGACAGGAATAGAACTTTTACATTAACTGATTGAAGAACTACACAAGCACAAGAGTTGTTATTGTTAAATTAGCTGCGACTATTTCGGCTCTGCATTGGGCGTTTCATATCGATTCAGCTGTAGGTGGTTTGGTACACTCAAACCTTGATAGCGAAGTTGGATCGTGAAACTAGCCGAAGATCTGTTTCTTGGTATTGATCGCTGTAGGCGTTGGAATAACGTTATGTGTCTTCTGTCTAACAGGTTGTGGAGGATGGATACGAGTTCTTTGCCAAACGCCAACTGGTCACACTTTTTTCTGCTCCAAACTACTGCGGGGAGTTTGACAATGCAGGCGGCATGATGAGTGTTGATGAGTCCCTCATGTGTTCTTTCCAGGTAGTGTTAGGAATTCAATTTCCATTTATTTGAACTGTTGATATTTGTCTGACCGGTCTCAATACCGGTCACACATTCATCTCTCTCTCTCTCTCTCTCTCATTTCTCTTCGTGTCTTAAAGATCCTGAAGCCCTCAGAGAAGAAGGCGAAGTACCAGTACGGTGGTGTAAACTCTGGTCGGCCCGTCACCCCACCCCGCACCACCCAAGCCCCCAAGAAGAGGTGAACGTACAGCCGCGACTCTCCCTCTCCCTCTCACCTCGTCCGTCCCTGGTCTGCCATCGCGGCAACCCCTGTAACTCCCCTGTATAGCGAAGATACAGGGCTTATCTAATTGCCCAAATCTTTCTCCTCCTTCTCCCCCATTCACCCAACCCTTCCTCAACTCCACTGACAGCTCTTTTCTTAATGTGTATGTGTACATAAATTTGCTGTGACCAATCTGTTTTATTTTTTTGCCTGTTTGTTGGTATTTTTGATATTATTAACAAATAATCTTTTTGGTGGTTTTACTTCCAATGCTATTTGAAGTTTTCTGAGGTTCTGTGTTGTTGTGAGGAAATGCCTTCTGTATGTAGAGGGGCTATGTGACCAAGTTACCGAAAATAATTCTCAGTTCTTCAAAGAACCAAAACGGAGATTGAACATTATTTTGCCTTGACCTCTCAAAAAGCAGAGAGAATCCTTCCCGTGTATTTTATTTGGGACTGCGGTTTCTGTGCAATGCTAAGTCCATAGACACAAATAACATTTCTTATATTGCAGTTTAACATTTTAAACTCATTATGGCATGTGCAGTGCACTTTGCAGTTGTTGTGCACGAGCACATTTTATATATTTAACCATTGACAAAGTGCACCTCCCCGTGAGTAGCAAAGAATGTGAACAGACCGGCTTGAATGAAATATCGAGGCTAAATCAGATGCTGCTGGCAGTGGACACGCTCTACCCGAACACAACGCCCTCTGGGCATCAATTCCTCCACTCTGTTATGCCTCCCTGTGCCTCAACTCCACTCCCACACAAAAACATGCTGCTCTTCACACAGAGCTGGTATTGACATTTTCCTTGGTGTATTTATTATTTGTTCTCATCAAGATAATTTCCCCCATACAAATCTTCTGGATTTATAGTGAAAGATGAGGGGGGAAAGTTTAGAATTTTGTGTCTGTGGAAAGTGAAATGTATGGAACACTGATTTGAATAAAACAGCTATGGACTTTAAATGCAGACAGTGAATACATGGTGTGCATGTTTATAGAATAGTGCTGTGCAAATCTTGATCTTTGTATGGAGAGGATAAGAAACCACTGGTTGCACTTTTGTGAGTGTCTCACCAATCATATTCAGCCCTACAGTGTTAAAAAACAAGACAGATCTGCAAAAAAACTGATGCATTAGCTTCAGAAATCGCTCCACAGTATTTGAATGATTTAGTGCAGAATGCATACACCCATCTGAAAACAAACACAATGAAGACAGGTTGCTTTTGGAGGCTTCGTAGTAAAATGACAGCTGTCCTTCTTTCAGATCACCCAATCTGTTGAGGTGCAGGGTATGAAAACTGATGGAGGTGGGAGTGGGCGGTAAGGCCAGGCTGTGTGATTGTGTCGCCACCTGGTGTATAAAGACAATACTACAGTGCAAAATAGCACACATCTGATGTTGTAAATTTCAAAATGTGGTGTCATTCACTACTAGGAGGTACTGCATTACACTGACCAGCGGTTAGCCTGATTAGCAGTTCAGCTTGTCTACTGCACACGAGATGCAGTTGGGATTTTTGTGGAAAACAGTTGCCTCTTTTTTCTTTCATTCTTTCTATTTTCTTGTTTTGCTCTTTGTTGTATTATTCTTTCTGTTGTATTTTTATGTTCTCTATTCACAATGTTTACTTTTAATCCACTTAATTTATTTCCTAATAACGATAATAAGAGAACAATGACATGTTACCAAAAGCTGTTTTGCAATTTGTACAAGTTTGTTTGAAAGTCTATAAATTCAATAAAATGGATGGAACCTAAAGCTGTTGTTGCAGTGGTGTCTTGGTCTCAACACACAATTAGGATTTTTGCATTCTTCTGTTGGCCTGAAGCAGGAAAGACCCACAAAGGAATGAAGTGATTTAGCAAATTTGTATGCTATCAATAAAAGATGAAGTCGCTGACAGAAATTACTGAAATGCAGATTTTTTTTTTTTCCTTTCATTTTGCTCATGCATCTATTTGTGGCAGTGTGACAGCTCAGGCATCTGGACCTCTCAGACGCCTCTTAGCCCATTTCAGAGCACTCTTCATCGGCTTCGAATACAACCAAGAAGTCATGGCCAGGAGGAAACACGGAGCGCCCATGTGGAGGTGAGACAGGAGCCAAGAAAAGGTAATCCACTGAGCCACCCTGAGAAAGACGAGAGCGTAGTAGAGGAGCTTTGCCATGAATGTTGGCTCCTCCTGGGGGGAAGAATTGAGGAAGGAACTAGTTAGCCGCCTACCATAAAACATCATGATACAGCAACTTTTCTTTATGAATATATAACCATGCTTGTAAACTGCTGGTCTGCCTTTACTAGCCTGTGCACTCTGGGCTTTGACAGTTTCCACGTCATCACCTTCCGCAATCATCAGGTAGGTCGGATAAGCAGGAGGCCTTGTTCTCCGTCTTCTGCAATGAGACGACTTTTGTTCCATTGTCTGCATGAGTCTGCACAGATAATTGATCTCTCAGTGCTTCAAACAAGTTACTGTAAACATTAAAATACTATCAAGAGACATAAGAATATTTTTCAAGTATTGTCAATCAAGCAAATCCATCAAATGAGCTTTGTTGACATGAATGCTGATGTTACATTATAAAGCTGTTATATAATAATGCACGGTAATACATTTTTACATTTTTAGAAATTACCATACATAAGAATATACACTCGAAAGGTACTGAGAGCGTTCAGAGAGTGTTTATCCATTTTTGAGTAATGTCGCTAACAGACAGATAAACCAACGCAGATCGTCACATAACTCCTCCTTGGCAGATTAATAAACACTACAGCAAATCAGTATCTGTGTTAGTTTATAATAAAGCTGCAGTCAGCTTCACTTACATGTGCTGTCACCTGTATTGTTGTGGCTGCTGGGTACTTTAAATGTAAGCAAATGATGCAAAGTAAACTTGGAAACACTTAGAATGTCTATTTTTGAAACAGAAGCATCACATCTTATCACTCTTTATGGTAAAACATACAGAAGCCTATGAATGTGATTATTTTTAAAGGGTTAAAAGATTAAAAACTTACATGAATAAACATTACAGTGAAACGCCCCTAGTTAAATACATCGCATGAAATCACATGAAAATTGGCTCATACAATATAAATGATTTATAATATAATTTATAATATTTTAGAATATTATATAATTGCAGTTTTTTTTATAATTTATATTATATATAAAATTTTTGATATTATATTGTATTATATTATATACAAAAATAATTGCACTATGGTCTTACAATACTGAGCTAGCTCAACTGATTTTTGTTTAATTAGTGATACGTGAACTTATGGAACATGAAACAATTTTCTTTTAAAATTACATAAAATACAAATTTACCTGACTAAATTAAATTGTAAAGTTAAAAGCCTTCAGTAATATTGATTCTGAAAATTTACTTGACTAACAAATAAATCCCACTTCCATTCATTAATAGGTGAGCATGCAGCAGAACCAGGCAGAAGGGCAGCAGTTTGCCTCGACTGCCTGGGATGAGGGTAAAGGGGAGAGAAAAGGTCAGCAGAGATAACAGACAATAGAACATAGGCTGGAAATACCTGCAGAGAGGTACAGGAAGAGAGTAGACACAAAGTTAATAACATGCAACAACCAGCAAAATGCAAAATCTATCTCCAAGTCTCAAAAAGCGGCATTAAAAGGTTTTACTTGCAGCGTCTCATCTTTGGGTTACTCCATCTGAAATCACCGGGGGCCTTCTGTTCAACCATCTCTTTTTTCACTATAAACTACCAATTTTTTAAATGGTGTCTGTGAAATCTTAGATTTATGTATTAATTTCTTTCTGACATCTTTTTTATTATCATAAAATTGCTTGTTGACCCACTTTCAGCACGTTTTGAATGTTTGTGTGCAACACTTCACTTTCATGTACAACATGTCAATGTAATGTGCAATATTGTATTTTTCTGGTGCAATATTTCATTTTTGTCATTATCATGTGCAACATTCCAATTAAATGTGAAATATTTCATTTTTATTTGACATTGCTGTATTAGATCACTGTATTATGCTTTTGCTTTTCGGTTCTAGTTTTATTCAGGTGTAAATATCTTATTTTCAGTGATGTATTATACTGATTTTATTGCTTTTCTATCAGGCACTGCACTTATTTTGTTATTTTTTTAAAACTTTTATTTTATTAAAATAAATTTTCTGAGCAATATCTGGCAAAAGGTTTGGCAAGAATAATGTTTTTTCTTATTTTATCTCATTTTATAATTTGTCCCCTTTATCCACTTAGATGTTTATTTTTTATCTTATTTTTAATTCTAATTTATTATTATTATTATTATTATTATTGTTATTATTATTATTATTATTGGTTTAGTTTTCATCTGGGCTGCAAAGTGGAGTAGTGGTTCGCACTTTCACCTTGCAGCAAGAAGATCCCCGGTTCAAATCCCGGCCTGGGATCTTTCTGCACCCCAGGATTGGAACCAGGGATCTTGCAAGGTGGAAGTGCTAACCACTACTCCACTGAGCAGCAGTCCAAAAATATGCTGAGGTTAATTGATTATTTCAAATTGTCCGTAGGTGTGAATGTGAGAGTGATTGTCTGTCTGTATATGTAGCCCTGCGACAGACTGGCGACCTGTCCAGGGTGTCCCCTGCCTTCGCCCGAGTCAGCTGGGATAGGCTCCAGCACCCCCCCCCCCCCCCCCCCACCCCCCGTGACCCCAGAGAGGATAAAGCGATGTATAGAGAATGGCTGGATGGATAGTTTTCATTTTCTGATCCAGTTTTCTTTTGGCTAAATATCTATAGTTTATGCAATGAAATATTCAGTCAAATCAGAGACGGTCGAGGAGAAACTTCTCTAACAATGTGGTGATTTTAGATGGAATGAGCTCAAAGCTGGGGATTGGTTTGGTGTAATTTACCTTTCCACCGATAGGGGGCAGCAGCGGTCACTCGGACTCAGTTCGACCGCTCTTGTAACTGTTGTTGACTGCTGAAGACGCAGAATGTAAAAATCTGATTTGTAAACAACACGGATGAGTCTCAGCAGGCAGTTTTTACTTTATCAGAGCGTTTGTAGGTCTGTGCCGCTTCCCAGGACGAGCTAGTGAACCAGAAGCGCAGTCCGTTACCCGTCCTCTACATTTCATACGGTGAAAATAATTCACGAAGAGCAGTTTGACTGGGTGTGTATAATGTTTGACATTATGTTGCAGTTTTAGCTTTAATTTTAACTGTATTTACTGTTCGGCTAACGGAGGATAAACCTTTGTATTCGCGTCGTGTACGGCTGCTGTTCACAAGTCCAAAGTTCAGTGCAGGTAGAGTTGAAGTAGCTAATATTGTTAGCTTGTTCATATTGTGTTTACAGCTGCAGAAGAAGCATAGAGGGCGTACTGTAACTCTATATTACTGTATTTCTGACATTCAACACCCCGTTGTATCCAGCTCTGTCTGCCTTTGTCTTCCTGCTTTCTCGGGACAGAGGAAGATAGCTAACAAACAATGAATAATGTCATTATTTTATACAGCTCCATTTCAATATTTGTTGTGTAATGAATTTAAAACGTGATGGAGCGCTACCACATGAGAAAGCAGCATTATATTATTGTATAGTCTAATGGAAATATGATCATTTGTATGTAGAGCATGTAGCTAGGAAAACAGGAAACTTGGACCTTTCAGTTAAAGGGGAACTTCGGTTTTTTTCAACCTGGGGTCTGTTTTCATATGTCATTTCATACATGTGAGTGATGGAGAAATGAATTTTCGACATAGCTCCAGTATTTAGCCAGGCAGGCAGCTTTGCAGCTCAGTTAGCGAAAAGTATGGGGCAACTTGCCCCCCCCCGCGTCAAAGTCCGCCCTAACGTGCTTTTTTTCCCACACTGACCAACTCGGATAGTCTCAACGAGTGTCCCACAACATACTAGAGATGAGAAGTGAACGAAAGACCAAGTAATGTGGAGGTTTTCGTTCACTTCTCATCTCTAGTATGTTGTGGGACACTCGTTGAGACTATCCGAGTTGGTCAGTGTGGGAAAAAAAGCACGTTAGGGCGGACTTTGATGTGGGGGGGCAAGTTGCCCCATACTTTTCGCTAGCTGAGCTGCGAAGCTGCCTGCCTGGCTAAATACTGGAGCTATGTCGAAAATTAATTTCTCCGTCACTCACATGTATGAAATGACATATGAAAACAGACCCCAGGTCGAAAAAAACTGAAGTTCCCCTTTAACAATCTCTGACACATGTTTTGGTAATTCATGGCTCAGGAGCTGCTTCTAAATATTGTTAAGTATGCATTAATAATATAGATATATATATTTCAAAATATGGTCTAAATTGCAGCCTTTGCAATTTCTAATTGCAGTTTGAAAATGATTAATTGTTTACACCTGCTGCTTTCTTGCATTTTCTGTATAGTTTAAAGGATAAATCCCTTCACAGGGCAATAACATGAAACAGTTTTGATTTTCATTATTGTTTTTTTAATGAAATTAAATCCCAAATATTTATTTATTTTTTATCTTGCATCCTCCTAAATGTGTGAACTTGCTGCTTTCCTTTGCATTAGGTTATTGTAAAATGCATAAGAGCTGTCACAGTGGATCAGTTAATTGTTTCATCACTGGGCACAAGATAAATTACTATAATCAGTGAATAACTAAACCCACATTTCAAACAAGAAAAAAATCTGTTTTTCCTTGTTTCATTATTATTGATTAGAACAAATAAATCAGCATTTTTGAACTAGATATTTGAAGACATTCTTAAAATTGTGATCGGCTCTTCTCACAGTTTTGTAGATAAAAATGATTAATCAAAAAAAAAACTTCTTAGTTTAAGTCCTAAACTGAATATTATTTTTTGTGTTTGGGGTGTCAGTGATACAAACAAATCAAGGTTTTGAAGACATTACTTTGGGCTGTGAATAATTAGGATGTGCATATGACCTTTTACAGACCAACTGATAATGAGAGGATTAATTTAGAAAGTGATCGTGGCTGCAGCCCTTTGGTAACTCTGTCATATGTGTTGTTTCCTCAGACCTCCAGGCTGAAGTGAAACACACCTCAATGGCAGCCTGTGCAACAACAGTACCTCACTGCTGTCCCAACGATGAACTATGGAAAGCCTCGAGCACTGACTGAAGAATGGCAAGGTTTAGGCGCAAATCTTGTGTCACACTGATTGCTTTAGTTTTGCTTGTACTTGTCATAACAGTGGTCTTAAAGGCACTCACCCCAGAGGACTCTCCTTTCACCAGCCACGGAGACGTTGAGCTGTTTCTGGAGAGACAGAATGATCCAGACGTCCAGAGAAGCAACAACAATAAACCTGATGACACCAAAATGAGTGATGCTAACAAGTCAGACAAGGATGCAGAACTGCAGGCTGCACTGAGGAGGTTCCCTCCTCCCAACTACTATCTCCACGTCTTCTATTACACCTGGTTTGGAAGCCCCAAGTTTGATGGCAAATACATCCACTGGGACCACCCGCAGCTGCCACACTGGGACTTTAAGGTAGCTCAGGGATATCCACAGGGGAGGCACAGCCCACCTGATGACATCGGGGCCAATTTTTATCCCTCTTTAGGTGCTTACAGTTCCAGGGACCCCTCCGTTATCGAGGCTCACATGCAGCAGCTGCGTACAGCCGCCATCGGTAAGACAAAAATGAATCAGAATTTCTGTTCAGGCTTGAACATAATTCAAAATCAGATTTGTTTTCCTATAAAACAGGCTTGTGGTGATATCATGATATTGTGATATTCTCTTTCTGCTGTGAGTTAGAATCGTTTGGTAACTGCAAGCTGCCAAGGAGTGCCGCAACAAGTCCTGGCCTCATATTACCCTAAATAATAACGATGCCACTGATTCAGCAGGGGTTCAGTTTGGTATAAATGACAGGACTGTTTTGAGACTGTTGCTGTTAGTTCCTTGTAAACTGAGTTGAGCTTATTGACGAGTGACCTGATGGTCTTATGAAGTGAACTATCCTAATTTGGCGTTTCATTTGTTTTTCAGAGGATTTGTACAAATCACTTCATTATATCAACAAACAATAGTGCTGTGATTGGTTGTGACACAACTCTGACTATGCTCATTGGACACATTATGCATCTTGGAGCTGTAGCATATTTTGCAAACGGAAGACAGCATGAATGGTCGAGAACCTTCGGAATAAAATCTGATTTAAACCAGGATGCAGGGATTTGTCATCTGAGCTTTGAGTGGAAGTGACAGGCTTGTATGCACGTGTCCATATGCACAATTAATCATTTAATCCAATGAGTCTGATTAAATCTGTGTGGAGAATTTTGATTGAGACTGTGGATCATGATTCTACTTAGAAAAATAGTGATATAATCTTTTTGCCAGGTCACCCACCTATAGTTAAGATATCAGAGTCATCGTTTGGAGAGAAAGTTGGTGCATCTGTAGTGAAATCAGTAGCAACAACAGCATTTATTATAATATTTTTAGTAACACTATACCCTGTGAAACAGGTAATGTTTGCAAAATCACATTTACAATAAACTGATCTTTGATGCAGTTAACTCTGTTCCACTGTGGTGCATTGAATCTGAAGAGAAATCTACTGTGTAAAAAAAAAAAAAAAAAGTCTGTTTGTGTTCAGCTGATTTTGTTCCCTTTCATCGTGAGCAGCTCAGAGGGTTGTGATGTATTTGTCGATAATGCTTAAAGTACCAAATGACTACCCAGCCCTGTAATAAATAATGCAGTGATAAGCAGCAAAACTAAAGGGCCTTCAGTCTCTAAAATTAATTTCTATTTGGTTACCAGCTTTAATAATTTAAGATGTGTATCACAGAAAAAAATATGATTTTAGAAAAGAAATTTAATAACTTACTTAATATACATTCAAAAACTAAATCTTGTCAGTCATCTGAATGTTTGGTATCAGCCAGCTCTTATATTCATGTTAGAATTATTGTACTTATTCTCAGGTGTCATTGCTGTTTCCTGGTATCCTCCCAATATGAAGGATGACAACGGTGAACCAACAGATGACATTGTGCCTTTGCTGCTGGAGGTCGCACATAAATACCATATTAAGGTCTGTATTAAGATTGCAATGACTTTATGGTTTTACGTGGTTGTTTTGATTGAACTGGTTCCTTTAAAATCATCTTTAATATCCAAAAAACAGATCAGAATGGTTGTGTTTGTACTCAACCTTTACGTAAAAGTGATGCAGAGCTTCTCTCTGTACTTACAGGTTGCTTTCCACATTGAACCTTACCAAGGAAGAGATGAAGTCAACATGTTCACTAATGTCAAATACATCATTGAGAAGTGAGTATCGATGCGTTTCTTCGGTGTCAGTTGGACGTCGTTCTGCCACGACTCATCAGTATGTTTCTTTCTATTCCGTTGATGTCTTTCTTTCTGTTTATATGATCTGATGTGATCTCCTCAGATATGGAGAGCACCCTGCATTTTTCAAGTACCGGACCAACACTGGCAAACTCCTTCCACTCTTTTATGTGTATGACTCATATTTGATGAACTCGGAGCAGTGGGCCAAACTACTGAAGCACACGGAGAGTACCAGCATCAGGGACACCCCGTATGACGGCATCTTCGTCGCCCTGCTGGTTGAAGAGAAGCATAAGAGGGACATCCTGACCGCCGGGTTCGATGGTGTTTACACCTACTTTGCCACTAATGGTTTTTCCTATGGGTCCACTCAGCGTAACTGGGCTACTATTAAAGCTTTCTGCGAAGATAACAACCTGATATTCATTCCAAGTGTGGGCCCAGGATATATCGACACAAGCATTCGACCCTGGAACTTCCAAAACACCCGAAACCGCATCAACGGCAAATACTATGAAACCTCGCTGAGTGCCGCGTTAGAGGCCAGGCCCGATTTTATCTCCATCACGTCTTTTAATGAGTGGCACGAGGGGACTCAGATTGAAATGGCGATTCCCAAAACGAGCCAGACAGTGTATCTGGACTATCTGCCCAACAAGCCAACAATCTACCTGGAGATAACGCGCAAATGGGCCGCGATATTCGGCGGCGAGCGACGCAGGTGGCAGGAATGACTTGAATAAGAGCCATAGCAAATGTTAATTCACGGTGGTAATTAAATTAAATGAAGTTGTAGTTGTAGAATGCACAACAAAATGCAAATGATGAATAACAGTATGAGAGAAGCCAAATGATTTGCAAAGGCGCACACAAATGAACTGCTTCATGGCTTCAGTGATGTTTTTTTTTTTTTTTGCTTTTGCACTTTAGTGATTTTTTTTTTTGTCACTTCAACCGATGTCTTATTGCCTCTTGTTTACCCAGCCTTACATTTTGCGGGATTCGTAACATAATTAGCATGTTTTGTCACTGTCTACCATATTCAACTGAAACTGCATAGGCATGTTGTGCCTCTCTGTGATCTGTGACTATATTAAACCTCAATAGAAAATAAAGTGCACCCTGGAAAGGAGGAAAGACACAAGTAAACAAAGCAGTCTGGTGGTATAAAGCTGTTGCCTCGCCCTGCTTTCAACTTGGCCTCGGCCCAAAATACAGTAGAAGATTAAAAAAAAAACCTACATCTTGGTGTCTTTCAAAGGCCCGTCAGTCTGAAATCTTAAGATGAGTCATAGTGATGCAAACAGCCGAGGGATGACAAGATAGCAGTTCAGTTATTGAAACAGATTTGTAGCTGAGAAAACAAGATTATTTTTATCTGTGCAATAGATTACCTTCTCTGCCACTGTGGTACATGTTGTCATGCTGTGAAAGAGTTTGTTCTCATCGCCTCAACAAACCGAACACCTCTCTGATTATGTTGGAGCTGCCAAAAGTCTGGATAAATTACATATTTTGTTTTTGACCTGAAGTAGACTCGACCGCTGCAGCAAACGGATGCTAAAACTGAACCTGGCAGATGTAAAAACACTTTTTTTATAGCCAGGTAACAGTCATTCTATTCTTAACTCTTTGATTTTTGAGCCAGCCTTGTGGACCGCTTCAAGATATTTTTATGCTATCTTGCACTTCTTGAAGTTGGTCATTTTTAGGGTCACTTGTAAAGCCAGCCTCTTTTCACGTTCATTTTTTCTTGACTCACTGCATGAGATTTGCATCCAGAATTTTCTAATATTCATTGGAATCCATTCACCCAGCTATCCTGGCAGTATTTCCTGCGCCACCGGCAGCCACATACGCTCATAGCAGAATATTTCCACCCTGATGCTTAACAGCTGGCACCATGTATGCTGCTTCTTTGTCCAAACGTACCTTTTTACTGAGTGTGCCCAGTTTGAGCTCAATCTGTCCACAGTGCTTGTTTCAGCTCTGACTGCGGCTTATCCAGATGCTTCTTTGCCTACTGTCAGGCTTTGCCGTCAAAATCAGACAGTTGTTACTCCAACTGGGCACCTTGGATGTATTTCATGTCTCACTTGTACCAGAAGCTCCCAGTAGCATGTCCTCTTGCCTTATTATGCAGGACCTGACTGCTTTTTGAATGAGTCAATCTGCGACAATTTGTCTGCTGGGAATTTGCGGACTGCTCATTTCTGGTTGAGTTTGAGTTGCTGCCCAAGCGAAGGGTTTTATTCACACGTGAAGGGAAATTGGAGTGTGAGGTTTGACAGAGAAACTGTAGCATCATCGGTAATTATGCAGATGTCGTACCTGACGGTTATTTAGGAGGGACCTGAACCAGAACGCTGAACTCTTGATATATCAGCTGATCTACACTGCAACACTCACTGTTGGTCATGAACTCTGGGTAGTGACAGAAAGAATATATGTTAGGTATCGATCGATATGGGTTTTCCAGAGCCGATACTGATTATTGGTGATCAAGAAAGGCCGATAACTGATATATTTGGAACCGATATACATTAGCTGTTATGTTTTAACAGCATGTGATAGCAGAGAACTTGTCATTAATAACTAGACTTCTTTTTTAATAAGGGTGTCTATAACTGAATATTCATCTATCCATCCATTATCTACACACAGTTTAATCCTCATTAGGGCTGTGGGGGGCTGGAGCATACCCCAGCTGACTTAGGGTGGATGCAGGAAACACCTTGGGCAGTTCGCCAGTCTATTACAGGGCTACATATACAGACAAGCAAGCACATTCACATTCACGCCTACGGGCAGTTTAGAGTTACCAATTAACCTGAGCATGTTTTTGGACTGTAGGAGCAAAGAAAACCTACGAACATGCAAACTCCATGCAGAAATATCCCAGGCCCACGCTGGGGCACAAACAGGGGATCTACAGGCTGCAAGGCACCTGAGCTAACCACTGATCCACTGTGCAGCCCCTATAACTGAATATGCAAGATAGAAATAGGAGTGATTAAAATAGGACACTCCCTTCTTTTTATATGGGATCGGCTGAGATTCATCAGTTTGTTTCCTGCAGTTATGTCTGCTGTTTTTCTCTAATTTCTTAATGTTATGCTATTCCATCACATTCATTGCCCTTTGAACTCCGTATCTTAAAGCATTATTAATTATTGTCTTTCACACTCTCTTTCAGGGTAATCTGTGGCTGCTTTCTAACTTAGCCACTAGCCATTAACATAGCCTTAGCCTCTATGAAAGTAACCAACTTTCTCGTTTGTGGCAACGGGTTGCGTTTCTTGTTCAGTTTTTGCAGTTTCTGCTTCAGAGACATTTCTGAGACCACAGAGTCCTGAAACCTGAAGTAGCACATTTAATATCAATAATCTGCAAATAATACAGATACCGATAATCGAAAAATTACCAAATATCGGCTATAGTAATCAATCAGGTCAATAATTAATCTTTTATTTTTGTAGAATGGCTGTGTCTGGTTTTAGAGACGGTGTGAGAAATCAGGGTAAAGCCACTTTCACATCCAAAGATGTCTGCTGGGATGAGGTTAGATCCTTGCTTGTGTTGTATACTCTCAGATGCACGTCGCTTAGGATAAAAGCGTCTGCTAAAAAAAGAAATTGCAGAACTGTAGAGGTGGTTCTAGCATCTGCTTAGGTGACCCCCTGGTCACGTCTAACTGGGAGGAGACCCTGAGACGAACCAGAACTCATTGACCGGATTACATCTGAACTGGCCTCTGGAGAGAAACATCTGGACGCCCTGCTTAGCCTGCTGACCCGACCTCGGATAAGAAAATGAGTAAATGGGGTGTTGTGACAGAATCCAACATTTTTATAAACATGACTCCTTAAAAACCTGTTTTTTAAACCCAAACAATGGTTTAAAAATTAGGCTTCCACATGGTACAAAACTCAGATCAAGAGACTTGACCTTATCACTCCAGTTTCAGCCTCCTCACACTGCCTTCCAGTATGTTTTAGGATAGATTTTAAGAGTTTACTGATTACTTTTAAAGCTATTTCCAGCATGCACTTTGAGATCCTCGGGCAGGGGTCTTCTGTCTGTTTTAGGAGCCAGACTGAAAACCAAAGAGGACAGGACGTTTGCAGTCAAGCTGTGGAACGATCTGCCCAAGGACATCTGTGATGTCTTTTAAATCCCTTCTTAGAACTTACTTTTACTGGGGAGCCTTTCTGGATTTTAGATGGGTTTACTTATTCTTTAACTGTCTTTTATTTATTATACCTATCCTGGAAAGGCATTTTATAGGTCTTTTATTTATTATATATATATTATTACCTTTCTTTTCCTGCATTGGTTTTCCATATAAATCCTGCCTTTAAACTTGATGATTCATTTGCTGCCCATAACAAAGCACTTCGTAACATATGTTTTGAAAAATTATTATGATTAGTCTGTTACTATTACTCTGCAGCTTCACTTTTGATCATGCATTTTTTAAATGAGTCTCTAACAAGTCGTCCAACTTTGTGGAAGTACAACATTAAATCATTAGAGAGGCCTCTTTAAATGATTAATTAAGGAGCTGGAAGACATCACTCGGCATGTTTAATGCTGCAAACCACATTTGCGAGCCTCTTTGTGGAGGAATTTAACCTCCTTTATTCATCGAGGCGTTGCTCGGTTGCAGCATGCAGCCTCGGATGATTGAAAAATAATTAATCCATCTGCATAAATACACTGTTTGATTTGCGTTCTCGTCACCACTGAGTGATGGTTCCAGTTTTCCACGGCACGCGCATTGGGTTTAACCTTTTGGATTCCTCGCAGCAGATTGATGATTCACCTGTTTATCCAAATGCGAACCTTAAGCAGGTGATTAAAGCGGTAATATGCTGGAATCTGGGCATCATATCTCCCACTCACACACACACACACACACTCACACACACACACCGTGGAGATCCGCCACAGCCCCGCAGCAGCTGCATTGACGGTAAACAGAGCAAGGTAGCGCATGGGCAGCCAGCAGGGAATTATTCCACATCGCATCACATCCCTGAGCATACATGGCGTCCTCCTCCTCCTCCTCCTCCTCCTCCTCATCATCATCACACACCGAAGCCATGAATGTAGTGAGCAGGCTGACGGGGTAGCCGCCAATTTTTTTTCCTCGTTTTTTTTCCCTCCTCATCTCCTCCATCATTCTCTGCGTCGGTGTGCAGCAGCAGCAGCAGCAGCGAGGAAGAAGAAGAAGAAGACACGGCAGCGCACATTACTACAGTAGGTATCAGCTTTTTTTTTGTTTCGCAGGATCGAGACGATGGATGTGAGATCTACTGCTGCAAACGCGGATCGGGCTGTTTTTTTTTATTTCATTTTTTGATGTATTCCAAGCGCATCCTCAGTCATGTTGCAAGGCGTCTTTAAAGGAGATCTCCGAGAGGGAATGAGAAGAAAGCTCTATTTTGACTCACGCCTGTCGAGATGGTGAGTAAAAATGCATGGCTGTGTTTTTTTCTTCTCTCCTGCATCCAATGGCTGAGCAACGGCACCTGATTTTAACATCAAATCCTCCACCAGCTAATTGAACCATGTCTACTTTGCGATAAAAACCGGTGGCTTCTCATTTCCCCCCCCTTTGCATGGTTGTTTTCACACTGCATTTTTGCATGTTTAGTCGAATACCATGAATGTGATCTGTATTTGTGTAAAAAAATAAAAGCACTCTAGTCATATACTGTACATTCCCAGTGCTATTATCTGTGCTATTATTATTATTATTATTTGCACTTTTTGGTGCAAAGTCAACATATATTCCAATGAATCCCCATGATTGCCATTAACTTCAATGCAGTGCCATGCCAAAAAAGAGAGAAAGACAATCATTAAAAAAGAGTGGCTCCAGTGTAGCATCATGTCTTAAAATGACCTTCAGTGCTCGCTTGGCTGGAAATGAATTCTCACCTGGGATGGAGTGTCCCTTTTCCCAGTCAGTGCAGACCTCCTGACAGAATTAATCATTGCAAAAAGAAAAAAAGATGCCCATTTGCTTGACATCTCTTCTTTGCCCCCCTTTGCCCTACCTGTTACTAAAAAGCTCCCATTCGGGATTTAATGCATCTCTGCTGCCAAATTATGTCTGCGTTTTCCTCTCTCTCTCTCTGATTTCTGCTCCTCTCCAGTCATTTCAAACGTGTATCTCGCTGCAGACTACTCACCCATGCGGTGCTCTTTTCGTGTCCCAAATCCATCACAATGCATTTACCTAAAAACCGCAGCTGTGTTATTTAAAATGTGAATGAATGCTGGAGTCTCACTGCGGTCTCATTTTTTTATGTTAGTACACAGAGATGGAAAACCAAAGCACTGCGAGCCACATTCCCTCTTCATATATTAAACTCTGACCTTAGCAGCATCACCATGGAGACGCTGTAACTTCACCACACAGTTAATATTTAATAGGCCTGATTTGATCATTCCCTCTAAAGTTCATCCTCTCTGGGTGTGTTTTATATAATTCACACCAATACATGAGGTATGCGTGGATCTGCATCCTCTCCAAGAGCTTATCGCTGCCACCGACAGAAAGCATGTTTCAGCATTGTAAGAGGATTTGCCTACATGAAAATGTATTGATACTACAAGCCTTTTGAAGGAGTTCCACTCATCTGACCCTCGTGGAGCCTTTGGGTGCACCAAAAGTCAAAGATAACGGATACATATTTTAAAAAATGCCACAGTGTTATTAATTCAGATGTGCTTCAGTGATGCATGGGAGGAACAAAACCATCCCTCAAGGTTTGTTCTTGCACTTGGCATCTCAATCTGCCTTTATGGCCTCTTTATGCAACATGCAGGTGTGTTGAGCCACAGGGAGCTGGGGAGGCAGGGGGCCTGACTGCTCCCCTCAGCCTTAAGATGGCAGCATTCCCTTACAATACATAGAATATGGCAAACGCTAATGACAACTGGGAGCCTCCGTCCATGCTTAGCTACAAAATGTCCAATAAGATCCAAGATTAGATGACTATTTTTGAAAAATCATTGATCGTGATGGTCATTTTTAAAAACCAAATTGACATATTTGTTTATGAGGGTGAAGCTTATCTCTGAACATAACCTCTACACATGTTTTTTTATCCTTTGGTGATGTTTTGTTTAACTCTCCTTTGCCTAATTTATTCTCTCTGATTCTCTTCCTCTTTCTCTGCTCACGTAAAGGAGGCGTCATTAGGAAGACCTGTACATTCGAGATCAAACACCCCTCATTAGATCATTAAGGGTCATTATTATTCTGCTTAAGAGCAAACAATTGTCTCTTAGCGGTGAACTGCGAGGTTTTTTCTATGAGGCCAGAATCACAGCGGAGATTGATCCAACCCTCAATCCGATGTAGGAACTGTGCCCTCCGATTCCCTCAGCCTTCACTCTTGCTTGGATTTCAGCATTCAGTCAAATCCACAAGGTTTGTATCATATTGTGATTGAGGAGCCTTCATATTTTTCTTTATGAGCATTGATCCAAAGTGCTGGGTGCCGTATGCATAGCAGATTGTGTATTCATTGATTTAAGCAAGTGCTCGGTAAACCTGCAGATGTATTTAACTGAGGCACAAATGATGCTCAGAGTAAATGGTGCAGTGTAGTAGACATTATTAATACCTGATGATAATGTGCAAGGCCTGCACACGATTAGGTGATTAGTCTTGATGCCGCATCCTGACTTTATTCTGCCTTTTTCTCTTTGGTTTTGCCCTTCACAGGACAGAGTATGCCATCTGCACCTTTCCACAGAATCCTACGACCCCTCCTGCTCGGCACTTTCATCCTGGGATGCTTTGTGACTCTGTTTTTGATGTATTTTAAACCATCCACCAGCTGGTTATCAGGTCCCGTAGAGTCGACAGTGTCCACAGACCGGGTCAAGAACCTTTTCTCCACCAAGAGCGACAAAAACGTCACCACCGTGCTGATCTGGCTCTGGCCCTTCGGACAAACCTACGACCTGAGCGTCTGCAGCTCCCTCTTCAACATCGAGGGCTGCTTCATCACTGCGGACAGAAACCTCTACAACAAGTCAGATGGGGTCGTCATCCATCACCGAGACATCTGCACCGACCTGTCCAACCTGCCGCCGCTCCAGCGTCCGTCCTTCCAGAAGTGGATATGGATGAACTTGGAGTCGCCGTCGCACTCTTCCCAGCTTCCCGGGATAGAGAACTTATTCAATCTGACTCTGAATTACCGTCAGGATGCTGACATTGAAGTGCCTTATGGGTCCATCGTAGCAGCAGAGGGCGAGGAGGACTTTGTGCCACCCAGCAAAAACAAGCTGATCTGCTGGATCGTGAGCAACTGGAACCAGGACCACGTACGGGTGAAGTACTATAATGAGCTGTACAAACACATTGAAGTTCACGCGTATGGACAAGCCTTCGGGGAGTACATCTCTGACCAAGACTACTTCCCCACCATCGCCAGTTGCAAGTTCTACCTGGCTTTCGAGAACTCCATCCACAAGGACTACATCACTGAGAAACTGTACAACCCACTCTCTGTGGGGACAGTGCCAGTAGTTCTCGGCCCGCCCAGGCAGAACTACGAGAACTTTATCCAGGGAGACGCCTTCATCCACGTGGACGACTTCACCTCGCCCAAGGAGCTGGCCGATTACCTGCTGCTGCTGGACAAGAACGAGGAAATGTACCTCAGGTACTTTGAGTGGCGGCGACACTTTAAAGTAAAGAAGGCCTATTTCTGGGCAGAGCACACATGCCTGGCATGTGATTACCTGCGTAGGCACAAGGAGTACAAAGCATTCAATAACCTTGACAAGTGGTACTGGGGTGGATAGTGCTTTGAAGGGCTGTGCAGTGCTTGTTATGTCGTTGGAGGCAGTGCTTTAAGATTTTTGTCCTTCGGTTGACTTGAAGGTTCATTACTGTTCTGTCCAGAGCAGCCAAATGGAGTTTTTCTATTGGTTGAGTGGCCCAATGAGTCGTCCAGCTTTTGTTTTCTTTTGCTCTTTATTTGCAAGTGAATTTTTGCTAAGCCTTAATTTGCCTTTTTAAGTTACTCATTTATTATTTATTTTTTATAAATTCCAAATGCACTACATTTCTAATTGTTATTTCAACCCATGTGTTGCTTAACATGACCACATTTGCTGCTATTTTTACGTTTCGGTTCTATTATTAGTACGATTGCTTAACTGTATGAATGTTCCTGTATGACAGATAACATTCATGATGCAAGGTTGCGTTTTTTTTCTTTGAATATCACCTTTTCATGAAGTGGCACACGGTATGCATCGGGGAAAGTGTTGGCTCGAGAAGGAGACTGATGTAGGAGTGAAAATATTTATGTAATATTTATTCAAGTGAGGCATTACATGGTAAAACAATCTCATCTGTGCTAGTGATGCAGTCACCTATGCAGTGTTTACTGAACTCAAATGTGAAAGTAGTTCAACAGCGTCATGTACATTGTGTATTTTGGGGATTATGTAGCTGTCATTTACTTTTTTTAATATTTTTATAAGTTTGCATTTACTGCTGATCCAACTGGTACCTATCTTTACATATGTACAGTAACACAGACGGTCATCGTGTTACAGAGTTGTAGATGGCACATGCTCATCTTTACCGCGGTAGTCCTCTGACAGCAGATTCCGCTCTGCGAGAGGGAAGCTGCTATTTAATCATGTTGTGAATTGTTCATTGTCACAGACAGTGCATTTTGATCCCATGTAGATGATGATAGTACAGTACGGAGCTGTTGTATTGCAATATGAGACTCCCACACACCTCATTATGTTGCATTTTGCTTTGAAAAGTCTGCAATTTTGTCTGACTACAGTGTCAAGAAGGAGCACAAAATGAACACACAAGTGAATCATTGGATTAAGCTATTTTTCTGTGTACTGTACTCTCATCCCATAATGTGACCTTAACTACTGACACTGATATTTCTTTCAACTTTTTGCACCAGATGTTATCATAAATGTGAAAGACATGAAATGTTTTTGGTAACTACAAGACTATCCGTATTTCTGTCTGGGCTTCATCACACCTCTGTGCTGTTTGGAAGTTAAGCTTTTGCATGTGAAAGTTGTGTTTCTAGATATTTTTTTGTGTTTACACTCCTGTTTACAGCACTGCAAAACACACTCGGGATCACGCTACAGCACCAGACAGCTCAATATCTGTAGATATCGCGTCACTTTTACATGTCGTACGAACAGCTAATCCACTGAACAATGCATTTTAACAGCACTCAGCAGCTACTGACATGACGATTACATTTTTTACAGAAAGTACTGTGCAAAACCATGTCAACATTTTATGCAAGATGAGCCAGCGGCTACTTGGTCAAAGTCTCAAACGTGATGTAGGTTATCATTTTGATATTTCTTCACTGTCAAAGGGACCACTGATGTAAATTAGGATGAATTCAACTATTTTTCTTATGGAGTATGGTTCCAAATGCCATAGTGAAACCTGTATATAAACCTCATAGTGAACTGAAGCATCAATCGGATCAAACCAGCCCACTAACACAGATCATTCCTGTATGTGCAGCAGACCGAGGGAGCTTCAGTGGGTGTTTGCATTCATGAGGAAAAGAAACAATGTGTTGTATATATTTTTAATGTTCAGATCTCTTTATAACATGCAAGTGTTGTCGGGAAGTGAATGTGACTTTGCTGTACCTTCGTCAGTAACGCCTGGTGCTTCGAGAGGCTGTGAATCAAGGTGAAAGGAGAGAGACACTTGAAAAGGATAAATGACGTCAGAGACAATGCTTTCAGTGTTGTGAGGTGGATGCTTTCATCAGGGGAGGCAATTTTACATTCAAGAAGTTTTTTTTTTTCTATTTGTATTCAGTGGTAATCCTGTTGGCATGACCTAATTGAAAAAGTTGTGCCAAAATGCAGCAGAGATATAGCACTTTTATTCATGTGGAGTTGTGTGACTCACTGTGCTGGTCTTAGATGAGGCTATTGTGAGTTCAGAAAAACTGTCATCCAAGACCTCGGCATCTCCTCTCCCGCAGATTAACTATGAAACCGCCACTCATGGTTTCATACTGTACAGTCCAATCTCATGTGAAAACAAAGCTTTCTTGTCCAATGTGGTTGGTGACTTTAAGAAACAAAAGTTAATATTATTTCCAGTTTTTGTTCTCTGTGTGTTGTCCGTCCCTTTCATCCTCTTTCTTTCTCTTTTTTGCACAAAAACAAACACGGGGAGCTGTAGCTTCTCCGTCCTCCCCTCCTCTGTCTGAGTCTGTGAATGTGTCACAGCACTAGAGAGTGAATCAGGATGTCTCTGGATACTGAATGACCTGGCACTGATTTCGCTGGTGTCCTTAAAAAACACTTGAGTGGGATGAAATCTACGTGTGTGGTTTCTCCAGAAATGCTCACTTTTATTTTTATTTTTTTTTCCTGCCAGTGCACTGAAGTAATCAGTGAGTCAATCAGTACGAGTTTTTTTTGCCAAATCATTGTATTTTGCCAAATGTTGTGTTTTAACTGTAGATGTCTGATAGTGTGAAAAAGAAAAATAAAGATATGGACTAATGAGCAAACGTGAGTGGAACATGCGGTGCTTTTTGTGAAAGAGACGCTGGTTGATGATACAAAAGGAATGTGGCGACATTTTGGGACACTTACTCGCTCTCCTGCCAAAATCTCTTCGACTGTCATCTTTCATGATAAAATTCATTGCAAGAATCAAGCCTCAATCGAATAAAGCAGCACAAAAAGCAGTGCAACAACTTCTACACATAAAAAATGCGTCTTTAATCCCTCATAAAGCTGCTTCGACTTGTTTCCAGTATCTATGCTAAGCTAAGCTGAGCAGCTGCTGGCAGCATTTACTGTACAAACATTCCCAAAATGTCAAACTGCTTCTTTAATTTTCACATAAGTCTCGTCTTGTACTATCTTGAATTTTTTTTACAGGTTAGACAAATTTCTCGACACATTTTCTACACGACGCCACCTCACATGCGTTCTTGCATCTATATCAAATGTAATTTCCACAGTCGTTGCCCACACTGCTCCTCTACAGTGCCATGTAATGCAGGCGGAGGTATAAATAGCTATCCAAAAGCCTTGATAAGTGATTGATGAGAGGGAGGAGAGTGTTGTGGTGGTTACGCCTCGATCCCCCGGCTGTTGTTAGTTACCCCCGTATCCTCGCCAGCACTCTGGTATTTGCAGTCGTCTCCTTCCGCCACGCAGAGATGACACATCCTCGTCAAGTGCCCCCACTCGATGCCACGGGTCAAAGTGTGCGATAAGTGCGTGTGCTGCTGGGATCGGCAGTGCTAATAATCCATCCGTGTCAGTTGGGGATTAATGTGAAAGTTCAGGTGGCAGCGGGGGGATTGTCTCCCCGGTTTATAGATGTCAGGACAGTGCCTTGGAGAAGATCATTGTCCTCAGCAGCTGGTGTCACATTTGCTTGGTTGAATGCAACACAGGACATCAAGTCAGAGCTGCGTAAACGATAGTCTCAAAGTGTCCATATTAATGTCATTACAACAGCAGTGGAGTAAATGACAGATGATATAATTTATCACTGACTCTGCAAGTCCACCAAGCTTGAATGTGCAGTTTAGCATCTTTCAGCTCATTTATTTTTTATTTTTTGGTTTCCCAGCCTCTAACTTAGCTGCTTTGGTTCAATGTAACTGCTCTTCCAGAACATTTGGGTTGTTTTTGTCTTCGTAAAACTTCTACAATCCTGATGCACACTGCCTGCTCAGCACCTCACTGGAAAAGTTAGAAAACATATGCCAGCGGGAAACTGTTTGCTAACACGTTTTAGCAAACATTAGAACATTAGCTTTACAGGTGATAATGGTGCCAGCTTCTGTTTGCTTGGCAAAAAAAAAACCCACAAAAAAAGCTTTTTGCAGGTTTTTGCTGTCGAAAATTCTCGTTAAAAATGTGTCATCTGGTCTGTAAAGATGCCAGCAAACATTACACTATTTACCTCTTCTGGCATTTAAATGGAAAAAGTGAAACCCAGATTAGATTCCTGCCAAACTAATAAGTGCTGTTTTTCTTTTTTCTTTAGATCTTCCCAAAAATCAGATGCATTTACTGTTTAATGAAGTGTGTTTATTTATGCTGCACTGTTTATATGTTAGGAAGAGTTTCGCTGAGGATGAAGTTATTGTTCTTGGACAGAATTATTGAAAGCTGGAGTTAAAAAAAAAAAAAGCAATTCTTTCTGGGATCTGAGGCTGGCTGAGGTTTACTGAAGTTTGTTCCCGTCACAGTTATGTGAGAATTTCAATTGCAGGCTGTAAATAATTGATTGAAATTCTAGGTATAAACTTGAATGTTTTGCATTCTGCCCTGCTGCTGCTGTCACCCGAATGCAATCACTAACTTTGTCTACAGTTAATCCAAGTACCACAAACTCCATGATGCAGGAGTTGGAAGCGGAGAACATTTTAATGAGTTGTACATACCGAGGAGTAGACAATTTTCTCTCCTCTTTAGCGGAGCAGATCATATGTCTGGCTCTGTGACAGGTCTTGTCACCCACTCATACCATGACTCACTTTGGTGAGAACTGGGATGGGGGTGGCAGGCGGAGTTGGTGGAGGCATTACCCGGGCACTCTCAGGGCCTCCCTGAAGGGGTGTAAGGTTTTGCTAGATTGTAGACTTAGTAGATTGTATCTCCTCGCCCCTGCTGCCCCCTATGTGGCTATCCTGTTCTGTTGAATATACCGTGTTGAAAGCAAGCTCTCCACGTCGCAGAAGACCACAGAGGCTTGCTCAAAGGGATGGGTTTGTGTGAGTCCTCTTATTAACTACTAGAGCCGCCCCTCATCTCAACCCTAATGGATCCCACTTATGCTGTCATCACCATGCCAACCAGCTGTCAGCTTTGGTGCAGCGAGGCTTTTGTGCTTTGGAGAGATGCAACTGTGTCGTGTTGATCTGTCTCAGCATACAACAAGTCACCACCTCAAAGGAGCCACCAAAGTAATGCTTCTCTTCTTCTCGGAGATCATTTGATTAAAGGGAAAAAACAGCCACTGACACCTTATTGTAAAGCCTGAATACATTAAGATAAGAGGACACCCGAGTCCAGGTCAAATAAAGGCCTATTTATTGAGGCTAGACAGGCCGCATACGAAATCTGTTGGCAGCTGTTCACTACTTGACTTCAGAGGATTAAGCAGGCAAAAAGGAATATGCAAGATCAGCACGCCTTTTGCTCGGCGGAGTTGGCAATGTCTGGTGTAGAAGTTAATAATGGAAGATAGAAAGACCAGCACCTGTTAAATATCAGATGCAAATCAAAGCGGTTGTAATAAAATTACAGACATGCCAGCAGGAATGCAAATTGAATACTAAATACTGTACAGCAACCTCCGCTTCAGAATCTAGTGAATGACTCTGCCTGTTGACATGCAATTTATTTTTCATAATATGCCAACACACTCAAAGAGATGAGAGTTTTTGTTTGCTGGAGAATATAGGTCACCTCCACTCAGCTGCCTGGATGTCACATGACAACTGACATACAGTACTGTGTGGCAAAACAACAAAAGATTAGAAGCTTTTGCGAGGCATTGACTATATTTGTCCTACAGTTGGTTCTGGGTATATTTAAGGCCTTTGTGATTCACAGCCTCTGATCTGGACATCGGCAGGGAGTGAGGATTCAATATTTTAATCCAGCGTAAGAGATGACTCGCGTAATCCCGCAGATCTACCTACTTAGAAATATGAAGAACCTGTAGGAGGGCATGATTTTAAATCAAGAAATATTTCACAAAACCTTGCCCACACCTGAATTCCTGACATGATACGGTTATTTTTCGCTGAAAGCCTTGCATAACACACATCGGGTAGGTCAAAAATAACATAGCCTTACGTTATCCCTCAGAGGCTTGTAGGTACCACCTACATGCACTGCAGAACCGTGTTCCTACATCATCTGCCGCTCCAAAAATGGCTTACTTTTATTGCAAGCGGGTAATTCGAGATCGCTTTCTTTACAAGGAGCGGCACTCAAGTGAATGTAGAGCGAAGACGGAGTGAAAGAGAGTTCATGTACACAGAGCTGCATTCCTCTCAGCCTCATCACTGTCACTGACCTTCCTGTGTGTGGATACGAGGGATTAGGCCTGTGGGCAGGGCTGGTGGTCTTCCCGGGCTATTTTTATGAAGATGTCTGCCCCCCTTGATCCGTTTGGAAAACTGATATGAGCACATGTTCTGAAATTCAAATGTAATCAGTTATCTGTCAGTCAAAGAAAAACAGATGAATTTGAATATTTAACCATTTGGAAAACAAAGATGCCTGTTGTTTTTTTTGTTGTTTTTTAGACAGCCATACCTGTGGGCTCACTTAACTTGGTTGAACAAGACAAACATTTACACAGAGAAACACGAAACGCCTGAATTATAAATTCATTTGTGATGATCTGGGCTCAGCACCATTTGTTCCACAGCGACACACTCCCAATTGACTTTAAATGAAGTAACAGGAGTATCACTATTAGTAAGACGGTCGCCGTTTAAAGTGTCATTTCTGCTCCCTGCTCGTTTATTTCGCCGTGGATGGATTGAACACCCACCGGCCCGCAGCTTCCCCGTTCTGAAGTGCTGCCAAGGCGCTCTCAATAGCCACTGAGAGGTCCTGGCAATATAGTTCAGTACCTGGCAACCACAAAGCTGCTGGCACCTACCTCTCATAAGCCATCTGCAACTGCTTGTGTGTGTAGCAGGCGCTGACAAAGGCCACAAGTGTGTCCAGACATGTCACAGAAACCAAGTGGCCAACGCGCTCTGCTGTGGCCCCAATGTCCAAAGTGATATTAGGGAGAGGTAAAGATTTTGGATGCTTTGGCTCAAGTTTCATCATTAAGTGAACTGACTGTATTTATTAAAAAAACATTTAGGCGCTGACATTAGTGACCTAGTAGGCTGTATGGTCCCCCAATGATAACCTTCTTGACCTAAAGTTGCCATTTCCTACAATGATTAAACCAGTTCAAGCCTTTGTGCACCATCAGCTTCCTTAAAAGGTGCAGAATGATGCAGTGGAGTATGTCCATTCTCCCCAGAGATTACCGCTAATAAGAGGGCCTGTATTTATAGAAGAGCCCCCCAGTGGATACCCCATAATCCTGCCTGACCCCTTTTCATCCCTGCTCCAGCCCAGTGTCCGCAGTCCCCGGCTTCAGCCTCATCCTCACCCCACATCAGCTGAGGTAGAGACTTGTTTAAAACGACACTGCTTTTTTTTCAGTTTTTCGCAAAGAAAGGGGGAAAAAAACAGCTTGGCCTCTTTGCTTGCTTGATGAGAGGGAGAAGGAATTGCCTGGACTATTACAGGGCATTTTCAATCTTTTCTGTTCTTCCCTATTGTCCAATTTTTCTCCTCCTGCTCTCTCTGACCCGCAGCTAAGAAAAGCAAACAATGTCTACCAGCGAGCGCTTCGACTGCCATTACTGCAAAGACTCCCTGCTGGGGAAGAAGTACATAATGAAAGAGGACACACAGTACTGCACTAAGTGCTATGAAAACCTGTTTGCTAACTGCTGCGAGGGCTGCTCTTCATCAATTGGCTGTAACTCTAAGGTAAGGAAGCATCAGTGTTCTCCAGAAAGGAGTAGCTTCCGCCTCAGTAGTGTGAGAAATAAGACTGTAATTACTACAATGCTGACGGTTTTTATAAGAGATCAGAAGATGAGTAACATGTTGATGCATTTTATTTTTATAGCTGCTCTTAAATGAATTCTAAATTAATCTTACAGAATGTTAGCAAATGTTTGAAATATTTAAAAGCTATTAATATTGGCAGGACCTGTCCTATAAGGAACGCCACTGGCATGAGCAGTGCTTCAAATGTGCAAAGTGCAGCCGCTCTCTGGTGGAAAAGGCCTTTGCTGCCAAGGATGACTTGTTGCTCTGCACTGAGTGCTACGCTCATGATTACTCCTCCAAGTGCAGCACCTGCAAGAAAACCATCATGCCAGGTATGCAGGGATGGATGGGGATGAACAATGTTGCTTGAAAGGTAAAGCACAATATACTGGCACACTTGCTTTCATGACCTGCACATGTTACATATTAACTAAAAGCTTTATAGAAACATAAATGCTTCATTGGAATTGAAAGTTCAGCCTTGGCACTGGACAATGCTGACAAAACCATCCTCATGAAGTCTATTCAGGAGCTGTTTCAGGTGTTTTTTTATTTCACCCAAAGTCCAGAATAAACGTTTAATCTCTGATTTTAGTCAGTACATACTAACTCCATTACATTTGGCCAAATTCTAAGTGAAGAGGAACTGAAAGCTCTAGAATAGCTATTAAATGACAAAACTGCCATTTTCGACTTGCATTTGTTTACTGCTAATGTTTGTTCTAGTTATATGAGAGGATTGATACAATTTTTTTGGTCAGAGAGACAGTGAGCTTTGCAAAGTCAGCCTGACTATCTGTTGATAACCAAATTTGCCTATTCACACCTCTAAAAACCCCTAAGTTACATCTCTGTTGCAGTGGAATCGGGGAAAAAAACATATTTTCTAAAATGTTGAAGTATTAATGCATTAATAGATGACCATCTAATGAGTCTGGATTTAAACCTGATTGGTCGATTAAACCTCTAAACATCACTGGCTATTGTTACTGATCTTAGTTAATTAGATGGTATTCTGACATTTGTCCAAAGTGGCAGTTTGAGCAAAGTTGTTATTAAGATATTTATCATGTCAGTCAATTTGATATCTTTGGCCTATTGCTGAGCCCTCATGATGATGATGATGATGATGATGATGATGATGATGATGATGATGATGATGATGATGATGATGATGATGATGATGATGATGCATTTGAGAAAAATAACCTGAGATTTAAAGTTCTGTCTTGACCTTGAAACAAACTGCTCGGAGCAGATGGCGTTTTCTCAGCTGCCTCAGTTGGAGATGTTCAAATTTCCATTTTTTCCCTTTACACCTGATCTATTTCGTCCTTTACAGTTGAGATATTGAATGAAATTCAACAAATCAGTGATGAGAGCTGGTGAGCATAATGCCATTATAAGCACCAGGACAGCTACTAAATAAATATTTTGTCACCTGCTTGTATTTCCATGATCAAGGATGAACTTACAACCTTATAAGCTAAATGGACCAGAGGATATGGTCATGAAAATGTAAATTTGATCACAATTACAAGCTATATGGTGTAATAATTATGGAATTTGTATCGCATCTGATTATTTCGAGCACTGGAATGTCTTCTATTCCCAAAAGTCTCTCCATGATTATTTAGATTGTGTCATCCTCTCCCTACAGACGAGCAGGACTATTTTGGGATGCTCAGCATCTCTGTCATAGAGGTACCATATGCTGACTAAGCTGCTCTCGTCCCGTGTGCCAGGTTCCCGCAAAATGGAATACAAGGGGAACAGCTGGCATGAGACCTGCTTCCTGTGCCACCGCTGCCAGCAGCCAATAGGAACCAAGTCCTTCATCCCCAAAGACACCGGCTACTTCTGTGTTCCCTGCTTCGAGAAGCAGTTTGCTTACCAGTGCTGCGCTTGTAAGAAGGTAGGGTTACAGCTGAGTGATTTATATGTATTGACCACCGCAGTAAATCCTTCCCCCGGCTGTGGCATTTTAATGTTGCTCCTACTGCCACTGCATATCAAGAGGACTGACATTGTGTTGTGTCTTTTTCTCTTGCCTGTGTTTGTGTTTCCTCTAGGCCATCACAACAGGTGGAGTGACCTACCAAGACAAGCCCTGGCACCGCGAGTGTTTCCTATGCATTGGCTGCAGAAAGCAGCTGTCAGGCCAGCGCTTCACCTCCAGGGAAAGCTACCCCTACTGCCTCGAATGTTTCAGCAACCTGTATGCAAAGAAGTGCGTGGGCTGCACCAAAGCCATCACCAGTGAGTCACCGGCTACCATCATGTTTTCATTCACTCTGACACCATCACTTCTTCATATATAAGACATTTGTGTTTGAGTAAGAACTTGCAGGTAAACGAGGTCAAGAGTTCACCTTTTACTGTTGGGTGTTTGTTTGGTGTGTGCAGGTCTGGCCGGGGCCAAGTACATCTCCTTCGAGGAACGCCAGTGGCACAGTGAGTGTTTCACCTGCATGCAGTGCTCCGTGTCACTGGTGGGACGCGGATTTCTCACCCAGCGCGACAACATTTTGTGCACTGACTGCGGGAGGGAGAAGTAACCTTTTCATGGAAGGATCACAGCTTCCTCTGAATGACAACAACAGCGCTTATTCTGATAAAAATACTGTGGCTCCATTAATATTCCCTGTTAGCATGCCTGACACAAAATTAAACTCTGAATGTCAAATGCTTATCTTTGAGTTATAAATGACTGTGTTATTTCCATAAAGACAAACATCTATCTTTTTTTAATAAGTTAGGTTGTCGAATGTGCTACTGTTGATGAATGTTTTTCTTGTGTCCTGAAATGAAAAATCTTTTTTTTGTTGTTTTTTTTCTCCTCACTCATTTATTTTTGACAAAGATATTTATTAATAATATTAGTCAGTTCGATGTTTTTTTTCCCTTTCTGATCAGCAAAAAACTTCCTTGCAACAACAGACTAAATATATTTAGGTTTTGAACTGATGATTGAGCAATTTGTGGATGTCACTTTAGCTTGAATTTTTCACTATTTTTATATGTTATATGGTAGAAAGGATTAGCTGAGGAAGTTACCAGTTGTTCAATGCTGAAAAGAATTGTTAGGTGGAGCCCTAAAAAGCACACTGTGTTATTGCCAATCAGCTGGGCGGGGATATAAGGAGGGATCTCCCAACTGCTCAGTTGGTTGTGGGTAGGTGACCTGGAAGGTTTGACACCATCAGTCAGCCTTCCTCTGGGAACTTAATTGTTTTTGTGTTGTGTCAGGGCACAGAACTCAGCACTTCTTTACTTTTGTTCTGGGGAATGTTTTTCTTTTAAGGGGTTTCATTTTTGTTTGGTCTATCACCTTGGTAGATTTTAGTGTGGGATAGTGGTATTCAACCACACACTATCCTCTTTTAGACCACAGAATCCTGTTTTCAGTTTGTGCAGTTTTTTGCTAGTTTCACCCATTATCAACCTTGGTTCATTTAGTTTGGTCTGAGACAAGGGGGTGAAACGTAACAGTAGGTTATAAGTGTCAAAAGGTAACATCCACATGATCACCGAGACCCAAAGTTTGCCAGCAAAAACATGCATCGCAATAATATTTGCCATCTCACCTGTCAGTGGTTTTAATGTTGTGGTGTGCTGCTGTATGCTTACTGCACATTGGTGATGCCTACAAAAATGTACTTGTACTGAAGCTTGTTTGAATAAATATTTTTCTAGCCCTGCTTTCCTTCATCTTGATCTGTCTTTTTTCTGCTCCAATAATGCCAGCCAGAGGAGGCCACTTTATATTTATCTGAAACTCCTCAGGGATAACAGAGACTCAAAGTTCAGAGTAACAAATATAGCTGTGATTGTAGCTTTGAAATGTAGATCTTTTTATTACCACAATATTCCCTCAGAGCCATCCTTTAGACAATCATTGGTGTAAAGCAAACCGCTGCTATGCTTCTGTTGCCTCATGACCTCGTGTACGTTGTAAACAAGCTTACAGAGACCATATATAGTTTGAGCTGCAGATGACTTGCTTTCCTCCTTGTCCATTACACACTGACCAAAGCCACCACTTTAGTCCTTGCACATACTACATATGGATATATAGTGCATGTGTACAAGTGACCATAACTGCAGCCACCTCAAAAAATCCATCATCTTTGTTTTGATACTTGTAGAGAAGTCGTTTTTCTTGGTGCGGCTGCTGGAAGAGTTGTGCAAGTGTCCTCACATGGCAGGATGAGCACTGTAAAATGCTGACATAGATTTCCTGTCAGTACACAGTCACACGGGGGAGGTGAAGCTACTTTACACTTCATAAACTTTGTGGAGGAATCAGAGGAAGGTTGAACAGCAGAGAGGTAGGGACGTCTTATTGTACATTTTTCACAGGAAAAGAACTGCAGCTTTGATTTAGTCGGACATGTTTTCTAAGGATTCTTCTTCACAGTGAAAAGACTTGGCATTAAAGAACTCCCTTCCTCCCCGCGTGCCGGTGAATTATTACTCGACTTGAGCTGCGTTTGCCTTTTTTACCTTTGCATATCCAACATCCATACATTTCTGAAATGGCTTTTAAAGCATTCACACTAGAACAAGTCTTTGAAAAGCTAGCAGCCTCGAAAGAGAGGGACAAATCCAGCATCCAGTGTGTCGAGTGTTATGACCGAAATGTGTATATAGGGACCAAAGACGCAACAGTCCAGCACCTCTTTCTTACCCTTGGTACACATGGAGACCAGAGCAAAACTAGAGAAGGTAGGGCAAGAAAACTAGGCTCAAGCAGCTCGGTAACCCAACTGAGGGCAGTTCCACTTTTCAACCATCTGCTGGTCCTGTGGGACCGGTGCGTTACTGCCCTCAACATGTTCTCCTTGGAGCCTGTTCCTGCTCTGAAGAAAATCCAGCATGTGTCTTTGTTTGAACTGTGCGAATCGTCACTGGCAGCGCAGGCAGCATGTGTGGAGATGGTGACGTCCTCCAGCCGCCGGAAAGTGATCCGGATCCATGCGGTGGGAGTTGACAGGTGGGAGGTCGTAAAGGAAGTCCCTCTGCTCCAAGACCCTGTGGCTTTGGCAGTAGATGGTACAAGTCTGTGCATTGCCACCAGCGACAGGTATCTCCTGTGCGACATCCAGACTGGGAGCACTGAGGAGCTTTTTCCTCATCAGCACAGCAGGCAGCATGCCATCGTCACCTCAGTGGGTCGAGGGGAGTTCCTCCTGAACGGCCCCGGATTTTTGGGTGAGAGCTGCCGAAATGTTCTACATGCTTAACCCTGTTGTTGCCCTGTGGGTCAAATCGACTTCTTTTAAAGTGTGAAAATGTGGAAAAAATATCTGTCTTCACAGTGACAACAATGATGTCCATATTTTCAACATTTTGAGGAATTTTTTTTAGCATTTTTGGTGGGGGGAAAAATGTAAAATAAAAGTTCATAAAGAAAACATAAGAAATTTTACTGATATATGTAATCACTAGATATTTAGGATTTTTTTGGGAAGATTTTTCTCATTTTTTGAAAATATTTACACAAATGTTCTTGCCAAATTTGGGGGATTTAAAAAAAAAAAAAAACTTAAGAGAATTTTTTAAAGGAATTATTGGAATTTTCTGAAGTTTTTGCAAATTTTCAGAAATTTGAGAATTTTTTTTGCTGAGTTTTTTGCAAATTTTTTTTCAGACAAGGAAACAGTATTTTATTTGGTGCCCGTAAATGCAACAGGAGGGTTAACACAGACTTCATATGTTATACGCTTAGCTTCCAAAGCAGTTATAGATTTAATCATTTCATATCACTCAGCCAGAGGATATTTGTTTTGCCAAGATATCGTTTCTCCATCCTCGTCCCTCAGGCATGTTTGTGATGAAGACGGGGATATGCCAGCGCCCTCCCCTGCAGTGGCCTCAGGAGGTGCTGGCAGCCGGAGTATGTTTCCCTTACATCCTAACCCTGCAGCCCCAAATGCTGTCTGTCTACAGCATGTTAGATCAGCAGCACAAACAGACTGTGAGTCTCAGCGGAGCAAAGGGTCTGATTTCCACATCAGGTAAACCAGGCAACATCGATTCATCAACTCATGCAGGCAGATCGTACACCTCCAGCCTGACAAATTGTGTGTTTTGTGTTTTATTTAAAAAGACGTCACCGTGTTTGTTTCAGTTTGTACTAATTCAGTCAATCATTCTTGCACCTACCAACACACTGCAAACCAAAAACAAATCTCTCCTTCAAGACGGCGCATTAGTGTTCACGGAGAGAGACGTTTTCTGCCTGAGCCTGGTGCCATTCGAAGAGCAAATCCAAGCACTTGTAGGACATGAGAAAGTGGAGGAGGCCTTATTGCTGCTGGATGGAGTTCAAAGCCATCGTCCACTTGAGTCATACAAGGTGAAATTTGATTTACGGACTCACTGCAGGATGGAAACATGCCCCTGCTTTGAAATCTAAGTTCGCTGTTACATGCTTTGGCTAAACTAAACTTCAAACCAACTTTTTATTCAAGACTTTTTCTCTGTTGTCTGTTTTTGTAATGCAATATTTAGGGCTGCATAGATTTCATGTATTCTACTGATGTGCAGATAATATGCATGCAATACAAACCCAGCTGGCATTGCATCATAGTGTGGTTTGAATTTAATATTTCGTCGCTGCAGAACAGATTGTCTCAGGATATCAAGCCCACGTCAGTGTGAGTGCATTGTAGGTGTATTCCAGTTGGATGAATGCAACTGAGGACAGCAGATGGTGTCTGAAATTGAGCGAAATCTGTGTCATGGCTCAGGATGCAGGTTAAAGATGAAGATATCAGCATTAACACATTTATTAATCACAGTGATTTTTTTTATCCTTTGTATGGTTTTGTACTGTTTATGTAACATATTGCCCTCAATATACAGTCAGAAAGTAATCTGCCCCAATTATTTCACTTCACATATTGCCACATTAAATATGGTCCTGCAATGTGTGCCTGTTTTTTTTTGAAAGATTTTTTTATTTTTTTACTGGCAGGAGCTGCAGAAGGCCATCACTTGCCTGGCTGGATTTGCTCATTTTTACCGGGAGGATTTTTCTGAGGCCAGAGATTTATTCATGTGAGAGTAAAACCCCCCCTCACACGACACTCTTTATTCAAAAACATGTAAAATAAATCTCAGAGAGCTGCACAGTAGCTGTATGAGAAATGTGTCTTTTGGGCTGAATTCTACACCGAGAGTCTAACACAAATCAATACTCATTACCCACTCTGAGCAGTAAAGGTGAGCTGGACCCCAGAGAAATCATCCGCCTCTATCCTGGCATGCAGTTGTGTCTCGGCGAGGACTTTCAATCTCATCTTGATCAAGTGAACAAGGGCAGGGATCTCCAGGTGCTCTGGCAGGACGACAGAAACACATTTCATCATTACCTGGCCTTCCTGGGAGACTTTCTCAGAGCAGTCAGAGGCACAGAGCAAGGCCTAAAGTGCAGTAAGGAAGTGGACGGCGCCCTCCTGAGGCTGTATGTAGAACTGGGAGACACTGAGAATCTACTGCAGCTTGTGGATTCTCCTAATGAGTGCAGCCTGGATCAGTGCGTCCCTGTTCTGGAGCAACACAACAGGTGAAAATAAAGGATTATTTTTTTCACAGATGACTTGCAATCACACTTATGAATCAGGACTTTTGTTTGAAAGTGTCTCAAACAATTCAGAGCACAATTTCTGCCATTTGACTTATTTTCTCTTCAGATTTTTTGCATTAGGTTTCCTCTACGAGAGCCATGGGTTGCAAAATGATGCACTAAAGGTAGTATTCTCCCAAACATCACACAAAACTATGCAAACTTTGCGTCTAAAAGTAGTGTCTGAGCTTGTTGCATTCTTCCAGACCTGGGTGAAGATTACAGATGGCTTCCACAAAGACTCTTCCTGCTCAGATGTGTATGGACACATAGTGAGGACTCTGAGTCAGCTGGAAGACAAAGACACTGTGTGGGCATTTGCAGACTGGACTCTGCAAAGAAACCAGGAGGTACATTTTTTACAGACCTTAAGGTCTCAACTAAACTGCAGAGGGCAGAGTTGCTCAGTATAACTATATGCAACAGATCCAAACACATTCTACTAAACTGCCTCACTTATGAGCCTAATTTTGTCTTTTAATTAAACAGTTTTTCTTTATTTGATTAAGATAGGGGTGCAGATTTTCACCAAGCGTCCTCCGGATGATCAATTTGAGACACAAAACATCCTCACTTTCTTGGAGAAGTATCCCCTGGCATTGCTTTCATATCTTGAGTTTTTAATCCATGATTTGAATAGCGAGGTGGGTACAGCAGCAGCTACTTAATCTAATAGCCTTTATTAAATGCTCAGAGATAGAATTGACGTCATTTGCCCCCAGGAGGAGAGGTATCACAACCGTCTGGCCGTGGCATATGTTAATCAGACGCTGCAAGAGGAAGAGGAAACAAAGTCGGATGCGAGGGAGACCAGAGGGAAGTTGCAGCAGATGCTATGGGATTCCGAATTCTATGACATCTCCACTGTGTATGGTGAGTGCACATTTTGAAAGAAAATTACAGAATCATCAACACTGCTAGAGTAAAAGTCTTGATGGTTTTTTTTTCTCATTGCAGACAGAGTGAAGTCAACAACCCTGCACCCGGAGAAAGCCATTCTCCTCGGCAGGGCTGGTGAACACTCCACAGCACTGCAGCTGCTTGTTCATGAGGAGAAAGACCTCCAGGCTGCAGAGGTCTTCTGCTGCAGGGCGGCTCAGGGCCGAGGCACACACTTCAGACAGGTCCTGCTGCTGAACCTGCTCCAGATCTACCTGAGCTCTGAGGCTCTCACAGGCGCTGCCGTGGATCTGCTCAACAGTCACCCTCAGCTGTTTGCATTGGAGAAGGTGATCCAGCTGCTCCCTGAATCCTGGTCTGTTCAGCTGGTGTCCCCGTTCATAGTTGGATCTCTGAGGAAAACCTTCCACCAGAGGCAGATGGCGAGGGTGCAAAAGGCTTTGGCCCAGGCCGAGCTCTTAAGGCACAAGGTCATGTGGGTGAGTTTAATGACATATTTTTGTGCACATTTTTTTACACTGCAGTGAAAATTGCATGTATTTTTGCCTCCATTTTATGATCACTGTTGTTTTGCTCTCTCCTCTGCAGATGCAGGCTTCCCAAACAAAGTTCAGGGTGGGAAAGGAGCAGAAGTGTAGTGTTTGTCAGAGAAACCTTGTGGGTCCACAGTTTGTCCGTAACCTGCAAGGTGAGCTGATGCACACAAGCTGCACTGGCTACTCTGCATCGTAAAGACATTGATACACCAGACTGTTTCCTGTTTTTGCACTAGTATGTGTCTCTGCACTGTTGAGAATCATTTTTACTGGATAAGTATCTGCTTTCTACCTGATCATTTTTCTAGATTAGACTGGGCCATCGATGTAAACTTTGTACAAGGATTCAATTCATGGACATTGGAACACACACATTCTCTAATTAGATAAAAGAAAATGCATTGTGTAAATAAATGGTTTGAAAATGCAAAAGAGCAAGCAGTGCATTTTTTTGAAGGCGGCATGTTTGAGCCATTTCCTCGAGACTGGAGACAGCAATAGCCATAAAGTGAACTGTGGAGGACACTCGTGTGTATATTTTCACTGATCAGACGGTGCTTTTCTGCATGGAAACCACGTGTGGTCAACCTGATGACCAGAGAGAATTTGACCATCTTCCAATGCTGTATATATACATCCCTGCCATCATGGTTTGCACTGTGTATATTTGTCTGCATAAAGCAGGAAATAGAAAGTCAACACCTGCACGTGAGGCATTTTTATATTGAGCCCATGCATTAATATACATTTATGACCGCCCAAAATAAAAATCACAATTACAGGTTTAAAATGAAACGCAAACAAGTAAAGGAAATGCAGAGTTTTGGGTCATTTATTTCATAAACTAATTTTACAAGCAACCACATGACATGTCGGTGCTGTGTATGGAAGATGAAATCAGCGGCTAGTTTACCAACATCAACCCTGTATCATTAGGCATCATAGATTTGGATCCCAAATAATAACACACAAACTCCACTGTGTCCACATGGACACTGTGGAATCTTATGAATAAACTGGAACACATATCATTAAGTCAGATGACACAATGATGTATTTGTCTATTTCTGCTGCAATTTTGTCATTAAGGCTAACCATAACTGTTCCTTTATCCTGATGCATTTTGAGACAAGAGCTAAGGAGACGCCTAAAGGAGCTGGAACGACAACTTGTACATTTGGCCGGACTGCTTGTAAGGATTTTGGCTGGGGGTGACTCACTAATTGCAATGCAGATAAATATTGAATAAATATGTTGGAAGGGATTAGGCCTATCTTTCTTCTATTCCCCCTGCAAGAGTTCTTCAGTTTTTCTCTCCTAATAAGGCTGTTGGGGGAGTTAATCATTGTTCTCGTAGAGCATCTGAGGATTGTGGTCATTTAATGTTCCACAATCTTATGAAACAGGATTAGGGGACACACAAAGGATACCCTTGACTTGAGCCTTAACTTGAAATTTGTCACTTTGAGCGGATAAATTTAACCTCTGACTCATATGAGTAAAGTGGCTCACAAGACCCACAAAAACCATATTTCCAGCTTCTTTTGCTTTCATGTGGTTGCAGGAAAATTGCCACGTCCACTCCTCCATATCGGCTCCTTGTAATTTTGATAATCTGGGCATTTAATTTTAATCTGCTGCTAAGTCATTTTAAGCACTCCTGGGTGGACAGCTGAAAGGTACCAGCGCAGAGGACAACATAAAGCATCAGCTCGTTTATATACTCGCTTTAAGTCATGAAGGAGGCTCTTAGAGTTCCTGTTGACTTGTTGCTGCTCTGTGACTGGCTGATCTTTGGGCTGTGCCTGATGACCACTGGCTGCACCCACGGCCAAGGCTATGTCCACTCCTTCCTTCTCACGATATTCTCGGGGAGTGTTGATGTTGTTTTGAACACTTGTGGTCATGCTGCACCTCAAAAATGCCTTTCTCACCTTTGATGTTGACCAACAGCCGCAAGCAACCAAAAGGTAAAAATATACAGACGCAAATACAAACTTGCTCACACAAAATAGGAGGATTTGGTGCATTTAGAGATCTCTCTTAATGCAGGAGAAGATGGTGAACTCAGCAGTGTTTGTTGATGTGAACGCTGTGACCTTGGATGGCAGCAGGGTGCTGAAGGGCTCTGCAGGGTGCTGACCAGATGGTCATACATATAAGGGGAGTGGACTGGGTGCAAAAATCAACAGTTATGGAGGAAAGTATGGTGAGTACCCAGACGTTGGTCTCCCATTATAAATACCCGTGCAGCCACAGAGTCAGCACTCAGAGGGGAAGCTAGAACATTTTCTTCCTGTGCTTTTCTAAATTTAAGGCCAGCAATGTCTGCTGTCTGGACTGTAGGATGCAACTGTGTGTATGTTAACACAGTTTTGTTTTGGACTGACAAAGAATAATAAAGAAATTGAAATAAAGTTCTGTTTGGGGTCATTTTACATTCCAAAAGCATAGCAATGTTAAAAACCGGGCTCTATTTGGGGCCTCAGACTTCATGGGGATTTTTAATATGTATATACTATATGATTGGTGCAGACTGCATTTGTTTGTTTGAGAAAAAGATGGCTGACCCCCTTCCTGTCCATGTGCCAAATCCCAAAATAAGTCTGTAAAGATTTTTGTTCCTCAAAGAACATGAAGTTGGCTCTGAGTGATTTTTGTTTTGTTCGTTTTTTTTGTTTTGTACAAAATAACTGCATCATGATAGTTGCAGACTGGTTAATTTCCTTTTTGGGGTGATAACAGTGCTTTGTGGCAGCTCCTGTGTTTTTGTAGCCTTCATCAAATGCACAAGCTTAAGTCGTCACAAAGGAAGAGATTAGTACTTTAATGCTTTTCTACATAATAGGTTTTATTGAGATGAAAAGATATTTAATAGAAAACAGTTGTGATTATATAGCAACCAACCTTTTGATGAGTAAGAAAAGCCAGTGTCAATAAAGAACTTTACAAGAATTTATTTTAATATTTAATGCCTTTCAGTTAGAAAATGTCATTAAAATGCACGAATATATATATATATGTATATATATATATATATATATATATATATATATATATATATATATATATATATATATATATATATATATGTATGTATGGTATGGCATGCCGTTTAGGAAATTATATATATAATGAAAGTCGATATATATATAATGAAAGTCGATATATATATAATGAAACTTGATATATATATAATGAAACTCGATATATATATAATGAAACTTGATATATATATAATGAAAGTTGATATATATATATAATGAAACTTGATATATATATAATGAAAGTTGATATATATATATATATAATGAAAGTTGATATATATATAATGAAAGTTGATATATATATATAATGAAAGTCGATATATATATATATATAATGAAACTTGATATATATATAATGAAACTTGATATATATATAATGAAAGTTGATATATATATAATGAAAGTCGGAATATAGAATGTTCAGATTTTCATTCCATCTATTCAAAGTTTCATTCCATATATTCAGACTTTTTCCTACTGAGCCCTGGAAGGACATGACAAACAAAAACAGGAACCTGATTGGACATTTGCTCTTCAGATGAGCTCTTCTGTGATTATCTATCTATCTTCATGGTTGTCACAGGGAACGGCGACTACGTTTGAGAAAACAGGTAATTTTTAGAGATGTTTTGATTCTGAACACTGAACGTGTTAGCATTAGCTTAGCTACTTAGCTTCGACTACATTTGCATCCCTACATAGCTTAAAGGTTAAACAACTGCACCATATGTTGATGATAATGATAATATCTATGTTTATCTTTATAGCTGGTCTTAAGGCTAATTACGAGGCAGAGGTCAGCTGCTGCCTGGACACATCCATGATCACGCCACTGGTGGGACACAATCGTACTGGATTTCAGCTGAAGGCTGCTGTTCTGTCCAAACTGAGACATTTTTATTGTGACATACCCTCCACTGTTGTTAGCTTTTGATTCAATAATTTTTTTTGAGATGAGGAAATCACTATTGCATGTTTCTAGTTAAATACCCTACTTTTATGATATATCACTACAGCATGCACTTTTTATATTTTCCATCAATTTCACCCAAAAGTTGAATAACTATTTGTGAGCAGTGTATGTAGACACATAATAGAAGCACATTTCAATAATATATCTGCTGCAGTAGTGCAGTTTATCTACCTAGATTGGTGTAACAGTAAAAAAAAAAAACAATATATGCTACTGATGTTTCTGACTAAAATCTGCTTGAAAAGCACAACTGCTTATCTGTCAAAATGTGTGTAACAAAAGTGTGCACTGAACACTGAATAAAGTCTCTGTACATTATAGACAAAATTTGCATCTCTCATCACAAATTTCTGTTTATTCACCCAAAGTGCATGAGTAAAATACAAAACAGGTGAAGTACTAAAAAAGATTTATTTTCTAGAAAAGCCAATAGTCAACAATGCAGTTTAATTCTGGGACAGTTGCTCCAGCACCGACACCATGCGTCCCATCAGTGCAACCAAGGTTTTCATTCATCTTCTGGATGTTCTGGAGCATGGCAGAGGTCACGTCTTGGTGTCTTCCGATCTGTTCCAAGAACCGTTCCTCTGACCTCTCCAGATACTGCAGAGGATCCACAGCAGCTTCCTGGTTCCCTTTTCCTGCATAAAAGCATCCAAAAAGTATTAGTTGTCAGTAATTATTTTCTATTTTCATAAACACAGTTAACTTAAAGTAAATGTTCTATTTTGTGATTTTAGGATGGGTCAAAAGATAACATACTGATCATGTTGATGTCTGCATAGTCTAAACAGATCTTACTTGATTTGGTCTGTAGAGAGGAGGACAGCGTGGAGGAGCTGCAGGACGGAACCAGTTAAGCTGCAGACTAGTGCTCCTGGTAACTGGACCTCATCATCCAAGGCCGACAACTAAATAAAATGAACAAGACATGCTGTTGATAGCATCTGTAATACAAATGATTTTATCCATTAACTGATTTATTGCTTTGTCCATACAATGTTAGAAAGTGTTACAAATAATACCTGTAATAATTTCCAACAGTGATAAATGCCTTGTTTTATTTTACAACAAAAAACACCAAAAGCATCTGTGTATAAGAAATCAGTGCATTGGATTTCCACATCTGCAAAGCTAGAAAATCACACATCAGAATTTTACCTTGAAATTATGAAAATAGCTGCAGATTACCAGTACTCTTTACTTCATTGTGTTAACTTGATCATTTGAATCAGTTTTTTAGACTTGTATTACTGATACGAAACATAATCAACACATAAATTAAAATGTGTTCGCAAAGAGTTCACTGGTTCTTCAAGGAAAATTTCAATGATAACCATATAGTTCAGTAATATGATTAATGGGTCATTGTGTAACAGCGTGGGAGGTTCTGAATACAGGTCTTGGACTGAAATATTGCTGCTGCTTTCCTCCGGTTTTATAAGGAGTTGTTTCATAGCTTGTTAGCTTACCAGCGGCTAACTGGCTGGCAAACAATAGTTCAACGCCAACCTCTAATCACTGATCCGGTGTCCGGACCGCGTTAGCTGGCGGAACGTTCATAATACTGATGTGGGACTGTTGTAGCTAGCGTATTCATAGTAGGATAACAGCAGGATGTTGGAGAAATAAAACTTACCATTATCAGGATCGCTGGTCTGCATGGCAGATTCTTAGCGCATCGCACTGCTTGAATGTCTGTGTATTTCAGGCCGATTTCAAAATAAAACTCAATAAAATTCTCGTCCGGGTGAGTGTCCTTCATTGTCGCTTCGCCATACGGACATGTCCCTTCCGGGGCTCGGTAGGAAAAAAAGATTTGATATATATATATAATGAAAGTTGATATATATATAATGAAAGTCGATATATATATATATAATGAAACTTGATATATATATAATGAAAGTTGATATATATATAATGAAAGTCGATATATATATATAATGAAAGTTGATATATATATATAATGAAAGTTGATATATATATAATGAAAGTCGATATATATATATATATATATATATATATATATATATATATCAAGTTTCATTATATATATATCAAGTTTCATTATATATATATCGACTTTCATTATATATATATATCAAGTTTCATTATATATATATCGACTTTCATTATATATATATCAACTTTCATTATATATATATCAAGTTTCGTTATATATATATCGACTTTCATTATATATATATCAACTTTCATTATATATATATCAAGTTTCATTATATATATAATTTCCTAAACGGCATGCCATAGGCATGCCATATGTATGTATATATACATATATATATATATATATATATATATATACATATACATACACATATACATATACATATATACTTCACTTTAGTACCAACTCTTAAAAAGGCTACGAGGCAATACTCTGGTCGGACACATGTTGAAACCAATGAGAGATGCGCTTTCCAAGCTTATCCAATTTAAAATACTTAATCGACTATACTGGACACCGGTAAGGCTTCATAAGGCAAAAATTAGTTTATCCAATATGTGTTGGAGATGTCATTCTGACCCAGGTGATATGATCCATATGTTTCTCTCTTGTCCAAAACTGTCAGGTTATTGGAACAAAGTAATGGAAAAGTTATGCTATTGTTTGAAAACAAAAATTGTCTTGACCCCTCAGCTTTGTCTTTTGAATAACTTGGACTCTTCCACTGGTTTAAGAGGAAAAAAGGTTCTCTGGCTGAAGACTGCCCTGACCACAGCCAAAAGGGTGATTCTAAGACATTGGAAAGGACAAAATGATCCTACTTTTTCGGAATGGCTCAGCGCATTATCAGAGACTGCCTCATACGAACGTCTAATATATAAAATAAATGGACAAATTGATATTTTTGAAGAGATTTGGGAACCGTTTCTATCTAATTGTAAAGAATCCTAACTTTGACCAGAGGTAATATTTTGGGTGCCTTTCTTTTTCTTTTCTTTTCTTTATGATTGTTCCATTATGACTGGCCGTGGGGTTGGGGGTTCCGGGTTTTGGGATGAAAAGTAAGAAAATGTTTCCTTCCTTATTGTATTACTTAGAAGATACCGCACTGGTTGCATATATTTATTCTAATTTTGTAATACTGCTTTTCTGTAACTTGCAACATTTTGCTGTGAAGGAATAAATAAATATAATACTGAAGAAAAAAAAAGGCTACGAGGCACACAACGCCTCAGGATTATGAAAACTGAAGCAGGTAGCTCACTAAACAAAGCTTATGGGGAAAATGAATATACAATTCTTCTGTGTGCATCATGCATCATATTTATAGTCAAAGCCACAAATTACTGTATCATGTCCCTTATGACGCATTTTTCAGTCCCAGTGGTTGCCGAGAGACAAGGAGAATCTCAATTTGTAGCCATTTTGGCAGCAATAATGGTAAGGTAGCAGAAAACCTAAGCGATTGAACTTTAATTCCCACTTTCCCCAGCAAAAACTAATTCTGTAGATATAGCTGAGCAAGGATGGGAATAAATAGCCAAAGAGGATGATCAAAACATGGCTTTTTTTAAACTCCTAAGGCAACACTCCCATTTCATGGCTTGCTACCTTGGGGTTTGGCAGAATGCCACTGGGAGAAATGTGTAGGGTGGCTCAGTGGAGACACAGGGAGCCGAGACAGCGACCACAGACACCCACCCTGCCCTGCTGCACTCAGCCATGGGTTATATACATCCTGCTGAATGGGAGAGTGAAACCAACTCTACCATGCTAATATCGTCTCTTCTTGTCTCTTTCAGTGAATAAAACTGTTTTCTTGATGCAATATGTGAAGGGAGACACGATGTATCTCAATTTTCTACATAACTGCTACTTTCAGATGATTATCTTTGCTGAAAAAAACATTAGTTATTTGCCTCCAGGTAATTAGTTTATGCAAGACATGAATTATATCATTATATGAATGGGTAAAATGTTTAGGGACTGCATTAAATTATTAGGAGGAAGAACGTGTTCAAGCTTTATTTAGAAACAGTTCTACTAATGTTTTCAGTGATAAGTTTTCTTTTTGTTCGTAGAATGTTTTTCGTAAAGGTAGAATAACTAAAAATATTCTAATTATGTTTGGTGATAATATTTTCAGACCAAAACTTGTTACAATGACAGCGTCCGTCCTTTTTTGTCATGTAACACCGTGGAACTTTGTGGGAACGTTTTATAGGATCTACGATGTGTTCCCTCCCTTATTTACACATCTAGCTGATACACAAGAACATTGGCATTCATTCAGAACTGTTTTTCTGTCCAAGTGGCAAACGTAAATCCATTATTGATTTTGTTTAATCTTTGTTTTTGGTCTCTACCACCTCCTCATTGATTTTGTTGCTTCTCATGTTACAAACATGGTAAATGGTAAATGGTCTGTATTTATATAGTGCTTTACTATACCTGCAAGGTACCCAAAGCGCTTTACATGATACATCACATTCACCCATTCACACACACATTCACACACTGATGGCGGAAGCTGCCATGCAAGGCGCTAACCACGACCCCATCAGGAGCAATTCGGGGTTAGGTGTCTTGCTCAGGGACACCTCGAACATGACGGGGCGAGGATCGAACCGGCAACCCTTCGGTTGCAAGACAGCCACTCTACCCACTGAGCCATACCGCCCCATATTGACAACATATTGATAACTGCCAATATTAAAGCTTTGTTTATAGATATTCCTGTCAATATAAAGGGCTTCTCTTCATAAAATAAAGGAGGGTTTTTTTCAGAAGAGGAACATCAGGTTCAGGGTGTGGAAACAAGTATTCATTAAAAAGTGAAATATTTTGCTCAGTCTTCCTGTCCACCCCAATCATTTTCACACAATCTTCCCTCCCTCAAAGCTTCTTTTTTTTTTTTCGCAATGCACTTACCAGAAATCTCACAAATACATCAAAAGCAGCACAGAAACTTCTTTCAGATGCTTCTTTCTGACCTGCTTTACCCATAAATAGATGTACTCCTAAACAACTTAATTGGCATGAGCTTAATGATATGTACTTTAAACGGACTAATGACTCACTTTGGATGAAGAATGAGGGTTCATTTTTGGAAAGTCTAAGACTTTTTGGCAGCAGCCCGTGTTTACGCCGCTCTTTTCTAATAAGTGTATTTCAGGTGGTAAGTTAAGTGCTCAGCCCAAGGGGTCCAGTTACGATCGTCCATCTGGTTTGTTGAATTCGGAGGCTTATGTCTCGTTTCCAGGTCTAGCACCTTTAATCTCTGCACCATTTGGGTTTCTGGGAAGAGAAACAGAAAGACCTGCTGATTAATCTAAAAGTTGGGCAGAAACTGCAATCTGGCAGTGCAACCGTTTCACCCATTCGTGTAAATAAACCCAATTATCATCTAATTAATTTCATGTACGAGTAGTTTACATTTTATCTCTTGTACATCTTAATTGCGAGTACTGCACAGCTGACATTCTCAGAGGTCTATTTAGCAGGCAGCAGGTGATGAATGTAACCCCGCAAAAATGCCTTCATGCTCTTTTCCATGTGAAAGGGACCTAATTAAAGCTCTGACAACAGGGGGGACGTGCGTTCTGCACCACAGGGACGCTTTATCTGTGAGACTGAGCCTCGTGTGGTGTTTGACATCACTGATTACAGAGCATGTGCCGCATTAAGTTACTGTTACTGTACCCTGGGAAAGTTGAAAAGTAGCATCACACATAATTAGATATTTAGCGCCAATCTTCCCTGCAGATGTACACACCCTTCACCACAACAGATAGGCCAGGGAGTTAAAAATGTCCCGACGCCCCCCTGATATCAACCGCTGAAGCCTAAACACCCTCCCTCTGCTGTCAGGGACTGAACTTACTGTAACCCACACAATAAAGGCCCAAGGGGGCATGAAATCCAGCACTAACCCCAAGAGAACTCATTCAATCTGCTGAAGCGTCTGGGCAGGAATCACCAGTAATCTGTATTTTACTGCAGAAAAAGCCCCATGAGCTATCATAAACTTATATATAGCAATCAAAGCTCCAATCAGAGCGCAGTCAAATTAGAGGTATATCGTGTCAAAGCATAGAATTACAATTCTATTTCGAAGAATTGAGCATCTCTGGAAGTATCGAAAGGAGGAGATTTCAAGGCTTTCATTAAGTCTTTCATGAACCCAAACTGCGACGGAGCCTGCTTGAAGAATGGAATGATTCTCAGCTGACGTGAAGCTGCACGACATCTCTGCACTTTGTGGTTTCATGCGCCGACACATACCCATACTTGAGGGTATTTCAAGAGTGTCTCTTTGCATCTAAAGCAAAGAACAATTCCTTAAGAGTGCAAGATGTTCTGTGACTAAAGAGTGAACAAGTACAGCTGATATTTGTTTCAAAAGGACATGAATTTGTGTTTTGTTTTCTTTCGTGTCAAGTGGGAGCTGTTAACTCCGATCCCAGTTCTGATTTGGTGCATTAAAAAGCTGCATTTAATGTGGTTGTGCTCAGATTTCATACATGAAAGTCTGTTTTGGGCTTGGGAAATGCTGTTTATATGAAAAAGTTTAAAAATCAGATGCATTTTATCATCTGACTAGAAGCAGCGTCGTTGTGGCTCTGAAGAGTACAAGTTGGCAACAGAAGAACCTCAGACCTCATCTCTACTTGAGGCAACAATAGCCATCAATCTATTCATTAGCTCTGGTGAGGTCGCCAGTTCATCTCGAGGCCTAACACAAAGAAACACACAACCACGCCTGTCCACACAGACCTACAGCCAGTTTAGAGTCACCAATTAACCTACCATGCATGTCTTTATAGCTTTATACTGTGGCGACAGGGAAACTCCAAACTCCACAAAGAGAGACCCGAAAAAGCAGTTTTATAACCTTCTTTCTGTGAGACGACAATATAAACCGCTGCAGCACCATGCCACCAGGAGACTGTGTGTGATAAAGATGATATCTCAGACTCTGCTGCTTTCACTGTAACACTTTCTTTAAAGAACATGAACCTGGCAATGGTATGGAGGTGAATTGCTGCGTCGCTGTTGATATTTTTAGAATAGAAAAGAAATACTTTATTGATCCCTAAGGGGAAATTCTGTTGTTCCAGCAGCAAACAGAAAGAGCAAAGTGACCGCCACCACAATGCAAATAAACGATAAAAAATGCCATATGCAAATAATAAAAATATAGTGCGTGAGGAAAAAGAAAGTCCTGTGAACAGCTTGTGTAACTAATGCAATGAGGGGCAGCAGAATAATTACAAAAATAACAAAGATGCTACAGAGTGCTTTTTGAGTTTTATTTCATGCTATTTTATCCTCCATTACATCTTTGCAACTTTTTCCACTGCAATGATCCAACAACTGTATGCTATAAGGAGCTTTTCAGTGTTAAATTCAACCAAAAAAACACAATGATGAGATTATAAGAAAATAAACTTTGACTAATAGTTTAACCATCCCCTTTTTTTTTGACTTGTCAAATGAAATCCTAAAGTCTAAGGGACCTCAGTTCCTGGAAAACTGATCTACTCTTTGAGATTCTTTTAAATAAATGAGGCTAGAAAGTCAAATTATCTTGTATTTAAGAGAAGAGGATTTAAGAGAAGACACAAAAAATAAATATGAATTTCTGCAGAAGAACTTAATTTTTACTTCTTTCTCACTTTCCTGAACACTAAAAGGTCAGAAGACACCCCATAATAGACTGAAGAGCTGAAGTATTTACTGTACATAAAGAAGTCAAATGCTGCTTGCACACTAACGCATCAGTATTAGTAACTTAAAGTGTTACATATGACAAAATGTCTGTCACAATAGATATTTTTCTACAAAAGATGCTTTTATTTTTCATCCATCAAGTTCATTTTGTAGAAAATCATTCTGTCTTTCTCCTCAAGTGGGGTTTCAAGGCAGAATATTTGCATTTGGAATATTTTTAGACTTCTTGACAGCCGAAGTAAAACATCTGAGTACTTCTTCTACCACTTCTTGGTCCAGCTTGTCAAAAAATCAAACAGCCACCACGATATGAGCTCTATCTATGATGGATCATCTACAGAATGATGTGTTCACTTAGCTTTCAACATGTGTTCAAACCCTGCCGGTCCCGGTACAGCAGTAAATCAGAGAGCAGTCATCGCTGTGGTGGCAGCACAGTGAATCACAGCATCCTAAATAAAGCTCTCCAGCTTTCCATTGTCTAAACACCAAAACCAACTCTGAGCACTATAGCATAACATTGTGTATGCCCAACATGTTGCTTAATGAAGCAACAAAACCATGGCAACAGCCACTATTATATGTGTGAGTAAACCAGAGTTGGCCTGTTCTTAAAGCCCATAAAAACCTGGGGAAGTACATGTTGCACACTGTGTTCAAATCCTGACACAAAAAAGTACATTAAACATCTTAAAATGAAACTTTAGTGAATGTTAGAGTAAAGAAGCACAGCATGGAACTGTTTTTTTAAAGCCTTATTGGTCTATATTGTGTCACCTCAAATTCGCTATTTTAACAAAACGACTGTGGCTTTATTGTTTATAGCCTTACAGGGAGCACAAGACTTGTTGGAGTGAACAGAAATACATTGAGCACAGATTACTTCACCCACATTATTTCTAAAAGGTAATAAAAACCAAACTTATTTTTGATTCAAATCACGAACCGTAAAAATAAATGGTCCACACTTTAATTAAAAGCCTCGAGTGTTAGGTAAATAAACTGATTAATTATCTGTGATGCTTGTGGTCTGAAAAGGCAGAAAACGCCTTCCAGCTTAGGTCTGTTTGGAAGATGTGTTTGACAAAGTGTGTGTCTGCGCACCTCTGTGTGACTGCACATACCAGTCTCTTTTCTTTATCCCCAGGTGATTACTGACATTTACAGTTTATTGCCTTGTTTCATCACAGAGCAGAATAACGTCTGTTCTAGCAGCTTTCCTGCTGAAGTAAAAAAAAAAAAGAAAAAAAAAAGACCGATTTCCACAGACTGAAGCTTAAGTTAAGCTCTCAGTTGGCAGCTGATGTCAAACTGGTACAGACTGACAGACTGGAGCGACTGGGCAGCTTTTAACTCTGAAAAAAGAAAAAGCTTCCCCAGCTTATAATGTCAGGTTCTGGCACTTTTCCGACCTTTAATTTGGAAAAGGGTGTTTCACAGTCATGAAACCTTACTGAGATAATGGCGGGTGAAAGTATAGCTTACGGTGGCTGCATGTGTACAGGCGTGGAATATAATTAGTTTAATTTCAATGAAGCAAACCGCTTGTCTGTGAGGTATAGAGGGGATCAAACTCAACAGAGGGGCTTCACACTGTGTGCATAAAGTGAAAGTGAAGGGCTTTGAAATGAGAGTGCGAACATGAAACTCATCTCGTTCGGGTTTTAAATCTTATTTCGGCAAGGAAAACAGCAAATGTGTGCAATTTAGCCTGGGGTAACAACAGAGCAACAGAAGTGGAAAATCCTGTCATGGGAGATGGAATATAATACCTGATTACAGACATTTTGCATCTCTGGATAATCACGCGTAAGCCATGACCTCAGCTGTAGGTCAACTTCTTGCATGCTCTAGTTCAGCGGAATATATTTAATACTGCTGTAATCGGCACAAAGAAGCAAATGTGACAAGCAGGCACCTGATGCATTTATATCCACAGTAGACATGGAGCATTTTAGCATCTTTTCGCCCAAAGTTTTGGTTTTAGTGGGCTTGTCATTTTTGTCAACTTAACTTCCAGTTGCACCAGACAGATCCAACGAAAAAGCTGTAAAATAAACAACATACATAACCCGCTCAGGGCTGCACAGTGGCTTGGTGGTTAACACTTTCGCCTTGCAGCTAGAACATAGCAGTTTGCGTCCCGGCATTCCCAGGATCTTTCTGCATGGAGTTTGCGTGTTCTCCCTGTGCATCCGTGGGTTTTTCTGGGTACTCTGGCTTCCTACCACAGTCCAAAATCATGCTGAAGTTAACTGGTGACTCTAAATTGTCCATAAGGTGTGAATGTGAGTGCGATTGTTTGTCTGTATATGTAGCCCTGCGACAGACTGGTGACCTGTCCAAAGTGCCCCCTGTCTTCACCCTAAGTCAGCTAGAATAGACTCCAGGCCACCGTGACCCTAAGGAGGACTAGGCGGTGTGTACATGATGGTTGGATGGTCTGCTCTGCCAATAATCTCTTCTAATTTGAAATAAACAGTCACTGAAGGCTTATATTTCCTATATATGAACATTGGAACATTCTCCATTTAAGCAATGCACACTGCTAAGTAGCAAGTCGTGGATTTGACGCTGGAAGATCAAGATAAATCAGCTCAAAGTAGCGCATGTACTGCATATATTGCACTGATTTCCATAAGGTTTGTCTTACAATATTGAAAAGAAAAACATGTGCCATCAAAAGGATTTAAAAGCTGCCTTTAATATACAAAAATTCACATGCAGTGGCTTCAAGACAGGAAAGGAATCAGTGCATCTTTGAACTGTTTAGCTAACAGATCATCAAATGAAGAAACAGGCCTTGAAATATAGAAGAAATCTTTTCTTCACTGTTACAAGTAAAGCAGCTGCAGCTTGGAAATGGTTGGTTTGGCTCACTGAACATGATGCACACAGCAGCACAGTCTGTTAGTGATGAGTGTTTCCATTCTTAGGGAAAACATGTTTGATCAAATGTTCCTGTCCCTCTATTAGACAGCCACTTGAGAAAGCCGTTGCCATTTAAATGCTACTTCAAGAGTTTCCAGACACTGTCCACCTGTCTGTCTGGCAGAAGATGGGATTCAAGCAGCCGCTGCAACCACAGTTTTATTCAACCGCAAGCTGTTGCAATCTGACCAGAAAGTGACTAGACCAATGTAAACAGTGTAGCAGAAAAAGTGCGCCAGTATTAGGGCTGTAATTCTCTCTTCCCCTCACCGCATGACCTCAAACTTCCACATTTGGAGATTTTGTTTGAAATACAGGCCCGTAAATAGCTGAGAAAAATACCAATTGGAAAATCTTTAAAGTCGCCTTTAACGTCGCGTTCAGTTGAGTTAGCAGTTCACCTTTTGCCATCCGGACTCAAATGTCCAGCTCCGGTTCAGTGCCAGAGAGAAAGACATATACTTAAAGGTTTTAGATGTTCCTTTAAGGCAAAGCCCATAACCTTGGAAAAATGGTATTTACAGTAGCTGCATTATACATGAAAAAAAGGAGATTTGCTACAGGAATTGTAGAAGAGATTAACAGAGGCTCTTTGTCGGGAAAGAAGGTCAGACACCCAAAATAGTCATAAGGCCTGTCCTAGAAAGATCTTCCAGCAAGCTGTCATTGCAGTTAAACCTATACATGCTGCAATTGAGGGGGAGAGCTCTGGGAAGTGACATTATAATTATTATGTTAAGAGAAAGGGAAAGTTTTACATGTGGATCATGCTGGTTAACAGGTCTACAGTCGTGGTCACTTAGGACAGCTGCAGTGTGCCGAAATTACAGAGCACAATGACTCACACACTCTCTGTGTTTAAGACCACTTGGCTGTTCTCGGGATGCGACGAACCCTCAGAGTAAAACAGGCTCTCCACAGCAAAACTGTTGGCTCATCAAAATAACAAACTCTTTGTTCTGCTTCGCGACATCGGCCTTGTAGACCACCTGGAAGCATTTATTATTTCTGTCCTCGTTTGTCAATCAACTCCGAGAACAATGTGAACTGAGCATTTCAGAGCTGGTTCATTTTGGAACTTGTAAGAAAAAATAAATCATCCGCTGGACCCCCCATGGAGATCCTGTGATTTTCATTTAAAAATGCACATTGTGTCACACCAAACCAAGCTACCATTCTGACTAGCAGACACCTAAGCCTTTGTCTCTCCAGAAGAAAGCCTTTTGTTAACAAGTGCGTGTAAAATAAGCGAGAGAATTCCAGCTGTGCACATTTTTTGCACATCACCCTGAACTCCACAGTTACCTGCTGAAACTCTGGGTTTTAACAGCTCATTTCATACAAATGCTGACCTATTATTTCCTTTAAAGATGTGCAAAACCATGACTTTTCTTCGTGAACAAAGTTGAAATTACTTGTAATTTCACAGCATCATGCAGAGCTGCAAACACAAAAGGTTCAGTCTATGTCTCATGCACTCTGAAGTAAATGTACACCAAGTGCAACAGTCAAATTTAGCTTTTCAGTGCTTTTTTGTACTTCGGATTTGTTTTGTCTAAATGTCAGGGACGGCCCCAAATGACCTGCTGTTAAACAGGTTTAATGCTCTGTGGTTTCTCTTATGGTAGATGATCAAAAGATACACAGAAGGAAAGAAATGCCTTGGACCCACGCTGTGTCAGACAGCTTTCCTTTTCCCCAGTCAAAGGCCACGTGAGGCTTTGGACAAACTCACACAACACAAATGTTTTTGCGCTCAGGATCCACCTTTGGCACGTCTCTTCAAAATATCCTGCAAATATGAAGTTTGGTTCTGTCAACCCCTTAAACAAATACAATGAGGAGCCAACTACCAACATGCAGACCATATGGAATGAAACAGTTTGTGTATTCTGCCCCTGTTTTATTCTGGGATGTTCTTGCGTCTGTGGATTACCAGTAAGAAGCTCCAGAACATCTGCAGCGAGCCACTCGTCTGAGCCAGTCGAATACTTTAATGTTGGTTTTATGGAAAGACTTACGATTTCTCGGTTGCATCGGCACTCATTTGCCAAACCAACTGCATATTTGACATTTTTTTTTAACTTTCATTTTGTTGAGATTAGTGCCTGTTTGTTCGCTGTTGGTTTTATTGATGTTTAAATCACAATTTGATGTTGTGGCCTCATTTTTTTGGGGTTATAAACATAAATACTGACACAACCAACAGACAGACCAGTGAGGCTATGACTGAATAGGGTTTAAACTGATGGTTTACAAAATTAGTGTACAAGTTTGAGCGTGTTGCACCGCAAGGTCATGAGTTCGGTGTCTGTGCTGAAACTATTTGTTATATCTGCTCTTTAGACATCGTCTGCACCAACTTCCACCTCCAATTCAGTGTTTCCTTAACCTGTTGTCGCTCCCTCAGTGGAGCTCTGTTTCTTTCTCCTTATGTGTGACTGTGTTAGTGTGAATGGATACAGGTGTGAGGAGTCACAGCAGAGCCCCGCCAGCTGCAACCAGTTCCATAATCAGGACCTCTACAAATACTCAGCCCACTTCCACTCTGCTAGGTTGTAGACTCTGCTTTCTGTCAATGTTGCAACGCTCTGAGCCAAATTAGTTACCAGGTTTTCTTTTCAGCATTCATGTCTTGCTGCCTGTTTCCACAGTACTCATCCTGTTCTCCATCTCCCCTGTAGTCCTCTCTGTTCTCACTTCAGTCTCTGGAGTCCTGCACTACTCATCTGCTCACTGATCCCACTCTGGACCCAGTAACTGCCCTCAGCCTTAGCCTCAGCCCTTGGCCCTTAGCTAGCAGCACAAGCCTCCCCAAGCATGCTCTCAATCTTCCCTATCCGTACAAAAAAATAAATAAAGTTTTCATCTCATTCCTGCCTCCCTCGGCTGTATCTGCACCTCGGCTCATCTGCTCTGAAACGTCCTTGTATCACTCTACTCAACAGGTCATGCATATTGCCAGTGCCAATATTAACTGCTGCACAATTCAACGGCAGTTTACACAAAACAACAATGATTTGTAGGTGTTGGAAATCTCAGTTTACTGCAGGACATTGATTAAACTATTGAGTGTTCTTTATACTAGTAGGCACTAGTGAATGACAATATGGATGAAGACGAAGCAAGAAAAAGTAGAGGAAATAAATGCACTTTGTTGGACATTAAGATTACACACAGTGCCTTGAGTGATTTTGAATGTAACCACAAACCTTGACTGTTTCTCATTTTCACTGATTTGTCATTCGCTGTGGAAAAATGTAATTTCTATGTCTTAAAAACTTGGAGTTGTAATATAAAAGTCAGGGGAAGATGGACTACCTCCACTCATCCAGCCCTCCTTTAACTACATGTCCTAGCAGCTTTAAAAGCCAGTCATAATTTTGTTCAGCAGGTAACTAGGAACTGAGGAGAAATAGTCATTAAGCTAAAAAATTGCGGAATCCTGTCCTCTCACTGCCTGCTGATTCTGAGGTGAGCCATTAAGAAAGAGCACCTGATTTAAAGAGGTTTGTGTGCTTTCTAGAGCTCGTTCTGCTAACTATGAAATGTCTCAACCACAAGTAAAGCTCGACCAAATGTTCTGCAAGAGTGAACATAAGAGTCCTCATGCACTCCCCAGCATCTGAGGAACTAAGGATCCAGTGGATAACTTCTATCTTTGATGGCAATGTCAATACATCAAAGGGGAATCTGTTGTGTTAGCATAACGGCTAACATTTCCATTGACTCTGATCATATGTGCACAGACATTATGAAATTTTGTAAATCTGATGGACATTCAGAGAGGGTGGGAACTTTAAAAGTGATCTAAAACCAATAAACAAGGGCTGTGTGATTGTTAATGTTTTCATGGTACCTATTGTGCTTCAGTGCAAAATAAAAACACTCACTATTTACATCTGTTCACTTCTCTTATACTCTGTTTGCTCACACATACTGAATATTATTACAGCTGAATTCCTAATAAAGTTGTTCTTATTCACATTTTTTTTGTTTCTGTCAGACAACTGAATGAGTGTAAAATAGGGACTTAAGCGCAGGCAATTAAGACTATACAGTGGCTATAAAAAGTCTACACACCCCTGTTCAAAATGCCAGGTTTTTGTGTTGTAAAAAAATGACAACAAGATAAATAATTTCACAAGTTTTTCCACCTTTAATGTGACCTATAACCTGTACAACACAATTGAAAAATAGCCTAAAATCTTTCAGGGAGGTGAAGTAAGAATAAACACCCGAGATAATGAGATTGCAAGTGTGCACACCCTCTTATAACTGGGAATGTGACTGTGTTCAGATTCAACTAATTACATTCAAACTCATGTTAAATTGGTGTCAGCACACACCTGTCACCATTTAAAGTGCCTCTGATTAACCTTAAATAAAGTTCAGCTGTTCTAGTAGGCTTTTCATGACATTTTTGTGGCCACATCTTCCAGCACAAGCCATGGTCCGCAGAGAGCTTCCAAAGCATCAGAGGGATCTCATTGTTCAAACATATCAGTCTGGTGAAGGGTACAAAATAAATTTCAAGGAATACAATACACCAAGGAGCACAGTGAAGACAGTCATCCTCAAGTGGTGAAAATATGGCACAACCATGACATTGCCAAGAACAGAACGTCTGTCCAAAATTGATGCTAAGACGAGAAGAAAACTGGTCAGGGAGGCTGCCAAGAGACTGACAGCAACATTGAAGGAGCTGCAGGAATTTCTGGAAAGTACTGGCTGTGTATTACATGTGACAACAATCTCCTGTCTTCTTCGTATGTCTGGGCTATGGGGTAGGGTGGCAAGATGGAAGCCTTATCTTAAGAAGAAAAACATCCAAGTCCGGCTTCATTTTGCAAAAACACATTTGAAATCTCCCAAATGCGTGTGGGAAAATGTTTTCTGGTCCAACGAAACCAAGGTTGAACTTTATGGCCATGATTCCAAAAGGTATATTTGGGGCAAAAACAACACTGCTCATCACCAAAAGAACACCATGCCTATGGTGAAGCATGGTGGTGGCAGCATCATGCTTTCGGGCTGTTTTTCTTCAGCTGGAACTGGGGTCTTATTCCTCTTATTTTGCTGAATTGTGAGAGTTTTCTGAGACGGGGGACCAGTCTGGGACCTTTAAAACTTAAGAAAAAGGGAGAGGATGTCCACTAGCTCACCCGTAAAGTGAATACACCACACACTGTCATTTAGAGTCCAGCCTGGGCCCCTTGTTGTATCCTGTCTACCCCGGCTTCCTGTCTATCTTCAGCTATCCCCTTCTTATAAAGGCAAAGTAGCATGAAAACAGAATTCTTAGAGAGAGAAAAAAAAAACTGACAGGATGATATTGGTTGTGTATTTTATATAATGTGGAATGACTCCCATTTAGGCACAGTTGGGGCTACTGTTGCAGGCTCTGGTCCAAGTATCAACCCACACAGTGTCCATCAGCCAGCAAAACAAACCTCCAAACCACACTGGATCGAGCCTCAGCCCCTGGCATTGTTTAGGACATACCGTCCGTTAAACTCCGGCTAACTTCCTGTGGTCATGTCTTTATATACAAACGTCACGAGCAAAGATATGTGAATCGTGTGGGCCCTAAGTAACAGTTTAGCTCCAACACTTATTTTGAGGGAGACATGGCTGGAACCAAATATAGTGTAGAGAAGCAACACTTGTCTTGTCTCTCCGCAAGTCATTATGGTGCAGTGCTAACTATCTGCTCCAGCAAAGTGAGGTGACATTGTGTTGTATAAACATTGTTTCTTGGTTGTCACTTTGCATTTCGGGCACACCGAGTGTCATTTTCCGCCACACATTCCAGCTGCAGTCTGCGCTCAAGTCAAATGCAATTATGAGCAGTCGCATCAAATAGAAATCCACCTCTGCTCCTCCTGTCTTTCTCCACACACACTGCGGCAGGTTTTTTTGGCATCGGCTGTGAAGCGGCTGATGCTGCCTGATACAGACAGTGAAACCTGAAATTTTCGCAGGCTTGATGTAGTGGATTAGTCATTATCCTTAAATACAGGACTCTGCCACCTACGCTTAAGCGCTGAAAATCCCGCAGAGGTGGTTTTATTTCGCTTTGATATCTTTAAATGATCCCGCAATAAGCAGATGCTTCAAGCAGTCCGTCTTGAGCTTGACTGGGATTTTTTTTTTTTTACTTTAACAATACAAGATGATCCAGAGGGTAGCGGAAAGTTATAACAACAAAGACTGTTTCCTCGCTTGAGCGCACAACAAGAGTGGAAAAAATATCTATATATGTTCTTCTGACCTTTTTACCTTTGCAGAAAGTTCTGCTGCTGTTTTGCAGCACCTCATAAACCGCCTGGGTGAGTATTTTCAGTTAAATTAGTTTCTGGCTGCTGCAGCTCTGAAAGTCTGATTTCCTTTGCTAAACAAAGACTAAGAAAGTTGCCTCAGCTGAGTCAGACCTTTACAGAAATAAACTTACAGCAAATAAACTCTGGAAACAGAAAGAATCGAATCAGATAAAGTAGTACTTGTCTTTGGTTGACTGGCAATAAGCAAGTCCTCACTTACAGAAGCGTGTGTGCAGCAGCGGTTTCATCAAGCAAACCGCTGATAACATCACAAGCAGCAAGTGAGTGCAAATTTCCAACTATTTCCCACTATTTCCAACCCCTCAACTTAATTACACAGCAAATTTCATGTGTTAACACAATAAAACCCCACGAAGTGAAAAATTTTACGTTGACACATCAAGTCGTGCCGAACTGGGTGAAGGTTTCACACCAACACGCTGCTTCATGCATTTACACCTGAGAGCTGCTGAAGGACATCCAGCTGCTGCTTTCTCATGCACCCCCCCCCTCATTTTCCTGCCATTCTGGGTTTGAAATAGTGACCTCCCAGACACCAGCCCTCATCTCTAAGGTTACCACCACCACCATTTTTCAGTTACTTTTACGCTTCCGGCTCCATTTGTGTCCGTGTTTGTTTTCGAGACCCTGTAATTTCCCCACCAATCACTCACGAGGGCCCCCGTCAAGTCTGCCATTCATAAAGTTTAAAGTAGTTCTTAGTGGTCCATGGAGTTTATTGAAACATTAAATTTGTATCCCAGCAGTGATGGTGTATCTTTAGCCGTTGCTTAACTCACGTGCTCGGTCGGGTCCCCTTACATCAACCGCCAATTATGTTCTTCTGCTGGGTGTGGGTTGAGCCTTGGTCGACATTTCGAAGAAACCAGAAACATCAATTCCTGGGCAGTAGAGCGAACAAAAACAGACAAAACGCGAAAACCTTTCTCTCAAACACTGTTATCATTGTAAAGTACAAGCACAAACATCACTGACATGGCCAGAAACACTGTCCAGCAGAACTCTCTGGGGAATTTAGTGAAATCTATGGGCTGTTGTTAGATGCGGATGAAGGCCTGAACAACAAGCAGGACCTCCAAATGCCAGCTTATGTCCTCTGTGGAAAGGTCAGCCGAAGAAACTTTGCTCTGTCACAGCTTCCCAGGCTTTTTTTTTTAATCTTTCTTTTCAGTCTTTTTTGTGGACCACAATAAGAATTTTTGCTGACCTATACTCCTAAAGATTAACTTGTGGTTAAAGAAAGTACTGAGGTCTTGTACTTAAGTCACAGTGAAACACTTGCACAGTCTTATCATCAAAATCAATCTGTATTATTATTTTGAATTTGAAAAGTACCAAAAGTTGTGCGATAAATGTAGTAACAAAAGAAGGATAATATATCTTCTTATTGAAGTAACATGAAAAGAGCACATTTACCCCAAGCTGTGCTTCAGTACTGTACTTCAGTAAGCATACTTACTTACTTTCCACCACTGACAGCATCCATCCCATAAACCACAAATAAAACAAATCTTAAAATCCATGTGATCCAAAAACAAGAGGCCATTGAGCTTTCATTTGCCCTCACTGACTTTGGGTGTGTTTATAATTAGTCATTTTCTGACTTTCCTAAAATCAGTAAAAGCATTTTATGCCATATATCAAGTGTATGAAGTGACATGAAACCGAAAGCATATTTTACAGTGAGGGACTCGTGACAGTATAAGAGCAAAGCGACGTCACCACCTTCAGTTTGAAGGCTGTTAACCTAATTCCTAATGGTTATTACAATGAAGCTTGCCAACCACATCAAGCTGCTGCGGTACTGTAATGAGCAGAGCAGAGGGAGCTCCGCCATGCACTTTCACAGCCTCCAATTCTACCGCTGCGAGCACAAGGACACAGAGTCCTTCTCAGATGAGTGCAGTGGCGTGTTAAGAAAACGAAAAAATTTGCTGTGAGGTTATAAACAACATCGAAATTACACTGTTAATTCGAGTCTTCCTCAAGCCAAAGTATACTTCTGGTTCCAAAGCACAGCATGAAAGGTTCTGTCTCTTTGCTGGGCTCACATGCAGATGCAGGATGTTGTTTTTTATTCATAAAGAGATGAATCATTGTTCTCAGAACATCGAACTAAAAACGGAGAACCTCATTTGCAGTGGTTTAGCCATGTTTGAAAAACATAAACTGAAATTATCTGAATCTATAAACATGTAAAATCCTAACTCCACCCTCTCTTGCTCTGTCATTTCATCTAAATCTGACTGAAGCTGGAGAGGTTGGACCTTCTCTTAGGGCATAATCATGAAGAGATGTGGTGATAATATAATACAGCTAAAAAAAAACAACTATAGAGACTGGTGGCACACTTGTGTTGCATTCATCAGTAATTTAATCCAACACTTGAATGCTGAATACTTGCAGGATAAACATGACTTTCCACAGCTGATGAATCAAGACCAAGCATGTGCAATCAAAATGAAAAATGCAACTTGCACCTCAGATTGTGGCGCTCCTGCTGCTTGAGCTGCACGTGTTACAAGTGCATGTAATGTGACGTATGATAATCATCACACAGCCTCAGGTAGCCAGTCTGCACCTGTCACCACTATCTCGGTTAGGAACAGAATTTCAAACATTTGGAAATGAAGATCACAAATTACATTGTGTTTTATTTGACAGGAAGAGTGAACTTAAACAATACTTGCCAAACATGATTAAGTGCTATAAGCCAGGGAAGGTAGCACTTTGGGAAATTGCAGATAATTAGGACCAATTTACAAAAAAAAGCGGGATTCAAACAAGCCATGTTGTAGGATCTTTAATTATGCCGCCGGTGAAAGACGGCTGTCACAGTCACGTGTAGATCAGACGCCTCATATAGAAACTTTGCGAAGCCCTCAATCATACAGTTCATCATAATTTCTGCACATATACTCACGTTCCCACAGTGCGTATGCACTGTATATACATTATAAGAACACAGGAAGAACATGTGGCCATAAATGGTTGTGTGTTCAGGAAGATTTTTGGGATGGGACGCAGGCTACCCTACACATCGTTTATGGCCACTTGTGTGTTTGAGAACATGTGATTATTTGGGTGTATGCATTTCCTATGTGGCCGGGGTGAAACTGAGAAATTACAGTTGGAAGATCTCAAAGTAAGCAAGGCAAGGTGGAGGGTGAGGCTGAGGGAGGATAATGCTGGAGGATAGCGCTGATTGAGGAAATACAACATCACGACAGAAACCGGTTTTAATTGTAGGAACAGGCCCTGAAACCTCTGATGGTGTATTTGCACTGAGGGGGCCAAAAATAACAAATGACCACAGGGGCATGGCTCCCTCTCTGCAGCAGCACCTCGACTCCATGGAGAGGCCCTGTCTATCAGTAAAATCTGCCCTCTGGTGTCTAAACATGAGTACTGCACATTAGGGCTGTTAGACACTGGGTTGCATTCACAAGGGTGCACAGAAACAAGCCCAAATGTCTTTTCCAGTGGTTCCTTATATAGCTTTATTAGCTGTTTTGAGGCCGAAGCACTTGCAAAAATACACAAGTTGAGAAAAGTGTCCGTCCTGAAATAGAGACTGAAATCAAGGCCACTTTGTCATGTATAATCCACAATAACACGCTGACCAAATAATACCCAGGAAATGTACAAAGCTAAAATTACTTAAGACATCTAAATATGTGAAGCCCTTAAATGATGGCTTTTCATCAGCGCTGAACATCATCATTTGCTTTCATCTGTGGTTTTCCCACCATTTCCCTTGTTTACGTTAGTTCAGGCGCGGAGGTGTCCAGACGGTCAGGAAAGGTAAAGACGAGCTTCCTCCAGCCGGCTGGACATGATGTAAATTTGGAGACGAGTCTTGCACTGTACATCCTCAATGCGAGCTTTGTGAAGCAGCACAGGTGCCACTACAGATTTGGATGTCTGCTTTGTTATATATCTGTTTTAACATGTTCACACTCTAGCCGAAGGTTTAAAAAAATATATGTTTATGTATGTGTGTGTGTGTGTGTGTGTGCAGGCATAAGTGTTTGAACTTATAAATGTTGCTGAAAAACTATAAATATAAATGTAACAAAGCTGCAAGTGAAAAGGTGTCTTAGGTTTACTCCTCCTGCGGAGCTTGTTTCTGTTCTTTGTATATGTGTTAAATTTTTCTTATTTCCTTTCAACATGAATATCTTCAAGTTCAAAAGAAGACTGAAATAAGTGATAATCATGTGTCTGGATATTCAAGACACAGAGGCACCCTGATGTGACATGCCCGCTTTGGGCAGATCTGTCTGCTAATTACAGCCTAGCTCCGAGGAGGGAGGTACTTGCGTGGTGGGGGCTTTTTTTTTTTTTTTAATGATGCGAGGGGTAGATATGGTATAAATACCCTCATCATTGTACTGGAGGGCAGCATATCCTCAGTTTGTGCTCCTACCCTAAGGATATACAGCAGCACCAGGAGCTTACTGGTGCTGAAGAGATTTGGTTTTCCCCTCATTGGATGCCGGTATGTGCGATTTCTCTTCCTACTCTAACTGCATCTACCTCTGGAGGAGTGTAGGCAACATCTAGGCTTTATCTAGGCCTTGAGCGCTCCTATGGCAGGCTGGGAACGCAAGGCAGACCTTGGCTGGTTTGGAGCTTCTGGGGTGATATTCAGAGACTCCTGAAGGACTCAGAATACTTTGACTGGGATAAAGATTTAAATTTACACCCCTGTTACTTTAACATAACGTCTTATTCCCTGTCTAGTGAGTTTTTGCAAAGAAATGTAGAACAAGTACAGTTAGCTGAGAAAGTTTTTATGCTCTTTATATAACTCTACAAGTAAAGTTTGCTAACTCTTTGCACCTTGAAACTTGTTGTACTAATTGTCTTCTTCTTCTTTCCCCTGCAGGCTTGACCTTGCAAAATGGACATGCGAGTAGCAGCCATCCTCCTCTTCATGGTGGCCTCCACAGCTGCCCATGGAAAGGGGTACGTGGTGAAGAAGGTGATGCCCTACCCTGTGAAGAGCCACGGTAAGAAGCTTTTTTCTCTGTAGACAGTCTATTTATTTACCCGAAAGCATGCAAGCACTTCTCTTTTGAAGTACAAAATCGACTATAAAGTCAGACTATCTTTACTTGAGCTACATTTCACAACAGTCTTGCCTTACCTTTCAAATCTTAAGTGAGGGAATTAGCATCTTTGTTGTGGCCAAAAGTAGCACTGTAAGCAGTCAGACAGATGCTGGCCACAGCTGCACTTTACTTTGAAAAGCGAACTTCACCTTCCACTGGGAGAGTCTTGTGTTCTGATTGGCTACAGCAGTTTGCAAGGCTCTCCAATCACACAGTCTGTTTAGATCTGAGAGTTGAATAATAACATTTAGCAATGTTTTTTTTTCTGAAAATACTAAATTTTGATGAATTTCGGCCTTTATTCTTATATTCTTTGCAATTTTTACTGAAGTTTTTGTCAGTTTATTCAGTAAACAGTCACATTAGCTACATTATTTTAATGAAATCTATTTTATGTACATTTCAAAAATAGATATTTTAATAATGTTGGTTAGCATGCAAAATACTATATAAACATTTGTTGTGCCTGCATTTTTCTGGTACACAATGTTCATTGTTTCACCATTTACTTATACTGTTGTGTGTTTAATTGCTTGTTGTGTAGTGTTTCATATTATCGATGCATCTAACATTTTTAACGGGCATAAATTTGTAAAGCTATTGCTGTGTTCACTACACTTTAGTATATTAAATGTAGCAGATGTGTTTTCTCATTCAAATTTTGCTCTCAGTGTTGCCTGTTCATTTTCCTGCACTCTTGTTTGTCAAGGCACAATTTAATTTGTTTTTAGCACAAGTTAACTTTGCTTTCCCAAAATATTTCCTGTGCAAAACATGAAGGAGATCCAGATTTTTGATGCAACAAAAAGCTCATTTCTGCACCTTAAAAATAGGATTTACAGTGTGGTCCTGAGTGTTTCCTAAAATGCAATGCAAAATATGTAATGTTTTTTCTTTTATGCTTTTTATGTGAATCAACATACTGCTATTTTTATTTAGAAAAGTAGCTGTTAGTGGATTATTTTTAGTTTGACACTGACAATTACAGTCCAGTCACCCAGCAGTGTGGTTTGTTTGGGTGTGCCTGCTTAACACAGAAGTAGAAACATCTGTTTGGCTTTATCCAAACGAAGCTAGAGTTAGCCAGGGAGTGAGCCTTTTACACTCAAACACATGTGACCACATTAAGGCAGCAAATAAAAAAAAAACAAGCAAGCCTCCCCCTCATTTAGAACTACTGTTTCACAAACAAGTCACAAGATGTCACTGACCTGCACTGCATATTAAAATAGCAATAAAACAGGTTATGAAGAATCAATTTAATTATATTTACAGTTTTTCTATATTAGCATTAAATACAAGTCCAAATAACAGTATAATGTATTCTTTAAAAAGAAAGCAGGGACATTTTATTTCAGTTATTTTAAAGACTTCAAGATACAAGTAAAATTTTATAAACTAAATAAGTGAAACAGTACCACGCAGTCATACACAGTCATTTATGGCTTTCCTGCTCCACCTCCAGGAAACACTGAAACAGGACCAATCAGAAGAGAATATTTCAACTTTTTTGCCTTTATGGTGAAACCATGAAGGAGAACAACAGTCATTGGAGGACTTTTCTCAAAATTTACAATTAATTTCACATTTGTTTGCTGAAAAGTCTGATGAAAGGAAACAAGTCACTTATGAAACTTACTTAGACTCAAACAAACTTAAGCCTGAAAGATGGGAAGTGTATCCATGTTATGTTCATAAACAAAGTGATGGGTACTGGAGGTGCTAAGTAGACTGCTGATATCACTCTTTTAATTTGATGCACAGACTATAGGTCCATTACAGTATAAAAAAAACCTAAATAAATGTTTGAAGCAGTCTCTTGAACACACTCAACATTTTGAATTTAAGCTCTGCTATAGCATTTTCATTTTTATAGTGACAATGACAGTCTGTGAATGCTTCCATGTAGCAACTTTGTGTCTGTTTTTGTTTGTTTTGGTGTTACTCATGACGGTCTCTCTTTCCCTCTTTACAGTTGTGTCAGTAGCAGGTGATCCTGGTCCTCCAGGTGAGCCCGGCCCTGAGGGACCTGCTGGCCCTCCCGGCGCCCCAGGTGAGAACGGTGAAGGCCTTCCTGGACCCCAAGGACCTCCTGGACCTCCCGGTGCTCCTGGCCGCTCCATCGCTGGCAAGCCTGGCTCCCCAGGTGGACCTGGCAAACCTGGAAGCAATGGAGTGCCTGGTGAGAAGGGAGATACTGGAGCCTCTGGCCCTCAGGGACCTAGGGGAGCCCCTGGATCTCCTGGAAGCCCTGGACCTGCTGGTCTTTCTGCTACTGGCAAGCCTGGACCTTCAGGTCTTCCTGGAGCAATGGGACCTAGAGGAGAACCTGGCCTGAAAGGTCATCCAGGTGTCCCTGGACTTCCTGGTTCTAAGGGTGATAGAGGGGTGGGAGCTCCAGGACCTCAAGGTGAGACAGGACCTGAAGGACCTATGGGCCCACCTGGACAGCCAGGTGTGGGTGGAGTTGGAAAGCCAGGAAAGTCTGGTGCTCCTGGTGAGCCAGGAAAGTCAGGTAGCCCAGGTAGAGATGGTGCCACTGGTCCTATGGGACCCCAGGGACCCAAGGGACACACCGGTGCCCCAGGTGTAGGAGTTTCAGGTAAACCAGGTGAGAATGGTGCCCCAGGTCTGCCTGGTCCAACTGGCCCTAAAGGCCACCAGGGACCTGCTGGAGCCACTGGTGCCCCCGGAGTCCCCGGATATGGAAAGCCAGGTGCAAATGGAGAGAAGGGAGAGAGAGGAGCTACAGGTAGCCCAGGTGCCACAGGTGCTAAGGGTGACCAGGGTCCAACAGGATATACTGGTGCTACTGGTGCAACTGGCCCCACTGGTCCTACTGGACCTCAGGGTGAGAGAGGTTTCCCAGGTGAAGCTGGTGCTGTTGGCCCTAAAGGTGACACAGGTGCAACTGGACCTCAGGGATCCAAGGGACACAAGGGAGATCAGGGAGTTCAAGGTTTCCAGGGTAAGCAGGGTTATCCAGGTGCAGCTGGTCCTCCTGGACCCAGAGGTGCCACTGGACCCACTGGTGACAAAGGTCATGCTGGCGCCCCAGGTACGCCTGGTGCCCCTGGTATTCCAGGCCCTGCTGGACCCAAAGGTCATCCTGGCCGTGCAGGTGAGACCGGTGCTTCTGGATCTGATGGTGCTCCAGGTCCCAGAGGACCCGCTGGAGCTCAAGGTCCTGCTGGTGCTCCAGGCCTTAAGGGACACCCAGGTCTCCCCGGTTCTCCTGGCCCTGCTGGCTTGGCTGCCAAGGGTGTCCCTGGACCTCAGGGTCCCCCTGGTGTTCCCGGTGAGCCTGGAGCTGATGGAGAGGATGGCCCAGCTGGTCCTCCTGGTCCTCCTGGTCCTCCCGGTGAGGTTGTGTTCGAGAAGGGCATGGGAGTGAGTGAGGTCATGGTCAAGTCCCCCATGTCTGCTTTCACTGCATCTCTGGCCACCCCCTACCCTGCTGCTGGCACCCCCATTAAGTTTGACCAGATCGTGTACAATGCTGAGAATCACTATGACCCTGAGACCGGCATTTTCACTTGCCAGGTTCCTGGAGTTTACTACTTCTCCTACAGCATCCATGTGAATGGAGCTCATGCCCTGGTGGCTCTGTACAAGAATGGCCAGCCTGTTATGTTCACTTATGATGAGTACAACAAGGGCTTCCTGGACCAGATGTCTGGTAGTGCTGTCCTCTTGCTCGATGAGCAGGACACAGTCTATGTCCAGATCCCTGATGAGGAAGCCAATGGTGTCTTTGCTGCCGAGAATGTCCACTGCTCTTTCTCTGGGTTCCTCATTGCTTCAACGTGATACGTTGATACAGTAGTTCCCAAAAGCCGAACCAACTAAATTTGCAATCTATTTCTCAAAGTAAACTCCCTGTTCATTTTTCCTCAACCCAACAGACAGGCAGTTCACCCTTCTTTGAGGAATAGTAGCATCTCAACTTGAAAACTACAAGAAAATAGGTGCTTAGAAGAAGGAAAACTAATTTATGAAAACAGGTGATCAGGGATGGGGAAGCAATCCACAAAGTTACCAGTGAGCTTTTGTAATGGAGACAGCATGTGAAATTGAGGTGTTATAACTGTGTTGTGTCCTGACTTTTTTCTTTTCCACTCTGTTCCTTTTATACTGACTTCAACTGGTGACTCTTAATTTAGTGTTTGTCTGTTTTTGTTTGTTTTTGTACAACCTTGTTTTTTTTTTTTGGGTGACCAATAATCTTATTAAAAGTACACTAATGCTTTTCTGTGCAACATGTTGTAACTAAATGTGACTTGAATATATTGTGAAATGGTAATGGTCAAATTGACCGTTATAATGAAATAAGTCACCAGAATACTGTCATGCACACACAAACTGTTTAACAACAACATTGTTATATCCCTGGACATGCGTTATGACATGCAAAGCATAATGACAAAAATAAATGATGTCTTAACGAATGCCTTGTCTCACTAGTATTTCTCCTCGATTCATTTAATAAATGCCAAAGTTGCATATTTACAAGGTGCTTTCATTAGAATGATCCCTCTTATCCTAATCATTATCTAATTATCTTTCTTATAATGGCTCAGATGTACCACTACATTGCTGCCTTCTTCAGAACACGCAGATCTATGAAGTTCACACCTCTCTTTCCACCCACCTCGCCACCCCTCACTGCAGCTGGAGCACACCAGCTCACTTGATTGAACACTGTAAAACTAATCTACATTACACAACAGCAAGCTGTAATATTAAATCAGTCATACAATCTGGAAACTGATTCAGAAGAAGAGCAATGATACATAAAGCCACAGCCTGCGAATTAATGGGATTGGATCCGTAGGTTTGTTATATATAAAATTCTAGCAGTTTGTACTCCATAAAAAACACCAAATAAGCATGTTAACAATGTAAAACAGTTTAATTTTAATCAAGGGGTAAATGAGACACAGATTAATCTTAACTGTTCACTAATGTTCCTTTATACAAATTACTTGATTACTAATACACAGCAACACGGAAAGTCTTCTATATTCTATAGCTGTGCAATTATTGAATATAGAAGTCAATCTGCCCAATAGAGCGCTTAATTTATTAGCATGAAATAAGACTAAAACCCATTTCTTCCTGCACAATACTAAATCAAACACTCCGTAAGGCACTTAGAAAACAATGAGTGTTTCCAAAAAAAATTGTAACAGGATGAATGAAAGATTAACTTGCTGCCAAAATATCCAAAAGTACTAATTATGGAAATCATAACAGTACATTAATGAGAGGAAGAATGACTCATGAAGGACAGATATGCATATTAGGCCCCGGACAGAAAAATATGACGTAAGAATAGGATACACAGAAAGTATATTGAGAAATGCTACCATGTTATATAGTAAATGGTCTGCAATTTACAGTAGATAGCACTTTTTGATCTTAGTTAGATTTTCAAAGCACTTTACAATGTGTTTCTCATTTGTACACATACTCACATATCAGTGGTGGCAAAGCTGGCATGCAAACTGTGCACCTGCCATCAGAGGCAACTTGTGGTTCAGTATCTTGCCCATGGACACTTCAGTACATGCAGGGGGATCAAACTGCCAACCTTGCGATCCGTGGACAACCTTCTCGACCATAAAAACCCCATAAAATTAAACTACCTGTCAGTGGTAGCCATTCAAATACTTTTTGCCTGACTAATATATAAAAATACTCTATTACAAGTAATGTCTTGCATTCAAAGCAGCTATCGAATTACTTAAAGGGGAACTTCGGTTTTTTTTCAACCTGGGGTCTGTTTTCATTTGTCATTTCATACATGTGAGTGATGGAGAAATGGATTTTCGACATAGCTCCAGTATTTAGCCAGGCAGGCAGCTTCGCAGCTCAGCTAGCGAAAAGTATGGGGCAATTACCCCCCCCCCCCCCCGTGTCAAAGTCTGCCCCAACGTGCTTTTTTCCCCACACTGACCGGCTCGGATAGTCTCAACGAGTGTCCCACAACATACTTGAGATGAGAAGTGAACGAAAACCTCCACATTACCTGGCGATCGCTCTTTGTTGTGGTCTGTATCCAAATCTCAGGATGCTAGAAAGCAAATCTCGTTCTGAAATCGCGCGATAGCTCGCGAAATCCCGCGAGAGCTCCATACACTCACATGTATGAAATGACATATGAAAACAGACCCCAGGTTGAAAAAAACCGAAGTTCCCCTTTAATATACAGATTGACAAATTTTGGCTTGTTTTATTATTGCATATTAGATGATTGAATTGTTCCATTTTAATGTTTAGTGTTACTGGGTTGTTTTTTTTCATTAGCAAGGTATCATACTTTAGCATTTTATTATATGTTTTATAAGAAACAATTCCAAAAGTGGCAACTTAAGTAGAATAAAATGTACAATATTTACTCTCTAAAATGTAGTGGACTGTAAGTACAGAACGGAATAGAAATATAGAGTAAGGTGAAATGGAAAAGTGACTGAAAAGACCCATCGCTCTCTCTGCATCGTGTAAATACCCATATACCCCAAGTATTACTGATTTTATTAATTTGCTTGTGATCACTTAAAAACACCTTTGTTAGAAGTCTGCATCTTGTGAGCACAAAATAAACTTCAAATATAAAATACACGATTGGATAATAATGCAAGACCAACCCTCTTTACTTTGTTGTAATTTAGTGAGAGTTTTCCCTTAGAACTGCTCAGTTATATCAGTTATTATCAACTGACACCCACCATTTTTGCAGCTTGTAGAGTCCAAATTATCAAAGCTAGTTTTAAAAAAATCTTGGGAAATCCACACCCACTTAAATGCAGTACTTGAGTAAATGTACTTAGTTATGACTAGTTGTATATAGAAGCTGAGCTGCATCATAAAATATGAATCTCTCCCCACATGATGGCCACTGGTTGCCTGCTTGGCCGCCAAAGTTTACAAATGCTACTCTACCATGCAAGTCTGCATGCGGGTGAGCTGGAAATAGTTTGGGTGTGGGATAAGGGACAAGGATGGTCCTTTCGCATGGCAGCAGCTGTTTGATCTCCCGTGGTAGAGAGAACGAGACGGTGGTTAGGTGAGGGGCCCGAGGGAACAGAAAGGAGAGGAAGCTGGTTGAAAGAAACCGCTGGGGATTGCCATCTGAGGGTGCTGCCATCCAGAGACGGTCTGTGGTGGCTGTATAAGGTGGGACAGACAGCGGCACAGATGCAGCACTGCCTCTGGTCGAACCCACAAGCCGCACTCCCAAATTATCATACTTAAAGGAATATATCACTTTGATATATTTTCGTTTGAGGGCTCACCTGCTATGCCATCAGTATGCCTGTGCGCTTGTGTATTTGAAAGAAACGAGCAAGAAGAACCAGGAGGGTTTGAGCAGGATGGAGATGGTGATGATGGGGTACGTCATGGCTGTGAGGCACTCTGGAGGCCAAAATGAGCAACAACCCTCTCAACAACCTGACCAAGATGGACAAGCAGACTGGAGAGCATAAATAGACATATTATGTGTAAAACACACCCTTCTTGCGGTGGCCGGAGCTGCAGTACACAGGGTTAAACTGGGTGCAAAGGAAATAGCCGGTCTGAAATGAGCCTGGGTGCAGCTGCAGGCCGCTAAAAACACCCAAGAGGACTTTTTGCTGCAATCTCCTGCACTCCTAAAAAGATTCTGGTGTCTTTATGGGGTTTTGCGGAAGGAATCCCAACATGTCGATGGTGAGCTCAGGCATCTGTTAGGCCTGTGCTGCAGTTGTTTGCCGTAGATGCTAAACCTCTAGACGTCGTAAAAATGTTTTGTTTCTAACACTATCATTTATGGTGTAAAGCCAGAGGCTGTGTGATTGAATCAAACACAACTCGTCCCTGGATCTCATGACATAATTACGCTGCGGTTCCCTCCCAGAGCAAGTCCGTCATTTTCTTTAAAATACCATAGAGCAGTGAGCACATGGGGCTTTGTGCTCTCTGCAAATTAGGCTGGTTTAGACAGAAAAATGTTCTTGTGTTAATAACATACAATTTAGGATGTGCTGACAGGTGCCTCAAAGGGGAAGTTCAGCTGCTATTTTGTCATTATTTTTGCTCCATTTCAATCAATGAAGTCTGAATTTAATTGGAATAGGAGGAAAGAAAGTGGCATTTACTTTGAGAAAACAGCTGCATCTGTGCAGTGTTTTATCTTGCTAATGGAATTAGTCTGTCAAAGCATTAACTTTTTTTTTTTTTTTTACATTCAATTACATCTAAAGCAAATATTGTGAGATTCTAAATACAGCTCTACAGGGGATTTTAAGAAATGCTTTGAAGATGTCACTAGATATTTTCCAGTACACCACATGAGGGTGCTGTAAAGCAAATTATCTGTCTATCCACATAGTTGCTGATCTCAGCCACTATAATCTTCAATCTCACTTCCTCACTTTAAAGAAATGTATATAAAGGGCAGCAGTGTGCTAGCATTATGAATAAATGAGCTCAGAGTGCCAAATCACACTTCATTGCTTTATTCTTCAGCAGTACTCACAGAGAATAAACCAAACACCTTGATACCAGTTTGCAGTCATTGTTACAGTCCATATTGAATAAGTTGAGCCTTGTTATATACAGAAAATAATAATGAAAGACTGTATCCTCAACCACGAATTTGTGTGCTTTCGTGTCGATTTTTAAGTGGTGTTGTAGTCATCACAGCTTGATGCAAAATTTGCTTAAAACATCTCCCAATTTTATTCAATCTTACAAATGGTGAAAAACAAGAAAACTTCATTTACAATGGGTAATCTGTTAAAAACTTCAGTCATTTAGGTACATCTCAGTCATAAACCAGTAATATCAAAGTCTATACAACGTGCATTACTACAGAGTTTGGAAATGGTGGAAACTAATGGAAAGTGATGAGCACCTATTGTTCTGACAGTTCACTAAATCTAGTTCATTCAAGGAATGGTTTGTGTCCACAGGAGCGTTGAGCTTTAAAGAGTTGTAAACAACTGTGCACTGCAAAGACAACATTTAAGACTTGGATAGGACTTTCCCTTTAAATATCACAATGTGTCAGATCTTGCAGACACAGCTTTAGCTGCTACATCCAATCGCCCAGCACCAAATACTTTTTGATTAAATATATGTCAAATTCATCAACGTGTCGACAGTCATGGTTTCATGTAGAAAAAAACATTCCCACTCACATTCGCACTTTCACACTCACCCATGTCACAAATGCAAGCACCAATGAGCAGTGAGGAAGCAGCACATTCTACTACACCTCCTGTCCATCACTGCCAGGGACATTGCAGTCATTATGGATGAGATGGTTGCAGAGTAGTAAACAAACACCAACAAAAAAAGAAAACAAAAAGAAAACAAAAAAAAATCCCTGGTTTTAGACAAGTCCTCGCATTCCTTCAGACGGGCTACATCGTCTCCTTCATTCTGGTGTCTCGTTCAGCAGGATTACTCGGCGGCGGCCTCTGGACTGGCTGCTGTCTCGGGCTCAGAAGGTGAAGCTTCAGCAGGTTTCTCCTCTGCAGCTGCTGCTGCCGCCTCCTCGGCCTTCACCTCCTCTGCCTTTGGCTCCTCAGCTGCAGCCTCCTTGGCTCCTTCCTCGCCAGCCTCAGCTGGTTTGGCCTCCTCGGTAGCTGCCTCCTCTGATGCCGCCTTCTCTCCTTCGGCCGGTTCTGCTGCCGCAGCAGCTGCTCCTTCTTCTGCCGCCTCCTCAGATTCTTTCTTGGTCTTCTTGAAGGAGAAGCTGCTGAGCTTGAAGGAGGGCTTCTTGAAGGAGAAACGCTTCTTCTTCTGCTTGCCATCCTCGCTGGTGGATGGAGTGCCTTCCTCCGGCTTGGCAGCAGCGTCACCATTTGTGGCGGCGGGTTCCTTCTCTCCGTTGGCCTCGGCGCCCTCTACTTTCTCGCCCTCTTCTTTGGGTGCCTCCTCGGTTGGACTGCTTCCGTTGGCCTGCACCTCGGCCTTGTTGGCCTCCTCTGCAGCCGGAGAAGCATCACCGTTGGTCTTGGCATGGCCATTCTCCTGGAAGAGGGAAACATTTCATTCTTAAACATGCAATTTTAAGAGGTCAAGGCCTGTAGTCGTGCAATTTATGACCTGTATGTGGACATTTGTGTGCAAAACTACCCCCTAAAACAATCCAGGATGATGTGATGCTTGATTGAGTACACAGACTTGTAGTAACCAATAAGAAAATAGCTTTAAGCCTGCAGCAACATCTGTTACTAGGAGAGTGACGACAGATCTGCGGCTCTCAGCAGTAGGCTACTCGGTTAGACTGCAGTGCGGCGCTCGTCCAGCAGGTGGCGTTCAGTGTGGAGTCAATGGAAACAACGTAGGAATTTGGTTTTATCTCCCCTTTTCCTTTTTTACGACCAGTGAAGTCAAACCAAAGTGCATTATTGTAATTTTTGCGGCATTCTTTTTATGTCACCCTCCATTTTTTTTTAAACGTGTTGATTTTGTCGGTTTGTTTCTGTGCGCAAACGAAAGAAAGAACGAAAAAAAACGTGGCTCCTTTCTTGAAGCTGGCAACAAAGGCGTGGTACCGTTTTTTAAAATGGCCATGCCACAGAGAGAGCGGCCGCAAAACCCCCCACTGCTGCACACATTCCAACCGAATGAATTAAAAATGTTTAGACAGTGAAACCTCAGAGCAGCTGGGAGATGTCTGGAATAAATCAAATAAGCTGTGATTAAAACCAAAGCGTGCATCTGGTTAGTTGTGTAGCTTTTTGATATTCAAATGATTCATTTAAATCCAACTCATACATCAAATCTGCAACATTTCGATGGGGGGAAAAAGCTGCAAAAAGGGAGATAAATCTGCAAAAATGGAGTGAAAATGGATACATGTGGCCACTTTCCCTGAATGCCGGTGAGCGTGGGGATGCGCTACAGGGAACATGGAGCACGCCATTGACGCAACACATTGCTCAAATTGAGGCGAAATTTCGTGCGAGCAATTAAGACTTAAATAATTCAAACCCTGTCGTTTACCTGTCCGTTCGTCTTGGCCGCGACTGCTGCACCTTCCGCCGGCTTTTCCACCGCGGCGTCCTCTTTTCCAGCGGTTTTGGAGATTTGTGCTCCCATGCTTTTGTTCCAACAAAGGAACCCAACCGATCAAATGAATGAACAAAGACCGCAAGCTTCCTCTCAACCCCCCAATTTTTTTCCCCCCAAAACGCCTCCTTCTCTTCTTCTGCAAAGCTGAAGAATCGAAATCAAAGCGACCGCAACGCAAAAAAAGGAGGAGAAATGTGCGCTGCGAGATTGGGGAGAGAAAAAAAACTGACCGGAGAGAAGGTGCGAAGAAACGAGGGGATTCTTGCAATTTTTTCTCGAGCGCAGTTTGTAAATGGAGAAATTGGCCCCCGCCGCAAATGAGATGCGGAGTACAACGCCCAAGTCCGCTGATGAATGGGTGCAGGGGCCGTGACGTCACCGCCGGCCCGTCTCCGCCAATCAGAGCGCCGGATTCCGACGAGTGGGGAGGTCACGGAGTGGGGGGGCCGCGGACAATAGGAGAGACACAACAACATGGCCTACAACTTGTTTTCACAGTGCTCTGTCTTGATTTTTTTCAGGTTTCGTGATTCGTGGGTCCTCAAAATGTACAATCACACTTCTCTGGATGCTGAGCTCAAAGGTGATATGCGAGAAATATCTGACTTTCCCGCAATAAGTAATCTATTTATTGGTTCAGAAGAGAACTACAAAATACATTTGTTTACATGCAGATGGCTATCACTTTGTGTTGTTCATGTGTTTGAAAATAATGGAGCCCTCGTTCATTTTTAGTGGAATGCTTTATATATTGCAAATAAAAAAAGTTTTGTCACATTTAATTGTCACATTTAGTAGCAGAGCTGACCTTTATAAACAGCTGAGGATTCTGCCAGTTCATGAGAGCAATATAACTAACTTGTGTTTTTGTTTTCAACATGTATAGATAGAAAGATAGATATGCTATAGCCTACTGTGAGAGTTAAATTGATTCCATGTGTAGCAGACAAATCTAACATTTTAATATTCAAGACAAGTTTGTTATTCACCTAATAAGCTGACAAGATCTTGAGCTGATTTAAAAGATGGTGCTGCTGAATGTGCTAATTTTGCATTTAAAATATTGCAAAACATAAGATATCACGGCCTGTGTGTGGCCCTCAATACATTATTTATTTATCTGTTTGCTTTTTGCTATCCTAAGTCAGCTGTTTTCGAGATTAATATATCAGTACTTTAGTTGGAAAAAAAGGTCAGAAAGTGGTGAAAAAAATGCCTTGTTTTTAGCCACATCCCAAAGACATTCATTTTACTGTTACAGAGGAAGAAAGAAAACTAAAATATTCAGAGGATTTTGACCTTTTTCTTTTAAAAAATATTCACCCTGTTGAATCGATTCTCAAATTAGTCAGCAGCCAATGTACTAGTTGCCACTAACTGATTAATCGCTGCAGCTCTACTCATAATGCACATCGAGTGAGGAACTCTTGAGTTTTGTTTAAATCTTCACAATTTGCCTTTATGTTTCGGTGCAAAATAAAATCTACAAACTCCATATTTTTGTAATATGTTGGAGCATCAACAAACAATAAACGATGATATAATCTACAACTCAACTTTATATATATTTATACTTTAGTCGACTGCAAAATATCATTTAGAATTTTAATCTGTCTGAGATAAGTGTTTTCACTGTACAGGGCTGCAACAAACAGGCCATTAGAAGGTGTTTATCAGAACTTGTGAGTTAATATATGCATGTATCAAAACAACAGATTGATTTGGAAGTCTGGGTGGAGAAAGCACAGCTCAGATGGTCTCATGTTATATCACCAGGACTCCCTCCTGACATATGCCCACTCAGTAAACAGACGTCCCCTGAAACTATAAGCCCCTGTGCCCACTACTTCCCTCATCCCTCTTCTTGCATAATAGTGTCTTGTCTGCTAGTTGCAGCTGGAGCATCCCAGTGACCCAGATATAATGAGAGTTTATGGCTCCGTGCTGCTGCTCCAGCAGCCTGCAGTGCTCCGACTCCACCACCAGCCACAAGTCTCCTCTCGCTGCCATCACTGCATGACCCACATCTCCATGGTTACCGGTCCAAAATGGCTGCGAGGGAGAAGCTGCACGTTTGCTGATGAGGGCTTTAGATCAAGCCTCCTGGTTGGGGAGAAGTAGGGTGAGAGTGAGTTCAAGATTGAGCAGTCTGAGGATTAGGGTGACTTCTTTCACCCTCCCTCAGCAGCTAACTAGGCCATGTTCATTGTTGTCATATTCTGATTACATGCAAAGCTCTAATTGTTATGGAGAGCTGCCATGAATATGGAAACTTTGGAACAAAGCCAGTAGGGCATGGGGTGTTTTCAAATTAGCAAAAAAAGCTATGAGGGTTTTTGTTATTGTTGTTATTTTTAGGTTAATATTGTTGTTTTTAAATTGACCATTCCTTAAAAAATAATCATTAGCCTCTTTGAAATAACCGGGCTGTTCCTTTACAGTAAATGTAGACCTCTACAAAACAAGTTTAGAATAAAAGAACACTGTAAGCAATCGTCTAAAAATGTTATATATAGTCTGAGAATTGTTTGTATACATATTTTTAAATTGTAAGTTATATTGAGATTTTGTGCTTTTGGTGCACAACATTTTTTACCTCACAGATTTTTTTTCTTATTGTAAATTTTCTCTGCTATATGTTTTGCACATTGCATTTTACAAACATTTTTATTGCCTTAACTTAGGTCTTCAGTCTGTTGTAGCACTTCTGTCAACAGTTTTTGTGCCAGAAGTGTGATCAGTCAAGTACACACCTATTAAATAGAACATTTTAAATGACTCTTCTGTTGCTGTGAACAAAGGCAATATTTAATAACCACATATTTCACGTAGACAAAGGAGAAGCATTTTTAAGAGAACGTAGGGTCAGAAATGTTCCTAAGGAATGCATTTTGAAACTGAATTTGATCCAAAACCTCAGTAGCCAGTTAATGGGAGAAGCCATAAGGAATATGTAGCAACTGAACAGATCTGCAGATTGACCTCAATGTGTGCTGAAGCTCAGAAACTTTACCTAAGATTCAAGTCAATCACATTTCTTTAATGTATTGCACATAACAAAAATGTCTAAAATGTCTCATATAGCACTGAAACTGTTGGCTCATGAACTGATTTGAAAACTGATCAGAAATCTCGATAGTTGGATTAATCATTTCAAACCAGTAGTCAAAAAATCGACAAACAATTGGTCGTTAAAACTGAAATTTGGAAAACTGCAAAGGCAGGATATTAAAGCATAATTTGTGAAATGCTGAGTCTCATGCTGTAATTCAGTTTTTTATATTTCAGCAGAAATTTTCAGGGGTTGCTAATGCTGCTCTTTGATCAATGTGAACTCTGTAGTTCATTCATGCACTCTGTAGTTGACTAGCATGAGTCTAGTCACATTAATTAATCATAACAGCCACGTTTTGTATCTTTAGCAGCATGTCTAACACGGTTTTATCAGTTTTATCAGCGGCTTTACAAATTAATGCCATCCTCTTTGTGTGAAAGTCACACTTTTAGTATCTAATGTGCTAATGCTCCTTTGCAAGTTTTAATTTTATTACACAGTGAATCTAACACTGACGCTTGACTTAAAAGTTTTTAATCACATTATATCACTGAGCCTGACTCTTCAGTAAGTTTTCCCAGCTGCTGATATGGAGGAATGTGTAGTGAATGAAGGTCACAGGTCAGCATTGTGATTCATTATGACATTCCTGAAGAGGTTTAAATCGCCAACAACCCTCATAAAGTATCAGGAAGTTCTGTATTCCAATTCTGTATTCCAATCTAAAGAGGATAGTTTGTCCTAATTCTACATAAATACATGTTTCATTTTACAGCCCTCACAGTGGGAGAATTCATTCTGTTGTTTCAATACTGCAGAAGAAAAGCAGGTTTTTCTAATGCCAGTTGCTGTTTACTATTTGTATTGTACACACAACCACTATATCTGGCTGGTATTCGTGTTTTATGCACGTTTAAAGTCCAACAAAATGACTCCAGCAGGTGATTTTGTTTATTATCAGCCCTTCAGGTAGAGAGGGAAAATCCTGCACGCAAACCCTCATGGAAAACTGTTGACAACACAAAGGAGTGGACAGATAAAACAGACCCAAATGTTTGTGGACATCATTTGTTTTAACTGTGTTTGACTTCAACACCTCCTTTAAATGTCTTTGTGTGACGAAACCTGCGAGCTACTGTGTTTCTCACTCACATTTCTTGAGCAAACATGACACCACGCACACAGCTCTGCACGACTTGAACAAAAACAGACTATTTTGCCAACCTTGCCCTGTTTTTCAGTCGCTCCAAAGACGAGGAGGTGCCCCCGTTCCACATTGTAGCCTGCCATTGGAGGACAGAGGTGCCAATCACAGCTCCGGGTCCGTGTGGATCCGCATCAGCCGTGCGCAATAACAGCTGCGTCAAGACAACCGCACGCAAACAGGAAGATAAAACAGCCTGTTCCAGTCAAAATAAAAGAACAGACGTTTAATTTAATTATCTGCTGGACGTAAAATGCTTCTATTTAAAGTGTAGAGGAATGATTGAAGGGTAAATAAGTTAAATAAGCGTTGGCAGGTCTTTGTTGTCTCACAGGTTCTGGCTCATTTGCATTGACTTCCACTTAAATTTAAATGGGGTTTAAACTTTCACAGTTTGCCTATAAAGCCCTGAATGGTTTTGGCCCTTCAGATCATCATAACAGTTACTCCTCCAGTTACCCCATTCACACCTCAGAACCAGAGGTGACAGGACTTCTTTGCTATTGCACCCAGGCTCTAAATCCTGTCTCACTACTGGCAGTTTAAAATCACAATTAAAGCCCTATCTTTATTTCATTTGTCTTTAGCAGCTCTAGTCATGTCCACTCTTTCTTTTTATCAGCCCACTGTTTTGTAATGATTTGTTTCCAGACTTTCCTTACTTTTCTTTTTCACTCGTCTACTATTATAGTTTAATCCCATTTTTGTTTTGCCTCCCTGAGCCTTGTTCTGCTGTTTAAAGGGAGTCCTTCCTCTTCACCATAGTTAATTTAAATCAGGAAAAATAAACAACAGAAAATGAAAAAAAGTGAAAATAAAAACAAAGCTTGCTCACAGGGAATCCAGGAAATCCTTGGATTTGTCGGGCTTTTATGTATGTCTTTGTTTCAGAAATGGACTGCTTCGTCTCCAGGATCTTTGTTTTGGTATTCATCATTGTCAGATAATGTTGTGATTTATATAATGTTTTGTAGGATTTTAATCTGTGATATGCTGTAAGTTCACGCTTTAAGTAACACTGTGGAGTCTTTACTTCAATATTTAAACTCGTTTGGTAAATTCTCAAGGATAGTCTTATTTATGAACTGCAAAAATCAGCAGCGTAGTCTTCATGCATCATGCAGTTATGATGACATTAAAAATGCAAAATGACCACAAACAAATGGAAATAGACCACAAAAAGACACACCATGACCTCAAAACATCCACAAATGGAATATGACAATAGACACACAAAGGAGAAGACATAAAATGTCCATTAAATGACCAGAAAGTCACAAAATGATGACAAAGAGAGACAAAGCAACAACAGACACAAAATGACAACAGAGAAAGAGAAACAAAATTACTACAAAAAGACACAAAATGATCACGAAGAGAAACAAAGTGACCACAGAGGCACAAAACAACTCCAACGAGACACAAAATGATAAAAAAGATACATGACAACAAAAATACAAAGAGATACAAAACAACCACAGAGTGAAATAAAAAAACTTTCTCAAAATAACAGAAAGAAAACCAAAATACCCAAAAAGAAACAAAATGACTTCAAAGAGAAACAAAACAACCACAAAGAGAAAAAAAATTCCACAAATTGACTATAAAGAAATATAAAAATACCACAAAGAGATACAAAATAATAACAAACACATACAAAATGATGACAAAAACACAAAGAGATACAAAACAACCACAGAGAGAAATGAACAATCTTTAAAAAAAAATCTCAAAATAACAAAAGGAAAACCAAAAAACAAGAAACAAAACAACTCCAAATAGACACAAAATGACTGCAAAACACTCATGTCGACTACAAGAGCATGTCAAGAGATGCTAAAAGACACAAATCAACCACAAAACAACACAAAATGACCACAAAGAGACAAAATGTCCACAACAACTACTGCAAAGAAATGCAAAAATAACACAAAGAGATGCAAAATGATCACAAAACGATACAAACTGACAACAAATAAATATAAAATGATCACAAAAAGACACAGACTGACAACAAAGAAATACAAAATGATCACAAAAAGATACAAACTGACAACAAATAAATACAAAATGATCACAAAAAAATACAAACTGGCAACAAACAGATACAAAATGATCACACAAAAAAATACAAATCGATATAAAATCACCACAAAAAGACACACAATCATTAGAAACACACAGAAACAACAAGACCAGATTGAAGCCACCACTGTTGGGCTTGAATGTGAGTAGCTCTCTTTAAAAACCTGACAGGAAACAGGTCTTTTATTTTGAAACTCCTAACCAGAAGCTGTGCGCGTTGCCGGTGCGAGCTCGACCGTCTTCCACCGTCATCATCTGTACACACGGCGGCGACAGGAGCTCCTGGATCGGCAGGGACGGCCGCTGTCCACCGCTATCCTCCGTGTCTGTGTGTGCGAGGAGAAAGGGACGCTGACGGAGAGCAGAGGAAAAACATCTGCGGATTCACCTCCTCACAGGAAACGTCCCGCTGGAAACCTCCGATGGATTAATCTGATTTGTCTGCGGTAAGCTCGCTCCTTTCTCCGCTGTTGAATATCAATCGGTGCACCCGCCTTGTCCCCTATGTTTTTTGCGCTGTGGAGATGAATTCATCTCATGGGAGAGAGAGAGAGAAAGAGAGGAAGCAGAGGAGATGAATAGCACATTTGGAGGCTCCTCCAGTCTTTCTGCAGGTGTAGCTGCGTCTGATCGGGGTAACTTCTCCTCCTGGGAGAGTGAAAAACTGTGATAAAGAGGCAGTGAGGTGGTTTTAGTGGTCGTGGATGATGTTTTGCAGAGAGAGGAGGCTCTTGTGTTGCAGCAGCAGCAGCAGGGATGGATGCGCTGCAGAACAGAGCTGACCACTGAGGCCACACATAATAAAAAATAAAATGAAAAAACGCCACGACGAGCCGCAGACAGCCTCCTATTGATTCTCCCACCAAAATAATGGTCATAGCTGCGAGCTGATTGCACTGCCACGCTGCTAAATAACCAATTAAAGCTGTCTTAATCGGGTTTATCTCATGTGTCTGGAGGTACAGCCATCCATCTTGTAGGCAAACAGTGTGTGTGTGTGTGTGTGTGTTTGTGTAGCCGGGAGATAACCTCATGTGCACTAACTTAGGCAGTACTTCTAGTGATGGTTGGCAACTGTTCACTCAGCATCCTGGTGCTCTGAGTAGTCTGGCTGTCCCTGAATGACCGCAAAATTGTTGTGCGTGATGTGCATCAAGTTTGAATGGAAGGAGGTGCATATTGTGGTTCATGGACCGTGCAGCGGTCGCCTCAGGCCAATTTCTGTCCATACAAAGCTGCATATCAGGCACACTGGCACAGAAGCTGCTGCACAAGTGTGTCGTAGGTAAATAATGGGGGAAATGTGTGTATTGCAAGATATTTTGTGGTTGGAAATGGAGCCAGAGCTGCAAAAAAGGGCCAAACTATGCATGCATTACAGTTTTAAAGAATGCAGTTAGCAAAAAGGTTGTAGTTTATTGTGTGTTTCATTCAGAGCGTCTGACCCAGAATTTAAATTGCAGTGCTGGTGCTTTTGCAAATTGATCTACTTGTCTTTTTTCAAAACACTTGTCATTATATATCATGTGGTAAAGCTCCATTATGTTTTTAATCTACTATGCAGTGAATACTGAACTGAAGCTTGTCTTTAAGAATTGATGTCACAAATATCTGCCCAAAAAATCGCAATTAGATATTTCTACAATTTGTTCAAATCGCCTTAGCTGCAACTACTGGTTGTTTTCATTTGGTGCTTCAACAATTAGTCAGTCAGCAGCACTTTGGGTAACCTGTTAATCATGAATCAACTTTTAAAGATGGTTCTAGCTTTTCCAATGTGATCATTTGCTGCTTTCTTTGTTCTAAAATGATGGAAAACTTTGCATTCTGGGTCAGACAGCTTAAAATATCAACTCTGGGTAATAAAGATGGACATGAATCATTATTTTCTGATGTTTTGTAGACTAAACTAATAATAAAGAAAGAAAATAATCCAAATTAACGATACAGCATGGATTGAGCTGCAGATTTACTCCATTAATCGACTGCATTTGTGGTTCCTAAAATGTGAAAACATCATGATAAATATCCATCCCATTTTTCGTAAAAACAATAACTTGATTAATCTAAATGGAAACAGTAGTTAGTTGCAGTACAATGCTAGAAAATCTAATTAAAGTCAACTTTATCTTGTTTATGTCAAAGATATTCAGTTTATGACAGAGAAAACCAGCAAATTCTCCCACTGGAAAACTACCACGATCGATTTCTGGCTTTTTTGCATCAGTAATAACTTAAACAATTCACTTTTTCACGATCTACTAATCCGCTAATGGTTCCAGCTCTGCAAACAGCACTTGTGCGCCGCTCATGCTTTGCACTTTCCATCAACTGAAGTGTGTTTTAGTTCAACACGAAACCTTCCAGCCTCCATCGCTGTAGACCCACACATCATTATTTCCAGTGGATTCTTACGGTGACCGTTGGCCCTCCACTGGCAACAGATTTGGAAAGAACCATTTAAAACCCCTCAGTTCAGACTGACAGGCAGAAGCAACAAGAATATGGGGGGGGGGAACATATATTTTTTTAAAAATGTTGCGCTTTTCTCCAGTTTGAAAAGTGTCTGTCCGACTGAATGGGCTCTCACAATGGGCTCAGTGATTTAACAACATGACTCAACAAACTCAACTGCGAACATTGTGACGCTAAAACACAGTTAGGCTTAAGCCCACACGTACGTACTGTATAAAGCTCAGCTGTGGGTTTTCTAAGTCGCTCTGTTCATTCAGTTGCACCAAGAATGCTTTGAAAGCTTCAACACTGTGTTTCATTGTGCTCGTAATCTTGTAGCAGAGTGAAATGTGCCCATTGTCTCGTTGTTGATACACTGAATGAACTCAGTTGTCTGACACAAGCAAATGTTGTAACTATTCAGAGAATGGCAGCCATAAGGAGGAGATTGTCAGCGTTGTACTGAATCCAGCCAACTTCGCAGTGGGTTTTGCATGTATTCAAATGGCCCAGAAATGAAAATGATCCTCGTCTGGTTTTGCCTTTGTTCAGCGAACAGAAAGTTGAGTTTTTTGGAGTTGAATAAGGTCGCTATGAGTGCAATGCCAGTGGGAGGGATGTGGGAAGTTTGACCTTGTTTTGTGCCATGTCAATGATCTGAGTGTAAAGGGACCCCACTCTTCAAATTGAACAGGGCTGTCTTGTTAAAAGCCGCGTAGAATCGCAAAACGATTGTATTCTGGAGAGATTTCGTAAGTTTGCGGAGGTTAAATAGGGAAAATGTTGCCAGATTTAACGACTAGATGAGCACGGTTTATCAGTCACATTACGAAAGCCTCAAAACCACATTCAGTCTTTATTTATTGAGCTTATTTTTGCTCCACAAGGACAGATAATAACGATATCAGACGAGTTTGTTATCATTAACTTGTGTGTTCCCATTTATCAGATACGATTAATGGTTCAGAAAATTAGAAACAGCAACTAATTTCAGTCAAAAGTGGCTCCGTTTGTGAGAATTTTCTTCTTTTCTTGGCCACTTGTAAGAGTAAACTTTAAAAAATTGGGGTTTTGAGCCAAATAGTCGGACAAACTAAGGTATTTAATCATTAGAATGGACTTTTTTAAAGTTCTTTGGACATTTTCAAAACGAAATGATTAATTAACCAAACTTGAAAGGTCAAATCTTGAATTGGAAGTTTCATTGATGATGAAAATAGTTTCCATTGTAGTAATATAAGAAAAGATAAGACTTTATTAACCCACTGAATGTGAAATTTGCTACAAGAAACAGATAAAGAACCATTTGAAATAATAGATACATTCAAATAAAATTCAGCAAAAGTTAAAATACATAATTTAGTTTAAATTGACTGATCAGTTGTTTAGTTTATAGCTTCAATCAGTCATAAATAGCCAAAATGCTGCATAATAAGTGACATCTTATTGCACTTAGAGATATTTAATTTACAGTCGTATGCCACTGATAAAATAATCAAATCTTCCCATTTTAGAAGCTGCAAACTGAAAATGTTTGTTGTTTTTGGCTGATGAAGAACTTCTACAACTTCTGTCTGTTGATCAGGCTGTTAGTCGTCCAATTTATTTAGCTGTAAATGGAATTATAAGCAGTGTTTCTGTTTGTTTTCCCCCTGTAAGACAAAATCAGACTGTACATACGTGCGTTTTTCAGGCCTGACTGACTGTCTGCTGTTTAATCCATCAGTTATGCTGTGTGACCCTGACACGTCTGTCCTTTTAATTTAGTATATTGATCGCAGCTTTACTATAAATGACCCAGTGTCTCATTATGGCTTCCAGCGCTGTGGCTGTTATTGGAGATGATTAACACTTGGGCCTGTACAGCTTCAACATAAAGGTTGTCATTTTGGCAAATTAATTTCCAGCGGAGTCCAGTGGCTGAGGCTTATGGCAGCGCTGACTGTTGCTGTGTTCAGGTCATATTAACTCCTTCATCCGTCTTCACTCTGCAGCTGATTTGAAGGAAACTCGCAGCAGAAAAGAGGATTTAGCAGATCAAAACGAGGAGTTTTACCATCCTAGCCTCGGCTGTCTGTTGTTTTTGTGTGAAAGTCAAGTCCTCCCACTCTTTAATCATCTCCTGCCTTTTGCTATTAACTCTTTCAACACGTAGCTGCGATTCCGTCCCCACAGGACCCTCTTCATCACGCCACTGTGGTCCTCTCCGAGTCAAGCTGTTCATTTGGGTCTGAAAATAGCGTGATGATTGTTCTCGCAGAGGCTGAGGTGGTCATGCAATACCCAGGCTGTGCCACGGAAAGGAACGAGCCCCGGGGCTACGATGCCATCATCTGCCTTTTTCATTGTTTTTTTTTTTAATTTTAGGGGTAAAAGTTGCAGGTCAGACGTTGAGAGGAGGAACATCTCTGTCATGGTGAAACGCAGGACCAACACCGACCCCAAAATCGTTAGATTGTGTGGGTTCGCCTTGACATTTTGATATGATACATAGTGTTGACTCATGCATGTAATTGAATAACTGGAAAGTCGCCTCTTGGATGTGAAAGGCTGTGATGCATGCCTGTGAAACTCTTATTATATTACTGCAAAAATGTAATAAGTCTGCCTGTTGCTGCTGAATCCGCTTGATAAATCTAAATGACTGTTTATCTCCTGTAAGGAAAGTTTCATCCTGGTGACCAGACACAAAACATGATTCATATCCACACAGGAAACACGCACATAAACAACACAAATGGCCTACATTGTCTGTTACAGATGTGTAAAAGCTGTAGTACTCTCCGGCCTTTTTACTTGAAGAGCAGGAAGATTTTTCTAATCCCCACAGGCAGCACGACGACATGAGATCTCCCCTCATTTACTCCGATCCCTGCAGGAGTGGAAGCAGCGCTATTTCAATCACTGCAGTTAAAGAGAAAATCCACCAGAAAAGAGACATTACCTCTTTTATTCCAGTCCGGTTAGGGTTTTCATGCTCGTGCAGTTCATAATCAAGGCTGGAGTGAGTCCGAAAAACGTATTTAGCTCCAACGTCTTTGTGCATGTGCTGTTTTTCGCCTTGGATGCACAATATAGTATATTTTTTCTTATCACAACCGTTGCTGACACTGACACGTGTGTGTATTTTTTCCTCCTTTTATCCCAGCAAGGATTATCTGCTCGTCAACATTCATTCTGGAGTGATGCCAATATTTCATTTTAAAGCCTTTTGGATCAATACCAACGATCATGCATCACTAGTTGTATTTTTTTAGTCTTTACTCTGGAAAGTAAACTCTGCTGCTGAACTATAAAGTGTAAATAAAATACTGTTAATACAGATCACAAATTATTCGCTTTGTCCAAACAAGAAAGAAAACTGTAAATCTTAATGTCTTACAAGCTGGAACTGACACATTTTTCCTCCAATATTAATTTATCGCTCATCGAAATTGTTCCCTCTAAATGGAAATTCTACCTAAAGCATGTGTTTTAGCGAATTTCTAAATTAAACGTTTCTGCTTCATTGCAGAGAGTGGTGCTGTAAATACCAGAAGATTGGAAGATGTAAATATAAATGTCAGAGAAGATTATTTGGTGTCTTACGGATTACCGGACAAGCAGCAGCGGACCTCCGCCTTGTGTTTCTGTCTGTGGTCTTTGGCTGGAGCTCATTCTGTAATGCTGCTGCTGGGCTTGTTCCTTCTTCTGGGTATTTTATGTGGCTTTATTGGCAGTAATGAATCACAGTGATCTCTTTCTCTCTGCAGTGGCTGCTTCTTACGTTGGTTAAGCAGAGTGGAGCGAACGCTGTGCAACCTGGAGGTGTGTTCAAATCCTGCACGCAGGAAGTGGATGCTGTGTGTTTTGCAGGCGTGTGCTTTGTGTTTCTGAATCCCTCCAGGTGTGGTTGGGCTGCAGGTGAGACAGCAGTGATTTATAGCTGTCATCTGTGTCGCAAAGTAGTCATTTCCTGTCTTTGCAGCCTGTTGACAGAGAGGACAGCCAGAGTTATGAATGACAATGCGGCAGTGGTGGTAAAGGGAATTTATTTGACTTGAATGCGACCGTTTTAAGGTACTTCCTGTTTATACTCCATAACATTTCTAAGGAAAATATTGTTTTGCCCCTCCACAGATGTATTTAATAGTTTAATATTCAGATTTACACATTAAAAACACTTGATAAGTTTATAAAATACAAAAGATTTTCAGAAAAAGCATATAGTCTTGTGTTTTTCTACTCCATTAATCATTGCACATCTCTTCAGATCTATCATGTTGCCCTTTGCAGGAGGTTTGATTAAAAAAATCTGGATTAAACCACCAAACTACTGTAAAGTAGATAAATATCATCAATAAAATGCTATTTATACATTTTGCATCAGTATTAATATTAATACATAATGTCTATTAATGCCACTACATAACAAGTAGGAATTCAGCTATACTAATAATTGTTTAATTCTTGCATTGTACTGACACCCGGAAACATGAAGACTGAATTTAAGACTAAGTCAAAGTACGTTTTCACCACTTCGCCAAGTTTAAAAAAAACAAAACAAAACCTGATGAGTGACTCTTGCACTGTCATTCTGTGTTTTAGTGTTGGCATTTTTTGCTATTTTAAAGGCTCATTTTTATTATTTTCCACCTCCAGCGTCGTGTGACACTGGTAATGCCGACCAGACCACTTTTTAAAAAGAACATTTTTGTTTTCCATTCGTGTCAAACGTGAGCCGCTTTCAACCAAATTAACATGCATGAATTTTGTCCTCTGGCTAACTTCACTTGTAGCATGTTGCAGTCTGCAGCAAGTGACACATCTGTTTGCACTTTTTTTCTCCCTATGTAGGCATTTGGGTTTCCTTGCTAGTAAATGTAAAACAGGCCTGAAGGACTTGGGTCGTACACTGCACGGCTTTACTTCTGACGCCTGATTCCTGCTCAATTCTGGGATGCAAAACCATTTCCTTAGCACCAATTTCAAACGCAGGACGTAATTGTTTTCAGATATTTCACGAGTGTTTCCTTGTCTAAAGGAAATTGTCATTTCAAGCATGAAAGATGCTTGTATTGCTCCTCGCACACAACCTGCGAGCCCTCAGCCTGCTCTGTTAGCGTGGGTGAGCGAGTCTTCAGTTGAGATGAGGAGCTGTGAGCTAGTTTCTCCTTAACTTCTGTCTGCTGCAGCGCTGGCGTTTGCCCCCAGCACCACCCCTCTCCATGCGCAGACACTGTAAACAAGTATGTTTCCAATTAGCCGTCTCTGAAGTCAGCTGGCTGCTAATGCTGATGAAAGACGAGGCTGCTGTCAGCGACCTCTTCCCAGTGTTAAAGCAGCTTCTTGAGCTTCCAGGGCTTAAAGTTGAGGGGGGAGTCGAAACATTCATTAGTTTAACTGGGTCTATAAAGATGGTATGGCTCTTTTTAATTGACAAAGCAGATTGCCTCACTCATTACAGAAACCGGTCTAGCTTTGCTTTAGTGGGGCCAAATGCTCCGTCAGTAGAGCCAGGGAGCGGTTTGCTGTTAAGAGTCTCTTTGTGCATTTCAATTCCTGCCCTGTGAGTCTACACATATGTGTGTGTGTGTGTGTGTGTGTGTGTGTGTGTGTGTGTGTGTGTGTGTGTGTGTGTGTGGCTGCTTGTGAAGCAAACAAAAATAAAGTGCATGCCAACTTGTAAATGCAGCGGCCGGGTGTAAATTCTTCCTTGCGAGTGTGGTCATGGAGCGAGATGGAAAAGTAACCATAATAAGTAGTGCCGTTAAATCCTCTTATTTCAGCTTCAACTGGATCTTCTCAGTGTGAAGTATCTCACATCAACATCACCAAGTGTTTAAATATTAGCCATGCACATACAGCCCCGTCACATTATGCTCCTCTGTTTAATTCGTAATGGAATTTAAAGTATCGTGTTTAATTTCTGCCTAATTGAAAGGTTTTCAGTGGGCTCTCTGTTCAGTCTCGGAGGAAGCTCTGAAATAATGGAATACTGAATCATAATTTCCCCAATGGAGACGGCTTTCGGGCTATTACTTTACCTACATGCTAATCCCGTCTCTTTCTTTCTCCCTCCACCCGCAGACAGTAGAGGATGGGCTGTGTCCAATGTAAGGATAAGGAAGCAGCAAAACTCACTGATGACCGGGAGACCAGCCTTTCGCACAACTCAGGCTTCCGCTATGGGTCCGACCCCACGCCACAGCACTACCCCAGCTTCGGGATCACCACCATTCCCAACTACAACAACTTCCACGGCGCCGCCACGCAGGGAGTGACTGTGTTCGGAGGCGTCCACACGTCCTCGCAGTCCGGCACGCTTCGGTCTCGGGAGGAACAGGTGAGGTAGATGCTGATCAGTGGCCAATATGGAGCAGCTGAAGCAGGTTTTTCTGCAGGTTTTTACTGTTTTAGCAGACACTTTCTCAAAAACAAGACACTTGGCAGGTTGGTAAAGCCTCTCACAGTGGGTCAAAATCATCACATGACACTAAAATGCTGCACTGAAGCTAATATTAATAGTAGTAGAACAGTAGCTTTAGTCATTTTTAGGACATTTTTGCTTCTGTGACAAATCACAACTGGTGCTCCTAGTGAAGACATATGTTTGTGACAATGCAAAGATGGATGTTTCCCACTTTTTCCAGTCTTTATGCAAAGCTGAAGTCGCTACATGCTGTATTTATCATGCTGACATTAGAGATTTGTCACTAGGGTGTATCCTAAAAGATGGAGCTGCTTATCTAAGACACGGTGACGCTGTAAGGATAAAACATGTTGCTGTCATTAAACATAGGGTTCAATTACAAATGGAATAATTTCAAGAGAATGTCAGTCCAACCAGGGACACCGGTTGATCTCCGATTAAGTCTATCAAGGTTTGGAGTGTCACTTTATTTCTGGGGTTTTCTAAATGAATATGGGATCCTTCTCTTTTCTGAACTGATACTGTGCTACAGAAGATAAATGTCCACGGCCCGCAAGTTAATGGAAAACAGAGTGACCTAAATTATCGCCGGTGCTCTGTGAGGCACATCTGACGAGCAGACAGACCAGACAGTGTGCTGCAGAAATGCAAAAGTGCTTCCAGTGTGGAGAAATAGAGTTTACAGTCTCTTGTTTTAGATTTTAAACATACATATCGTGTGTGATGCATAAATTAGCAGCTAATTTGGCCCTGTTTTCTGGAGGTAACATCCCATCACAAATAAAACACTACATCCGCACCACCAGCTTGTATGAATAAGAAATTACTCCACGAGGGCAACGTGAAGGAGCGTTCATGTCCAACACTGCAAAGTGAGAGCTTGAGTAACAAAACAAAACACTCAACAAAGTCAGAAGACGAACAAAAGCCTCATCTGACCTCTCTGTGAAGACTTCAGCATGAATGACTAAGAGACAATTTTGGTCGGCACAAGATTCAGAGGTCATTGCATTGACAGGCAGCAGTGTAGCTCTGACTGTCCAGGGAGGCCTCAGATCCAATCAGAAAATGAAGTCATTTTATAGTTTCAGGCTTATTAAGAGATACAGGGACTCCAGGGCCGTCCTTATCCAATCAGTACGCTTTGATTGACCTCCCTCATCTAGAACTTGGCACCAGCTGTTCAGTCACTATTCATAGAGGATGTTTTGTCTGATAGAGTAGCATCAGATTTCTGTTTTTGTCTGTAAAACAATGAGTTTTGTTCATTTGCATGTAAAAGCTGTGGTCGCTATTTTGTTATCATAGTTTTGGCTGATGTCTTATTAGCCTCTAAAATTATTATTGGGAAGACATGGCATGCCTGACAAATTTAAGCCAAATATGGGTTCCCCTTTTGGCTCCGCTTTGGTCTCCACCAACTCCTGAGGGAAACATTTGCATCTTCAGCTGCAAAATAGCAAAATAGCTGTGCATAAAAACCAAAAATTAAAGCTGTGAGACTTTAAACCAAAACATCAAATTGCAAAATATGAAACTAAAACATTACAGTTGAAGGACATCAACCCAAAACAATGAGTTGAAAGTAATGAACTAAAGTACTTGGGTGAAAATTTTCTTACTTACTTAGTTTCTTTTTGTTCCTACAAGCAAATCTTTGCGCAGTTCATTTAGTCAGTTGATTAATATTGATATAGAAGTGTTGATTAGTGCAGCTTTAAAAGCAAACAGTGTTGCTTAATATGCGGGAGAAAAAAACCCACAGAAATAACGCACAACAATGTTCATGATGCCAAATACACAAGTTATGAAATGTAATGTATATAAATGATAAGTAGAGGCTGAAGTCTTTAAAATATCGACGGCATGTTGCTTGTATTTTTCGAGAAAGGAATCATTTTAAACTATGTGAAGACCACCACAGATATTTAAAAGTTAAGTTGGTGAGTCTGTGAAACTTCTAAAATAAAACCTGAGCTGACCTGGATTATCTGTTAAGTTTTATTTTGTGCATAAGTTTCTAAAATTAACCGACATATGGGGTGTAAAGTGTTAGAAGGCAGTAATTCTTTTAGCCTTTAGATAAAAACCATCCCATGTGTTACACAGATGAACTAACCAAGCAGTAAAAACACGATGAAAACCCAACATAATACTTCATCCATGTAATTCACTTCTACTAACTCCAACCACCATGTCTTGTTTTGCTGCAGGGGTGACTCTGTTTGTGGCTCTATACGACTATGAGGCCAGGACGGAGGATGACCTCAGCTTCAGAAAGGGAGAGAGGTTTCAGATCCTCAACAGCACGTAAGTGTTGAAACATCTGCATGACGGCATTATAAGGGTGGCGGTCGTGTTTTGTGGCTCTGTTTTTCGTCTGTCGTGAGTGTTTAAATGCTGCTTTTGGAATGAAATGTTATGCACAGACTGAGGGAGCTGGTCTGTCTGCTATAGACTTCAATTGATTTATGACTCACACTGCTGCCTTAATGTTTGTGACAGTTTGTATTATAGAAAGAAGAAATAAAACTTTAAACTTTATTTTAAATTAGTCAACTGTGATTTTAAAAAATCGAGATGATGGCTCTGCCTTACTAATCTGACCCTTGTGTTTTAAAATCAAACTGAATTCTCCTCAGCTTTTCTGTAAACTACAATTATTTTTAGCTTTTGTGTGTTTTTTTTTCATTTTTATAAAGAGAATAAACCAGAGATCTGAAAGGGCATTACCCATGGCAACGGCTGACCAACATCCGAGAGACTGCGTCACACTTTCCCTCTCGATATCTATTTTCCAATTAATAAATCAGAGCCAAATATATATCCCTATTAGGGCTGAACAATTGAAGACCTTCACTCAGTGAGTCTGACTGAGGGTTTGCTTTGTTGTGTTTACACATCCATGCTGTTCTCATTCTCTGACAGTCACACTTTTTGATGGCATCTCATGTGTTAATTCTCCGTCACGTTTTAAATCTATTACACACTGAATATTGACCTGAAGCTTGACTTTAAAAGATTATATTGTGAATCACATTACAATCAAGACTTCGCCACCAAATGCTGTTGCTAGGAGACCCAGTTTTACTTCTGTGGTGTGCTGCTTACTGGAGCACATTGTCCTGTATATGATGAAAACACTGATAAAAGACGACATACCATTGACTATCAACATGTTTAAGCTCTCTGACCATTGCACAACATTCGATATGCAAATTAAAGGGAAAATCTGAACACGTGGCCTCTGCTGTGAGGGAATAAAGCGACTCTGTTACGCTGTAGGGGGGGTTTTGCTGGGATGTTTTGAGTCCAATTATCCCCTTAGACAGAAGGGTCACTCTCTCATTCATAGGGAACAAGGAGTCACTTGAGGGTTTGATTAGTAAGTAAAAGTAAAATGATGTGAATCATACCCTGTGGCTACCTAGTTTAACACCTATGGGAGATTTTGGACCAGCATGCTAGACAGCGCTCTCCACAACTGTCTTCCAGTAGAGTGTCAGAGACTCAGAGAAGCTGTTCTGGCAGCAGGTGGTGACAAAATACCTTCATGAAACTTCTATGTTGTTTTTTCCTTTAATTTGTCACCTGTCATATGTACTACGCAAGGAAAGTGGAAGCCAGGGTAACAACTTTCCAACTACTTTTGAAATGGTGAGGTTGGTTGTTCTTGTCTGGAAATATGCTATGACAAATGATTGAAACAGTCCAATGAAGCCCTTCCTAAGGTATACAGAGTGCTAAAAAAACCACAGATGGGGCAACAGTGTCTGCCCTGGCTTGAAGTTAAGGCTTGTATTGAGACAAGTCACTCATATATTGTCCCAGTCTAATTGTCGTACATGCTAATATCCAAACCAATATACAAATTCAAGGAAAGGAATTGTTTAATACAACTTTAACCCTCGCGTTGTCCTGCAGGTCAGATTGACCCTTTTTAAAGTTTGAAAATATGAAAAAAAAAAAAAAAATCCCTTTACAGTGAAGCTTCTGATGTTCACATTTTCTACATTTTCGGGAAGTTTTTAAACATTTTTTGATGGAAAACAGTTAAAGAAATGTTTCTTAAGAACATTCACAAAAAAATTTGCTGGATTTTAGTTGATTTTTTTTTTTGTGAATGTTCTTAAAGAAAATATTAGAGGTTTTACTGATATATATGTAATCACTTCAGATATTTTTAAGATTTTTTGGGAAGATTTTTACTCATTTTTAAAAAATATTTGCAAGAATTTTGTTGCCAAATTTGGGGAAATTTTTTTAAATAAAGCTTTTAACGGAAACTTTTAAGGAATTATTGGAATTTTCTTCCTGAAGGTTTTGCAAATTTTCTGAAATTTAGGGAATTTTTTGATTCATTTTTTGATAATTTTTTTTTTTTCACACAAGGAAACAATATTTTTTGGTACCTGTAAATGAACACAGCAGGAGGGTTAAAGGGAGTATTTACAGAATTTTTCTGGGACTTTATGCTAAAAAAAAAAAACAGCTGCTTTATGTCTGTGTATTGATACGCTCTGTTCTCTGCATCCCCGACATCCAAAATTGTATTCATGTCTGTCTAAATAATGTCTAAATGTGAATGTTTCTGTCTGTTTATTCCAAATTGAATCATTCATCCACACTCCATGGTCCTCTGTTTAGTGAGGGAGACTGGTGGGAGGCTCGTTCCCTCACTACAGGTGGAACTGGATACATTCCCAGCAACTACGTAGCTCCTGTGGACTCGATCCAAGCCGAAGAGTGAGTAAAACTTTTCTTTTTTTCACACACAGCTTCACTCTGGGAAGCACGGCAGCTTCATCACCATGCCATGAATATTTGACAACACCTCTCTCTACCTTTTGTTAAACATGACCATGGCACGCACAGTATCAGTATTTGAAAAAGATTTAAAACAAATATTATTCCTCATAGACTGATTTTTTTTTTTCCCCCTCCCTGCAGCTGGTACTTTGGTAAATTAGGTCGAAAGGATGCAGAGAGGCAACTGCTCTCCAACGGCAACGCCAGAGGCACTTTCCTCATCCGGGAGAGTGAAACAACCAAAGGTACTCAGGCTGAACATACTGACACGTTAAATGCATTTCAACTTCAGGAAAACAGACAAATGTGTTTGAGAATCAGTAAATATTTAGCAACACTTTACTTAAATGGGCGAGTAAAAGTTAATTATTTATAGATAAACTTATGAAATCATCGCGCCAACATGGCAGCTTTGCTTATTGTCATCATTTGGTTTAATTTCACGTCATTACTATGCAGCTGCTACATATTCATTGCCCCATATTTTTGCACAAAGTACTATGCAAATGTTAATTAAACATAATAGCACACACTCTCACGTGGTCTATAATCCCATTAAAGCTGACTTTGTTACGGTATATATTAAAATATTACCATAAATGTGCGTTTGGCTCTTTAGCTGCGTGTCGTCTTGCTTCCAGGGGCCTACTCTCTCTCCATCCAGGACTGGGATGACATCAAGGGAGATCACGTCAAGCATTATAAGATCCGCAAACTGGACAGTGGCGGCTACTACATCACCACCAGAGCCCAGTTTGAGACGCTCCAGCAGCTGGTTCAGCACTACTCTGGTGAGCGGCAAAAACGTCTAGACGCGACCGATCCGCGTTTCTGGTTTTTGCTTCTTTTTAAAGTACATTTCCCATAAATTTGACGTATGGTTTCATATTCAAATTGCACGGTCGTTCCAGCCAGGGCCGCAGGGCTGTGCTGCCGGCTGATCGTGCCATGCCACAAAGGCATGCCTCGTCTGACTGACCTGTCTGTGAAAACCAAAGACGTGTGGGAGATCCCGCGGGAGTCGCTGCAGCTCATTAAACGCCTCGGCAACGGCCAGTTCGGAGAAGTCTGGATGGGTGTGTATCTTTTGGCACGGGTTCGGAATTGGACAGCTGTGGACAGTGTTGCACAACAGCTGTATGTGAGAGATTTCAGGGAGAAGAATTTAAATTTTTGCTTCATCTTGTTCCATTTTGACTGGAACAAGATTTTTAGGGCTGATTTCTGATTGGATTTAGGACATGAAAAGGCCTTCAGACTAGTTAAAACGTGGTGCACTACGACACTTCAAGTTTCTGTTTAAAAATAATAAAAAACAGTATGAATTCTATGGCTGTTGGGATGTATTTACTGCATGATCAGACTTTGCTTTCAGTGAAATGTGCAATTTTCCTTAATTTAACTTTAGGTTTGATGTTTGGTGTTACGTTGATGTTACCAGACAATTGCAGCATAAAAGTGAACAAAAGAAAAGAAGAGTTTAATTTTAGAGTTGAGAAGATTTACAAGAGTCACAACTTCAGTGCACAAGTAAAAAACCAAATCCCAGTTTGCATTATTCATTTAGCTCTTTCGCTTTTGAAAGTTTGTGTACAAAAATCCCAATACATCTCAACTGTGTGCATATCTCTATAGAACTACAACAGAAATGAGGTGAGCTGAGTAAAGAAATAAGAGTACAGATACAAATACCTGATAATTATAGTAAAAATCTATTCCAATGAGTGACTCTTTTTGTTTATTTTCATTGCAAACTATGATCTATGTGTACAGAACTGATCTTGCTTCCAAACTTTTGGCCTGTAGTGTATATATGCAGTTTATGTGACAAGATTTGTCTCAACTTGGTTTAGACACTGTTTTTAGTTCAGTGTAGCTTATTTTTTCCTGCACTGGGCTCTAAATGTGCCTGATATGTAAAGACCTAAACATGAGGAAACAGGTTTTCTACCTGTGATAACTTTCTAGTCTCACCTAAACCTAAATTGAAGTCATCAAAAATTTAGTTAGAATTCTTTGCCTCAACATTTGAGGCACGCTCTATGCAGATAGACGTCAGTTCACTTCAAAATAAGTCAGGTAAACTGGGAGAATGTCAACCTTCATTTATTTTATAGTTATTTCAAGATCTATATTTATACCAGATTTTGCCATGCTAAGCTTCATATAAATATACAGTTGCTAATTGCATGCTTTTATTTTCTTTAAACTAAGAGAAACACTCATTTTAGACCTGATACCTTTGTAGATTTCAACCACACATTTTACTTTTCTTTCATGTATTGTGCCTCTGTCTTTCTACACTTCTCACATTTCAGTTTATCAGACTCGGCATTCTATTTTGAAATGACAAAGATCTACTTTTCATATTAAAATCCTGATGTCCTGTCACCCATTTTTTTCCTCAGGTACGTGGAACGGCACCACCAAGGTGGCGGTGAAGACGCTGAAGCCCGGCACCATGTCGCCCGAGTCCTTCCTGGAAGAAGCTCAGATCATGAAGAAGCTCCGACACGATAAGCTGGTGCAGCTTTACGCGGTGGTGTCAGAGGAACCCATCTACATCGTCACTGAGTACATGAGCAAAGGTAGGTGCTGTTTTAGGCGAAGACACTATTAATATTACATACATTGATTTTTGCCCACACCTACACAGTGTTTACATAATTTATACATCGGCATGGACAGCACAGTGTGTGTCCTATTTCAGTGCAGGAAGCTCGATCCACATATTGTAGCAAATATAGTTTATTAAGATATGGTGATGTTTGAAAAAAAAGCAGAAATCTTCAGTTACCACAGCAGTAACAAATACACCGCCTGTCAAAAGTTTTAGGACACTTTCTCATTCAAATAAAGTAGATCCTGTCCTAAAACTTTTGACAGGGGGTGTATCTACCAAATTTGGTACACATATGCAGCACATCAGACTGAACTAAAAGGTCAGTGACAGCCACATTCCAAACCCAACAGGAAGTGAGCTATTTTGCGTTGAATGTCAGATTTTGCCCATTTTTCATTTTTTTCTAGAGCGAACTCCTCCTAGGGGGAAACTCCAATTCACCTCAAATTCGGCCAGTACATACAGGAGGCCTTAATGATCCAAAGTTATTAAAATCTTTTTCCAAAGTCAAAGGGCGTGTCCGTGGCGGCCTCTGGAATTTTGATCCTTCGCCATGAAATTTCAAATGCTGTGTAAATGCCCTGAACGTGCTCCAATCTGCATGAAACTTTACATGTATGATCAGAGTCCTGCCCTGATCACATCCATATGATGAAATACACCCCCTGTCAAAAGTTGTAGGACAGGTTCTACTTTATTTGAATGAGACAGTGTCCTAAACCTTTTGACAGGGAGTGTATATGTGAGCCAAGTGTAACATTCGTGGCAGAAATCCCAGAATTGATGCAGCATTAGCTACAGGTTCCCTCAGTTTATTTTTGTTTTTAATCAAATCTGAGTTAAGATTGTGAAAACACAGAAGAGCAGATTCTAACTCATGCTTCATCTCTCTTTTTTTTTTTTAGGGAGTTTGCTTGATTTTCTCAAGGACGGAGAAGGCAGAGGCCTCAAACTGCCGAATCTGGTGGACATGGCAGCTCAGGTGAAAATCTTGATGCTCTACACTGTGGATTTGCTAGCAGAGAACTGTGAAAGAGGTGTTTTTTTAAGCGCTAAAGTCACTTTAATCGTTGCCAGCTGTTACTAATTCATGTAAGATTAGTGTTGCTTGTTTCCATCTTGATGTTATGGCAGCTTTTGCAGTTTCATTAGGCAAATTCTCACAGTAGCAGAGCAAAATAACACTCCACTTAACCTGAAGGTGGAAGAATGTGTTTTTTTATTGAGATAGTAAAGACCAAATGGGCAGATCTCTAAAGTTAATGGTTCAGCCTGACTGTTTATATGTTATTCTCTAACTGTGATTCATAACCTCCTCTGAGCAGATAAAAAATCACACCTGACACTGTCGTTTATCTTGTAAAAGTGATGAATCAGTGAAGGGATACACCTCTCTGTTGCAGTCCCACTTTTTGGGCTGATGAAAGAAATCCACAAACCGACGTAGAAATCTTGCTCCACACAGATTGAATGACCTTGAAGCTTGTTCAGTGATATGATGTTCACTGGAAAAAATAACTCCATTCCCCAGGTGGCAGCAGGGATGGCGTATATCGAGAGGATGAACTACATCCACAGGGACCTGCGTTCTGCCAACATCCTCGTCGGTGACAGCCTCGTGTGCAAGATTGCTGACTTCGGTCTGGCCAGGCTCATTGAGGACAATGAATACACAGCCAGACAAGGTAGGAAGACCGGACTGACCATAAATCCATCACTTTATTTTTAATCTGCTACTTTAAAACCACTCATTTTCTAAATCAGGTTGCACCGTTACAACAAAGGTACCTAATTAATGTCAAACATCTGGAATAGGATCCAATCAAAAACAACCAGCTGTGGACAGTGATCTGGAGGAATCACAAGCTGCAACATAACATAACATTGTCTGAAGGCTAACGATACTCTCAACTCTGCCATCTTCCTTTTTGAAGTCATAATGCAGACATATCTGAACACTCAGACATAACACACACGTGTTTCAGATTCAGTGTGGTTTACAGTTTGCAAGGATATCATTATGAGTTATAAATGTTCATAAGTCTGCTTGCTTGGACTTCCTGGGGGAAAAAAACGCTAAAAAATATCCCCGAAAATATGTTTTTAGGTTATATTTACGGAAGCCTAGCGATAGTTGTTTGTACGCAGTAGGTGATTTGAGGGAGAATGAGAAGGATACCACCCTCCTTGTTAGCAAAAATGACCAAAATGCATTTCTGTAACCCTCCGAACCCCAAAACCCACAGGCTTGTTTGAAAAGTATGTTATCTTTAAAAAAAACACAAGTCAAATGAGACCCAATAAACAGAGCCAGAAACTGTAAAAACAGGGAATTGTTGGATTTTCAACTTTCCGACAGACATTGAACTGATCATCTATGACATGTTTGTTTCTTTGGTAAACTTAACCAAATCTAAGCTTAAAATTTAGTTTTCCACTTCGGCTGAACTGCAGGCTGTGTTTGCACAGAGCAGGTAGGAGACAAGGAAGGAAACGAATGAAAAATGTAAACAGGAAAACATCTATGTAGAGTGACCATATTCTTCCCCAGTATTTGAAACACCTGTGGACACCAGAGACAGAATATTCTTCATGTTGATTGCAAGTTTTTTTTTTAACATTTGTACTATAAATAATCTAGTTCTCCCTATGTCTAGTGATGTTGTTTCCATAGAGGTGCAGGACTTTATATTGCGGGGGGGGGGGGGGGGGGGGGGGGGGAGAGACCTAAAATGGGTAAAAATGGGAGCAAAGAAACTGCTTGGAGTTCAGAGTATTAACCTGAAATCAACTGTGTATCTGCATGAGTGTGTGGGTTGGCTGATGATGTGGGAGCATTGATTTGTTATAAAAATAAGGAATCCCTGGGTACACTGCAATCAAGAACTGCAAAATGAGAAGTCTGATTATTCCAATGCTAATGTAACATCTGAAGTATGCAAGCAAACAGCTCATGTTAGTCATATCAGTAAGTATTTTGTAGCAATTTATTTTTCATGTGACGCTTTTGGATGAAAGATTAGACTCGTGACTTGTGAACAAACCTTCTGCGTGACCTAAATGTTTCTGTAATGTTCTGTTAGTCCTCAGCTGCAATATGTTCTGAAACCTTGTCATCAGAGGAAGCAGTTTGTGGGCTGGCGGGTTATTTCTTCCATTTAGTCAATTCCAAGTCACATTTCACACACACATCAGCATAAGTACAGTAAACGTGCCTGAATTTGTCTTGTTGAGGTCAGTGGAAAACAGAAGCGCATGTGTTCGGAGCACAGTGCAAAAACAGCCGATTATATATATTTATACAAGTGCTCAGTGCAGGATTTATGGCAGAAGAATGCCCTTAACTAAGCACTTGTTCAACACAGAAATCAATCTGTCGCCGTGACTCTTATTGGGAGGTTGAAGGATAAGCAGTTCCACCCTGAATCACTCGAGTGTTCTCTCCTGAGTCAGATGTGAACTACAGCAGGAGGACTTCCAGACTCCGTTAGTCACTTTGTCAACATGTTCTCACTCATTTGTTAGCAATTTCAATGTTTACTCATTCGACCTGGGCCAAGTGCAAAACTGAGACGGAGATAATGGAACTGTTCCGTTATTTCCCCGGTGGGAAGTTATTATTTCCTTTTGTCTCTGCACTAATGAAATCACAGATGAAGGAGAAAACTCTGTAAAGTGACGACTGACCTACTTACTCTTTCGGTTTTGTAAATGTTGTTGCTTCAGTTTATCTCAGTTTCTGGAAGAGTTGCAACAGTTGAAATGTTGCAGGTGTTTGAGAAAGTTCACAAAATGTGTCTGGATTGGTTTTAGGTGCAAAGTTCCCCATAAAGTGGACGGCTCCCGAGGCTGCGCTCTACGGGAAATTCACCATCAAGTCAGACGTGTGGTCGTTCGGCATCCTGCTGACAGAGCTGGTGACCAAGGGCAGAGTGCCCTATCCAGGTGAGAGCGTCGAGCTTTGTGCGTTATGCAACCGCTTCTCAATTCCAGCTGATTGCTTCGTGTTTGATTAATGGCGGCATTTGTCTGATGAGACACCAGGCCCCGTATGCTAAAAAAAGAGCAGCGTGTTGCATAATGTACGCTACACTGTGCATTATGCAGAGAAATGTTCCCATCTGCATGTGTGAATGTGAAATGTTCTGGTCTAACTGCCATTAGCTGTTCTATTTTAGACATTTAAATGGGTGAACCATCCAGTGTTCTGGGTCGATCGGTCGTGTTATAACAGTGAATGGTTTAAAGAGGTGAATTTTACTGATTGAGTGAAATAATGTGACATGCAGGGATGAAGATGAGAAAAAATACTTGTTAAAGTGAAATAATCTCGCATAAGGAAGTATGCCATACAAATGTGAAAAGGGAAAAAAAGAGTTTAAAATGTTTATGATGTTGTTGGCATGTAAACTCTGTGCAATAGTGAAAGTTAAGAGATTAAGATTCAAGATTTTATAATATATTTAAGGTGGTCCAGCAATTACTTTTAGTTTTGTCCCAGAGGGCAAAATGACCAAAATGCGTCCATCTGAACCCTCTGGACTCAAAAGCCTACTGGCATGTTATAAAAAGAAAAAAAACATGGCCAAATGCTTACAATCATCTTGTTTTATCAAAATAACTTTATTCCACTTCTCTGATTAAAAACAGCTAAAAAATAGTTCCTTTGCATTAACAGATTCTGTGAAAATAAGAAATTCTACGATCCTCAGCACACTGGAGAAACGATGACTGACTCGGTTTCAACCGAGAGTCACCTGACAAATATTCTTGGGCTTGTTGTCTGAACTCGGCTGAACTATAGGCTGTTTTCACAAAGCAAAAAGGAGACAAGTATTGAAGCTAATATTAAAAAAGTGCCAAAATGACACCATTTATCAAAGCCAGAAACTGTACAAACATAAAGAATTGTTGGATTTTAAACTGTCTGACAGTCCTTGAACTAAACGTCTGTCATATGAAATGTTCCATTGTGAAACTTAACCAAATCTAAGCTAAAAATCATGTTATTTTAGGAAAATGTCTTTTTTCCACATTTAAAATTAGCAAAAACAAAATAGCTTGGTTCTGTGATGGAAATAAAAGGTGTAAAAACAGTGACAAGGAAGCATGACATAATAATGTGAAAGAAGAGAAAAATGGTAAAAGAGAAAGTTCAAGGTGACAGCAGTATGTTGTGAGCATGTAACGTTATGCAGTAGAGAAAATCTGCAGGTATTTACAGTCATAAATGAGGTCAGTTAGAGTCTGAATGTCGCCACATTTCTGTCCCCAGGCATGAACAACCGCGAGGTGCTGGAGCAGGTGGAGCGAGGCTACCGGATGCCGTGTCCACAGGACTGCCCCACGTCCCTGCACGAGCTGATGGTGCAGTGCTGGAAGAAGGACCCGGAGGAGAGGCCTACGTTCGAGTACCTGCAAGCCTTTTTGGAGGACTACTTCACTGCCACTGAGCCTCAATACCAGCCCGGGGATAACCTCTGAGCGACCGCCGCCCCTCATCTCATGTAATTCCACTGGCTTCCCACCAGAGGAGGCCAGACGCCACACATTCTCTCTCTCTCTCTCTCTCTCTCTCTCTCTCTCTCTCTCGCTCTCATCCCGTGGCTCTGATCTCAAAAGCTCATCGACTTTGACTTCTTGACTTCCAGGCTTCACACGAAACAGGGACGGAGCAGCAAACTGGCTATCAAATCAGAGGATGTTTGGAAGGTGGGAGGGGACGCGGAGATAAAAAAAATGTAGAAAATGACTGCCATGGGTGAACGACATGAGTTGTGTAACTAGTGTAAATATAAATTGCTTGTTTACTTCTCTCTTTTTTTTGGTTCATTTTATATTGCTTTTGATAATTTGGAAAACGTGTGGACTCTTTTTTTTTTTTTTTTTTTTTTTTTTAAAATCCGAGGTTACAGTGGTTTCAGATTTAGAGAAAGGCTCACAGTTGGTTCCAGATCTCGACATTATAACCGTTGGAATGATAAAAATCGTGGACTTGAAGTATCTCTGAAATTTTTTTCCGGGAGTCCGCTGACCTTTTTTACAAGGTTAATATACTTCTCTCCTCCTCTTCTCAAGGAAACTTAGATGTACTATAACACCTGTTCTTGCCTTTTCATGTTTAGTAATATTCTTATATTGTAAGGGAATGCCTTCATGCTTTATACACACTAACTTAATGCATCATGGACTCTTCCGCCCCAAACCCCAGCTGTATGGCATATAAGTGCATTCATTGCATTTCAGCTTCCGCCAATGATTTTTAGATCGGCTTAACGTAACTTTTAGTTCAGCTTTGTGCAGCTGAGAGGAGGGTTGACGTCCTCTCCGGCTGCAGCCATTGTTCAGCTGACTGCTTAGTATAATGATAATATTTTAAACTGTATGTTGCATTAATGTATGGCAGCAGGCTGTGTAAGAATTCTACATTGTCTTTTTGCTTCCGCGGCCAAACAAACAAACAAACTGCCGTGTCATGATGAGAATGAAGGATGTGTACCAGTGTTTGTCCATCCATAATGTGTATTTGGAAATAGCATACCGAGACCAAATATCTTTTTATTTCATTTTGCTTTTTCCTCAACGTTTCGGCCAGTCTTTTGTGTTGTTGCATAATTGAGTGATTTTTACCACAACATTATCCTTTCGTACCTTTTCTCTTTCTGGGTGCACACATCATCCCTGTGTGTATTTATGTTGCTTTCTATGGGTAGAAAAGTGATGCAAAAACGTATTTTTGCATCACTTTTTGTACCCTAATTTAGTAGATTTACAGAAAGTTTTCGGTCTCTTGCATTATTTATTGTCTCTGTCTGTTACTCGTACACGACTGGTTTTGAAATAAACAATCTTGCCATTATTGTGCCACTATTTGACGCTGCTTTTAAAGCTTTTCTGACTGCTCGGTTCATTTTGGACGGCATAAATCCATGGCCGTTGCGTAAATGCCTTCAGCTGAAACATGTCTCACCTGTGAGAGGGATGGAGGCTTGGTGGTTTTCCCTCAGGGCGAGTTTGACACATAAGACAACAGAAATGAATGTATGCAAATCACCTCATAGGTGTTTACCCTGCAGTTACAGGACAGAGCTTTTTATATTTTAAATCTAAATCTGTCAACGGTTTAGATATTTCTGTGAATGTAGCCTCTTTACTACTACTTACATGTTTAGCCCATTTCTCATGATCATAATTTGCACTCTAAATTGTTTTAAAAACCTTTTTGAAGCTTTAAGTAGGTAAGTTTAGCTTTAATAGTGGAAGTGCAACTTTACACACACACACACACACTCTCTCTCTCTCACACACACACACACACACACTCTCTCTCACACACACAGTACATTCTTGGCTCTGATTGGCTGTAGCTGAAGCTGTGCAGAATTTGCATATAGCAGACTGTAACGCTCACAAGCCTGTGCACCCACAGGAGGAAAGAATCCAGCAATGAACAGGTAGGTCATTGTTTTGCTTTCTGTTCAGACTCCGTCCTCCTTGCCTCTCTTTTGCTCTGCTGTATAAAAGAAGCATACGTTTTTATGTGGTTTGTACTTATTAATACCTGCATGGCACAAAATGTCTCAAGATGTTCTCACTGTAGATGTATGTATGAAGCACTCACTGAAGTTTTCAAGTCGTTTTTCATCATGTTTTCTAGCCCTTATCCAGGTCGTTCTCTCCTGGCTAGATCATTTCTTGTGTTGTATCTACTCTTAGATGCTAAATGAAATTGCAGAATAAAACAAAACTTGCCTGCTCTGTTACTTGCAGGACTCTCCCCAAAATAAGATGAAGAAATCTGAAGGACCAGAGCTCAGTGTGTTGGCCAACACAAATGAGTCAGAAAACTTCCTCCGTCTTATGAGCCCTGAAGTCACGGTAAATCAGATGTTTCACGCTAATCCACATCATAATAACGTGATACCGACCTGCCGCAGAAGCCCATGTGGACAAGTGAACCAGGAGTTTAGGAGACAGTCTGCTCACGTTGAGCTGATGCAGCAACCAGAAGCTGGAGGTGCCACTTCTGCCCGGATAAATCTCCATCATCAACCTCTCGCAGGCTTCTCTCTGGATCCTCTAGAAAACGTGCAAAGTGGAACGAGAGGAGAGTGCCGCTGTTGGGCCTGTGCACCTAAAGACTTTGGGACGAAAGAACCTGCAAACAGAGACACAACCAGGTGACTAAAACAAATGCCTCTGTATGTTTGTGTACAAACAAAAATGTTTTTGAAGTTGGTTTTAATTTCAAGGACATATTCTAGAAAACATATCTATCTTTTGACATTCAGTGGGGAGGATGAATTCAATTCTCAGAGTGACATAGAGGAGGAACTGGAGCCTCCTTTACCGCTGAGAGCTGACAATGAGTGGCCACAGTGGAATCCCTTTTTAATTCCTCACCACTACATGCACAACCACGGTACGGAAATAGCTTTTGTTTTGTCATTGGTTTGCTTTTAGCAGTGAAATGTGATAGAACAGTAAAAAAAAAAAGACAAAGAAAAGACAAGTGCTAAATAAAAACGTCCTTCAGTGTTTACTTACTTGCTTTTTAGCACAATAAAATACAAGTTTCTGCTCACAACGTAACAGGAAAATGATGTAGAACAACAAACCTGTTTTTTGTGAATATTTAATAGAAATTGAAGTTGAGCAGCCATATTTCATTATATTGAGGTCAGAAAACAATATAACGAAAGCTGAATAATGCTCCTGAGGCATGAATATGCTGAAGATAATTAAAAGAGAAACGATGTAAGACAAACAAAGCATTCGAATTAAATAAAGTGCAGCAAAAAAATTAGATATAAAAGTGCAAATAAGTCTGAGAATGCAATATTATATGTAATAAAGTGTACAGTGTGTGCCAGAAAACAAAAACCAACAGAATGCATCAAATTTGAAGAGCTGAGACAAGCTTTCAGTAGAATTTGAGACATCAGTGTTGGAGAGTACAATGTGTTTTTATAGGTTGATTAAAAATGATTATTGTTACTATTGCAGGTAATATTGTATATGAGACTGAAAAAAAAAACTCAGGATTTTTGTGTAATCGGTGTGCTAGCGTCAGTGTAAGTTGTGAATTTCACTTCACCATGAAAAGTAACGCAGCAGACAGTTTTATTCTTGATCACAACACTCTCCTGCTGAAACTTGCATGAGATTGATTAAGGGATTAAGTCACAGCCTGTCAATCATAAAGGGGAAAGTTGACAGAGAGTTTATTCTGCTCTGCGCAGAATCCCAGCATGAAATGTTTGAACTGTATCGACAGATCTCCGTCACTCAATGGATGTGAGGAATTACAACTCGGCAGCAGAAGGCCAGTGCAACTTCAACTCTGTCAGCAGATACTTTCCTGAGCCGAATCATTCCGCTCCCTGCCTGCACAGGAGAGCACAGAAAGAGCCGCAAAACTGGTAAAGACAGAAGTCCACTGAGGAGATCAGAAATAAAAAGGTCAGATTTGAGTTAGGTGATGTGATGATGTCTTTTCTTTCTCTGCATCAGGCTCCAGCATCATGACGGCTTCATGTGTGACAGCGTCACAGTAAACGTGCCTCAGTTCTCCGTCCCCCCTGTTGAAGGAGTTTCTCAGGTCAGCGTGATGAACCTGAACTCAGCAGGAGCAGAAGAGTCAGCCTCACATCCACAGGACAAAAGGAGAACCGTCAGTGTGCCAGATGAGTGCCGTGAGTCATGTGTTTGAGCTCCAGTTGTTTGGTTACCTAAACAGTTCACTGTTTAAGAAGCGTGTTATTACCAGAACAAACAGGAGGTGGCAAATCATGGGGCAATTAATCTGGGTGTGGTGATAAATCTATAAACTTGCCAAACCTGTTAGAGTGCTGGTTAAAATGATTTAAAAACAAAAGATACGCTCGAAGTACTTTCTCTTGTTGGCACAGAAGGGGAGTGAAGTTCACCCGTTAAAGTAAAACATTTCAGTGAATTTAGATTTTTATTTTCAAAAGTTGTAGTTTATTATAATAAGACAAGCAAATTCGAGCTGTACAGTGGTGTACTGGTTAGCACTTTCGCCTTGCAGCAAGAACATCCCCGGTTCAAGTCCCTGGGATCTTTCTTCATGGAGTTTGCATGTTCTTCCTGTGCATGCGTGGGTTTTCTCCGGGCACTCCAGCTTCCTCCCACAGTCCAAAAATATGCTGAGGTTAACTGGTTACTCTAAATTGCCCGGAGGTGTGAATGTGAGTGTGATTGTTTGTTTGTATATGTAGCCCTGTGACAGACTGGTGACCTGTCCAGGGTGTCCCCTGCCTTCGCCCGAGTCAGCTGGGATAGGCTCCAGGACCCCCCGTGACCCTAGTAAGGATAAAGCGGTGTATAAAGGATGGATGGATGGATGGATGGATGGACAAGCAAATTCAAGTTGTTACTACTTTTCCCCTCTTTATAAATGCAACTATTTTTTTAAATCAAAGCATATCACTTCACACCAGAATGCAATACAAAACAGTTTACGTCAAAGTTATTTCACATTCATGAAAATTAATTAACTACTGTTGATTCAAAGTGGCATCAAAGTGGAATAGATATTTTGTAAGGAGTTTTAAAATTTCACAAACAGCTGTCAGTACGAAGTGGTTTAGTGCAACCAAATAGAAAACCTCTTTTAGTCTCAGCAAAAACTGTTATTCCTTTTTTTTTAATATATAATTTAGTCTCTTTATCCATAATGACAGGACACATTAAACTTTCCTGCAAATGTTAGTGTACAGCTGCAGGCCATTTGTTTTTTTAAAACCACAAAACAAATGAAAACAAATCTCAGTTATTGGACGCCACTAAATCATCCAAAAGTGCAGGAAGAAGCGACAGCGCAGTAACCACAACCACGTTTCCATGTTGCCATGCAAAACAATGAGTCACAGAACATACAAGAGAAATATTTGCCCTGTGTAACTTCTGATTTTCTCTTCTCAGGTAACATTTTTATAACTTACTCCTCGGATGTGTCCTCAGAGATGGTCCCCTTTGTGGACTTCCTCACCAAGCAAGGCTTCAGACCTGCCGTAAGCTCCATCGTTTTGACATAAATTGTTTTAATTTACCCCAAAAATCACATAAACCTTCAACTTAGAGCCCCGACTTTAATTCCACAGATGGACTTGTTTGACAGTCCCATCAGACGCATGGACATAAACCACTGGAAGGACAGTTACCTGAAAGATGTAAGTGAATGTTGCAGTTAAAATCTCATCTAGGCATATTTTTGTATTACTGTAGTTATATTATCTAAAATCTTAGTCATTTGAATTTCCAGAAAGTCTGTTATGACAGAATCTGACTAAATATGTACTTTAATTGTTAGATTCATGCTACATACATCAGTGTGTTCTTTGTTAACAGCCGTCAACTCTGATTATCATCGCCATCAGTCCCAAGTATAAGGCAGACATTGAAGGATCTGTGGTGGACAACCATGGTCTACACACTAAATATATTCACTCACTGGTGAGAGAGAATCATTGTGTAGTTAAGTTAAAGTATGTAGGAAAGATCAGGGAAATGTACTTAAAGTATCAAAAGTTCTCCTGGACTTCTCTTGTAGATTGTTGAAGACGTTTCATCATCATCCAAGAGACATATAGTCACTCCAGGTCACATGACTAATGTCCCATTAATGTCCCAGGACTCACATGCTTCCAGGTCTGAATTGTTGAGAAATCAGTGGTTTACCAACAGCGATAACTGTCATGGTGAAGCTGTCTGTTTACACAACAAAGGATGTGAATCTGCCAAGTCAGGAGTGACTCAGGACGTTAATGACGGCAGAACTTTCTGGGGAAAGACCTTATCACTGCGCTACAGGTGTTTGGTAATACAGTTTGTACATAGAGGCTCAACAACCACATGACTCAACACAGGAGGGCAGCTTTTCAGGACAAGACTCAGCAGTTCACCTGCATCTGAAAGGTAAAGGAGGTTCCTCTGAGGCCAGCAGTGAGCACATGTTGGACAGAGAGGGCAGATGGTTTGAGAGTGGAGTGAAGGAAGCCATCTACGTCAAACTGAACAGCCATCTCTAAACAGAGGAGGGGGGTTGTGACACCATTTATCAAACACCTATATGGCAGCTGTAAGGCCTCTCCCCAGAAAGTTTCACTGACACCTTCAGACACTCCTGACTTGGCAGATTCACATCCTTTCTTGTGTAAACTGGCAGCTCCATCACCATGATTGTTGTCATTGTTGGTGAACCACTTGGTTTCACAACAATTCACACCTGGAGACATGAGAGTCCTGGTTAGTTAATGTGCCATTAGCCATGTGACCTGGAATGATTATATGTTCTGTAACTCCCCATTAGTGGCTGTTGTTGTTATAATAATTACTATTATTTTATTATTATTATTATCACCTAATAGTTCTTTTTTACTTTCTTAATTTAATTGTTCATAATGTTCTCTTTTACCCTTTATTTGCTTATTTACTTTTACTACCGTTTTTATAATTTTAGCCTTGTGTTTATGGTTTTCACTCTCTATTTCTCTTTTGTTCCAATTCTTCACTCCCTTTTAATCTGGTGTTTTTATGCTAAGTTATTTTAAGTATTTTTTACCACGATCAACCTTCTGTTGTTCAGTGTTCTTCCTGAGTATCCATCTTTTCGTTTTTGCCCTGACTGTGAAACAATGTGTGAACTCTGTTTTTCAAAGGTACTATAAAAATGAAGTTACTATTATTATTTATTAGAAAACAAACAAAAAAAATAATCTGACGCCTTTATAGTTTCTCAAATTTATACTTAAATATGTTACTTAAGACATTGCATTTTGTTACTTTCCACACTGGAGTAGTTTAAATGACACACAAATATGAGAAGAACTGCTAATTTGTACTTGTGCTGTAAATCTGATTTTGCAGATGCAGACAGAATACATCCAACAAGGCAGCCTGAATTTCAGATTCATACCGGTTCTCTTCCTCGGTGCATCTCGGGTCAGAAAGCATTTTTCACTCCAAAGTTTTCTTACTGAGACTGTCTTCTATTATTAATAATAACCTGCCCACCCTCCATACAGACGCATGTCCCGTGTTGGCTCCAGAACACGCGTGTTTACCGCTGGCCACAGGACACTGAGGATTTGTTGCTGCGGCTGCTGAGGTTGGAGCGATACATTCCTCCTCCTGTTCCGGTGGAGCTCACAGTCCTCATCAGGCCTGTGAACTCCAGTGCTGCTGCTACACTGTAAAGACACATCATTGTTCGATGTCTGAACTCATTTTATGAACTTGTGCATCTCAGAATTTATCCAGTGTAAGTCAATAATAGCTTTAGTTGTATTTTATCTAATGTACAGTTGTTGTTTTTTGCAGATGTTTCAATAAAGCCTTTTCTCTGTGTATCTTTACACGACATAGAGACTTTGGCTAAGCTGTTATGATTTTGATTATATTTTACTCAGAATTCTGGCTGAGTAAGCAGCTGTATAAGCTGTGTTCACTCCTGCACAAAATGTTTTTGTTTTACTGGAAGCCATCACAGATATTTTACTGGGAAAACAGGGAAAATCCGTACAAAAAGCTGTACGGACCTTAATCAGTGCTCAGTCTTTCTGCAAAAACTAGTCACTCAGACAGATTCCAAATGAAAACAACCGACTTTATCTTGACTGACGCAATTTATAAACCATGTTTTTCTCTTTTTTTAACGTTGTTTGGTGTTGATGGCCAGCAGTGAGATTACCACGGAAACCTGGCTCGGTGAAAGGAGCATAAATTTTGGGCCATAAAAACGTCAGTGTTAGTTTGTCTTGACACCATAGAGGAATGTCTTTGGTTATTAGAGCACAAGGTATGTTGGCAGCAGCTCTAGGGATGAAAACTAACCTGTCAGTCCACCATATTGGTTATTGTCTTGACTGCTGTTTCACCAGAACTGGTATTCACAGTAACATCTGTGCATTACATCTAACTACATTATATGTGCATGTTAGCATTGTCATGAAGGCTTACAGCTCCACAACAACTCCTGTTTTTTTTTTTAGTTTTTTAGTTTTCTAGGGAAAACGTGCTTTTCTATTCACTTATGTTTTACTCATTGAGCTGCAAGACTTGCTGTGAACCATTTCTGCAATATTTTATGCATACAGCAAATACTAATATAGCAGTTAAAGCTGTTGCACGTTGCAGAAAGTGTCACAAGATGGCACTGTTTAATGCTGGTTCATTGGTGAAGTCATTTATAAATTTGGAAACATGTTTGTTATGAGGATGCCAAGCCCTGAGGGTGGTGGATGATTAACATAAACTCTGAAAATAAGGCAATATTACAGAAGAGGAGGCAGAAAATGTGAGAATATTGTTTGTTGCTCATCAGCAAAACTCCTCTATGTTGTTGTCGTCCATTTCTGAGCTCGGACACCTGACTTGTTGATTAGTGGGCAGACTGCAGCAGCAACCAGTAGAGGTGCCCAGTTTGGCCGGCTGATCTTACACACCCTTCAACCGCCAAAAAAGGCCTGCCAGAGCAGCTGGTGCTCAGAGCTCCAGCTAAGAATAACCTGGACTTTCAGGCGTGTAGAGTTACCCTGCAGCCTCCCCGCTCTGTGCTCTGACCTATACCCATGTGAGGCACCAATAACACTGGGTGGGATATTCTGCCTGTTGCCCTCACCCTACCCAGCCCTGTGCTTAGCTTGGCTCTTTCCTCCCCTGCGTTGCTTTCCGTTGCCCCACCGTTCCCAGACCTCCCGCTTCAATGCTGCCGCACTGGCAGCTCCAAATTCCCCATCACCTTTAAGTTTACAATTTTACGCTTTATTTTCCATTTTCTTCTTTTCTTTTGATCTGTCTTGGAGAAATTCAATCTGTGGATGCCATGGATAAAGAAACAAGACTGTAGCCACCAAATGGAAATGGAATAATCTACTAACTTGGACGTTTTTTTTTTACTTAAAACATTGATGCTGGTTGGATTTAGTTCTGCATGAGGAGGCTTCGCCCCCAACTCAGCGGATCCTACCTGAAATAGTCTCCACATCACCATGGCTGAAGGTACAACTCTTACACCTGTTTTCTCAACCACTGTTGGTCAGATTTACTGTCAGAAATCCTTGATTATTTATGCTGTGTAATAAATAAATGGAAATGTTTTGATAAGCAGTGCCCCCTTAGGAAGATGTGTTGAAAGTAGGTTGCTATAAATACAAGATATCATGTAGCCGGAGTATTAGGATGGCTCTGCTGTGACAGACATGCTGCAGCTGACCCCTGGGTTTCCAACCCTGGTGGAAGACGAACTCTTTGCTTGAATAAAAGCACCGAATCAGTGTCATCAGCAAAGTTAAAGCGTCAACAACAAAAGTATTGATTCTGGAGTAAAATATTCCCTGTGTGTGGCAAATTATTACCTCCGCCAGGAGGTTATGTAATCACCGGAGTTTGTCTGTTTGTCTGTTAACAGCATAACTCAAAAGGTCATGGACGGATTTTCACCAAATTTTTACACAATGTCCGGAAGAGCAAAAGTAACAATCGATTAGATTTTGGAGGTGATCCGGATCACCGTCTGGATCCAGGATTTTTTTGAAGGTGTACAAAAAATCATATAGTCCTTCAAAAAAATCAAGTCTCCTTCTTGTCTTTGAAACAAATGGTCCTTCAATATGAAATGTTTTGTCTGTTGAATCTTCAGAGCTTTAGCGGTCATGAAAAGTCCAATACCATGCAGTTTTCCTTCAGAATTTTTACAAATGTTTGGTGGAACACTGATGCCATCTGTCCTGAACAATTCAGTTGATTGAAGGAGCTGTTTTGAGTTCTTTTCATAACACAGCATTTGCATATGAGGAAGTGAGTCATGAGTCGGGCATGATCAGAGTTCATTCACAGTTTGAAGGTGTCTCTAACACCTTGGCACCAGGTCCAGGTTGGAAACCAGAGCAGAACAGATACTCTCACACCCTGTCAGCTGATGGCATCAAAGCAGTCACCAAACGCTGTCACAGGCATTTTTCACTGTACTGAACAAGTGGAAAATGTGTGAATACATGTGGACAAGCTTCCTGCTGACAGACGGTTCCTGTCTTTCCTGAAGTTTTCTAAGAATTAAAGATAAATCTAAGCGCAATGAGGAAGAAAATAGTTTAAATGAGCTTTCAGTAGACGATGAGGTTCAACAAACGCAATGGTTAAACACACAGTCACCACCATGTCATGTGTGAATCCTTTCATCAAACAGGAAACACCCTCCTCCTGTCATGGTTCAACTTTAGTGTGTACGTGATTTGGCTAAAAAGCAGCTTGAGAAAGACACTGTTTCAGGCATATGGGTTCTGTAAAGCGTCTTGAGACAATTTGACCTGTAATTGCTGCTATATAAATAAATTTAAATTGAATTGAATTTAACTGTTTTCATGGTTAATGTCCTTGTCAGATATTTGACTAAGCTGGGTCACTACATTAACAGTTTCTACTTTCATGTGAGAAAAATTAATTTTTAATTTGAGCAAATATTCCTGGTGTGTGTGTGTGTGACAAGATAATAGCTGAATATCAACGGTAAAACAATATATCAGGGACTTGGATAACATCATTGTTTAGTAATTACTGAACTCCTTGGCTGTTTTCACAGCCAGTTTCCATTTTATGGACATGTGTGCACATTTGGGGTCATAAAATCTGGATATTTTTGGTAGGTTTACATCAGCATTTAGTGCATTTCTGCTTTTGTCCTTGTCAGATGTGTTCAAATGTCACAAAACAGTCCTGATAAAGCAGCTTAGTTGAGCTTTTAATCAGTAAACTTTTAACAAATTGCTCAAAAGTTTATGATATGTCCTTACACTTAAGGTTTGACTCCAGCTACATTTCAGGGACTTTAAAACAGAAAATTTTGATAGAACAAGCATTAAACATTACAAAACGCTGCTTTACATAATTGTGGAGCTAACAGTTATATTCATGAGGAACTTTTGTGTTGTATTTTTCTGGTTCTATATTTCTAAAACTAACAAATATATAGGTGGATAATATTATTTTTATGTGCACATAAATAAGGATCCCTGGGTCCCTCATAGATATTTGAGTGAGAGAAGTATTCAAGTAAACATTTCACAACTGGAAAATGAAAAATGTCAGTGCCCTCTGGTGGACAAATTATGTAATTCTCATGTTTAATGCTGGAATTTCTGCAGTGCAAGTTCATGCTACTTTTCAGCAGTTATGTGCAGCAATCACTGTAAATATTCTAAAAGCCAATAACGGATAATATGTGAGCCCTGCTTATTTATCAGTGTATTTATTTTAATCTGCATAAGCTTTGGAGATGTACATAATAAAAGAAACACTTAAAATTCACTCAAGCGCTTAAACAACTTTTCGAAAAAATAATATCCTCTTGGTCCAGCGCAGCTGATCTAACAATTAGTTTAACAGTGACCCAAAAACAGAAATCTCTTTCCAGAATGAGTCTTGTACCTCTGTTTTTTTGTGTGTTTTTTTTCAGGGGCCAAATCTGCTTCCGCCACTGCAGCCAGTGGGTCCAATGGAGCAGCAGCACCACAGCCGGGCTTTCTCAGATCCGGAGCTCTGAGTCTCCTCAACAAGCTGAAGGTGTCCGTGGAGCTGCTCATCGCCCTGGCTGCTCTGCTCTCCTGGGTGGTCGTGGGTGTGGTGATGTTTGACTTTGTGGAGTACAAAGCAGTCCCTGGTAGGTCACAAACACCCAGAAATGTGTCTCTTCAGGACTTTCAGATACATGCAGGATTAAAAACATTTCTACAATCATTCTCAGACATTCAGCAAATCATCACGGACCCCGTTAAAGCTGTAAACGACGCTGTGGATGAAGCCACCAGCCTGCTCAATAAGTTTCAAGGTAGCGGCATTGCACTTTATTCTTAAATATATATTAGTGTGAGCATTGTAATAAATGTCTGACTTCTCTTTTCCCAGAATGTGCACCTGATTTAAGTGACCCCATGTCTGCTGCCACTTATGCGGCCGAGGAAATATCAGCAGCAAAAGATGGAGTTGTTCAATACTTTTCAGATGAGGAAGGTACAACAACACGCTTCTACTGAAGCTCCAAATATGCATGTATGAGAAAAAAGCAGTTTAATATAAACATGAAGTCATTGTGTCTCTAATTATGTTTCTCCAAACCTGCAGGGACCTTCTACCTGAGCTACATCGACCCTGTTGTCATTGGTAGACGAGCTTTCCATTCAACTAATGACTTCATGTGTGGAGTGGTGGGCGGCTGCAGGGACACACTATGCGCTGTTGTGGACACTATATTAGATACCATACAGAAGATAAATAAAGGTATGTCTTATTGTTTTAATGCTTATTTCTGACATAGCACTTTGCTTTCCCTGTTTCACATTAAAGGAGATATCATTAAATAAATGTATCAAGGGAAAGTTGCACTAAACTTGATCTAATTCTAGCTTTTAACTGACTGTTTGATGCATTAATCAATTAATCTCCTCCATCATAAATGTTTTTTCTTCAGGAAAAATTGATCTTAGCTACATAGACCCTGTGGTAATAGGCAGAGGTGTCTTCAGTGTTACTAATGAGTTCGTGTCTGGAGTGGTGGGCTACATCCAGGGTGTGCTCTGTTCAATACTGGACAAGATACTGGATGTAGTGAAAGGTATTTACACCTTTGTTTAACCTGTAACCTTTTAACATCTAAAAAATGACTCTTTGACACAGTTTATAGTGTTAGATTTACATGCTGTGTGTGTGCTGACTGGTTTTCTGTTTATTTTTCTCAGGAGTCACTGACATTAGCTTCATAGATCCAGTAGTAATCGGCAGGAATACCTTCAGCGCTACTAACGACTTTGTGAATGGAATAGTGGGCTCCATCCAGAGCGTGTTCTGTACCATCATAGACAGTATCCTGGAAATAGTTAAAGGTACCTACTCCATTTTTCCCCCTTTGTTTTGTTTGTGATCCAACATTTACATCCTACATTATCATGTCTTTCTATTTACTTCTTGCCTGATTTTTTTTCAAAACTCTATTAGAAACTGATGACTGAATCAACATATTACTCATTAAATGTTAGCTTGTGCCTTTTCTTTAGTAACCTTGACCTAACTGCTTACTAAAACACAAATATTGCTTGATTTTATAGTGAACATGATGGATTACTGTTGGTCTTTAACCATCTTTTCCGATGGCTGTGTAACAAGAAAACACTGAATTTGCCAAATGAAGTAACTCACTGGAGCTTTGTCCGGAATGTGTGCTGTTTTTCTCAGGAACAACTGACATTAGCTTCATTGACCCTGTGGTTATTGGGAGAAATGTCTTCAGTGTTACTAACGACTTTGTGAGTGGAATAGCAGGATACATCCAGGATGTGCTCTGTGTAATCTTGGATGTGATACTGGATACATTAAAAGGTACAGTACCTGCCAAGAGTTTCTGACCTAATCCATGTGTCTCTTTGCAATGTACGCTCTGCTGTAGTCGCTGTTTGCAGTTTTCACAAACCTCATGAGTAGCTGCCTTCTTTCCTCTGTTGATCAGGTATTCAGCAGGCTGTGGGATTCAGTCCTATGTCGGCTCTGAAGACAACTGCGGACATCACCAAAGAACAGATCAGCATGCTTGTGAGCTACTTCTCAGCAACACTGATTGGTGAAGAAGGTCTGTTTCAACTTATATCATGAAACAAAGAACTTATTTACCAGCTACATCTCATGACATGCTCAGAAATATTAATATGCAGCAGAAATATTCTAAAAAGCAGCTTTTACTCACTGACTTTTCTTTTCTTTTTCGGGAATCATGCCTGAAGTGTCCCTCGACCCCATGAAGGTTGTTGAGGATGCTGTGCTGGAGTTCACAGACAAGAAAGATTTGTTTGTGGCTTATATGTCAGGCATGCTGGTTGGTGATCAAGGTAGGTTTATATAAAAATCTAAAAATAGGCTACCTTGATCAGAATATCTGCTAACCTGCTGACATCTTTCATTTTTTCCTGCTGTTTCAGGGGAACCTGCTGCACCTCCAGTTGTAAATGTAGTAACTGAAAAAGGTTTGACTTTTTAATTACCGTTGTAGATCATTTAGAAGCATCCTACAATATTCTTGTAACTCAAAATTATTTCACAAAGCCCCTTTCTTTCATTTGGTTTAGATGAAGCTGTAGTTGCCCCATCTGACATCAATTTGGTAAGAAGAAAAGGTGAGTAATGTAGAGGCAATATTCTATATTCTCCATTACAATACAGAAAATCATTTATTTATGAAACAGGCTAATGGTCTTGCTTCACATTTTCCTTGAAACGTAGGTGAATTTCTGCCTCCATTTGAAAAAGGTAAGAAACATTCCCCACATGTTGCACATGTTCTCCTCACTATTTTTCAACAGGTGCGGTGTGTGTTGCCAGCATATAGAGTGCATAGACTTGTTGAATGTTTTTTCCCATAATTTTTCTGGCTTTTCCTGCATGTATGCATTTATTTGTGTTTTTTTTTTTTATTATTGTCACGTGATGGAAAATGTTGTCAGATCTGGCTTGTGTTATGTTTTATTGTTCTGTGCAATACAGCATCCTTGATGTACTGTGAAACTGTCTTGTTTGAAGAAACTTTATTTGTACTTGATAACCTGTGGCATGAACAAATGTGCATTATAACCGTTGTACATCTTTATTATAATAAATGTCTGTAAGCAACCTCGTTGTTATGGATTTGGTGACTGCATTCCTCCTTTTCTTTGTCACGTTGACCATTTGTTGTTTTGATTTATAGAACTGTGCATTCATCTGTTTTGCGAAGCTGCTCTTGATCCAGTCATATATCTAAAAGTTTGTTTTGTGTCACATGTGCATGACAAGTTGTTAATTATATGTGTCCTTTGGAGTTGCATTCCTCTGTCGCCCATGTCTGCATCTTCTGTACTGACTGCCATCTGTATTCAAAACATATAATTTACCATCATGTGTTTGTATTTGAACTGGATGACATGTGTTTTCATGTGAAGTATTTTATTACTCCCATGCATGTGATCATACAAGTCTACACCACATGTTTCAAAAGTTAGTCTAGAGAGGCTTTGAACATGGGAGCATTTTGGGGGGGATAAAAACTGTTATCAAAGATTAAGTCTGATTGTGATCTTTAATTCCGTGACAAGACTAAAACCAACAATGAACTGTTCCTGTGAGTATTTGTCTGTGTTGCCAAATGCTCATACATCAAGCTTCTCTGCTCTATTTTACAACAGCAGTAAGCCATACTCTTTCATTTTGGAGCAAGTTCCTCCATTACGAAGATCATGTGCATCTCAGTTTACTTTGAGTTAGTCCCATGCTGCAGGAAAAATGCAGTAAATATAGGATACGTCTTCATTCATACCAGGCAGTTTCTATACTATAATCATTGTGGGCCAGATCGTCTTTTTAAAAAAATAATTTTATCTCTTCAGAACGAGGTGTAGATATGTAACGATCGGCGTATGTTTGTTTGTGAATCTGTCTGTCTGTCTGTCTGTCTGTCCGTGTGCAACATTACTCAACAACGGACAAACAAACTTGGATGAAATTTTCAGGCGAAGTCAGAAATGACACAAGGACCACCTCATTAAATTTTTACAATGATGCGGCTTATAGTCTGGATCCAGGGCTTTGTTAAGGATTTCCCATTGCCAGATAAAGCTGCTGGCATGACATCGCTGTAACCATGACAACAAGTGAACACTGTCAGTCACCTGCTGACGATCACAGTATAGCGATCCTACTACAAATTGACTGTGATTTATCAGTTGGAAATCACACAAGGAACAAATGATTAAACTGTGGGGTGTTTCTGAGTCCCATCAATTCCTGCCGCCTACTACATATTTAGGTCATGTGATGTAGCAAACCCCAGGCAGACGATGGTGAAGCTCCTGATGTTTCACAAAACCTTTATTTACGTTCACCTTTCTGTTGTTTCTGGTGGTCATAACGCTGAATGGGTGGGATTCCACTGGTAAAGTAACATTTATTTTTTACTATTATTCTTATGTTATTACATTCACAAAAAAGTTCTCCAAGAAAAATAGTAGTTACTGGATGTCTTTAACTTTAGCTCTATGAGTGCATTAGTAGCCCACTAATGGACTTCAATATTTTTCCTGTTTGAGGTTCAGTTTTTTTAGTTTTATTTTAGTTTTGGGAGCTCTGTACACCCTTTTGTCATTTTTGCCTAAAATTATAGTTACCAGCTGTCCTAAGAAGTTAAAAGGCCTTTTAAAAGACTCTTAAAAGTAGCATTAGCTTTGTAATTAGCTTTTCAAAGTAATTAGTAGAGGCAAGTATTGAAAGAGAAGATAATTCATTATTGGTTTTGGTCATTTGTAAGATTTATTAACAGTGAGAAAAAATATTTTAATAATACCATAAGCAGTCAATGGCAGTTACTAACTGCAGCATGTGGTGTACACTGTAAAAAGTCTTGAATTGTCATTGTTATTGGCATCGTTGACATTTCACCCCATTAAATCCCTTCTGTACCACAAAATACATTTGGAGCTTCATTTTCCATTAAAATACCAAAGATGTGAACATCAGACAAATCAGATGATGAGGGTTCATGATGCAGTTGCAGAGATCTTACACGCTGACAAAGATGAAGCTGCTCCTGCTGCAGAGTTAAGTGAAGACTCAAAGACGGAGGAGGAGGAGGAGGACGCTGAAGTGCCACCTGAAGCCACCAGTGAAGCAGATGTGCAGGATGCAGAGGAAGATGAGGGTATTCACACGATTTCTTTTCTTTAACTGTCACATTCATTCGATTAAAGATAGGTAACAGGCACTAAATGTATTGCTGTCACGTCAATAGTGAAACATGTCGACTTTGAAGAAAAAGAACCTGAAACTCATCTGGAGGAGGAAATCCTTGATCATGACAGTAAGGAGGAGGAGAAGGAAGAGGCTGATAAAGAGGAGGAAGAAGAAGAGATTATAACAGAGGAGGCTGCAGAGCCTTTGGAGAAAGAGGAGGAGGAGAAAGAAGAGGAGAAGGGTGAAGAAGATCAAGGAAAGACAGAGGAGGTTGTGGATGAAGAAAAGGATGAGGAGGCACAAGCAGCAGATGGGGTAGTAGAAGACAAAGACAAGGAGGAGGAGATCAAAACTGAAGATGATTTGGTAGAAGAGGGGGAGGAGGAGGAGATCAAAACTGAAGATGTTTTGGTAGAAGAGGGGGAGGAGGAGGAGATCAAAACTGAAGATGTTTTGGTAGAAGAGGAGGAGGAGATCAAAACTGAAAATGTTTTGGTAGAAGAAGAGGAGCAGGAGATCAAAACTGAAGATGTTTTAGTAGAAGAAGAGGAGGAGGAAGATGAGGAGGAGGAAGAAATCAAAACTGAAGATGCTTTGGTCAAAATTGAGGAGGAGGACGAGACCAAAACTGAAGATGTTTTGGTAGAAGAAGAGGAGGAGGAGATCAAAACTGAAGATGTTTTGGTAGAAGAAGAGGAGGAGGAGATCAAAACTGAAGATGTTTTGGTAGAAGAGGAGGAGGAGATCAAAGCTGAAAATATTTTGGTAGAAGAGGGGGAGGAGGAGGAGATCAAAACTGAAAATGTTTTGGTAGAAGAAGAGGAGCAGGAGATCAAAACTGAAAATGTTTTGGTAGAAGAAGAGGAGGAGGAGATCAAAACTGAAGATGTTTTGGTAGAAGAAGAGGAGGAGGAGATCAAAACTGAAGATGTTTTAGTAGAAGAAGAGGAGGAGGAAGATGAGGAGGAGGAAGAAATCAAAACTGAAGATGCTTTGGTCAAAATTGAGGAGGAGGACGAGACCAAAACTGAAGAAGATTTGGTAGAAAATGAGGAGAAGGAGGAAGAGGAGGAGACCAAAACAGAAGATGCTTTGGTAGAAGAGGAAAAGGAGGATGGAGAGAAGGAGACCAAAACAGAAGATGCTTTGTTAGAAGATGAAGATGAGGAGGAGGAGACCGAATCTAAAGACGTTTTGTTGGAAGATGAGGAGAAGGAGAAAGAGGAGGAAGAGAACAAAACAGAAAAAGACTTGGCAGAAGATGAAGATCAGGAGAAGGAGGAGACCAAAACTGAAGAAGTTTTGTTAGAAGATGAAGATGAGGAGGAGGATAAGACCAAAACTGAAAAACATTTGCCAGAAGATGCGGAGGAGGAGGAACTAAAACTTGAAGACCTAGCAGAAGAGGAGCAGGAAGAGGCTAAACCAGAAGAAGAGGACAAAACAGTCCATCAAACCATTGAAATTATCGACGATGATGCCAAAGATCAGTTTGAGAAAAATGATGAAGACGATCAAGATCTAGAAATGGACAATGAGGATGAAGAGGAGGGGGAAGGAGAAAAAATGGACGATATAGAGATTAAGGAGGATGATGAAGATGCAGAAGAAGAACCATTAGTCCAACAACTTGATCTTAAAATTCTGGCATCAGAAAAGCTCCATATGAATCAGATATCTGAATTTGAAGAAGAAACTTTACTTCCTGAACACGACGAAGACGAATTTGCCGACATTATTGATGATCACGATGAAAACAACAACAATAGTGAGAGCAGAAAGACTGAGCCTAAACGTAAGAGGAAGGTTCATGTTCCCTTTGAGAAGCTCAGACGAGTCGGATCCAGAGCGCCTCACAGAGAAGACCGTCTCAGCAAACATGAGAAAGGTACACAACTCTTCCCACTATCATCACACATTCTTCATTCTGTCTTTCATTATTATGTCATGAAAATATATCTGACCAATAAGTGTGCTGATTAATGATAAATGACATGTGGAATGATGGTGGAGTGGATTTACCTTCTTCTTATGTATTATTCTTAATACTGTAATGCCTTTGAATGACTGACGTGTTTAGGGCCTAACAGATGTTATCTGATCTGTTTGATGACTGATCATGTTTTCATTTCACTGCTTCTCTTTTTTGTGTTAACAGTGTATTTATGATCTGATTTTGTGACTTTATTGAAGACTCCCTTTAGTGCAAAGTCAAGTTTTATAACCTTGTTAACAAGTCACGATGGCGTTCTTATGAGCTAGACATGGATTCTGACTTCCAGTGTTCATATGTAACAAACTTAAAGATTCAAATGCTGTCAGCTTGCAGGGTGCAGCTTTCTGTATCATTATTCTTCTGAAGAATTTCTTCTGGTTTTAACATGTTTGTGAGAATTACATCAATATGACAACTTGGCATTGTGCAATGTAAGGGAGTTTTACATGTTGGAACAGAGTCTGCAGTCAGCAGCAAAGGGGTGGGTGGAGAGAAACGGGAACTTCATAGATCTGCACATCTATCATTCATAGTGGTAACTGAAGAGACAGAGGAAAGGGGGGAGCAGAGAGCAAGTTATAAAGCCAACAGATTTATTGTTATCATAATTAGTTAGATAAATCAAAGGAGAAGGTTGACATCAGTTTAACCTCAAACTGGAAAATGAGACTGTGAACACACACAGATTTCTCATCAACTTTTTATGCTGACAGAATACAATTACACAAAAATAATTTTAGAGTCATATTTTGATTTTTGATTGAATTTTGAAGTGGTGGGCTTAACCCATTTTACACACAAAAATTTCAGCTTTAACATATTATAAGTTTGGTGTTCTGTAACTTCTGAAATGTATTTTGATTGAAAACTCAATAGAAACTTTAGTTCTTTATGTTGTTTTCCTACATTCTTCCTGTTATATCTGCTTAAGAAATAATAGAATTATATAATCTACGGTGAAATGTAAGAATCTCAAATTGAGCTTGAGCATTTCAGCTTTTGTGTTACCCAGCATGGTGTTAAACTGCTGGTCACCACAGCTTGCATCTTTGCATTAACTGTCAAGCTCCCTCTTAAACTTGCTTTGAATTCAGTCTGAACAATGGTTTTAGGTGTTCAGGCTCACATTATATTAAATTCCACGTTGCTGTGAGAAATAAGGTGACCCTTTCCAGGTATATGGCTATAATCTGGTTTCATTTCATCATTCTGGTTTCATCCTTGAAAAATAATTTCTGTGTCTGATCAGTCTCTGTACTCAACAAAAAGGTGTTGAAGTGATATTGATCTTCTCGTCAGACTAAAAAAAAGACAAACACATTGCAGTTGATGTGTTTCCTTAAGAGACAAATTGCAAATATAGTTATAATTGACAGCAAGTAAAAATAGACAGAACAAGGATAAGTCAAGATTTATTTAGATCATTTTGGCTTAGATGTGAACAGCTGCACTGAAAGAAGATCTTGGGACTGATTATAACCAGCTTCCTAAACAGTGCTTTTTCCTTTCTGATGACTCAGTACAGACAAGTCTATTTCTCAAGGTGCTAAAGTGCTCCTAATTCAAGCAGTGCCGTCCTTGCCCTCGGTATGACTTGGAGTCATGAGCACAACAAGCAGCTAGGTGGAGCTAAAAGTCAGATAAAACCACTCACAGTTTTCTGAATGAAGATTACAGAATAACTAGATATTATTACTTTATTGTACATCTCTATGGCCTAGCTATAAAACAAAAGTCTGACTATTTTAACAATATAACAATAAAGTTTGTGTTGTGTTTTTGATCGTAGTGTTTTTAGCACTGTAGCGCTTATAGTGCTTTTGCAAGCATGATTATTTGTCGTGATAACTGCTAGCTTATTACTTCTACACTACTAGTACAGTACAAGTCTAATCTCTGGTCAGAATTGTACTTTAATATGCTGTACATTTTTACATATTTCTGTATGATACACTTCAGTTCTCAAAGAGGCAAAGGAAAGACATGCAATAAAAGAAGTTAAAGATGCCATTGTTAAAGGTAATATTTTTGAACCTGTGGATATTCTTAACTTTTCCTAATCCCAAAACCTATTTTGTGTTTCCTACTACTCCAACTAAATGCACTGATTGGATAAAGACACATGAATGTAATCTATGTACCTAGCAGTTCAGCTTGTGACAATGTTTTGCAACTTGTAGATGTCAAAGCTGCAGAAGCTAAAAAAGAGGAGAAAAAAGTGGATGAAGTCAAACTTGAAGAAACTGTAGTTATAAAGCCAAAGAAGGAGGCCAAACCGGAGGCAAAACCCCTTGAATGGAAACTAAAGAGACCCAAAGGTAATCACATGCGATTGAAATAATTACAAAACATTGTTCTAAAGTGTGTGTGCTCAAGTGTAGCACACTGTGTGTGTGTGTGTGTGTGTGTGTGTGTGTGTGTGTGTGTGTGTGTGTGTGTGTGTGTGTGTGTGTGTGTGTGTGTGTGTGTGTAATGTGAAATATGCTCCTACATTGTTCATTTAACTGAATTCACACACTGCAATACAATATTTCTATTTTATGCTTTTATACAAGATGCTAGTGAGTTCACCACACAAACAGCATACATTGTGCAGTTTTCAGACTCCTTGACATTTCAGTCCATTATATCTTACAGTCTAAACTGACATTTTTATGATTGCTTTTAGAAGAGGAGCCAATGAAGAAGGCTCTCAAAGAAGAGGAAGATGTGAAGATGCTGCCCAAAGAAAAGAAACAAATAAAGAAACCAATCAAAGAAGAGAAAGAAATAAAGAAACCCTCTAAAGTAAAGAAAGAGGTGAAGAAACCAGCCAAAGAAGAGGAGGAAGTCAAGAAACCTCTTAAAGAAGAGAAGGTGAAGAAGCAACTCAAAGAAGAAAAAGAAGTCGAGAAACCACCTAGAGAGCACAAAGAAGAAAGAAAGCTTAAGAGACCTTCTAAAAAAGAGGAAGAAGTGAAGGAACCACCCAAAGAAGAAAAGGAAATCAAGAAACCTCGTAGAGACGAGAAAGAAGTGAAGAAGCCACCTAGAGAAGAGAAAGAAACCAAGAAACCTCCTAAGGAGGAGAAAGAAATTAAGAAATCTCCCAAAAAAGAGAAAGAGGAGAAGAGACCTCCTAAAGCTGCAGAAGTGAAGAAAGAAGAGAAGAAACCTCCTAAAGAAGAGAAAGAGGAGAAGAAGCCTATTAAAGAAGCTAAAGATAAACATAAACCTGAAAAAGAAGAGAAGAGGGCCCTTGAAAAGGAGAGGGATGTGAAGAAACCTCTTAAGGAAGGCAAAGAGGTAAAGAAACCTCCCAAAGAAGAGGAGAGACCATCTATGAAAAAGAAAGAAGTTAGGAAACTTCTCAAGGAGGAAAAAGAAGCCAAGAAACCAACCAAAGAAGACAAGGAGGAGAAGAAACTTCTCAAAACAGAGAGAGAAGAGAAGAGACCTTCTAAAAAACAGAAAGAAGCGAAGAAACCACCTAAAGAAGAGAAAGAAGTCAAGAAACCTCAAAAAGAAGAGAAAGAACCCAAGAAACCCCTCAAAGTAAAGAAAGAAGTCAAGAAACCTACCAAAGACGAGAAAGAACCCAAGAAACCTACCAAAGAAGAACCTCCCAAGGAAGATAAAGAAGTTAAGAAACCTCTGAAAAAAGAGAAAGAAGACAAGGAATCTCCCAAAGAAAAGAGAGAAGTGAAGAAATCTTCCAAAGAAGAAAAAGAAGAAAAGAAACCTCTCAAGGACAAGGAAATTAAAAAACCCCTCAAACAAGTCAAAAAAGAAAAGGAATCTCCCAAAGAAAAGAGAGAAGTGAAGAAACCTTCAGAAGAAGACAAAAAAGTCAAGAAACCTATCAAGGATGAGAAAGAAGAAAAGAAACATCTCAAAGAAGACAAGGTAGAAAAGAAACCTCTTGAAGAAAATAAAGAAATTAGGAAACCTTCCAAAGAGGACAAAGAGGAAAGGAAACCCTTGAAAGAGGAGAAGGAGGTGAAGAAACCTTCCAAAGAAGAAAAGAAACCCCTTAAAGAAAAGAAGGAGGTGAAGAAACCTTCTGAAGAAGAGAAGAAACCCCTTAAAGAAAAGAAGGAGGTGAAGAAACCTGAAGAACAAAAGAAACCTCTTAAAGAAAAGGAGGTGAAGAAACCTTCTGAAGAAGAGAAGAAACCCTTTAAAGAAAAGAAGGAGGTGAAGAAACCTGAAGAACAAAAGAAACCTCTTAAAGAAAAGGAGGTGAAGAAACCTTCTGAAGAAGAGAAGAAACCCTTTAAAGAAAAGAAGGAGGTGAAGAAACCTTCTGAAGAAGAGAAGAAACCCCTTAAAGAAAAGAAGAAGGTGAAGAAACCTGAAGAACAAAAGAAACCTCTTAAAGAAAAGGAGGTGAAGAAACCTTCTGAAGAAGAGAAGAAACCCTTTAAAGAAAAGAAGGAGGTGAAGACACCTTCTGAAGAAGAAAAGAAACCCCTCAAAGAAAAGAAGGAGGTGAAGAAACCTTCTGAAGAAGAGAAGAAACCCCTTAAAGAACAGAAGGAGGTGAAGAAACCTTCTGAAGAAGAAAAGAAACCCCTTAAAGAACAGAAGGAGGTGAAGAAACCTTCTGAAGAAGAGAAGAAACCCCTCAAAGAAAAGAAGGAGGTGAAGAAACCTTCTGAAGAAGAAAAGAAACCCCTTAAAGAAAAGGAGGTGAAGAAATCTCTCAAAGAAGACAAAAAAGAGAAGGAGGTTGCCAGAAAAGAGAAAGAGGAGAAGAAACCTATTAAGGAAGCCAAAAAAGAGGCAGAACCAAAGAAAGAAAAGATTTCCAAAGAAAGAAAAGAACCAATAAAGCCTTCTAAAGAAGAGAAAGAAATCAAGACAACTACCAAAGAAGACAAAGAACCAACGAAGAAGAGAGCTGCCAAGACAGGTAAGCATGGGCCAACAATACAATATTTTTACCACAATGTAAATATGTGACCATTCTTGCTAAAAATACAATGTTCATCTTTTCTATGCATAATTTGTGAAACTGGTCAAACAACCCTTCTTCTAATTTCAGATACTAAACCCAAAAAGTCTGCAAAGAGAATTAAAGTAGTCAAGAAGGAGGTTGCATCTGTCCTTAAAAAGGAGCATCTTAATGTTACCAAAGCAGGTGAGACAATATGGAGAAGAGTTAAGAAATCAATAAATTATCCTTTGCTGTCTTGTGAAGAACCTTACATAAACTTCTTGAAAGGATTTATATAAGTTTTAAAGTTAGGAACATGTAATATTTCTGTGCTGCTGCACTGAGCTTCACAGATGAGATTGGGATTGATTGATAGCCAAACACCGCGCATTAACGTCCTGTTTCGTAGATTTGACGTTGGATTCGGATGGCAAAAGCTATAACAAGTAGTTTTATTTCCACTGCTGCTGTGTCTTCATATTGCCAAAGTACTTGTTCAAACAACAAATCGACAAACAACCTTTAATGTAACAATGAATGGAACCGAAGTCCCAAGATCAAAATACTGATAAATAAGTCATCATTTTGATCCTAAATCAAATAAAATATAAGGGAATAAACCAAATTCACAACACCGTAAGCTATCTTGAATTATGTTTTCTGTCATTTCCATTTCAGCTGAAGAACCCAAGAAGCCTGCAAAGGTGCTTAAAGTTGCTGAAAAGCAGATAGTTCCTGCCCTGAAAAAGGAACATAAAAATGTCACAAAAGCAGGTAGGTAACCGGCAACTCACTTTGTAATCGTTTTAAAACAGCAGTGTGTCAATGTCAAAATAATAGAATTTCTACAATATAACAAATTAAGACGAGTAAGTGGTTGTGACAGAGCACTTCTGCAAGTAGATGTGAAATTAAGATGAGCTAAAGAATTACATGTTTGAATGCTCCCCAACTGCAGAGGTTCCTGAAGTCCCTAAGGTGACAGCCAAGCCAGAAGTGACAAAGAAAGGTATGAACATACTTGCATTCTTGTGTCAATTATACATTCATTTGTAAAAGCTCATTCTGTTTTTGGAGGTAATTTAAATGCTTCATGACTTAATATCTCACCGGACTTATTAAAGAATTAAACTTAATCCTATTCTAGTTAGATGTCATATATTTGCTTTGTTTGCAGACACTGAGTTTTTATGTGTAGGACACATACTTTGTTTTAATGTAGAACACATACAAAGTGTTGTATATATTAACAGAAAGTGTCACATAGTAAACTAGACGAGCCCTCAGTAAAGGGCAGAACCACGCCCTCTGCTGGTGAAAACCCTGTCCTCCCTATACAAATGATTCAATATGTATCAATTTTGATCATCGTACGTATCTCCCTTCCTACTTGATCTGCTGACCTCTAACTCCACAGCTGAGCAGGGGACCTTAGACTGATCTTCAGTGCCAAGTTTGAGTATCCTGACTTCAGCACTTGCAGAGATATCGGAACGGACATAGCCACATACATACATACATACATACTTACCCAGCCAGCTAGATACCGCACCGAATGCAGTAACCCCGCTGACGTTCGTCCGGCATGGTTAACAATCATCCTTACATAAAACTCAAAGGCTTTTTGATGTCGTAATTTCCCACCAGTGGCAGCTCCCAAGGAGGCCAAGAAGGAACCAAAGCAACAAATCAAACGTAAACCTGTAAAACCAGGTAATGCAAAGAAAGTTACTTTCGTGACTGCCTCAGTTAGAATATTGAAAAAATATAATTGGACAGTGAATTGACATCAACAACAAAATATAAAATGATTCCTACAATAGGGTATAAATTAACCAACAATAATTAACAGATTTAATGTCTACAGCTGCGAATTGATTAGTGTAATGTGTATTATGTCTTAATCCCGCAGATATCGATGCAGTGAAGGAAAAGGAAAAAGCAGCCCCTAAAAAGAAAGGTAGGCTTGATCGCAGGTTTTATATATATACATATATATGTAAATGATGCACGTGAAAGTTAAGAAAAATATAATGGAAATCCAATTTTCTTTTTGTCGAAGCTGGAGTTTCTGAACCAAAGCCCAAACCTGTTCAGAAAGGTAAAGAGATTCACTGCAGGATTTAATCCAATATTATCTGAGCTTTAAGCTATGTGAGTGAGTTCCATATTCTATGTTATTTTCTGTTTTTAGATGCTGCCGTTACTAAAGAAAAAGCCAAGCGAGCTCCACCAAAGAAGGGTAAATTTGCTATTTATACTATTAATAGAGCTTTTCCACAGAAAATTAAGCCTTTTAATGTTCAGCTTTTATTGATTTGCTGTTTTAAATTGGACTTAATATATTCAAGGGTGTTTCTAATTTTGTTGTCCTCTCTATTTACACACTTGAGCACAATATTGAAAATATAACACAGTCCAGTACAGCAGCAATTTTATGAGTTAAATGCTAAAACATGTTAAATAAAAACTCAATATAAGCATCAATAATGTGCACTCTATGACAAAACAGTTGCATTGGACTGTATTAACCTGGATATTCAACTTTATACAAAGAAAAAAAAAGATAATTTGAACTTAGCCAGAATGTTATTGTCAAGTTACTAACTTAAATCGACAATGTAACCAAATTATTATTTGGAAATTAAAATGTTTTAATGTAAAATCTAAAAACAACTAATCAAAATTGTAGAACTATGCTAATTTTCTGTCTTATGTGTGATGCAGAAGTTCCAAAGAAAAAGGCTAAAGCAGCTCCAGTAAAGAAAGGTAAAGTCACATTTTATCATAAATTACAGTCATCTTCAGGTAATGTTCTTATTGATAAAAAGCTAAATAAATAACCACTCTGTGAACTGAACAACCCTCCTGTAAGAAATGTTGTCCTTTTGACAAACAGAGGCTGCTGCTCCTAAAGAAAAGGCCAAACCAGTCACCTTGACCAAAGGTAAGAGTCAGGCATGTCCTAATATACAAAGAGCTACCAAATTAAATAAAATACTGTATATTTCACTCCATTTCTATTTACAGAACAAGAAGACGCTCCCAAAAATGCCACTCTGGCCAAAGACAGGGTCAAAATAGTGCCTATGAAGAAAGGTCATTTTCTTTCATTTCACATGTTTCGTTGCATTTAGGGCTAGATATCTGTAGTTCTAGTGCTTGATAATCTCTTTGTGATGATTTTCACAGTGCTCAAGGCACCAAAAAAAGAAGTCAAAGCGGTCTCTGCAAAGACAAGTATGTCTCTTGTATGAATTCTGACTGTTTAGCTTTATAGTTTTATTGTGTCTTATTGTCTGTAAAGCTGAATCTAAAATGTCTTTTTTTAGAACCTGCAAAAATCACAACAAAACCAGCACCAGTAATTAAAGGTAAGAAGAGAGTAATGTTTCACGTTCATGTTAAAGTAGCTATAAGCTTTTTAAATATACATTTAAACTTGAGAGTTACTCATGTTTAAACTTATTTATTTTCTTACAGAGGCAGAAGCACCACACAGAAATGTCTCTCTGACAAAGGAGAAAGTGAAGGTGGTGCCACTGAAGAAAGGTACATGTTATTTACACAGATGACTTTAATATTTTTGCATATCACTTTTATTTTCAACATTCATTCATGGTTTTGAAGCATTTTGCGAACTCTGACCATAACATTTTGTTCTGTCTCAGTGCCTGTAACTCCGAAAGAAAAAGCCAAACCAGCACCAACAAAAAAAGGTAATTACATTGGTGTGTTGGCAGGTTTGCACAGCATAATAATGTGGGTGTAGGAGCAGATTTGAAATTACCTACGTATATAAGGTAGGAACCTTTGTGGCTAGGTATGGTTTCCAGTCGGAAGGGACAAATCTGTTTATGACCGTTAAACGCTAACACGGATAGCTGTACACTGAATGCCGAACGCTGAAGCTTATGGATGTGAACTGGTGCACTTTGGAGTTGTTTGGGAAACCAACAAAGACAGTGTTTGCGAGGCAAGTTAAAACGAATTGGACTTTCATTCACCAGTACGGTTAGTAAGCGCGTCAATTACGTTTTTATGATTCCGGTTGGAGGTTCTCTGTGGCTTAAAGCATTGGCTTAGCCCCTTTAACTGCAACAGTTGTACTGTGATCACACTGTGGCTGAATGCCAACATCCAGATAAAACTACACTGGTATTTGTTGCTGCCATTTCTTTTTAGAAGCTGAAGTTCTCAAGGAGAAGAAGGCTGAACCAGTGACTCCCAAGAAAGGTTTGTTTCTTTTTAGTCTTTCAAAGTTCCTGATTCTCTTTGACTTTTATTTTTATTATTTGTAGAACAGTTGTTTCTTTGTGGTTTCTTGCTTTTTTAAAAAAAGAATATACATTAGCTTTATTCAGACCATTTATTATTCTAGCACCTGTTTCTAAGGCAAAACCACCTCCTAAAAAGAAGAAAGGTACACAGCAGAACTGTGTGTTTGTAGTGTTTGATTGAAACATAGTTCTATTAAAGTACATCTGCTGTAGAAAAAATATTTGCTCCACTGTTGGGAAATATTTTTTTCTGAATATATTTGGCTTCAATCATTTTTATCCTGCTGACATGTAGCTACTTCAGAAAAGTGATTACAGCTTCCCGCTTTTAGATGTGTCATGCTCTGCTTCAAGCTGTAAAAGTGAATTTTGGAGTGGTAATGCTTTGGTTCACTCGGCAATACGTTTTGTTGGAAAATGAACTAATTCTAGCTTCTGCTTTTTTTGTCCAAGTGTTTCCATTTTCTGTGCATGTTTTTCTGCTGCCAGCTCTTTACAGTCGATCTGCTCGTAGGTTTTCACAGCATCATAGTTTATCAAATGTAACTGTAATACCAACAATCACACTGTTGCTGTATGAAAACATCTGCAGAAAACAACACCAATTTTTGTTGCTGTTATTTGTTCTAGAAGCTGAAGTTCTGAAGGAGAAGAAGGCTGAGCCAGTGACTCCTAAGAAAGGTCTGTATCCTTTTATTTTTATTCATATTATATATAATAGTGGTTTCTTGCCTGTCTAGAAAGTGTACCTTAGTAATTTATTACTACAGTGCCTGTTTCTAAGGCAAAACAAACACCTGCTTGAAAGATGAAATCTATGCAGCAGAACTGTGTGTCTGTCGTGCTTTTAGTAACATTGTTTTTCCATTAAATTACATCTGTAGAAACACTATTTGCACTACTGTTGGGAAATTATTTTTTCAAAATATATGTAGTTCAAATAATTTCCCATCTAAACATCCTACTGAACACAATCTGCAACTCTGCAGATTTTGTACAGAATCATAGTGTGGCAATAAACTGTATCAACTGTAATAATAACTGTATTTAAACCTCTACAGAAAACTGCGCTGATTTTTGTTGCTATTATTTGCTTTAGAAGCTGAAGTTCTCAAGGAGGAGAAGAAGGCTGAGCCAGTGACTCCAATGAAAGGTCTGTATCTTTTTAGTCTTTCCCACTTCTTGTTTCTCTTTGATTTTTACCCATATTTTATATAGAACAGTTGTTTCTTTGTGGTTTCTTTCCCAATTATATACTGTACCTTAGAGTTAATCAGATCATTCATTATTCTAGCACCTGTTTCTAAGGCAAAACCAGCACCTGCTAAAAAGAAGAAAGGTATACAGCAGAACTGTGTGGTTGTAGAGCTTTGTGGAACATAGTTCTACTAATAAACTACCTCTGGTGAAGAAACATTATTTGCACTACTGTTGGGAAATTAATTTTTCTAAATATATATATATATATATATATATATATATATATATATATATATATATATATAGTTCAAATATTTTCCATCTAAACATCCTACTGACTACAATCTGCAACTCTGTTTGTAGATTTTCCACAGCATCATAGTGTGGCAATGAAGTGTATCAGTTGTAACTGTACTAACAACAATCACACTGTTGCTGTATGAAAACCTTCACGGGAAAATGCACAGATTTTTGGTATTATTTGTTTTAGAAGCTGAAGTTCTCAAGGAGAAGAAAGCTGAGCCAGTGACTCCTAAGAAAGGTTTGGTTCCTTTTTTTTTTAACCCATATAATACAAAATACAGTTGCTTCTTTGTGGTTTCTCACATTTTTACATGATGTACATTCGAGTTAATCGGATCATTTATTGTCCTAGCACCTGTTACCAAAGCAAAACCAACACCAGCTAAAAAGAAGAAAGGTATCCAGCAGAACTGTGTGTCTGTAGTGTTTAGTTATAACATAGCTTTTCTAAGAGTTTTATTTGAACTACTATTGGTAAATTAATTCTACTGGATAAATGTAGCTCAAATAACTTTCCATTTAAACATCCTACTGACTACAATCTGCAACTCTGTTTGCAGATTTTGCACAGCATCAAAGTGTGGTAATAAATTGTACAGGGTCAAAGTGTGGGAATTATCAGTTTCAACTGTAATCATAACGGTCACACTGCTGCCATATTTAAACCCTATTTGCAAACCTCTGTCGGAAACTGTGCTCATTTTTGTTGCTGCTATTTGTTTAAGAAACTGAAGTTCTCAAGGAGAAGAAAGCTGAGCCAGTGACTCCTGAGAAAGGTTTGTCTCTCTTCCAGTCTTACCTACATTTCATACAATCCAGTTGTTTTTTAGTTGTTGTTGTTTTTTTTAGTATTCTGTACTTTCGACTTAATCAAACTATTTATTATTCTAGCACCTGTTGCTAAGGAAAAACCAACACCAGCTAAAAAGAAGAAAGGTATACAGCAGAACTATGTGGTTGTAATGTTTTGTTACTCTTTTTCTAATGAACTATCTCTGCTGTAGAAACACTATTTGCAGTAGTGATGGAAAATGAATCCAGTCATCATTCATTTTCCATCTAAGCTTCCTACTGACAATAAACAACATCAGCTGTAACTGACATGCAGCTGCTTTAACAATGATTGATTGCAGCTTTCTAGATGTAGATGCATCATGCTCTGCCTCAAGCTGTGCAATAAGCTTTTTTGGAAAATAAACTAATTGCAGCTTCTGCTGTGACGCTCTTCATGGTGGTCGCTCACGTCTGACCTTAGTCTTCAGAACAGGAGCTCAAACCAGTACTAACAACAAGGACTATATGTTTATTTTCAACGTGTCTTAATGTCTGTAATGCTGAACCTAAAATGTCTTTATTCAGAACCTGCAAAAATCAAGGCAAAACCAGCACCAGTAGTGAAAGGTAAAACAACGTGAAACCTTTAATGCCCTCATTTAAGTCACTATAAGCTTTTTAAATATGCGTTTTCATTTAAATATGTAAATATATAGTTAAACTTATTTTATTACTTTTTACTTTTTAAAATTTCTCATAGAGGCAGAAGCACCACACAAAAACGTGTCTCTAACCAAGGAGAAGGTGAAGGTGGTGCCACTGAAGAAAGGTACACACCTATTAGCTTAAACACCCATTCATGGCTTTTGTTTACTTGTAATATTTTTCCAAATTTAAACCGTGACTCTGAAACGCTTTGTTCTGTCTCAGTGCCTGTAACTCCGAAAGAAAAAGTCAAACCAGCACCAACAAAAACAGGTAGTTACAATAATCTGTTTGCAAATTTCTACAGCATCATAATGTGGGTAATAAACTGCATCATTTTTAACTGTGATGATTACACTGTTGCCATATGCAAACTTCTACAGGAAATTGCACTGTTTTTTGGTGCCACTATTTGTTTTAGGAGCTGAAGGTCTCAAGGAGAAGAAGGCTGAGCCAGTGACGCCCAAGAAAGGTTTGTATCCTTTCACACATTCACAGATCTTGTTCTTTTTATGCATTATGTATCGTGCAGTTTTCTCACCTTTATCAATCCCATACATTAGATTTATTCAGACCATTTATTATTCTAGTGCCTGTTTCTAAGGCAAAACCAACACCTGCTAAAAACAAGAAAGGCATCCAGCAGAACTTTGTGTTTGGTTGTGAGCTAGTTCTAATAAATTACATCTGCTGTAGAACCATTATTTGCACTACAGATGCAGATGCATCATGCTCTGCTTCAAGTTGTAGTTCTAATCATAACTGTGTAACACTTTTTCTATCTGTCTGAATGAAAAAGTGAAACCACCACCAACAGAAAAGGTAGTTACAGTTACTGAACATTTTGTTGGTTCAATATATTCAGCAACTTAATGTGGATGATCTTAATTCATTACTGTATTCCATGCATTTAGATTTTGAGTCTAAATGTTTCCATTTTTTAAATGGTAGTAATAATACTTTTCATCTGTTTAGTGCTATTCAGAGTACTCAGACACTTTACATAGTTACATTATAAAATCAGTTAACATTAAAACAGATGAAGGTCATAAAATAAATGAGTATTGTATATTAAAAGCAGTTCGGAACAGATGGGTCTTGATAAGTGATTTGAAAGTGGTCAGGTCGGTGCGTTCATGGACGTGTTGGGGTAGGGAGTTCCAGAGTGTGTGGGCAGATGTGGAGAAGGCTCTGTTACCCCATTTTTGGTGCGTGATGCGGGGGGAGTTATTATCTCTTTACAGCAGGCCTGTCTGCAGATTTTCACAGCATCCTAATGTGGAAATAAATTACAGCAGTTTTTAATGTTATAATAATAATAATAACAATCACACTGTTGCTATATGCAAACCTCTGCAGAAAACTGCGCTGATTTTTCTTGCTGTTATTTGTTTTAGAAGCTGAAGTTCTCAAGGAGAAGAAGGCTGAGCCAGTGACTCCCAAGAAAGGTTTGTTTCTCTTTTATTTTAACCATTATTGTATATTTTATGGTTGTTTCTTAGTGGTTTCTCCCATTTCTGTGTATGTGCATTATAGTTAATTTGAACATTCATTATTCTAGCACCTTCTAAGGCAAAACCAGCTCCTGCTAAAAAGAAGAAAGGTACACAGTAGAGCTGTGTGTCTGTAGTGCTCTGTGGAGCATAGTTTTGCTAATAAACTACCTCCGCTGAAGAAACACTATTTGCACTACTGCTGGGAAATGAATTTTCCTGAATACACGTAGTGCAAATCATTTTCCATCTCAACATCCTACTGACTACAGTCTGCAACTCTGTTTGCAGATTTTCCACTGCATCATAGTGTGGCAATTAACTGTATCAGCTGTGACTGTAAAAACAACTATCACACTGTTGCTGTATGAAAACCACTGTAGAAATCTGTACTGATCATTTATTTTTGTTTGGTTTAGAAGCTAAAGTTCTTAAGGAGAAGAAGGCTGAGCCAGTGACTCCTAAGAAAGGCATGCTACCCCTTTATTTTTTTACCCATATCATACATGAAACAGTTGTTTCTCAGTTGCTTATCGCCTAATTCTGTATGTACATTACAGTTAATCAGAGCATTTATTGTTCCAGCAGCTGTTGCTAAGACAAACCACCACCTCCTGAAAAGAAAAAGAAAAAGACACACAGCAGAAATTTTTGTAGTGTTTAGTTGTAACATAATTCTTCTGCTGTCAAAACACTATTTGAATGTAGTCATCATTGAATTTTCCATCTAAACATCCTGCTTCCATGTAACTGCTTCCAAAAACTGTTGACAGCTTTCTCGTTGTTGATGCATCGTGCTCTGCTTGAAGTTGTTTATTTTAGAGTAGTAATGCCGTTGTTTAGGCTGTAGTAAGCTTTGTTGGAAACTGACCTATTTATGACATATTTTCTGTAATGCTGAACCCAAAATGTTTTCATTTAGAACCTGCAAAGATCAAGACAAAACCAGCACCAATAGTTAAAGGTAGCACACAAAGCCTTCATGCTCACGTTTAAGTAGCTGTAAGCTTTTTTAACATATGTGTCCATTTAAATATGTGTATATCTATATGTAGTGCAGCTAATCTTAATACTTATTTGTTTTTACAGAGGCAGAAGCACCGCACAAAAATGTGTCTCTAGCCAAGGAGAAGGTGAAGGTGGTGCCACTGAAGAAAGGTGCATGTTGTTGTTTATACAGCTAATTTCATCTCATACACCTTCACCATTCAGTGCACTTTTATTATTTAAAGTACCAACAGCTAACCATCCGTTCATGGCTTTTGTTGACTTACAGTATTTTCACAAACTTAAACCATGACTCTGAAACACTTTTTCTGTCTCAGTGCCTGTAACTCCAAAAGAAAAAGTCAAAGCAGCACCAACAAAAAAAGGTATATACAGTGATTGAACACTTATATGATTGAACAAATAAATTGGACAACTTGTTAATATTATAAATAATTTTTCTACATCTGTCTGTATTTGTTATGTAAGTTTCTACATATGTTTTTCCTGTTTTCCTCTCTTTAAAACAGGCCTGTTTACAGATTTATCCAGCATCAGTATTAAGGAAAAAACTGCATCAGTTGTAACTGTATTCACACTACTTCCAGAAAACTGCACTGATTTTTCATGCTATTATTTGCTTTAGAAGCTGAAGTTCCAAAGGAGAAGAAGGCTGAACCAGTGACCCCAAAGAAAGGTTTGTATCTTTTTAACCCTTTCACTTTCTCTTATTTTCTCTCATTTTTACCCATAGAATTTATTGTCCAGTTTTCTCTCTTTTTTTAAAGAGTTACATCAAAGTTAATCAAACCATTTATTATTCTGGCACCTGTTTCTACGCAAAAACCAACACCTGTTAAAAAGTAGAAAGATATACAGCAGAAGTGTGTGCTTGCAGTCTTGAGCTGCATCCCAGTTCTTCTGGTAAATTCCATCTGCTGCAGAGACATTATTTGCAGTACTGTTGGGAAATGCTGTCATGACTGATTTTCCATCTAAACATTCCACTGACATGTAACTGCTGTAAAAACAATGATTGATTCTAGCTTTCTGGTTGTAGATGCATGCTCTGCTCTGTATTTTTGGAGTTCTGAAGCCTTTAACAAACGTTTTTTGTCTCAGTGCCTACGACTCCTAAAGAAAAAGTCAAACCAGCGCCAACAAAAACAGGTAGAGTGATTTATTTCTCAGATACATTAGATGACCTAATGTGGTCAATATTAATTAATAACTTTACTGCATGCATTTGGCTCTTTCCATTTTTTATGCATTTTTTTTGTATCACCTCTTTACAACAGGTCTGCTATTAGATTTCCTCAAAATCATGTCGTGGGAATTAACTGCATCAGTTGCTGCCATTTTCACAGAATCACGCGGTCTCCATATTCAGACCTCTGCAGAAAACGACTCTGATTTTTGTTGCTGTTGTTTCTATTTAGATGCTGACTTTCTCAAGGAGAAGAAGGCTGAGCCAGTGACTCCCAAGAAAGGTTTGTGTCCTTTCCGTCTTTCACACTTCTTGTTTCTCTTTAAGTTTTACCCACATTACATGTATAGTGCAGTTACTTCTTATTGGCTTGGATGTACATTAGAGTTAATGAGACCATTTATTATTCTAGCACCTGTTGCTAAGGCAAAACCAACACCTGCTAAAAAGAAGAAAGGTATACAGCAGAACTGTGTGTCTGAAGTGTTTTTTGTGATATAGTGCATCTACTGTAGAAGCAATATTTATACAGCTTTTCTGAGTAAACATTAGAGCTTTCTAGCTGTAGATGCATCAGGATCTGTGAGAAGTTTATGCTGGAGTAGCAACAGTAGTTCAAGCAGCTCTAGCCGAATGTGGCTGCTGCTGTAAAGTTCTGTGCACTGAGAGCTCATGTCTGACCTTCGTCTTCTTTTTACAGAAGTGGAGGCTCCTAAGGAAAAGGTCAAACCAGTTACCTTGACCAAAGGTAGGAGTGGTATATGTCCTAATACACAAAAGAATACCAAACTAATTAACAAGCTGTATATTTTACGACCAAATTCCTGCTGACAGAACAAGAAGGCGCTCCCAAAAATGCCACTCTGGCCAAAGCGAGGGTCAAAATAGTGCCTATGAAGAAAGGTCATTGTCCCTCATTTCATATGTTTCATTAGATTCAGAACTGTATCTACCCCAGAACTGAATTTTCCTTATTTTAATTCTTTAAAATGTGTTTGTGTTTTGTTTTGTTTGTTTTTTTAACAGAGGTCAAGGTGCCAAAAGAGAAGGTCAAAGTCTCTGCAAAGACAAGTATGTCATAAATTGAATGTACATTACCGTTCAAAAGTTTGGGATCACTTAGAAATGTCCTTATTTTTTAAAGAAAAGCATTTTTTTCAATGAAGATAACATTAAATGACTCATAAATGCAGTCTAGACATTGTTAATGTGGCAAATGGCTGTTCTAGCTGGAAACGACTGATTTCTAATGGAATATCTCCATAGGTGGACAGAGGAACATTTCCAGCAACCATCACTCCTGTGTTCTAATGCTACATTGTGTTAGCTAATGGTGATGAAAGGCTCATTGATGATTAGAAAACCCTTGTGCAGTTATGTTAGCACATGAATAAACGTGTGAGTTTTCATGGAAAACATGAAATTGCCCAGGTGACCCCAAACTTTTGAACAGTAGTTTAAGCAATCAGAATATTCATATTATCAAACTGAACATCATGTTTTTATGTTTAAAGCTCAATTCATTCAGTTTAATGTAATGCTGAATCTAAAATGTCTTTCTTTAGAACCGGCAAAAATCAAGACAAAACCAACGCCAGTCGTAAAAGGTAAGGGGACACCACACTTTTATGTTCTTCAGTTAAGAAGCTATGAGCTTTTAAAATTAAATATGCACATATATAGTCAAGCTAATTTTAATACTTATTTATTTCCCACAGAGACAGAAGCACCACACAAAAATGTCTCTCTGACAAAGGAGAAGGTGAAGGTGGTGCCACTGAAGAAAGGTACATGTTGCTGTTTACGCAGATGACTTCAATATTTTTACAGAACCCATTTATTTTCAGCATTCATTCATGAGTTTTGAGGCATTTCGTAAACTCCTTTTCTGTCTCAGTGCCTGTAACTCCAAAAGAAAAAGTCAAACCAGCACCAACTAAAAAAGGTAGTTAAAATGATCTGTTTGCAGATTTGTGCAGCATCATAATGTGGGAAAACACTGCGTTTATTATAACTGTAATAGTAACAATCACACTGTTGCAATGTGCGAACTGCCACAGAAAATTGCACTTTTTGTTTCTACTATTTGTTCTAGAAGCTGAAGTTCTCAAGGAGAAGAAGGCTGAGCCAGTGACTCCAAAGAAAGGTTTGTCTCTCTTTTGTTTTCACCCATTTCATGTTTCTTTGTGTGTGTTTTTTTTCTCTTTTTTTTAATATACGTACATTAAAGTTAATGAAATTATTTATTATTCTAGCACCTGTTACTAAGGCAAAACCTGCTAAAAAGAAGAAAGGTATACAGCAAAACTGTGTGTTTGTAGTGCTTTTAGTAACAGTTCTGATGTATTATATCTGCCGTAGAAACACTTATTTAGGCAGCTTTTCCATCAAAACATCCCACTGACATGTAGCTGCTTTAAAAAAACTGATTGCAGCTTTCTAGTTTCTGCATCAAGCTGTGAGAAGTTTATTTTGGAGTAGTTGAACCTTCGATAAGCGCTGTTGAAAATGAGCCAATAGTAGCGTCTGCTGCAAAGTTCTGTGTGTTGATGGCTCGAGCCTGACCGTAGTTTTGTTTTTGCAGAAGTGGAGGCTCCTAAAGAAAAGGACAAACCAGTCATCTTGACCAAAGGTAAGAGAGGTTCAGTCCTAATGTGCATAAAAATACCAAAACTAAACAAAATATTGTATATTTCACTCAATCATTTCTGTTGGCAGAAGGCGCTCCCAAAAATGCCACTCTGGCCAAAGAGAGAGTCAAAATAGTGCCTATGAAGAAAGGTTATTTTCTTTCATTTCTTATGTGAAATTGCTTTCAGATTCTACCATACCTTAGTGCTGATTTGTCCTAATCCTAACATGTCATAATTTGTTTTTGTTTGTGTCTTTTTACAGTGGTCAAAGCACCAAAAGAGAAGGTCAAAGTCTCTGCCAAGACAAGTACATCACATATATGTTATAAGTTTTAAACCCTCAGAATGTTGATTCCATCAAACTGAATAGCACGTTAAATATTATGTTTTGCTGCTCAGGTTTAAAGACAGAAGTTTTAACAACAGCCCAAACTGTATTGAGCTTTTCAGTATCCATGTGTCTTATTTTCTGTAATGCTAACCTAATGTGTCTTTGCTTAGAACCTGCAAAAATCAAGACAAAAGCAGCACCAGTGGTTAAAGGTAAGAAGAGAGTAACGTTTGACGTTCATGTTGAAGCTGCTGTAAGCCATTTAAACGTGTATTTGTTTGAATCTATACAATTATAGCCAAACTAGTTTTCGTACTCATTTATTTTTCTCACAGAGGCAGAAGCACCACATAAAAATGTCTCTCTGGCAAAGGAGAAGGCCAAAGTGGTGCCACTGAAGAAAGGTACATTTTGTTTACACAGATGACTTTAATATTTTATGTATGTCCATCACTACAATAGATTTTATTATTCAGTGTTAACTCCTCAGCACACATTCATGTGTTCTGAATATTTTCGCAGACTATGACTGTGTAACTGTTTTTCTGTTTTAGTGCCTGTAACTCCGAAAGAAAAAGTCAAACCAGCACCAACAAAAACAGGTAGTTACAGTGGTCTCTCTGCAGATTTATACAGCCTCATAATGTGGGAATAAACTGCATTCATTGTAACTATAATCATCCTGTTGTCACATGCAAGCCTCCACATAAATCTGCGCTGATTTTTGTTGCTGTTATTTGTTCTAGAAGCTGAAGTTCTGAAGGAGAAGAAGGCTGAGCCAGTGACTCCCAAGAAAGGTTTGTATCTTTAGTCATTTGTCGTTCTTATATCGCTCCATATACTTACATCAGAAGTAATCGCATCATTTACTATTCTAGCGCCTGTTTCTAAGGCAAAACCAACACCTGCTAAAAAGAAGAAAGGTATCCAGCAGAACTGTGTGGTTGTAGTGTTTAGCTGTAATATAGTTCTACTAATAAATCTGCTGCAGAAACAGTATTTGCAGTACTGTTGGGAAATGAATCCAGTCATCACTGATTTTCCATCCAAAAATACTACTCACATGCAGCTGCTTTAAAATGATTTATGACAGCTTTCTAGTTGCTAGCGCTCATGCTCTGCTCTAAACTGTGAGAAGTTTATTTTGGAGTAACGATGCTGTAGTTTAGATGAGCATCGCCGCAAAATGAGCTAATAATGTCTTCTGCTGTACAGTCCTGTGGGTTGATTGCTCACATCTGACCTTAGTTTTCCTGTTGCAGAAGTGGAGGCTCCTAAAGAAAAGGCCAAACCTGCTGCAGTAAAGAAAGGTAGAGTATTCAGTACACTGCACATTATAATGGTGTTGTCATATCAAAAGTTTTGTCTTTTTGTAGTTGGTTATTATGTTCAGATTTCTCTGATTTTTATGCTTTATTGATGTGTTAATTGTAAAAGGTGCACAGCCGCTGTAGTTTCAGTTTCTAATATTATATTAGATATAATACAGGTGCACTTTAGATTTTACAGACTTAAAAACTGCATGTACAGTCACTTAATCCCCTATAAAAACAAATGTGATCAGCTACCAATCATGTTGGTTTTTACATCGCTATTTTTTTTTTCTTCTGTCTTGTCAGAGGTCAAGCCAGCCCTGGCCAAAAAAGGTAACACAGATATAAATTATTATTATTTATTAGGGTTAAATATCATTAACACAATAACTGAAATCATTTTCTTTTTTCCAAATAAGCAGAGGTTGCAAAGGAGAAACCCAAACCAGCTCATGAAAAGAAAGGTAGATATTTCATTTAAACATTAAAAATAGGTCACAAACAGTAGGTGTGTAGATTTATAGACCTTACATTCTATATTTCATTTCCATTTTTAAATTGATCACAGCTTTCCTGACATGCATACACACAGTATCTACTGTTCATATTAATTGTGAAACTACATCTTCTGAAAAAAGCTGAAAATGTTATTTGTCATTTGATTTAGCTCCTTCTAAAAAAGAGGCTGAAATAAAGAAGGAAAAGCTCAAATCACTCCTAAAGAAAGGTAGCCTGCCACTGCCTTCTGCCTGTAGATGATGTTTTAGTGTCTTAGCTTGCAAAAAATGTGCTGTTATCAGTTAGTGTATCATTGTATTGTAATAGTACTAAAGCAGCCAAACTACAAGTCTCATTATCTTACATATCCTGCATTCTGATTTACTCAGAGCCCAAAGTAACAAAGGAAAAAGTCAAACCAGCTGTTAAAAAAGGTACAAAAACAACATTTATGACTCACATTGTTATGTTTTGTGACTGATTATTTAAAAAAAAAAAGAATTTGGTGTACTTATATGACATTACTCTCTTCCTGATGGTCCAGACATTTTGAGGAAAAAGACCAAACCAGTCCATGTGAAGAAAGGTACATTAGAATAGAATAGAATAGAATAGAATAGAATAGAATAGTACTTTATTGTCATTGTAGCCAGTACAACGAAATTTAAAAGTGCCAGACAGTCAGTGCATCATTAAAAAAAAGACAACACAAGTTAATAAATAGAAAAAACAATAAATAAATAAATAAATACTCAATCAGACATGACATTCCTTAAGGCATTGAGGGTAGTTATTGCTGTGGGGTAGAAACTGTTTTTCAGTCTATTTGTTCTTGATTTGAGTGTCCTGTAACGTCTGCCTGATGGCAAAAGCCACCATTAGTGGTGTTTCTATAAAGGCTGTCATCCATTGTGGATCTGTGACTGCAGTGATGTGGTCACAGAATGTAGGTCAGGTCAGGAGACAAAAGATCTGATTGGATTGATAACCTTGAGCCTCTGAGATCAACAATAATTAAGCGTGGAGGACATTTTTAATTCACCTTCTTACCTCCAATGATGAAGAGCTGAGAGTTCCATGACAAAGCAGTTTGATCCACCAAACATTAACAATGTGCTGTAAATGTTGGGATGTGTGGCTTAAATATGGCAGCTGAAAGCCCTTTGCTCTAGTGTGGCAGATTCCACTTCAAATAAAAAGATGTAAACAGGCACTGCTCAGTGGGTGAAGCGTCAAAAGTGATCAAACCAACAATAGTCAAGCGGTTTTCCCCAACAGACTTAAATAGTTGTCCATCTTATATGGAAAAGACAATAAAAATGCATAGAAAATATATTCTGGCTGCTTGCAGAATGGCACAAATAACTCAGAAAAATTGATTACAGATGTCTAGCTATAGTGCATCATGCTTTGTGGAGTAGCACTGCTGAAGTCTAAGCTGCTTTGTTAGGAAATAGACTAAGTGTGGCTTCTTTTGTAAAGTCATGCGAGCCGATTCCTCATATCTGACCTTAGTATCTTTTTGCAGAAGTGGAGGCTCCTAAAGAAAAGGACAGACCTGCTGCAGTAAAGAAAGGTACAGTTCAGTGACAGCTGTTGATTTTCGCACCATTATTGTTTTGATCATTTCTCGAAACAAAAGAATATACTGGTACATGTTTCACTTCTATATGCATCGATATATAAAGTTCTTTAAGCTATTTGAAGACTTTTAGGATGTGTTAAATACGTTATCATGCGAAATATTTGCACAAATAGTAGAACTGTGTGTTTTATCAGTTGTATTTTGTCCCTGATGGAGCAGCCATGTTGAGGAAAAAGGCCAAAGCAATCCATGTGAAGAGAGGTACATATGTAAGGCTGTACTTCATGTAACCAGCAGTGGTAATCTGATTACATCAAGTAATCTGGTTGCAACATGAAAGCCACTGCAAACTGTAGCTTGTAGGTTACCCAGAGGGAAAATGGCTATTTTGCTTTGAAAAATAAAAGATTAACTATTAAACCTGCTCTTGCTGAGGGCTGAGAACATTTTCCTGCTGAATGTCAACTAGTTCTCCAATTATCTAAAGTTAAGAATCATAAATCTTCACCTATTACCTAAGAATATAGACAGCTTAGCAGTCAGCAAGCAAATGGTCTCATAACATCAATACAAGTTTATTGATCTATTTTCTGTGAATCTTTTAATAAGTTAATGGGTAACAGATGTATTGCCTTACAGTAAGTCCCATGGTCTTACAGAACATGCATGCTGATGGTTAAATCAACCCTGAAATATTGTTACCACTTTCTAAGAGGGTCTCATTTATAGAGGGTTTATAAGACATAACTAGTTTATGAATTAATGCTGAGACAAAGACCTGAGACCTTGTTTTCAAGGTTTCTTCAGAGGTGACCTTCCTTTGTTTTAGAACTTGGATGTACTGTGACTTGATAACTTGATTAGTTGGTAATAAATACTTTATCAGTGTGAGATAACGTATAACAACAAACTGGGAGTAACATGTTGTGAGAAACCCTCTGATTATTCTCCCTTGTGCTTAGTAATTCAGTGCCAATTCGGTTGACAAAACGTCATAGTAAAAATATAAAATAAAAAAATATTTGTACTTTTACAGACATTTTCCTTCATTTTTTTCATATTCTTTGTCATTTTGATTTTTTAAAATATAAATGTAATTATAAACTGTAAATGCACGTCTTTTGTAAAATATCCTCTAATGTTAAAAAATATGTAACTGAATAATCCTACAAATTTAGTTAAATTTTTTAACACAAAAAATATTTAAAAATTTATATATTTGATAAATTTGTGTAATTTTACAAATATTTCTGTTTGATTTAATGGATTAAATTGTGAAATTCAGGTCTAGTACTGTAAAAAATATTTCTGAAATGTAGATACAATTATTGACAATTAGCAGAAAATTAGGGGTTGGTTCTGCATTTTTTTTTATTAAAAAATAAAATAGGTTCGATGGATTTTGAAATGAAAGATATCTTGTGCAACTGCAGAAATTTGGGTGTCTAAGCTGCTGGAATATCACCATTTTATGTTTAGTTTTCATTTTGTTTTACAGTGCGTAACTGTTCATGGGATCCTTGCTTTCTGATAAGCCATTATCTAAAGTTAAGCTGTTTATAAACTGATTTTTATAGAAATCATATGCAGATGTTTCCTATAAATTAATAGCCAAACTGTTTTTTTTTCAGTCAGCCACCAAAATGTTTTAACTATCAATGGATTAATATGATTGTATAAAGCAACTACAAATATGGACCAGTGAAGTTTTGCTCTGACTGATAAACACTTTAAAATGGTACCCAATTAGGAAGTGGTAAAAAGAAGTTTCTTGATTGTGATGCTTCATTTCCTTTTGCTGACGTAGAGTTCTGCAAAACTCCATTTACATTAGCTGATATTATACATCCCAAAACTAAAGAATATACACAAACAAGTTAACCTGGATTGCATTTGCACAAATGAAAACTCTTTTTTTCTCTTTACTGAAGGGTAAAAATGTGTTGTGATATTCTGCATCATTATCTCCGTGTTGGCTGGCAGTGAAACATTATTGTTTATACAGTATGTTGCACATTTCTTGCCTACTTGTGTTTGTTTCATATTTGTGTAAACAGAGCCTCGTGTTTTAAAAGAAAAGATCAAACCCACTGCAGCAAAGAAAGGTATGCAATCAGCCTTGAGTAATTACATCATAAAATGTGCAAAATTTATAGAAGAAAAATGAGTTCTTTGTAATCAAACTAGAGCTGCAATTAATTGATTAAAAAAAGTTCTATTTTGTAAACCAATCAATAATTTTTAGGCAACAATTCCAACAAATAGCTGTTTTTAGTCTGTCAAATATATTTGTATTTGTTTTATATTATTATAAACTGAACTTGTACCTCTATAAAAAAAAAAGACTCAAGGAAGAATTGAGAAAATAATTAGTAAGAAAATATTCATTATTTTCCTCCCTAACTGAACAATCAGTTCACAGTATGTCCTTTTGTAATTAAACCTGAATTATCCATTTAGAAAAACATGTTTTGTTCTTTGTTGTTACAAAACAGTTGAGAAGAAGGTAGAAAAGGAGGAGAAAGCTAAAGGTATTGTATGCAATCAGCTTTGAATTTGAATCATTTAAGTCAGCAAAATGTTGAAATATGAAAAAATATATCAGTGTTAAATTAAATGTTTTGTTGTCTTTTCCAGAGGACCGAGTTCTTAAAGAGATACAGGAGTCTGCAAAGAAAGGTCGCTGTTTTTGAAAATCATTTCAATTCTGAGCGAAATACATTAGTGTAGTTTTTATTCACTTTATCTATGGATGAAATTGTTGTTGTAGAAAAAGCCGCTGCGAAGAAAGCTGCCAAGGAGGAGAAAGTTAAAGGTAGTGTTGTCATAATATACGTTAATGTAATACTTTATAGTTTTATGGCTGACATCATGTTTCCATTCCAACAGCAGAGCCTTCTGTATCAGACAGCCTTCTCATGGAGGGTGAGTGCAAATTCCCCTTTTCATAGCAGAAATGTGACACAAGTGTGCAGATTGCAAGCATTCTTTGTGGAGTCGGAGAAAGGTCAGAAACACTTCGCTCTCTGCTGTCTCTCCACAGACGAGCTGCCCTACTTCCAGTGTTTCTTTGTGGACGAAGACGAGGCCCAGTTTCCGTTTTACGCCTTCTCACCGCTGCAGATTTGAGGCTTCAGCCTGAATCCAGTCTGAGGTTTACAATTTAGTCAATTTACTGATAATGACGAGGTCGCGTCGCACCCTGCGCTGCTGAAACACAGCTGCAGCTGGACAGCAGAGGATGATGGGGGATTTTATGTGATGGACCGTTATTTTATTCCCAGGATTGGTAGAGCTCTCCAAATACATGCAGCCAGTGTCATTCCTTTACAATTTCTTTTCTCTTTTTTTAAATTTTGTTTTATGTGCTCAGTACTATATCACGAGAATATATAAAATGGAACAATTTAGTGTATTAACTTCTGTGGATCATTCATTTAGCTACATAAAGCAACGTTTGCAAAAAAAACTTTTAATGTATTTACAGCTAATTTTCTAATTATTAACCGGTGCTTGTGCACAGTGGTGCAGTTTTATAACATAATGGTTCAAAATTCACTGCAGACAGGGTACAAGAACGTTGCTCATCAAAGGTGGACGGGGATGCGATTCCTCCTACATTTACTTGAAAAGTGATCTGTACACTCATTGTACATTAATTTTTATGCTCAATCATCTGTGTAATTTTAGCTGTTTTCTTCATCATCATCACCAAACTGGTGGTTGCTCATAATTCTTTATTTTATTAATTCAAGGAACCCTTTTTGTTAGAAATGTTCCTCTTTTTCTTCCTTACTTGGTACACAAAAGGAATCGAATGAAAAATGGATCTTCCTGGCATTTTTCAAGTCAGAGCAACATTTTTTTTTTTTTTTTTTTTTTTTTTTTAAATTTTGTAGTTTTATGCAAGAAAAGGAATGACCATGCACTATATATGAGAGCTCCCAAACTCACTGGTGGAAAACTACCTGAAATGTTTAAAGTCTTATTAAAACCATCTGGACATCTGCACCAGCTCCTCATTTTGATATTGGTGCTCATAACAAGCCTGAACTCTCAGAATGAGGTTGGAGTTCAGTTGTGTTATTTTTTTAATTTGAATGTTTCTACCATCAAGTGTCAGAATAATTCTGTAATTCCTTGATCGACCAAAAACACGCTGCCACCAACTCCGGTCTCTGGCTGTTTGTGTGTGTGCACAAAGTAGAAACTTGACACATTTTGGAAACCTTTTAAGCAGGTTCTTACAAACGAGAGTGAGCTTGATGCTAAGGGCATATATAGCGTAATATTAAGGCATATCTTTTAATGACATCTCAGATAAAATGTGCTAAAATGCAACAAAGTAAACAGGATTTGTGTTTCTGAACATCCTGTACTTGAGATGTGCGGTGAAGGCTGCAAGACAGATTTTGAATACTGGTGTTGGTCACGCATAAACGGCTAAATCATGTATTCAAAACGTCTAAAAAAAAATGATAAAAAGAGAAATGCTAAGTCTAATGTTTAACCATCTTTGATTGTATCGGTACACCATGTGATGACGGGTCGCTGCAGAGGGCGTCACATGTTTGCTGATTTCAGACGTAAAACATTATTTCTCAGTCAGCTTGTACCAGCTACACTTGGCTCGCTGCATTTTTCTCCATATGTTGCATATAGGAGACAGTTAGTACAGCTTGTGGCGCTAATCCTGAGTCTTGTCAAGTGCAAATCCACTTATTATTTTAAGTTTAAATAACAGGAGGAATGATGCAGCTCTCAGTGAGCTCAGGCTCCAGTAACTGAACTGTATCAGCTGGAATTTTATGGAGATACTGATGAGGGAGTGGGTGTTTCTAAATATATCGGTTATCGGGGATGGTTTTTTATTGTAAAATGAGACATTTTGATTCATGGTGACAAAAGCTAAAAAAAAATCTTTCAGTCTATAATGTCTCAAAAGACTCACTTTTACCAGGTGAACATGTGCAATACTTAGTTATTTTTTGATTATTTCACTGTATGTTTGTCTTTTAGTGAACTGTGCATGATGTGTGTGTGCTTTTGTTTATGCCCTCAAAATGTTTATGTGGCACACACTTGTGAACATATGAATCAGGGTATTTGATACCAAAAACTGACATGTGTCTGTTGGTGGTGTTGCTCACATACAAGTACAAGAAACGAACTCTTCATATTAAAATAATGCTGATGTAAATAGTTAAATAAATGGGTAAAATGGGTTGTTTCATCCCTGAATTATTATTACTGAACATGCGCCTTAACTGACCCTCATTATGCTTGTGAATAGTGGCAATTTGACATTAAAACATGGCACTGCAATGTTTGTCTTTTCTTTAAAGGTGCAGGCATTTCCAATACGAAGAGTAGCAATAAACCCATTGAACTGTAATGTTTTGGTGTCGGAGCATTAAAATTTGAGTGCTTGACAAACAGATAAAAACAAATTACATGTAACAACCTTCAGCAGTTAAGAAAGGCATCCAGGGGTTTGAAAAGTCATTACTGACACTTCTTTTTTTTTTTACATCTCTGCATGTGGGAGCAAGTCCCTCAGTGCAGATATGTTTATTATCTATGTCAAGAGTCTCATAATCTATCGAGCAGGTTAGGTCAGGTCTGGGACCAGCTCAAGAGACGCATTTTATTGTATTTCTAAACACACTCCAGACGACGCTTTGCAGGATTGTGTAAATGATGTCAAAAAGTGCACATTCAAAGATTTTCTCTTGCTAAAGTCCAACCTGCTTGAGTAAGTTTAGCTGATTCAGTAACACCTATCAGTAACTATGTTTTCTTTAGCAGTAGCAAATATATCATTTCTATAACAGAATACAGAATGCTGTTTGTGTTAACAACCCTCTGAACCGCAAGCGCTTGTTAGGCATTTTTTGCTCCATGTTTTTACTCACTTTTCCCTGCAATAAAAAGTCCCACACCTCTATGGAAACAGCACAGCCATGGCTAGAAGTTAGAGAACTCAAATGTCTTCTGTGTGGTTTAACACGGTTGTGGCATATCTCACTTTATTTTTTAAAAAAGCTTTAATTTCTTTTTTCTTTTTTTCATCAAACTGCAGCTTCCCCCCCCCCCCCCAAAAAAAAAAAAAAAGTGTCCATGTTCGTCACCAACGCAAGGAAAAATGGTGGCTCAAAAAATCTATATCAATATATTAATACTTAATTTTTATTTCATTTTAATTTTATTTAGACTAATTTTATAGTTCTATGTGTAAACTCAGCATGTAGTTGAGTCTCTGAATTTTTGTCATGTCACTTTTGGTTGCAGCTGAGTCACTAAAGATTTTATGGTTACACAAAGAAGCGCTGAATTTTTGGATTTTACATAATCTGGTTAGTTGAAACAGTTCCATTTTGGCCATTTTTTAAACATAAATCATGTAGAATAAAGTGATTTTGATGAAATATCAAGCTTAGCACCACTGGACAGTTTGAAATCTGATGAGTTGTCCTGTTTTTACAGTTTCTGGCTCTCATAAATTGTACTATTTTGAGTTTTTTTTTTTTTTAACATAACATACCTTCCAAACTTGCCAGCAGGTTGTGGGGTTCAATCCTCTGAACTTTCTAGCAATGACCAAGGACATAACCTCAGTGTTGTGAGGGGTAGCTTTGGCATTGATGAGTTGTTCAGTGGAAGACAGAAGTTGGACGAGTGAATCAAAGAGCAGATACAGTCGCTGGGCATGCTGTCCTCCTTAATGAGGCCAGAGAGGGGTTACTACAGGTCAGCTTACACCACTGACACAGATTACTCGCACAGAGCAAACTCCTGCTGCTCTCCTGGGAAGAATTCTGCAACCACTGAGGACAGAGGAAGCTACACTCAGCTATTTAATCTCATTGTCTCCCCAACACGGAAAGCGATAAGCTGCCTTTCTTACAGTTTTAAAGGCTGGGCTCCCTTGAGTTTGCCTTTTTAACTATGCAGCCTAAGCAAATGATTTTGTGAGAGCAGGGGCAACTTTTTAGTTTACTATAACTGGAGCATGAGGACAGATTTTCATTTAAATGAATTCAGCTGGCAACTGCCAAATGAGTTCCACTCCAGTTACCACAGTTTCTTTGTGTGACAGGCTATTCAGAAGTGGCCAAAAACTTGGCAGCGTGTGTGTGTGGAGATGAGAAGAATGGCCACTTGTAGTCGCAGCGTTCAGTAGGCTGGACACAGCACATGAGGCAGGACTGGGAGGATTTTAGCTTCTTGTACTGTAGTGTGGGAAAGACAGAGGACAGATGAGGGGAATCCACCTCTTGTTTGGATTAAAGACCCACAGTTGGTTGAAGGTTTATTGACAGACTCTATTTATAGTCTTTGAACTATTAACAGACTAGTGTTGGACTGACACAAACGGTGTCCTCCATCACCATCACCTGCCTGTCATGCCAGCAGCAGCGTTTAGTCACGGTTGGTCGGCACACCATCGAACGATGCCTCTACGTAATGACATCACAACTTAAACCGGATTATCCCAAAGCGAGTGACATCACTGCCCCCACCTCCCCTCATCATCTCGGACCATCTGGGGGTTACTACAGGACGCCGAGTTCAATGGTCACACTGGCTGTTGCTGCTGCTCGGTCGGCTCCGGCCTGCACCGTCACCCTGCAGCTGTCACCTGGAACTGACCCATCACAGGGACCGCACTGTTCCCACGATTAAGGCTGACATATCTGAATAGAAATGTGGGACTGCATTCAAAGTTGGGAAGAAAGAAAAGCGAGTTCTCTGTTGAGATAAAGTGCTACTTGTGGGCTTCAAAAAGCTGAAACATCTGAGAGGTGTAGTTCAGTCGTTTATTTTCCCTTTTTTTCCACATGCGACACAGAATTAAAACACTTTAGGTCCTTCACTGTCTGAGTTTCATACAAAAGAGCTTACAAAAGAGTCCCGTAAAATATTTATCTCATGTTACAACAAATTGAGTACAAATCACTGCATGCAATGAAACAATGTATTAAGTTTTTTTCCTTTAAAAAAAAAAGGAAAACACCTTGTTGATCATTCGCAGTGCTGGGATGATTTGCTCTTTCAGGTGGGAAGTAAAGTTAGGCTTTCTCATATGTGCGGACCGCCTGGACTCCCTCAAAGCTTAGCGTCTGGAGGCAGAAAAAAGAAAATGCAGTGTATTATAATTACATGGTAGTCGGCATTCAGCTGTTGCAAATGTAAAGTTTTCTCCAATCCATGTGAGTCATATAAAATGAGTTATTGCACAACTGCAAAGACAAGGCGAGGCAGGCTTGTTTGAACACCCTTTAAAACAGGATGATTCAAAGCACCTTGCATAATAACCATAAACTGATCGATGTAACCACAATGACGAGGCAGAGCCAGTTTATTTGTATTGCAAATTTCCTACACAAAAACAACTTCCAAGTGCTTTAAATAGTGCAATAACACCACAAACACAACAGAACATGTGCTCTTACCATCACCATCTTCCCATCCTTGATTTCTCTGACAAATCTGGTCTCTTTGCCGTCCCACTTCTGCACTTGCACAAACTTGTCTCCCTCCATGGTGAAAGTGGACTGCAGGCAGAATGAATGTCTTATTTAGCACCACAGAACATCTCACAGAAATATACTTTAACTTTTGCTCTGCTTACTTTGACATGACGGTCATCAGGAGTGGTCTCATCGAACTCCTCTCCCAGTTTGGAGGAGATCTCAGTGTTTCTGAAGGTGCTCAGGGTTTTCACCACCACTTTGTCCCCATCTTTGCTAATCACCACTGTTGGTTTGGTGACATTGCCCACTTGTCTTGTGGCAAAACCAACACCTGTCCCAGAAAAAAAAAGTATATCTTTAATAATGCATTATGCAAATACAGCCTATAGCAAGATTTGATACTTTATTTTATTCTTTTCTGCACCTCAGGTTAAAGTATTTGAAGAAAATGTACAATAAGTGTTTCACAAAGGGAAATAAAATGTCTTTTGCTCACCAAGTGCCTTCATATAATCATCAAAGTTCTGGCTGTCCACCAGTTTCCATGTAGCGCAGAAAGCATCAACCATTTTTGCAGATGTTATTGGTCCAGTTCAGCGTAAAACTCACACAGTCTTCTGCTCTCTGTGCAGTAAATCCTGCAGCCGGTGCAGCGTGTCCGCATGCCAAATTAATACTGCGGCGGGGGGGCGGGGACATAAGCCGTAGCCCGCAAAGCTGATTGGATGAGCCAGACCATTTGTGGGCTGTGATTGGTCGTTGCAAAGTGTCCCTTTATTGCTGAGTGTCTCATACAGTGTACTAAATATACAAAGGGTATAAATAAATAAAGTAGTAATTTACGTCAATGACAAATACAGGAAACATGTCATCATTTTTTATCATCATTTTTGTGTGCAGAAAAAAGTATAGCCTTTGGTATGACAAAACGCCATCATATACATCGTATATTGTACAAATAACAAATCAAAGGAAAGAGACATACACTGTAGAATTGTAGTAATTGTGGGCTGACTGATTTACTGATTATCAGTATTTTATTTTTTTTTTACCAATTTACGGTAATAAATCAATTTAAAAATGGCGCTACTTTGGCTCTGAATCTTTGTCTACCTGTGGTCGCTCTGTCTTCTGGAGTGATTAGACTGGTTATACGTCACGAATAAAACTCCTTTAACTTAACATCTGTAAACAAAACAAAAACTTATCAACAAAGTTTTCTGTTAGAGTTTGTGTTCTTTTAAGTTTAACTCCAAGATTTTCAATACTTTCACTTACTGCAAATGAATATCTCCTCCAAATGTCTCACATTCCATCCAAAATCCTCAGAGACCTGAGGGGCTGGTTAAAAGGAATATTCCACTTAAAACCTCAACTAGGGCATTATGTGTAGCAGCGACAATCAAGAGGTCCTCTCTGGGTGGAAGAACCGTCCGAGTGGCAGCTCCCTTTCTGCTCTTACCTTACTCACTAAACTCAAGTGTCATGGAGGACTCCAGTAGTTGATGTTTCCTGCTGCAACCTTCTCTTTTTCAGCTTTCTTCCACGTCCGATCACTCCCGACCCGGTTTTTGTTGACGTTTTTGACCCTTTTTCCAAGCTTTGACCAATCCAAGAACATGAAGTACATCATCGGCATTGGCAGCGTGACCGATGGAGGGAAAACCACCCTCACCAACTGCCTGATCAAGAACCTGCCCAACTGCTGCGTGGTCCATCAGGATGACTTCTTCAAGCCCCAAGATCAGATTGAAGTTGGTGAAGATGGCTTTAAGCAGTACGATGTCATCACTGCTCTGGACATGGACGCCATGATGAGTACGATCTTCGCGTGGCTGGTGAAGTTTGACAAGTCTCATGGCGTTAATAACACCCTGAACACAGAGATCGTCCTGAAGTCTGACCACAAGGAGGAGGAGGAGACTCACATCCTCATTGTGGAAGGCTTCCTGCTTTACACCTACAGGCTTTTGATCGACGTGCTAAACCAACGTTACTTTATTTCCATCCCATATGAAGAATGCAAAAAGAGGAGGTGCTCTAGGAAGTAGACGGTGCCAGACCCCCCAGCCTGTTTGATGGTCACGTCTGGACCATGTACCTGCAACACAAGAACATCTGCTCACTGTGAAAGATTATTGAGAGCAGCTTTTTGTGATTTCTACGCAGAACACTATGATGTTTGCTGAGCTGTGCACTATTAAATGATTTAAGAATATGGAACATTGCTACTGTTTATTATTGTTCTCAGGTTTATTATTCAATGTATAGAGTGCTGCTTATTGTATTTTAAAAGTTACATTACTACACAGAACATTTAAAATTATTTTACCAAAGATCAAGGGTACAGATTGTTGTTGTTCACTGTGTATAGGGTAGTACTCATTTTGATTTAGACTGATTAGCATAGAGAACCCTATGTTGTTTCTGGTACACAGCTGAGAACTAGTTGCTAAAAGTACAGAATATTATTTCTTATTTTAGGTGTGATAATTGTCAGTAAACATTCTAAGAAGTGGAAATTGACAGGGTTGTATATAGTGCTGTTCTTGCACAATATTTGTCACTTAATTGCCCTCAGGATTCTGTCGTTGAGCTTACCAGTTTTACATAACAGGTAGATGCTGCAGCAAATGATGCTGTAATTCACATAAACAAGGAAACAAGTCCATCATAATTTGAATGTTAACAGTCCAACATGAAAAGGTCATATACAGCTTTTCTAGTGGGTTAAAGAGCCAAAAAAATAAACCATGAAAAATATTTTGTAAAAGCAAGACGTCAGTTGCAGCTTTCATTTTTTCTTACAACTTTTCAGTACCCCCTCCAAAATATCTGTTGTACCCCCCTGTGCCCCCCACTCAAATTAATCTGGATCCGCCCCTGCTCTGGATGCATGTGCACAGTATGGAAAGCCAACAGGGCCATAAATCCTCACCTCTCAAATAAGTGTTTTTTTTTAAAGCACAAACAAATATATAACATTGTAAACCTGTCATGAAGGCCTTTTTTTTTACAACTTGGAATATAAAAAGCGTTTATTAAAAATGATGCCATAAAAAGCAGAATTTGCTGTTAAGTCCTTAAGTCCACAGCACTATATAAACAGGAGCACTGTATTAGCTTTTCATGGTGGAAAAAGGAAATAAGTTAATTAGTGACATTAAAGGTCTTTCATTAAAACAATACTCACATTTTTAGCAGCATAAAAAGCATTGTTTATTTTAAACACCACAAAAAGTGACATTTTACTTTAATTAACCAGAGTGGCATAAAAAATAAGTGATGTTCTGGCAGCTTTTGAAAGTGTAAAAAAATGGCCTTTAACTAAAGTGGCTTAAAAAGCAGTGAGAAAGGTAGCATTTTGGCACTTTTGACAGCATATTTTGATAAGACTGTCATGAAAAGCTGCTTTTTGTAGTAAAACAACAACAACAACAACAACAACAAAATGCTATTTTAATTAGTAAGTAAAGTAAGTAAATAATTGAAAAATAAAATTACCGTAAAAACTAAAACTGTCAGGATGGTGTTTTTGACATTACTGAATGTTAAAGTCGCAAGAGCTGCATAAAAAGTAACATCTTGGTAGCTTTTGAGTGTGGAAGAGGTTAAAAAAACAAAATCTGTCTTTTCAGTCCCATACAAATTTGTGTTTTGGCAGATTTTGGCATTGTCAAAAGTGCAATTATAAATAGAGCAACAAAAAAAAGCTACTTACATGGACATTTTTGACCGAGTAAAATTCCCTTATTTAATTAGAGTATCATGAAAAATTATATTCTCCTGTAAGTCACCACAGTGGCATGTAAGTAGCCTTTTGGTAGCCTTTATGGTCATGGTACATGCTACATTTTAACTGGAGCACTGTCAAAAAATTACATGTTTTGGTTCCTGGCAGCATAAAAAGTGCCCTTTAAATTCACATCACAGGCAAGCAAAGGCAATAAAAAACAAATTAGTGCCTTGGTTGGGCTGTACTAAATGATTACACCCTCATATGACAATGCCAACGTGTTTACTTTAGCTCAGCATACTAGCATGCTTATGTTGGTAATTAGTGCTAAGCTAAATACAACTACAGCTTGGGTGGTTGTAAATCTTGTTTGTAGGTACAGGGATCACCTGCATGAAAACTCACATAGAAAAGGATTATAAGACAATAGCTGTTTATTGCCCTTCTGCGGGGACAATAAGACATGTACTAAACTTTATGACCACCAGTGCACGAATTTTAATCAAACTGGAAATGTCTGCATCTTCTGGCAATGAAGGAAAAGTTACAGAGTTGACAAAATCACAAGGATATATTCTTTGGGTACCATGAATGGCTGTTCAAAATTATGTGTAAATCCATAGATAGACATAGTTACCATGACAACTCGCTGGTAGTACCAGGGTAAAGATCAGGGGCTCAGTAAAAGTCATTAGAAATGATCCTGCTGTTGAGATATTTCAACCTGAACCAATGGACCAACATTCACAGAGAGCCATTAGAATCTGTAGTAAAGCACTGTGATTCCAATTAGGCGTGATTAACACGACACGACTGACAGCTCCTACTGCATACCTTTATTGTTCATAAAATACTTTGTGCAAATACAGTCTGACATGAATACAAACAGATGTCCACTGTTACAATACAGCAGATCAGTCCTTATCAATAACACCAAAGATGTAATCATTAATACTAGTAACTGATACTTTATGATACAAAATGAAATTCCACTATTGTTGAGTATACTGTCAAAACATTTTATGTAACTCCTCCAGACAAATAGATTAAACTTCTGTTTGCAAATTCTTGGCACTGTTCGAGGCCAGATTAATGTATGCAGCAGCTTAAGAAAATCTTTCATAATAAAATTAAATTCCTCCCCAAAACCCCATCACATTTCATAATTCTTCTGTTACTTTTTAATCTTTTTCCAATTCCCTGAAGTTTACATATAGTATAGTGCATGCAACTAAAAAGAAAAAAAATCAATGTTCCACAATGAAATTTCGGGGTTTACAGTATATTTCTGAAGCAGAAGTGAACTGCGAATTCATCTGGCATCTTTAAACAGTTATATAACACATTGATTCTGCTCCATACAATTAATTTGAATACGAAATTACAAATAAAGGGGAAAGAAAAGTAGGTGGCCCCTTTTAATTGTTAGTTCTAAAGGCTGGGAAATGCCCAATAAGGGTCAGCTAAGCTACATTAAATAATTATTGTCCCAATACGTTAACTGTGTTTTACTGTAATAGATTCAGGGTTAGAAAAAAAAAATAATGACAGAAAGAACTATGAGTTAAACAAAAAAAACACCAGGGCATAAGAGGTAGCGTAAGAGAGGTAGAGAGTGAGGTAGGGGGCACAGAGCAGCACTGAGGCTTCTCCACATTAAGGCCTGTCTCCCCTCTCCTTATTAATCTAAAACTCACCCTTTGATGATAGAGGGAAATATTTCTGTTCATGCTGCACAATGACAGTTTTATGATAAAAATGAGTCACTTATTTCACAACCAGTTACCTTATAAAGAACATCAGGACTTAGCGAAGGCGATTCCCTTCTTCGGTGGTTTGTCGTAGAGGACAATTTGTTGAAGGAAGCCAGAACGTAAAAGCCACTGGGTGGTGGCTACAGTCTAAATTTCTACCCTGACTGCTTTAAAATTCATGGAAACTCCAGTTAGCACAAGTATTAAGATAACTAAATGTCTGTGATAGCAAAAAAAACAATAAAAAATCCACACTCAAAGTAGAAACAGTTTTCTAGGCAACTTACAGTATAATATTACAAAACTACTGATCCATGCAGCAAAAGAAGCTTTCCTGGAGGTGTCTTAATGTTTTCCCCTCAGAAAATAAAAAAAACACAGCAATTTCAATTAGATAAAGATCATAAGTGGATAAACTGCATAACAATGCAAATTACAGTCGGTTACAAAACAGCAAATCAAAATACCAAAATCAAAATTCCTTCTGTTTAGAATAATAAGAATCAGGAAGGAATTGAGGGTTTGATTTTAGTTAGGTTCAACAGATTCGTGGAGAATGACAGGATGCAGACAACACTCGAAAAAAAAAAAATGGCACAAAACTGACTCCAGTTGGATTGTCCTCACCGCAATGTGGCATCTCAGTGTGTGTCTGTGCATGTAGTGCTGTAAGTAGTCCTGACTTGTCCATGCACAGATGGAAGACGGGTGCTATCTGAATACCCCAACATTGATTGAGAGTGCCACCTCTGGTTTCCTGGATTTGGTTTGTCCAGTCTTCTTCTGTGATCCAGAAACATCAGAGACTGCAGCCTGCCCTCTGGAAATAAGCCAGAGAGATACCAAGAGTCATCAAGAGGGATAAAAAGTCACAACATGAAGCACAAACACAACTAATGGACACTAAACATGAGCTGTACATTTGCTGGATTTTTTCTCTCCTTTTGCAGTGGATTTCATCAGCAACATCTGTTAAGCCATAAATTCATCAGAAAGTAACTATCATTTTCCCTGCGGCTGCATTCAGGTCCCACCCTTTCCTGCGTTGCTCTGCCTGCTCTCTGAGCCTCTGCTGGCCCTGCTCATCCTCCAGCGTGATGAAGCCCCTGTTGTTGTCTATCAAAAGGTTCTGAAATAGCATAAAGAAGAAAATCAGGATTTCAGACACAATATCAATAGTTTATTTAACAAATAGAGCTTTATTAATACCTTGATGCCGATAGTGTCGCCATCTTTGAAGTGGAATGGTGCTCCCAGTAGCGAATCGGCCTTTTTCTTCTTCTTCTTTTTGGAAACCTGCTGAGTCTGACAGTAAAAGACGCGCTATTCAGTAAAAGAATGGCAATTTATAAGCAAAACACGTGAGAATGCAAACACTTGTGAGCCGTTCTTTGCTACATAATGAGAATTCTTTAATTTCTAACTTTTAATCTTTAATCTTATTCTTTAATTATTAAACTGCCTGGTTCCTTTGTTTGACATGTGTCCCAATCAAGCTAGTTATTCACTTAACTTACTGCCTTATGCCGTGCTTGATTGTCTCTGTGTCTGCATGTTTTGACTGTCAAAGCACCTTGTGAATGCTCTTCTTAGGGGTGCTACATAAATAAAATTGTTTTTTCTTGCAGCCAACTTTACTCTCTTAATAATCTTCTCAAGCTGTCTTTACTTTTTGTTTTACCATTTCATCTGTCTACTGAACCAGACAGTGCATGTGCAATCATCTCCAACTCTCAAACTAGGCTACTTTACAAAATATTCCTCCCCTAAAATCTTACCCAGTTGGAGATTTCTTCCCAGATGTGCTTGTCTGGCTGGTGTTTAGCCAGCAGCAGAGCATCAGGAGAGAGGCCGTAGTGTGCAGCCAGACAGATGCGCAGAGAGCGAGGAGAGGAATCATGGGACGCATCCCAAACCAGCTCCTCTGGAGGGTAGTAACACCTCTCCCCCGGCACGCCCATCTTCACATTCAGCAGCACCTCCTTCAGCCTTGTGAACGAGAAGAAATGAAGGTCAAAGGTGTAAAACATGGAATTTAAGTATTTCAAGCAGCAAGTAAAAGTGCAAAGTTACCCGAGATCTTCCTCTTTCAGAAGCTGCTGCGCGCAAATATCCGAACCGCTGGTCAGCTTCAACTTCCTGAGCAAAACAAACCAAACAGAGCAATGACTCCATGTTCTGCATCTGTCGTTAATGTCGGAAATTTGCAAGTGTTCAGACCTGAGTGTTACTTGCTGTCCTCTGAGGATGCGGGCCAGCCTCCGTCCCTCCAGCTGCCACACACGCATGAACATAGTAGTCGGCAAACACACATCCTGGAGAGCGGGCAGCGTCATCACCTGCAACACAAAGCTCCACTATCAGATACAGAGATTCTATACAAAGAAAACTGACATTCTTTTTGTCATGTGGTTAGTTGTGGCTGGTTTCTGAGTAATTATAATGAAAATGAAGTCTCTGGAATGTGGTCTTGAAGGATTACTCGACTACCTGAATACACACATGACCTGACAACTCTACCTGAGTCTTGAGATCCTCCAGCGTGGCCTCGTCTGATATCTCCACCTGCCCCACATTTCTCAGCTCTGCAGTGTTTCCGCCACAAACAGGAGGCGACTGACTGGGTGTCTCACCAGCAGTCACAATCTCCAGCATCTGCTCCTCAGCAGGGCCGTTGTCAGTGTGATTGAAATCTGATACCGTGTTTTTTGGATCCACATACAGCCACACAGGCATTTTGAGAAAACCCTGAAAGAAAAAGACAAACAAAGAATAACGAGAAATGCTTTAAAGCTACAATACATCATGAATCTACCAACAGAGTCAAAGCATTAAAGTACCTTCGGAGGCAAATGTCCTTCTGTGACGACTAATGTCTCTCCATTGCTGATCTTCAGCTCTATCAAAGAAGCATCCTGAGAAGAAAAAGGTTTTGTTAACAAGTGGTAGCAAAGGTTTGAGGGTTATCAGATTTGAGAATATATGTGGGTAACCTCTGCTAAGTACACAGTATGACACAACTACAGACAACAATTCTTGAAATAATCACTTAGCCACCAAGTAAAGTAATCAACTATAGACGGGTTACTAATTTCTGAAAGGTTGATGCTACGGGTACGGACCCGTACCCGTAGCATCTGTACTAGAGGTACGGACCCGTTACGGTCACTGAAGAGCTGGCGCCAGTTAACTACTATTTGCTGCACATTACAGGCAGTTTATATGGATGACTTTGACGGCGAACATTGTATAATTTAACCAAAAATACACCGTCTCCTCTCACACTTTAGACATTGCAGTTTTTACGCTTTTAGACGCCGTGTATAAATTGTTTGAAGTCCAGTTCCTATTAATTGGTTTACCGCGTTCAGTGGTGGAAGCGGCTGACGAACTCCATTGCAAATGTTCCCATTTAATTTCGGACGCTAATTTACAAGATAAAGTAAAGGATGTCGAATATGAAACAAACACTCGTGAATGGTGAGGAGCAGCTCTTTAATTCGGCATGAATTAAAAAAAACCACAAACTCGATTTACTGTGATATTGTGAGATTTGTTTGTGGTTATGTAACTTAGCCATTCAACAGAGTCCGCTAACATTAAAGTGACTGACGTGCAGTGTCTGTGTTGACAGACGTAGAAAATACGTCAGGGTTTTGTTTAGGTTGTTAGTATGTAATAGTCTGTCGCTACTTTTGAAGGTAAAAAAAATACTTGTAGTTTGCTGGCTGTTAGTTCCGCCATTTGTTTTGTTTGCCGTTTGTGCTTTATTAGAACAGGGTCACGTGAATATACACACGTGGACAAAATTGTTGGTACCCCTCAGTTAAAGAAGGAAAAACCCACAATTCTCACTGAAATCACTTGAAACTCACAAAAGTAACAATAAATAAAAATTTATTGAAAATTAAATAATCAAAAACAGCCATCACTTTTGAATTGTTGATTAACATAATTATTTAAAAAAACAAACTAATGAAACAGGCCTGGACAAAAATGATGGTACCTCTATAAAAGATTGAAAACTATTTGACCAGAGTGACATGATTAACTCAGGTGTGTCATTTAATTGACATCACAGGTGTTTCCAAACTCATAATCAGTCAGTCTGCCTATTTAAAGGGAGACAAGTAGTCACCCTGCTGTTTGGTGAAAAGGTGTGTACCACACTGAACATGGACAACAGAAAGCGAAGGAGAGAATTGTCCCAGGACATCCGAAAAAAATTATAGACAAACATCTTAAAGGTAAAGGCTATAAGACCATCTCTAAACAGCCTGAAGTTCCTGTGACAACAGTGGCTCATATTATTCAGAAGTTCAAGACCCACGGGACAGTAGCCAACCTCCCTGGACGTGGCCGCAAGAGGAAAATTGATGACAAATTGAAGAGACGGATCGTTGGAATTGTATCCAAAGAGCCCAGAGCAACCTCCAAAGAAATTAAAGGTGAACTCCAAGGCCAAGGTACATCAGTGTCAGATCGCACCATTCGTCGTTGTTTGAGCCAAAGTGGACTTCATGGGAGACGACCAAGGAGGACACCACTGCTGAAAAAAACTCATAAAAAAGCGAGACTGGAATTTGCAAAAATGCATGTTGACAAGCCACAAAGCTTCTGGGAGATGTCCTTTGGACAGATGAGACCAAACTGGAGCTTTTTGGTAAGGCACATCAACTCTATGTTCATAGACTCAAAAACCAAGCATACGAAGAAAAGAACACTGTCCCTACGGTGAAACATGGAGGAGGCTCAGTAATGTTTTGGGGCTGCTTTGCTGCATCTGGCACAGGGTGTCTTGAAAGTGTGCAAGGTACGATGAAATCTGAAGACTATCAAGGCATTCTGGAGAGAAATGTGCTGCCTAGTGTCAGAAAGCTTGGTCTCAGTCGCAGGTCATGGGTCTTCCAACAGGACAACGATCCAAAACACACAGCCAAGAATGGCTGAGAGAAAAGCGTTGGACTATTCTAAAGTGGCCTTCTATGAGCCCAGATCTGAATCCCATTGAACATATGTGGAAGGAGCTGAAACATGCCATTTGGAGAAGACACCCATCAAACCTGAGACAACTGGAGCTGGTTGCTCATGAGGAGTGGGCCAAAATACCTGTTGACAGCTGCAGAACGCTCATTGACAAATACAGAAATCGTTTAATTGCAGTGATTGCCTCAAAAGGTTGTGCAACAAAATATTAAGTTATGGGTACCATCATTTTTGTCCAGCCCTATTTCATTAGTTTGTTTTTTTAAATAATTATGTTAATCAACAATTCAAAAGTGATGGCTGATTTTGATTATTTAATTTTCAATAAATTTTTATTTATTGTTACTTTTGTGAGTTTCAAGTGATTTCAGTGAGAATTGTGGGTTTTTCCTTCTTTAACTGAGGGGTACCAACAATTTTGTCCACGTGTGTAAAGTTTTGCTATTTTTAATAGTAGTGCTGATTCCAACCCCCAAATCGCTGTCCGTGAAAAAGTCAGATAATGATATTTATAAGACATTATGCATGATAGAAAAGAGAACAGCAGATGACTGACATGACAGGCTCGGCACGCAGATTCACTTCGAATCAGGGAAGCGCCTTCATCACTCGGATTACCAAGCCGGCTCATTAATATTTATGTACGTCGGATTACCAGCCAATCACAAAGCGCGTTCATCAGCCGACTCATTAATATTCATGTTCGTCTCATTAATATTTATGGTAAGGTAAAGTGTCGTATCCGTAGGCCACAGGCTACGGGTACGGGTCTGTATCTGTAGACACTACCTTTCTGAAAAAGCAAAATGAAGTATCATAATAAGCTGTTTGGTCACAATGTGCAGCCAGAATAGCTTCAATACAACTTGACAGTCATTCTACAAGTCATTGAAACGTCATTGCAAGGATGGAACAACATTCTTCCAAAAGGTTTTCCCTGGTTGATGATAAAATTTCGGTCCAAAATCTCCTGTAGCTGTTTAATTAGGTTGAGATCTGGTGACTGTGAAGGTCATAGCATATGATTCACGTCATTTTGAAACTGTGACCGACTATATACGGGGGCACTGTCACCCCGTAAGAGACCTAAACCATGGTCCAGAATGCCCCCCCACAGCATAATAGAGCCATCAGACATCCTCACTGTAGGGGGTCAAACTTTCAGGTTTTCCTTTAAATTGGTCACTTGGCTGTATAGACAGTTTGCAGCTATTCTGATGATGGATTCATTGTTTAAGTAACTCTAAATGTTGACTAGCTGCATCCCAACATCTTCAGGTGCAATTCTATTTATTCCTTTACAAACTGTTCAATTTTAAGTCATTTCGTTCAGAGTTTAGCGTTTTAGTAGCTTTCAGACAAACTTAAAAATGTGTGGGAAAAGTAAGCAGATTAATGGCGTAAAAGGATGTTTGGTTTAGATGTGACATGTTATTTACGACAGTCAGGTACTCACCTCATCCATAAGTGGCTCTCCAACCTCCTCACACCAATCAAGCCTCCTCAAGTGCCAACAGGTGCCTGCAAACACAAAATGAAATGACATTAATAGCAAACCGTTTTTATGAATGTAGAAATGCTAAATTCATAACAGCTGAGTCTAGAATGTGTGCAGTTTTACCGTCAAGTCCAACAGCATCCAGCATTGCCTTCAGACACTGTAAAACGCAATCAAAAAATGAATTGTTAAAAGCACACATAGATGTAATGAGGCATAACATGAATGTTTACTAAATAAATAGAAGAACATTTTTACTTCTCTACCTCTTTTACAGTGCAAGTCTTCTCCACAATTATGTCCATCTCCATGCCAGCAGAGGGCGCTGTACCCACAGTAAAGTGCAAGAAAAGCTGCAGAGAGCCAGAAAAGAAATCTTTTAACTTCAATCAAGCAATTTAAACACTCATAGCTCCTTGATTTGCTTTAAATTGTAGGATGCAATTAAAGGTTCTGTAACTTTCATCGGTGCAGCTGCAAAACACAAGCCGTTTTACTGCAGAGTTCAAATAAAAGACACACCTGTGATGCCCCGGGGCCTTTTCCCGGACAGAGAGTCAGTGTGGTCATGAGTCGTACTCCTGCATCCCGAACACTCAGCTCCTCACAAACTGTCAGGTAAACCAGGGGAAGACAACACAAGTGCACTTCATACACGTGTTCCAACACTTCAAAGACACATGAAGAGAAGAAAAATTACAAGCAGGGGGAGTACCTTTTAAACATTTAACAAGGGGACAGTGTTAAAGAAAGGGTATCTTAATATTTTGTTAAAATGAGGGGGATTTCCAGCTCTAAGTGATCTAAACCATTAAAGTCACCCCCAGGTAAGAAATGAAACAGTACCCGGAGGAAGGAGTTTCCCTGTGCAGTCGACCTGCCTCAGACAGTACTGTGCACCTGGTCAGCAAGAAACAAATAACAGCTGATGTAAGAAGGAAAACTTTGAAAAAGTAAGTGGAAGAACTGAAAAACAAAAATACATACATTTTTATAACTGCCTGGACAGTAGCCAAGACAGAAATATTATTTGAGGAAACAGAAGAAAGGTCTCAAAGCACTGTAAATATATTTTTTTTTACATTTTGAGGCTGCCCAAATCATTTTTAACCAGTTCTCAATAAAATAAATGTATTTAAAAATGCAGTACTTTAGCTCTTCTATTTGTAGTCACCACTCTGTGATCTCAAGTAATGAGACGCCCACAGCATTATGGACTGGTTGAACTTCAGAAGCATTAGTCAATCCACATGGAAGGATAAATTTTGAAAACACTTTCATTTTTACAGTCACCTTGAATACCAATAATCGGTCCCTTATTTTGGTTCATCCACTGATGCACTATGCCTTTAAAGCACGTGTCAAACTCAAGGTGCGGGCCATATCCGGCCCGCAAGGTCATTTTACATTGATTTATTACCTCCGCCAGGAGGTTATGTAATCATCGGAGTCTGTCTGTCTGTCTGTCTGTCTGTCTGTCTGTCTGTCTGTTAACAGCATAACTCAAAAAGTCATGGACGGATTTTCACCAAATTTTTACAGAATGTCCGGAAGAGCAAAAGTGGCGGCCATCTCTCAATTGTACAGAGTCCTTCAAAAAAATCCTGAATCCAGACGGTGATCCCGATCACCTCCAAAATCTGATCGATTGTTACTTTTGCTCTTCCGGACATCCTGTAAAAATTTAGTGAAAATCCGTCCATGACTTTCTGAGTTATGCTGTTAACAGACAAACAGACAGACAGACAGATGGCCTGGCGGAGGTCTGCGCTGTCCGAGTGCTTTTCTAGTTATTATTGTTATTAATGGCCCGACGATATGAAGCACTGATAACACACAAACTACAGATCCCATAATGCAGCGCAACAGCTGCCTTGCTGAATGATAGGTTAGCTGGGAACATTTACGCGTCATTTCAGTTAAGCGTCTGTTATTGTCTGCAGCCTTATTGTAACGTCAAAGCTCGTCCTGAACAATGACGAAAGGAAAAGTTGATTCCGAAAACAGAGCCTTTCAAAGCCGATGGGAGGCTGAGTTTATGTATGTTGGCATTGCCGGTAAAGCCATGTGTCTTATTTGTGGAGCTAATGTGGCTGTAATTAAGGAATTTAATCTAAGATGGCACTTTGAGACAAAACATCAGGACAAGCTGAAAAACCTGCATGCAGACCAGGAGCTACAGAAAGTAGAAGAGTTAAAGAAGAATCTGACATCTCAACAGACGTTTTTCACCAGAGCGAAAACACAAAGTGAAGCTGCTGTGAAAGCAAGCTTTATTGTGGCAGAAGAGATAGCCAAATCAGGCCATTTACCGAGGGAGAGTTTCTGAAGAACTGTATGCTGAAGGTGTCCTCACAAAAAGCAGATGTTGGAAAATGTAAGCCTGAGTAGAAACAAAGTTGCTGATCGGGTTTGTCAGATGGCCGCTGATTTAAGAACACAGTTGACTGAAAGAAGCAAAGAGTTTATTGCATACTTTCTTGCTGTTGATGAAAGTACAGACATGACGGACACTGCACAGCTAGACGTTTTCATCTGTGGAGTGGACTCTGATTTGAGCGTTACAGAGGAAATAATGGACATTAAATCGATGCACGGGACAACGATAGGAAAAGACATTTTTTCTAATATACTTGTTCTCCTTTGCACTAAAACGTCGGAAAAACTTAGACTTATTGTTACTTCTTGGTAATTATGCTATAAGTTTACTGGTCCGGCCCCTTTGAGATCAAATTAGGCCGTATGCGGCCCCTGGACCAAAATGAGTTTGACACCCCTGCTTTAAAGGAACAAATCTAGCAGTTTTGTTGGATTGCATTAGATTGGATATACCAAACAAAGCGGCCATAAAGTGTATATAAATCTCAATAACAAATGGGAACCTGAAGAAGAAGAAGTTTTCTGGATAAATAACAATTAACACTTATTTGAAAATGAATCCCAAAATGTCATCTAATTATGTTGGTTGAATTCAACTACACTCAGTTGTTTAACTGCAAGGATAGAAATATGCAAAACCATATTAAATTGCATACATTTCATTAGTTTAACAAACTTTAATGTGCTTGTATATTTTAAGTGATTATGTACTGATATTGTACTGTAACACTGAGTATCTTGCCTGGGGTTTGCTCCTGTAGCTGCAGCTCCTCGACAGCTCTCTGTTTCACCTCAGACAGCAGCTGTGGGAGAGACACATTTGAAAAAAGTTTAATGATTTTCAGGTGAAACATGTCATGCTTAACTGAAGTGATAAAAAGGAGCGACAACAGAAGGAGCAAACACAACAGCATAAAGTACTGACCATATTTCCTGTTGCTGGAACCTTAATTTTCTTCCTCTCGTCCTCTTTCTCCACTTCTTCCCCTCTCTTTACATGAGGTCTGAACTCCACCTGGAGCCAGCGGCAGTCAGACGGTGTGGTCACAGTGACAACGTCTCCGTTTCGCGTAAACACGCTAAGACAGTTTTTAAAAAGTCAGTCATAAAACAAACACAAAGAACACCACGTGCGCCTACAGAGCCTCACAGAAAGGTTACCTGCTGTCAAACGACTGCGGCTCCAACACCAACAGAGCGTCTCCATCTTTCAGCGACAGCTCCTTCAGAGTCCGCTGCATGTCATCCGGGGGAAACACCCTCCACCCACTTGCCCCTCCTCCCTCTCCTGCCTCCTGCTCTTTTCTCTTTCCTCCCTTATGCTCCTGACACAGCAGGCTCTCCTTAGGCTCCCCCAGAGCCTCCTTCACCTCCCCGAGAGTCGCGCCACCTGCAAACCCTCTCGCCTCCCTTTTAAGCCCCGGTCCCCCATTTTCAAAACCTCCCTTGCTCTCCTCACTCTCGGCCTCATCCTCCACTTCATGTTCTACATCTTCCCCCAAAAAGGGACGAACGACAGTGAGAAGGACGGGCTCCCACTCGGCTCCAATTTGGACAGTTGCACCACACACCTGAAAGGATTATAAAGGATAATAAAAAATAAATTATGCAGATGGTACATATTTGAGCAAGCTTGTATTTAACATGTTGAGTTACTCTTATTCTTACTTCTCTGCCATTCCACACAAACAGGTCAGTGTTTGTGTAGATTCCTGCACTGTAGAGGGATACACTGTCATCTGTAGAAAGTAAAGAAAAACAGAATGTAGGTACAAGAACAAACACATCACTGGATTCTACCGAGGCTTTTTCAAAAACTTCATTTCAAGCTGCTAACCTGTCAGAGTATTGTAGAGGTGTAAACCTGCTGGAAGACTTTTGGCAACTGTCAGCGCCATATCTCCTTCCCAGAGTTCCTGCATCTAAAGGCATGCAAGCAGACAGTTTATTCTCACTGCTGCTTTCAGGATATCAAAGCACAGCAGCCGTTGTTTTCAGAATTACCATACCTGATAAATGGCTAATCGCAGGTCTCCCACCGTCTTCCTACGGTCAAAACTCAGTGCAGTTCTCCCGTCTGACTCTTTGCTGACTGGTTGCAGGGCTCCATTTTCTAACTTATAGGAGGGTGCCAGGTGCAGACGCAGCTCCACCGTGTTATTGGTAGCTTCAAACTCCTCGCTATAACAGAAACAGTGTTGACTCTTCAGTTTTTTATGCAACAACCTCATTTTGATGCACCTTTTTTCTCTTTTTTTTAACCCACAAATTGAGTTATTAAATAGAAATGAATGCATTGTGAGTCAGAAGCTATTACAGATCTCCAAATGCAGTGATAACTGTGTGATATGTAAATGTGAATATTAGTTTCTATACCGCATCTGCTGAAGTTTGAGGTTTTCCTCCTGAGCCATCTGAATGAGTTGAGAAGGAATCTTATATTGCTGATTATTCAGAGCTGGAAAAGACAAAATATAATGTGATTAATCCACTTTCAAATTAGCAGATGGATCTCAGAACTATGAATTAGTTACAAAACTTAAATAAAGATTTACCTGATCCTTACTTTTACATGAACCCATTAAACCTCTCCTCCATTCCTTCCTCCGGTCAAACAAGGCAGACATAATATTTCCATTACAAATACAAAACATGCTGTTCATTACCTTCGCTGGGCCTGTGCAGCTGTGTTTTCCTGTAGAACAGCATGTAGGCGCTCTCTTTGCCCTGGAACTGCTTCTCTATGTCCGACTCCCTGATGGAGGTCACGGTGGAGTCATTCAGGTCAAACCAGTGGCTACCCTGCTGACAGACAGGAAGACGCACCGTGAGAAAACCGGCATCAAAGTAACCACAAGGTGTGTAGCAGGAAGCGAGATGCAAACAAAACTATAAAGGCTTCAAAAGGCTTCACACTAGATGGATGCATGTTAAAGTGTCTACTACAGGCTTTTGTTGTAATACCTCTGGTTTAGATTCTGGCTTCTGATTTGGTCCAAGCTGCTGTTCAGAAGCTCCCGGGTTTGGAGCTGCTGAAGGATCAGAGTTAGTGGGCTGCTCTGCCTGGCTGGAAGGCTCAGTCACTGGGCTTGGCGGGTTTGTCTTCAGTGCCACCCGAGTACCATTAGACACCAAGAGGAAAACTTCATTGTGGGACTGTAGGAACTGCATCAGAAAAAGGATACCAATTGTATACAGAGGAACGAGAAACAGAGAAAACTTAAAGCAGGACCAAACATACACTGCAGATTATTAACAGAGAGACCAGGAATACCTTTCCAATGGGACCATAGTGTTTTCTGAACTTTTTGCTCCAGGATGAACCAATTCTATCCATGAGTTTTTGGCCTAGTTGGTCCAACAAGACACTTTTTGACGACTCCTAGAGGACAGCAAAGGAAAATCACTTTATTCATAAATCATGGCAATTACAGTGTCCAGAAAGAAAACATGTATGAAACAGTCAAAATTTAGAGAAAGGTAGAAATTCTCTTGCTGTACCTGGGCAATAATAGCAATGAGGACAGACAAAGGGTCATCTTCTTGAAGTTTTGGCTCACACACTTCCTTGACCTCCTCCCTGACTTTCTTCTGAGTTTTGGGTTTGCAGTCCTCCTCCTAACAATGATAAACAGAGCTGTTGCTTTTTCTAATGCGTACATTCAAATGCTTGCAGATTTTGATAAGCTTCTGCTGATAATAATGCACGTAAAAAAATTCCTAGTGTGTATTCCATTACAAAAAACAGTGCATCTAAAAGCTTCTTATTTGTAAATGAAATATGTTTTTGCTGTTCTTTTTTGTTTCTTTCTTTCTCTAACCGGTGGCTCCCATTGGCCGAGCTCATCAATATCTCTGATGTAAGCGTGGTAATGGCCACCATAGCAACCGCCCTTATGGATGATGACAGAGAACAGCTCATAGGTGTAATCAGAGTCCTCCCCATCAGTCTGTGAGGGACAAAAACAATAATTATCAACATGCATATAATTGTAACACAGACCTTCTGATATGCATAAGTATAAGAATGGCTCTGACGCCAATAAAATGACCAAAAAAAGTCACTTGAATGTGCTAAATCTACAAATATAAATGAAGAAGTTCAGGTGAAACCTCTCACGTACCTGTTCACAAAAAGGTCGTAAGTTGATGGTGAGGGGGAAGCTGTAGCGACCCGTCTCCTTGTATCGCTCAAATTTGGCAAAATCAAAGCTGAATCTCAGCAAAGACATCGTCATGAATGGAGGCAGCTTCTTCAGCTTGGCAGACTGGTAAAGTAAAGTAAAGGGAAGTAAGAAACAGCAAAAGATGTATTCATATCTTTGATGGCAACAAGAAATATGTTGGCACAAAGTGCAAGTTCTTAACCTGCTTTTTTTTTTTTTTTAGTCTCTTTTCTATTAAACTGCTTGAGGCATAGCTTGTTTAGACACTGAAACTGAAAAACAGGAACATGTTCTCTTCTGGTTTATTGCAAAAAAAAAAAACTTTTACTGTTGTGTTAACAGTCTGAAAGGTGGCACTGACCTTGGCAGCAGTGACCAATCTGTTACACTGTGCACAGCGGTACAGGTTATTGCCCTCAAACAACTCTTCCTCCACAAACATGGTCCACAGAGCCTCTTCCAGGCTGGATACACCACAAACACACACTGTCAGGTCCAGGAAGTCCTCCTGAAGAGGGCACAAACACACTGAGTGAACTAGTAATCTTAATCTTAACATTTAGCAGGGAGATTTATTCTGCTGAAATATCTATTTTTTTAGTGTCAGACATCTAAATCTTGCTTGGCTTACGACAGATAAGTATTTATATTTGGACAGGATATAGTTTCAAACACAGACGGCAGGTCACAGAGGCCTGTGGAGAGTTCACACAGAGACACACCTGTCTCTGGCTGACATTTCCACACTCCTTGCAGACAATGCTGTTGACGATGGTCCCATGGTAGAGCCGGTGGATTAATGTACTGCCGCTGGTGCCCACAAGAGAGTGCTCCAAGGCGCTGAACAGAATCCTGTTCAGTTCCTGCACATCATGCTGATTTGTCCCCTTGAAAAAGCACAACAAAAAAAAAAGATCAATTTGGAGCCAGACAAACATATTCTGTGTCCCGTTTCCATACAGTGCATACACTAAACTACAGTTTTCATAGCTTAATGTTCTCATTGTTGGATTAAAGAAACGAATATGCAAAACGTCAGCAGATGAAACATCATCAAACCTCACTTAAAAAGCTCTCAGCAGGCTGCATATGTGCATTTCTGTTTACTATGCTATCGCTTTCCATGTTTTTCAACATTTACTCCTTTTTTCCAGTTGCTAAGAGCTATTTTTGAGAAATAAATGCATTTTGGGACAACAGTGACTATCAACAAAACACACTTCAGTCTTTCACTTTACCACTGCCTTTACTTGAAGCACAATAAAAACCAACATGCAGTAAAAAGGGACAACACATGCCACTCCTTCCATTAAATCAATCATTTACACACAGAAATTTGCCAACATTTTTGTCTATTATATGCATGGTCTCTCACATACTTCGCATTTCAATAGCTCTGGAGCACTGCTTCAGGTCTAATCGCGTCACTGTATGCACAGGTTTGACCTGAAACATGTCATTTACAAGGTTTCTGATGTCTGTTTATATTCTGTTCTCTTCTTCATGTATTAATTTTGCATTGACGCAGCTTCACCACCTCCAGATTAATAGGAATTCTTGTCAGATTGCTGCCAGGTTACTATATAGCAAGCTTAAACCCCACTTTTGTTTACTTCAGCGTGCATTTCCTGGCATTACTGAAAAGAAAATCAATCACTGAAATGAAAACTGCAACTTGAGACTCTCTTTCTCCTTCTCGCTGTCACAGATAATGGACACAGACCTCGCTGCTGTTCCAGCCAAAGCTGTCAGTGAGGTCGGCAGTGGAGGCGCTCTGCTGGTCCAAAAGCAACAGACGGGCAAACAGTCTCTGAAGCTCCAGTGGGATCACTCTGACCTGAGGAGAAAAAGGAAGAAACCTCATTATACCTCACACAAATACACACATGAAATTAGTGGTTACACCTGCAGGCACCTTGCAAGACTTACTTTTGCCTCTGGTTTGTCTTTGTCCTCCAAACATCCTAATTCATCTACCCCCAAACTGAACAGCTCCTCTGCAAGCACACATGTGATTAAGCAAAGAGAATAAAAAGATTATTTGCTGCACTGATGTCCCTCATCCTTACCTCTGAACTCGGGGGTGAACAGCAGGGTCTGGAGCAGAGAGTTGAGGTAGCAGGTCCCTCCCTGGTTCTTGATGCCACACAGATTGCTCCTTCCTCGGGGTGGAGGTGGCTCATCTCCCCCCTTTGCTACTCTTCCCTTGGAGGAAGTTGAAGAGAAGCCCTCCTCCTCCTCTTCCTCGAAAAGATTCCCAAACATGCTGTGTGCGTGTTTTTTTTTATTGTATTTACTCCGTTTTTCTCTCAGTTATGCTGGGATTCAGCCTCGCAGTAAAACGTGTGTTAGCACTCTGACGTGCCCTCTTGCTATCTCATCTTGGTCTTGCCGAGTTCTCTGTTGACAATGGCCGGACTGACTCTGAAATAAGAAGAATTCACGGGGCTAAACATCGCGACTAGCACCGGCTGTGTACGCGTTGGAATCGCAGTTATGTAGTTTTGGGCTAGCTTAGCACGCTAACAAAGGCAAATCAATCGCAGACGAGCAGCTTGACAGCTCAGCGAAAATTTAAAAAAAAATCTGACTGTTAACGGTGGGTGTCTCCACGAGGAAATACCTCCTTTATACCGAAACTATGACAACTTAATGAACTAAAAGGTTACTCAAATTGGCTTCTGACACAAGCTCTTTCGTCCCCTGTCTGTCTTAAAACAGAAAGCAAACGAAACGTAAATAAAAATACCGTCGCTGAACAGTAGGCAGCCATGTTTCTTCCTGGGAGAAAATGCAATGGTGCATTGTGGTAGTTGTAGTATCATACTTTCAATACGTATAAACTGAAAGTGAAACTAATTTAAGATATATTCATAACTTGACCAATCTACAGTTTTAGAACGTGCTGCCACTTTATCAAACAGCCATTAAAATATATTTTGTATCCACATTTTCTTTACGGAAACAAAAATTATGTTTCTAAAAACTACACTTCCGGCAAATCGATGACTTCAAGTTACAAAAGCATCATGGGACTTGTAGTCTTTTAGAACAGCATTTCTTATGGATGTAAGTTTATGCAGAGGTTTTCAATGATGTGCCCAGGGCCACCTGAACGAGCCTGTAGATAAAGAAAAGGCTAAACGAACAAAATGCACTTTCTATATTGTCCTGCATACAAACATTCTGTAGCAGGGGAACATTAGGACCACTTCACCTGTTAAGAGCTAGTCAAGAAAACTGTGTTTAAATTAGTGTTATTTTGAAATATGTGAGTTCTTATGCAATTATGGAATTTGATTGGATTGAAGAGCAAAATGTAGAAATGCCAGTAATTAAATAAAGAGGCATAAAAGTCAAGAAATAATGGTAGCAGCAAGGTATGAGAATATCTTGACATTGAGATTTTTTTTTTAAATCTGTGATTACTGAATTTATCATGTATTGTGTTCAGTTAACAAGTGAACGCTCGTTTTAATTTTGCTTTACGTTGTTTAATTTCTAATTTCCAAGTTGTTGTTTTTTTCTTTTTTTGGTGCTGCAGGTTGCTGTTGGCCTCTAGTTGCAGGAGTAGCGAATTCACCTGTGGTATCATTTAAGGATTCCTTTGACATTTGGGGCTGTGTGGGTGGTTTTCAGTTGTGAAAAATACCTTGATTCTGTATGTAGATTCAGTTATTTACTACTGACACAGTCCCAGTGCAACAATCTGCCGTTGGGTGCGCCACCATCTTGCAGCAAAACACTTGAATTGTTAACCTTTATGAGAAATGATGTAAGTGACACTGATTTTAATTAAATAGTCTATTTTGGTATTTGTCTCACGTGGATTGTTGATTTTGGTAATGATGTTTAGTTGTGTTTATGTAATAGGCATATTCGAGTGTCACAATATTAAGTATAGTTTATTTAAATTTCAATAATTTACTGTCACTTTTTATATATAATAAATGCAGTCAGAGGCAAAATGTAACAATCAGATCAATTTTCTATGAGAACACACATTCCAGTTAGTAAACAAAATGTTACATTTCTCAACATTAGATGCTCTTAAAGAAAATATTTCAAGGAAGCTAGAGTTGCATTCATTCACACAAACAGACATATTTCTCTTGTCTACATCACATTTGTGTTAAAATGAGGTACATCAGTTGTTAAAGTAGCACGACATGGGAAGTGACTGTGCTAATTTCCTCCAGCTAAAGCCTCTAGGAGATTTCTGAGTAGCTAACATTTTAAAAAATATTCCTCTTTTCATTATTTTGTGTAGCTCTTAAATTATAATTTTGTAGATTTCTTGCTACATGATGGCTTCAAAACCTTTTCTCCACTGCAAGGTTGTAAAAAAAAATGCACACAGCAACACACTTACATTTACAAATAAGCACATGTATGTACACAAACATACAAATATAGCACACAGATCCACATGCACACTTTTCTTTTTGTCTAGTAGGTTTTAAGCATGAACACTTTGGAGAGAGGTGCTTTGGCACTAGAGTAGATCAGATAGGACTCTCCTTTAGAGCTGAAAAACTCCCAATCACTGCACCCAATTGTTGGGAGCCAATGAATAGGGACAAATCCTTCATATCCCTGCCACCTGGGAGAAAAAAAGCACAGGAAAGAGGAATCACATCAATAGAGTATTTGCATGCTCTTAATCAATGGCTCAGAGCCTTCGGGAATTCTCACATATCAAAAGTGAAGGTATGCTTTTACTAGTCTGGCTCATGGAGAGAAAATAAATCTACATTACAACAGTATAGGTGTATTTCTACGAGATGGTTTCAGGACAGATAGCACAAGGCAATTAGGATGGATGATTTATATGACGCTGGGAGGGGTGTTGTTGACAAGTTGAATACCTGTAAAGAATGCTGTTGAGAGAGTAGGATTCTCCGTTAAAGGAGTTAGCAACCACTAGAAAATATTCCTCCCCCAGGCTGAAGAACTCCCAATCGACTGCACTGGAGAGAAAGAGAAAGGTATGTGGCAATGATGAAATGGCTGCAAACGCATCATTACACAGAAGATGTGTCTTGTAGTCTCTGCGTGGACATGCATCTATACCTGTAGGTGACAATATCCTGGAAGCGGACAAACAGCTGCCCACCAATGTCCAGTTCGTAGATGGTGGAGTTGATGGTGTACTGGCTCGGCCCGTTACCATAGAGTCTGTGTCCATTGGCCACCACCAAGAAGACCCTGGTGCCAATCTGGAACATTTCCCAGTCTGTGGCGCAGAATGTCTACAGCGACAGACAAAGAAAAACCATCAGTCAATCAGTCAGTCAAATCCTTCATCCCTTAAAGGGAAATTCATGGCATACTGAGTGTGGTAGAGGTGTAAGCAGGTGTGAACATGAAACGAGAGATGGGAATGGTAAATACCTACTTTACATTCATAGGTAAACAAGATTTGGTCAGATTGCTTTGAAATATAGTCAGTTACTGGAATTATGTGGCAAGGGTTGTAACTGGTATCACATGTAATCTGAATATATTTGGATTACTTCAAACTCAAATATTGAAAGTATATCATCTTATACGAAAAATTAATGCAGGCACAATATTATGAGTTTATCAATATTACATTTTTTGTCTTTAGACAAAGTACAAGTGTACTGTATGTATTCTACAAAATGTTGGGATGTTTTTACTTAAATGTAAATTTTTGTTGCTGCAGTTAAAATAAGCTACTCCTGTCAGGTTGCCATTTTAGCTAATGGTGACTTAACTAATATTTGTTTTCGATGATAATTAATGGATAAGAGTTTTTATTTCTGTTCACTCACATAGGAAATGTGAAATGAAGATATTGAGTAAGTGCCCTTCTTGCATAACAAACAAGAGCAAAGTCTTACTGTAATCAATGCAACAGTAATAATTTTACATTTCCATTAAATTTAATTTTGGCTGATTGTATTTACGCATTCTTTGTAATCTGATTACATTAACAAGACTAAGGGTCTGCAGGCAGATTTGCAGGTCTGTGAGGCTCTACTAAAGCAAGTTGCCACTTAGAACTACATATCAACATGTTTCTATTAACAGCGCACGGTCCATGGTCGCCATACAATGTGGTTACATTTGCTGGTGAGAATTTAAATAAGCAAATTGCTTCTAGAGAAATAAATGAAAGGCAAAACCTGAATGCTTGACTCCCTAAAATGACAGGAGCCAGTGGTTCTGTTAAGTTATGGGGGCATTTTTTTGGCATGGTTTGAGTCCACTTGTCCCCGTAAATGGAAAGCTCACTGCAAATCAATACTAAATTGTTCTGACTGATCAATTTTATCCTATGATGAAACATTTCTGTCCTGATGGGAGTGGTCTCATCCAGAATGATAGTGTCCGCATCCATAGAGCATGAGGGCTTACTGAGTAGTCACCGTATCTCAACCCAGGAATATTTTGGATTGTGTTAGACAGCATTCTCCACTACCATCATCAAGACACCAAATGACAGAATATCTTCAGAAAATATGGTGTTCATCCCTCAAGTAGAGTTCCAGAGACATCAAGAAACTGTTCTGGTGGCATTTGCTCAAACCTTACTAAAACATGTAATGTTGTTTTTTTCCTTTCTGCAGATGGGGATGCTGAGGATAGTTTTTACTTGGAACTGTTTTGAATTTGACAGCTTTTGACGAAAAGTCCGGCATCAAAAAAGTAATTTTGGGCAAAAATCTGGAAACTACAAATCTCTCTCCACAATTTTGGAGCAATCTAGAAGTGAAAACTTTACAATGAGGCTCATGTTCAATGAAAAGTCACGGTATCACCAAAGTTACTATAGAAGTTTCACGACAATCTGTCCAAAAGTTATCCGGACATGTCAAAGTGTCAACTCCATACTAGCACTTGAAGGAAAGTCAGTGGTGTCGTCCTCTGTTGACCATAAATGTCTGTATCAAATTTGACAATCATCACCCCAGACAGCTAGAGTCACGAAAAACATGTCAAATGTGTATTTTCACCCATTTCTGTAAGATTTCAGGTTATTAATTTCCACTAGCCCCTAAGGTGTTCTTGTGAACCCTCACATCCATCTGTGGAGTTTCCCTAAATCACACATCTCCTCAGGTTTTCTCACGTGACCATCAATGTGTCAACACTCTCACATCAAAAGTTGCGAGATTCAAATATACGGTTCGTTATCAGTTTCTTGTCAAAGCACCGTTATCGCACAAGCAAATCATGGCAAACCACACGGTCTATTTTTGGCCCCTGCCTTAAATGCGCGGACACGCCTGTTCTTCGCTCCCCCATCTCTCTCCCATGAGCCTTTTATCTTTCCCCCGTTTGTATTCCCACCATTCTGTGTGTACAGACAAGATAGCTTTTCATAACCATCTCAGAGATACAGATCTCATCAGAGGAAATCAAAGCCCAGCTGGAGAGAAGATGAATGGTATGGAAATCATGCAGCAAAACGCTACCTTAAAGTGCAATTAAGTCTAATTTCCACCCATGCTCAAGCAGCCTCCAAAGTTGTGGTGTATTGCAAGCTGCTGTTTTTGAAACTGAATGAGTCATTTGAAGCAGTTCTTAGTTTTCATCTAGCATTTCTCCAGGCCATTTATAAATCAAATTTTATAACAAACCTTAATTGTCTGGAACACCTGGAAGCTTCCATTGATCCAAACGTAGATGACAGAGTCAACAGAAGTGGTCACTCCGTCAAACGCATTTGCGACCACCAGAAAATGGTATGGTCCAACCGTGAAGAACTCCCAGTCGTAGGCCCCTGAAGTCGGCAGCAACTGGTGGACCTCAAAAGACTTTGTTAATCCATTCCACTTGTATATCACGCTGTTGATAGTATGATTATTGTTACCTGAAAGACAAACCAGTAGAGGACAGAAGACAACACAGTAGTTTCATATTTTGTAGTTTTGCAGATGCCATGGCATGCAATATCATGTAGTAGATGTTTAGTTTTACCTTGCCTGTGATTGGCCACAGCAAGGTAAGTATGTCGATGGATGCTAAATGCCTCCCAGTCTCGAGCACAGTGGGTCTGCAGAGTCTGGAAGTGCACAAACTGCTTTCTTCTTTTGCTCCACTTGTAAATTACAGAATAATCTGAGTCACTGCTGAGCCGGCTGTCTGGCGCTCCTCCGGAGTTAGACACTACCAGGAATATCTGTATCAAAACAACAAAACACTGGGTTTTTAAAGCTTCTATAAAGAATAAAATGTGATCTACCAGTTGTTTCTTCTATGTCATACCTTCTTGCCCATAGTGAAATGTCTCCAAGCAAGCGCTCCATATGTGCTGATGTTCTGGTAGAGCTGGAAACCTTTCTTGGTCCACAGATAGACAGCAGAACCAAAGGCTGTTGACCGGTGAGCCATCGCTGCCATCAGACCGACACCAGGTACCTGGAATATCTGATGAAAACCAAATGGTCACAAGGTGGTGAGAATGAAACTATCAGCTTTACTCATAGGAAATATAAAATTAAAACTGAGAAACAGAGTGAAATAAGACCAAAAGTGGGTGTTTTTGTGTAAAATATCTGTGACTCCTTATCACTTTTTCTTTTTTAAAGCATAGACGAAACTACAGTATGTTCTATTTTGCAAGACAAATTTTGTACAGCCACATGGGAGGTCCCTGCCCTTAGGTTGCCATCCCTGGTCTTGAGAAATTCCTCAAACGAAAGATAATTATCTTCCTTTGTGCAGTGAAAATAGAAGCCGTTTTAGGCACAGCAAATACCCAAAAGTGGATAAATACCTCTACATCATGCGTCTCTGAGCTAGTGGTGAGCACCTGGTGTTCCAGCACATAGTCCAGCCTTTTATGATCTGGAAAGGTGAGGATTATTTTGTCATTTGTCGCACTGAGGAGCACAGAAATTTCCTCAGGAGCAGATGCCGGATTCTCACCCTCTAACACAGTGATCCATGTTGTTCCATCACACAGGTAGAGGCCCTTTTTCAGCGGATTAAACCACAGCTGGCCTTGTTGCAGCTTGGAGCACGGCCTCTCCAACCCCACCGACACTCGCTCCTCTGTGTCTGACAGATCACATCAAACACGCAGAGCAATCAAAGGCACAGGTTTCATGTTCACATCATATCAAATTCCATGTGGATTGCTTGATCGAGTTACCATAGGAAGCTCCGTGTCTATCACTCGAACTCCGAACTACGGGCAGGTCTAAGAGAAGCGGTGGTACAGACAGAGCTGCTATGTTTGGGTCAGAGGATGGGCAGATTTGACGGGTGGCGTCCAAACCAGGAACCAGAACCAGCTGTCTAAGCAAACCCTGAATGTGGGGCAGCAGATGAGATAATCATTATCAGCTAGTATTAGGTGACAGCTTCTTTCTGTTTCGTGTAAATTGTAAAACATCTTACTGAAAACAAGCCTTTCCATCTTCCTCGACTGCCAATGTGGAATCTTGATCCCTGAATGTTGAGGTCTGAAGGGAAAGGCCCGGAAGGAAAGCTGTTTGCCATAAAAGATGCGTATAATTATTTCTAATTGCTGAAGTAAGTTGTTTTGCTTCTGTAAACAAACTAAATTCTGTGTAATTAAAGTAGTCTCCTCTGCTCTTTGCCATCTGGGACAGAGACAGGAAAACACATGACATGAATTGTATTACATATTTAAGCACTATGTGGGTGTGGATATTCCTCCCTTCTGTGTGCCAGAGGGATTTTCCACTGAAAACCATCTATCACACACTGTCAGGCCACTATGATATGGCTGCAGGCTGCGAGCAGATTTGGAGCCGCACCATTTTATTGTGGTGAAGGATCTACTATGCCTCGAGGGAATTCAGAGGGAACAGGAAGAGAGGATGATGGGAGACAGACAGCGATCCCACCCAGTGAACAACAGAGAACATGGAGGCGCCTGAGACAAAAAAAGCAAAACAGCAAAGCTTACATTTCCAGTGGGGAGTTGCAGTCCACGGTGAGCCTCACGTGATGACTACCAACAGCTAAAATGAGGGTGTGCCATTGGTTGTCGGCCAGCTGGATGCCTCGAAACACCCAGTGCTTTATAACCCCTGCGTGACCTTTGAAAACAAAATGCAGACGCTTTTTCGACAACTTCAGTCCGAGAATGATTCGTCCACGTTGCTCATCGCCCTTGACTTGCTTCTTCTCCCTCTGTTGTTCGTCTCCGGTGATTCTCTGCCCGTCATCCTCTTCCCTCTCATCCAATGCTCTTTTCTGTACATTTTTTGGCTCCATCAAGGAAAAGATGTATTCACTTCTCTGTGAGATAAAGGGAAAAACAGTCACACACGCTGTATTTGACAGTCACAAGTACAGTATTTTAATACAATTTTGACATACTGGATTTGAGTATGCCAGCTTTATTTTAATGTTACTCCAATACATTTCAGAAGCAAATGTTGTATTATTAACTTCACATTTATGTATACTGAAGTGCATCATTATACATTAAATTACACTAAACCAAAAATATATGTTAAAACAAGGTCAAATTAGCTCCACTTCAACCACATACAACACCAAATTGTGAATGTGTAAATAATAATTCTGCTGCATAATGACTAATTTACCTGGTTTTAATTCAGTTATTTTATTTTGACAAGCTTTAAATGCAATAATTTTAGATGTAACGGAGATTTATTGCACTCTAGAAATCATCAGCACTGTGCTTTTCTATCAGATGTTCACCTTGGGTGCATTGCGGGCGACTCTTAAAGTCAGAACAATGGAGAAATCTTTGGGAAAAAGTTCACAGTTCACCAGCAGCTGGGAGGAAGGAAAGCTCATGGAGGAGTCGGGGCTCAAGAAGTGAACGCCCCTCAGCCCCCCGGCCTCCTTCATGTGGACCCCTGGTGCCAGTTTGGAGGTGTCCCTCTCCAGGACAAAAGACAGAAGGTCCAGGGGAACCAAATCTGAGCACAGTAAGCAAATAAAGAAGATCAAATGATGGTCACTTGCTGTAATAAAAATCAGTGGTTCATAACCTGAGGGCTGGGACCCCCCACTGAAGCGGCAAAATGAATCTGAGGGGGTTCTGAATCATTAATTAGATGGTAAAGACTACAAGTTTCTAAAATGAATTTAAACTGAACAACTGGAGGAAACAAAATCACACAGAAGAAGTGGTGGGCACAGTTTTGATGCATTTGTGCATTACTTTCTTTACTACTTTTACATTTTCATGCTATTTTTTTAACAATACATTAAAAAACATTATAAAATATGATGCATTTCAATACACAAAGCTAAAGGACAGTATATACATAAGTAGTGATATAGTATAGTAGTATATAATATTGTAGTAGTAGTAATTTGTAAATATTTTGATAATTAATGCATCTATTCATATTCTTTTTATCTCTGATTATACTCATATACCTTCACTTAACCAATGTTTTAATGCAACACTTTTCCCTGTAATTGAGGATTTTTACAGTGTAGGGTTAGCACTTTTATTTAGGTAAAAAATCTGAACATGTTCCACCAACACTCATCAATGCTTTGTTTGAAGGGCACACAAGTTGAAAAGGTTGGGAACCGCGGTTATAAACAAATAAATTAATTAATGCTCCCCTATACCCCACCCTTTTGCGAGAAACAGCCTGAGGTGGTAGTAGTGCTTTCTGAGGTTTTGGTTGAATCATTATTAAAAGGAAATCTATATGCCCTTTTGAAAGGGATAATAATAGAAAAGAAATACTCACAAATTGATGAGACATCACTTAAACATGCGCCCTGTTCCTCCCGATATTCTGATGTGTATCGAATTGTTGTGGAATCCCAGCCACATCCAGTGTCTGTACTTGTTTGTGGATGTTAATTTAAGTTAATGTGGCACGCACATCTGCACACAGCAGCACTCCCCTACCATACTAGACGCAGACAGTTGGAATTATCAGAAAGAATTTTAGCTGGAGGGGCTTCCCAGGTTTGAGATGAAACCATAAACCATCCTCTGGATAATCATTAACTGAATATTACATGTGTTGAAGTGAGCTGAGGTAATGGAGCATAGAGCTGAGGTCAGGACAGATAAAATGAAATAAAAGGCTGGAATACCTGCACACTGTCTCCATGTGTCTGTGGTGGCTTCAGTGACCTTTAACCCCAGGAGAAGAACCTGCACAAATATCAGCGCAGACATTGCAAAAAAAGTCTCTTTCCTTCAGTTGCCCACTGCTAAGAATGGCTCCATGTTGAAGGTATTCCTCTTTTATCTTAAGTGGTAATCCACATCTGAAAACTGCACTTTCTTCATACTGATCCCAGTGAGAATTTTTTAACTTCAAAGACAAATATCTTGCCAACAAACTCCCTTAAAAGTCAGCAAAGCTACACAGACTACCTAGGATTCACATGTATTTAAAAAGTAGAAGCAGAAAGTCCCAGAGCATCTGTGCTTGGAGAGAAATCCATTCATCTATGTGGAGAATCCTGCACCTGCAGCTCCTTTTAAACACCGGAGCCATGCAAATCACTAACCGGCCTGTCATTCATCCACCCTCAACCACAAATCTGATGACACAGACCTGCCAGAGGGGTGAGCTGCTCCGCTGTGTGTGTGTGTGTGTGTGTGTGTGTGTGTGTGTGTGTGTGTGTGTGTGTGTGTGTGTGTGTGTTCACTCATTTAAAAACACACACACTGACAGACAAGCAGTCAGACAAAGTATCTGAATGTGACCGTATGGAAGATGTCTGTCAAAAAGCTTATTCAACATATTTATTTTTAATGAAAAGGCAGCCAAAAAGCAACAGAACATATGTGACCTTTGGTCCACTAATGCATAGATGGATATGAGCTGAGCTTTTATCATATTAGCAGTTATCCCTCAGTTTATTACCTGAGTAACTAAGGTATGTGCACGAACCCAGCTGTGATATTAAAGTCTCAAACCTGCACGTTTTCCTAAAAGTTGTGCAAATACACCTTACTGGAAATGCAATTAAGTCTCAGGAGAAAAACTAAATGATAAATGGACTCAAAGTTAGGTGAACAAAGCAATGGACTAAAAGTAGTAAGAGAGCTTTGGTCAAATAGTATTTGCAAACAGTATTTGCATTTTTTTTTAACTTGCTTGCATAGTCGACTCACAGAAGAGTGTATGGAAACTGAGTTTATACAGTCTCTACTGAAGGGCTTTAACTAGTCACCCAACAGCTCTAGAGAATTATTTTCTAAAGTCTATTTGACCATGTTTTGTTGGTTTCTATATTCATCACAGCGGCATTTCGGCTTGTGTCAGATCTCTCAGAATCCTTCCATCCTGTGACCAACACATTTACAAGGCAAATGCTCTCAGTCTCTCTTCTTCTCATCCACACTAAGATCATAGATTGCACATAGATCCGGATGCGAGATACCAACTCTGCCCTGCTCTCCTTTTTCTTTATCCATTCATGAATCTTTGTTCCTGCCAGCCGTGACCCGGAGTGACTCCTGGATGTGTCTAGATGTAGAGAAGTTAATGTAAATTGTCCACTCAAGCGTGGTTTTCCTTATTCCTGGTTTGACTCACCACCACTGCTATTAATCTTATCAGAGTTCCCGTTTACTGAATGCAACCATTCAGGCCGATTATCAGATGATATCTAGGGTTCTAAATTAGGACTCGGGTGATAAGAAATGCCCTGATGTTAATACTGTTTGAAATGATAATCAGACTTAGTCGTAACTCAGTATTTAGAAATCATTTACCTACTTAAGTGCTTAAGTTGTGTTTCAAGAAAGAAAATTAGGTTAGTTTTATGCATTGTTCTTTTTAAAGCTTTTTTTTTTTAATATTGTGTGACTGAATTTCCATAAATCATGTTGGACTAAGTCATTTTTTTGGTGATTAGGACGAAAGGGAGGTTGTTCTATGGAATTCAAACCTAACAGACATCTGGTTCAGTGGCGCCATCTAGCGGTACATCTTCAGCCTCCATCCTGTTTGTGGATTCATTTTCAGCAGACAGGGCCTCAATGTGTCCTAAAAGCGTGTCTTAAAGTTTAATAATACCCCTATTCTGGCACAAAATGTACACAAGGCAGCAGTGAGGTTCAATGACTGGAAAACCATTTACACATGTTCAGTTTGTGCACCACAAAATGTGCCTCAACATGTAAGGCGGCTACAGAATCACTTAAAACTTCTTAAATTCACCCCATCTAGCTCAATAAATGCATTATGTACCTTGGTTTAGGTTAACATGCACTACAAATATGAGAACCACAAGGAAATACTCCAGCATTTGCCCATGTCAGAATAAACAAAATGAGGCTTGTGACAGCAGATCTGAGTACCAAACTATATTTATTGTATACAGTAGTAAAAGACCACAAATAATGTACAAATCAGTAGAGAAACAAATAACATGACAAGACCTGGGCCCCGTTCTTCATACATTACAGTTTAGTTCAGCTGACAGCCAAAAAGATCTTTGTCCAGCTAACTCGGTTCTTTAAATGCAAGTGGAAGGTCGATTTGTTGATAACTGTGCTCTTATTTTGTGTGAAAGGAAGCCGCAATCACAACCGCTGCTTGCGATTTGGCCTGTGCAGAGGCATGTCACACACAGATTTAACATGTCTCTGTACCACACAAGTTTGACGAATGCTTGTTAATGACTGCAGGATGAGCTGCAGGGAAGTCAGATGAAATTTTGTTTTATTGGTCAACAGCAGGATGAACACTTTAAATAATAGATGGCATTTTATGCATGTATGCTCATTCTAAAAAAAAAAATGTGTGGGTACTGGCATTGACTCCTGACTTATACAGAAATGCATACAAAAATACAGATGAAACAGATGTAGACTACAGTTTAGTTACTTAAAAAAAAAAGACCTGCATCTTTCTAACATGGCTGAGGACACAAAGTTTAAGAACTTCATTTTATTTATTTGCAATTTTTAGTATGTGTGACTGCTCAACGTTAAGCCTGTTCAGTTGCACTAATACTGATCACCTGGTGCCTGTATAGAAAGGTGCAGCCTTTTCTGACATCCGTTTTAACAAACTTAAAATGGTCGTCATTCATCCATCTCTAAGGAAGCTTGCAGTTTTGCAGGTGAATAGTTGCTTTGACAACACATTTTAGTTCTCACTGAATTGGGGAATTTTTTTTTAAAAAATTCACGTTCACGCCAAACCACAAACAATCAAAGCCAACTTGGTTACCCACGTACAAAGAACGGGGCCCTGTGGGTACAGAACACTTATCTCCCAAACTCCATTGGCTGACCTCCCTGCCCTCCTGATATGCAACAAACTGCATGCGTCGCTCTCCAAAATGTAAAACAGTGAAGACACTCTTCGCCACCAGAGAGATCTCCTCCCTAACACTGAAGCAAAAACATGCTGGAAGCATGTTCTTTTCTCTTAAACGCACACATACGCCAGCAAACAATATCTCAGGAGTTGACGTGGCAGGGAAGAATGTCTTCAATGTGTGTGAATGAAAAAACATACTGACTTTTGTTGGATATCCTTGCTCAAACTGGAAGGTGTTCCTCTTCAAAGCAAATTTAGAATCAGTTGCCCCCTCAGCCCACATGCGCAAAGACAATACAGAGATGGGACAGCTGAAACCAAAACAGTGCAAAGGAACAACCTTTCAATTACTCCCACCCACAGCCCACCCTCGTAACAAGCAGAACTGCCTGTAGGGACACCATTGGGACTGGTCACTGGCCCACTTCATTGGAAGAGAAAGAGAAAAATGAAGAGTTATGTATTCCATGTCAAGAGACTATCCTTACACAGCCAGACCCCAGCCAATTCTACTAAGGATGCACCTTAAAGGTATAAATTAATCATCTCCCCTGGACAAGCATTTTTCTCCACGAGCAAACAGCTGTCTGTACTGCAGACACCCACAAACCGTCGTTCTCAATTACTAGCCATCGAAGAGGAAGCAAATAACATTGATGCAATACAAATGCCTCTAAATTTGACATTTTTGACCTTGCAGTTTGCGTTTAAAGAGAAGTACATCAAATATGAAGCAGATGTTCGGTCTTTGGAAGATTGGTCCAAGCCCCACAACGTTCATCTAACACCCATTCTGATACTTCTGTACAGAAGGGGGAAAAAAAAAAAAAAAGAGAAATCAACAAGCCCGTCGGGTGTTAACTCTTGAAATAAAAGACAAAAAATGCAAAAACAGCAAAAGCACCTAAAATGCGAAGAGAATTAAAATACATTTTTGACAGAAAAGCAGACAAAAAACACACAAGAAAGCGAAGTGAAATGGAAAGCAGGTGTGTATTAAGTTCGAATAGCGCTTCCATTTCAAAACATTTTCATGCCCCACTGACTGTGACCCCTGGAAAAAAGTCTCACATTCAGCCCCGATGGATGAAAACCGTGACAAACTACCGGATACTAAGCTTTCACTGGACAGTGAAGGAGAAGCAGTGACAAACCAGGAACAGCCGTGATGAGCTGTTGGTCCAATCACAGCCTGCGGTGCCAGAAAGAAAACGTTGTCCTGATTGGCCAGCAGAGAGACTGTTGACACACACAAAGTTCGGTCCTGACTGAGACGGTACATAAACAGCTGAGGAGCCCCCTACCCCCACACCTGGCAAAAAACCATGACAGACATATTGAAACTGAAGAAATAATAATAATAATAATTATTATAATAATAGGCTGAGAGGAGAGATGGGAAGGGAGGGACAGTGATGGTGGTTGAGGGCGTGGTCTGAGGGTGGCTGTCAATGAGGTGGGTAGGGCTTAGCAGTGCCCGCCTGTCTGCTGCTGGAAAACATCTATGGTGTCTTCATCTTCCATCTCCAGCTGAGAAAAATAGAGGAAAAGATCGATTATTTAGTGCAAATGAGCTATAATTGACCCATTAAATTAATGACGCAAGAAGGGAAATGCATAAAGAATGTCTGAATTGTGTGTTGCCATCATGTAGAGCAGTCATTTCAGTGAGGATTAAGGAAAATATAATGGTGAGTAGAGGATAATGTCATACCTGTGCAGGTGTATCCGTCTCATTGATAGGTTGGCCATCAAACCTGAACCTGATCTGCCTTATTGAGAGACCCTGTAGGTAAAGACAGACAACGTGCAAAGATCTGTTGGTACAGGAATAGCAAACTGAAGTGTGCAACTAATACAAAGGCTGGAGGAGGTATTACTATAAGTCTAAAGTAATTATATGTTTGAGGAGGATTTTAAAAGCAGTCATTTAGAGTTTCAGTTCACCTGTCGTTCGCAGTACGCCTTCATTAGTTTGCTGAGCGGTGTGTGTCTTTTGATTTTGAACTGGACCACTGACCCATCCTGCCCTGCAACCTTGAGGTTGATGTGGTCATTCTCAGTCTTTACTCCCTCCTGCAGAGACAAGATGAAGCAGCAGGTCAACAACAAAAATAAACGGCAAAAAATACAGCTGTGTGTTTACAGGATAGCAGTACTGCTAACTAAAACGTACATAAACTAGGAGTTACCAGCCTGCAACTTTAAAAGTAATTTCTAATAACGTTGGTGAGTAATCATGTTTCACTACCAAGCACATACTTTAAGAAAAGCACACTTAAATTAGGCTGAGTTGTACAGGTAGGTTACAATACGTTACTGGCAGGGCAGTCACAGATGCTAACGCTAGCATGATTAGCTCCGGGGTAGCAGCACGCCAGTCCTTCAGGACCGATGGGAGTTTAGCTGCCGGCTAACGCTGCTAGCTGTGTTGTTTTGTTGTACTGTGGTCAAACAAACACCGGCATGACAGAAATAACAGCAAAAATACCTCATCCACATTGTTTTTAAAAGAGTGCGTCACCTCCATTTGCGCTCTTTTGAGGTTGCTGCAGTTGCGGCATTTGCGGCGTTACGGACCTAGCGTGGTCCCGTTTCGACAAAGAAAAAAAAATCCGCAAATGACAATCATGGTGTAATTGAGTTCTGCTCACAACCTTCGAAACCCTTGTCAGTAGAACAACATCTATCGGGTTTCGGTTTGCGGTGTGCAGTTGAAGCGCGTATAAACGCTAATATGGATGTGCGGGTACTCATTCATTTGCGAAACAAACACTGCGCCGATTTGGAGAAACGTGCAATCCAGGCCATTTTCGATTGCACATCTGAGAAACGGTTTCGCAGGAACTCGACTCAGCCATCATTACAAATTACCAACTCTATGAACCGTAAAATCTTACCTTTGGCTTTTCCTCTGACATCTCGGCTGGATTTCGTGTTGCGGTTTTCAGATGAAGCAGTTAATTGCGCTTTATTTGTCTTTCTGCCGCCTTCTGTCCGCTCTTCTTCCCCCACTGACGGGCGCGCGCTTCCAACCGCTGTTACAAATAAACGATTGGTTCTCACGAGACCACGTGGTTGCTAAATCGCGGGAGCGCGGACTCGTGGGCGCGCATCTATGCAAAATACTCGATCACGCGAACTGAACAACCTCAAGGTATCTACAGTACTGAAAGCGCATACAATAGAAATTGCACAGAAAGCCACCTGTATGTCACAAAACATGTAACAGTCTGTATGTAAGTGTATGAAATTTTATCCACAAACTTTAAAATTGCATGATTTGTCACAATTTAGCACATTTTTAATTAATTCACAAATATTACACACAGGACGCAAACAGACATGGCAAGAAGCAAGTAAGTTTTTTTTTAAATTAATGAGTTTATTGTTTCAAAAAGCAAGACAAAACTGAAATCTTGCAAAAAAATATATGTATTTGATCATTCAGTTTTAAACAAGTGACAACTCTTCAAGACCTCACTTTCTGCTGCAGCTAATGATTATTTACTTTGTTAATTAATGTGCTGATTTTTATTTCAATTAACTGTTTAGTTGTTTTCAGAAAATGGTGAAAAATGTCAATCAGCATTTCCCCAAAGCCCAAGATGAAGTCCTCAAATATTATATCCACAGCCCAAAGATATTCGATTTATTGTTATAGAAAAAAACAAAAACTACTCAAATTTGAGGAAATTTCTATATATTATCATTCAGTTACAGACAAGTAACTGACTTTTGATACTTCTGAGATGTCTCCTATGGCTGCAAATAAGGATTTCCAGTGTTGATTATTCTGCTGATTATTTTTTTCGATTATTCAGTCATTTGCTTTCTTGTATAACACTGTAAAAAAATGTTTGTCACTGATTTACAAAACCCAAATAACAACCTCAAATGTTTTGTTTTGTTCATAAAATTTGTTGAGACATTTGTTTTATTGCCATAGAAGATTAAGAAAACTTAAAAAAAAAGTCAAAATAGTGATTAATTCAGCAGCTGACAACTTATTGATTGACAGATCATTGCAGTTATAATGTCACTTGGGAAAAGAACATAGTCTAAGCTGGCAGAATTTTTGTTTTATTTTCAATATTTTAAGACCTTCGAATCAATGTTTCTAAAAATATGATGTTCTTACTTGTGCTACTAGAAAAAAAGGAGCAGTTCACAACCTTGTATAATATCTCGCCCAACACAAAGCCAGGAACTTGACTTTAGAAGGTAAATTAAAAGAACCATTGCAGCTACTGTAGTGGTTAATCATTTTATTGCTGCAGGAAGAGTTGTCCAACACCAAACACTTGCCAAGTTTGCATTAGAAATTAAGTTGAATGATACGAAAACTTATTAAACCTCACGAATTATTTATTAAGTTCTATCCCTTCTTTTCAACGTAGGGATATAGGTACTGGTTGTGTCAAAACACAGCATCTCTACAACAGAATGTACATCACGAAACAACCAAAGAAACATCATTGACACAGACTGAAGTCACTAATGAGTCACATTCTGTAATGAAGAGTTAATGAAGTCGTCGATGCTGCTTGTGGTGTGTTGTCTGGCTCTTTCTGAAGAGGTTGGTGAAGTTGGTGGACATTTTTGGGCAATGGACCATGTAGTCATTCAAGTCCATCCAGACCATTATGTGTCACAATTTCTTCAATGGCAAATCACATCTGACTGCCTGACTACGGTCCAAACTGACCTGCCAGCATCCAGCATATTAACAGCCAGTTCTCATCTTTCTCTTATCACATGGCTTTGTGTTATTTGAATAAAGTTGCATGTTAAAGTAACCTTTTATGGTCACCAGTCAAAGGAGTGTCTGTGTAATGGTCACACTATCTAATCATTGTCTTTAAAGCCACACCTGACGAGGGTGTGGTCGGCAATTCGTCGCCAATTGAACAGCTCATAAGTATTTACTGTACTACTGGCTAAATGTATCCCATTTCTAACCAGAATAGAAATTAGATTTTTGTTTACCTTTTTCTTCAAGTCAGAAAAAAAATATCTGTATGATATGTTTATAGTTCCATTCAGTGAAATAAGTCATATGTTCTCCATCAGTTATGGTCATTTCAATTGCTTGCTACTAACAAAAATCAATCCAACTCAATAGTAAAATATCTGATCAAACATCATTGCTTAGTGATTTGTTCATTTTTAAATACCAATTTACTTAGTCAAGGACTGACATTGCTTAAACTTTTAATAAAAGGTGTTTAATTTATTGTTAACTCAGACATTAGAATACCATGTAATAGAAAAGTAGGGCATTAACGAAGACACTAAACACAACACAGAGTCCACTGACAAAATGAATTCTCAGTCTGAAGTTGTTTATTAGGCCTGTATGTATTTACAGGATATAAAGCAATAGTACAAATAAATCCAACTTCAGGACCAAAATCTTCAGCTCAACTTAATGATTACTTCATAAGTTATTCGAGGATGAAGACTATTTTAAACTTATAGTATGAACAGACACATTCCTGTCACTAAAAAGTGCAGCAATGACGCAATAAAAATGGCCTCTGACAATAATGCGTTTCACTTAGAACAGGAAAAAATCACAAAGTACAAAAACAGATCAGAAACTCTACAATGATCTCTAAACTCAGCAGCAACTCAGAGGAACAACCTGAAAATTTACAACTGCAACAGATTTTCCCAATCAAAACTAAAGAATTGTTCAGCTACCAGACTGGATTCTTTCATTCTGTACAATTAAACTTAATATAATAAATAGCAACAGTAGATTGAGCCACAGAATAGACTGCTGTAGTTTTAAGGAACACTGTGGCTACGTGTCTATTCTAGTCTTTGGTTACAGCCTCTTGGGTCATCACAGTAAAAGCAGTATTCTTTGTGTAGACCTGTTCATAACTCTGGAGGCTGCCTATACAAAACTACTAATTACTTTTCTGAAGCTGTCCTATAGTATACATTAATTCTCAGGTCATGTCATTTCTCAGAAGCAAAAGACAGGCTGCAGATGTCTGCTGTATGTTCTTCTCAGTGTTCATGGTGTAAATCTCAGTTGTCAGGTGTTCTCAGGCAAATCTGGAGTATGGATTTTGCCCACTTAGACCTAGAAAACATAAAACAATCAAATAGTGCATTGATTTTAAAGGAATAGTTTGACATTTCTCTATGCTTTGCGGCATTAATTTTACCCTTATTCTCTACAAGCAATCCAGGGCCTGCTACTGAGAATCAACCCCACATTATGATGCTGCCACCACCATGCTTTATAGTGGAGTTGGTGCTTTGCAATGATGTGTAGTTTTAGGCAATCCACCAACATCAACGTCTCGTCTGATTGCTGAGAGTTAATTTTTTGGATGGGTTAAACTTTTTATGGACACTGTAAATATAAGGCTAGCAGGAGATGGTTAGCTTAGCATAGCATAGTGACTGCAAACACCAAGAAACAGCTGACTTTGTTTTGCATGATGGAAAAAATAAAATAATAAAGAATAAAATCCATCATCCAGCACCTGTAAAACTCACTAGTAATGTGACATTTTATTTAGTATACAGCTTGGGATTCAAGTTGGCTCTAAGGACACCCTTTCACCAGTTTTTTTACTGACCATTTCTTTATGAAATTATTGCCATGGGAAACTACATGCATTTAGCTGGTGATTCAGAAAATGCAGAAATATGTTTGCATATTTCATCCTGATTGGCTGTCAAATCAGTTTTACAATACTGGTATTGCAGCGAACAGCCTGCAGATTTGAAATTGAATGGTATTTATCACAGAGAATATTCAGTCAGTAACATTTATTCATAAAGAAAGCATGGTTATGTCAAACTTGGTATACAGTGCAACTCTCTGGGCAGTCTAGCAAACAACCTCTTGTAACACCGGCAAACCTAACCTTTGGGCAGAGCCAGGCAACCTGTTTCCACTCATTGGCACTAAGCTAAGCTAATTTCTGGCAGGGGGTAACATAATATTTTGCATACAAACATGAATACTGTCTCAATCTTCTCATCCTCAGGCAGAAAAGCAAATAAGCACATTTCCCCTAATGTTGAACTACTCCTTCAGTCAGAGTTGTTGTCAAATAGAAAAAAACAGCTTAATGTCATTTTGCAGAATGAATTAATTCTCCATGCAAGTCATGAGTCCACACTCCTCCTAAGATACAGAACCATAAATTGGCGTCACCATGTTAGTGTATGCATTAGTGTCAGCTAGGAGGCTGTTGGGAAAGCTCACCATATTTCTTCCTGATCTCATCGTGTCTCTGTTTCATCTCGGCCTTCCTGTAAAGACAAAATGTTCTTACGTGAGCCGCACCGGTGACTAATGATTTTTTCTCAGACTCGCAAATACGTTCAGCATCATCGTTGGCCACAAATCCAGTTTGGGCTGATATAACAGTGTGACGTGTGCATTTATCCCTGATCTGCTTTGTGCTGTGAAGGAAACTGATATGGATCATGACAAACAATGCAACAGGGGGCAGCTGGTGGCGTCAAGCCTAAGAGAGACTGGAAACTATTCAGATACAAAACAAATATTAAGCAGTACTGAGAGACTGCCTGAAAGTTCCAGCCAAAGGAACTGTAAAAAGAACGCTTAGATGTTCATGAATCTCATACAAGCATTAAATTATTGCTATTATTGTAAGAGTGTATATGCAAATAAGTTTGCTTTCTAAGTGTTTCTGTAGCGAATCTGAATGAACAAATGTAAATCAATGTCACTGAGTCAGCTGTTTTTCAGCTGTAAGGAGAAACTGTTTGTCAGTGCTCAATTGTTTCACTTCATAATTTCATGTTTGAATTGCTCTAAAAACTGAAAATGTGGGAGTTCTGCAGCCATGGCTACTTCAGATCAAACACATTCACAAAAAAACAGACAGATCTGCTAAAACTGTGTTCACTGTCGAGCTCACGTAACATTAATTCTCACCTTTCTTCCTGCTTGGTTCTCATTTTATTGGCATTTCTCTGCATCTTGGCCTCAAACCTTTTGGATCTGAAATGCAAACAGAAGACCAGTGTCAGGTTATGATGTTGTTTCGATCATGGAAAATTACACTGGGCGTGCTTCTAGTGCAGACAGTTAAGGTAACCACATCAAAGATGACACAAATAAACATTATATGATTATACAAGGAAATAGAAAACAATGGGGTTAATGTGCTCAGGATTAATGTGCAAAATCAGGAAACTAGTTCCCATATGAAAGCATTCAAGAGAAATCACTATTCAAATCATTATTGGTTACTTTGTTGTACTCTATTGTTGTTGTCTGTATATTTTTATTTCAGCATCATGTTGATAAAGCAAACAAGAAAATGAGATCTTCCTTTAATATTTCTTCCAATATAATCTGCATGTGTCTTAACTCTGTGGGCATCATATTGTGGAGGATGTTTTGTCAGATAGGTAAAACCACAGCTCGCTGTAAACTCACCCAAAGTTCTCACACTTGCAGCAGCAGAAGAGACAGACCATGAAGGCAATGATGATAATCCCACCAACCACTGCAATGTGATTATCAATATCTGGAAGTTCACTACCGACAAACACATACATGTTAGCAGGAATCAGCAGTCACAGATCTATTTCTGCCTTTATTTCAAGCATAATTACTCTAGGGCTGTAGATAGACTGTAAATGACTGATATGTGGTTTTATGGAATCAAGTATTAATGTAGATACCTGGGAAAAATAATAATGCAGTGGGTAGTGAAAAAGACAGTGCAGGCAGGGTGGAGATGATGGAGAAGAATGCCAGGAGAGATTTGTGACAAATTGGTTACCAGCAAGCATGAAAGTGAAGGCTAATAAGATAGTGGTGAGAGCAGTCATGTTATACGAGCTGGAGATGGCGCCACCGGCTGAAGACAGGAGGTGGAGCTGGAGGCAGCTTTGTTAAAGATGCTAAGATTTGGGAGTGATGAGGATGAGCAGGGTTAGATAAGTGAATACATCAGAGAGACAGTTCAGATTGGTTGATTAAGAGTAAACAAAAAAAGGTCAAAATGAGAGATATGTGTAGGAGAGTTTGTATAGACCAAAGACAAGGTTTGTAGCATGGGAACACGTACAGATTCTGGCCACCATAGGGTGAAAATGAAGCCAAGGGATGGCTTACCAATGTTACAGGCCAGCTGTTTATGGCATTTTACTAGTAGTGGTAGCTAGTTAGATTTAGTCACTAAATAGTCAACTATTTCTTCTAATATATCTGATACCAGCTCCATTAATGATACACAGACATAGTACGTCACGTTTTGTGTACGTCACGCTCTGTAGCTTTCCAGATGTTACAGAACCAGCTTGGAATCACGTCATGAGTTAGTGTGTACTACTGATTGGTACTCACAAAAATATATTGTCTTCAGCACTACAAGTAGTAACTTTAGTTTCAACAAATGCCTCTTATGTCTCAGTCCAATACATCCGTTTTGTGTACGTCACATTTTTGTGTTTTGCCATATTGGACCTGATTTAGAAACATGCCATATAAGCTCTGAAACTTCACTGGATAATACCCAGACAACACCCTTTAAAAATGGTTATAACATTAAATATTTCAAGGTACTTCATTTTTCACCCTATGGGTGGTCAGAATCTGTACGCGTTCCCATGCTACAATACTGAGAGGGCACACAGGTGAACTGATGTGACAGAAGAAGAGGCAGTGGACAGGAAGGCTTGGAAATAGATGTTTTACTATGGTGACCCCTAACGGGAACAGCCGACAGAAGATATGACAGTCAAGAGAGACGTATTCAGATTTTTAACACTTAAATATAAATATTATTTCTAAAGCGTAAAACTACTCAATAGAAAGCCACATTATCAAGATCTCACAGAACTATTGTGGATATCAAAATGCTGCATTCATGTCTGGAATGCAATTCCTTTAGTAGGTGTTGAATGAGGTCTGTTCTTCCAACAGTGCCACGTTGAAACAACAATAGGGCTTCCCCAAAGACCGCTAGTTATCTAAATTATCACTGTGTGGTGCAGCATTAGCTGAACCATGAGGAAAGCAACCCTTACCAAAAGTTACACCAAAAGTATACAGAGATAGATGCCTTACTGACTGTTCAAGGGGGTTAAATCACAGAAATATGCATTTTGTTGTAGCCTGCTTGCTATCTTACATCTACCTGCTTTTATGATTGTGGACAGCTTTATCTAAGGTAAAGTATGATGCTAGCAATAAGAAACACTCAGCTGTATGGATATTTGAGGCCATTTATTGTGATCTGAAAATGTCACAATGAAAAATTTGTCGATATCAGTTTTTAAAATGACAATGAATTTTTTTCATAAAAGTCCTTCAAGTTTGGTTATTTAAAAACAGTATGTTACTGAATGGAACCTCAATTCACCTCTACTTGTAGCAGTTAAATTAAAGCTGAATTATATTCAAGTTAAGATAGGAAACATTATTCAAATGTGAGAAAAAAATCTAGCCTGTAAAACTAAAAATAAATCCAACTATAATTAAATATACCTGACTAATATAATAGTGGTGTGGGCAAGTCTAATATTACAGATATTGACAGATAGCTACAGTAATATATACTCAAATAATCCAGACTGGCAGCCCTACACAGTATTTGACTTACTTCTCTCTAAAATTGAGTGATGTCAAAGTATAAAGCGGAACCAGATGAAAACACTAGTGCCAATACTTCAAATTTGTGCTGCCAGTGTAGCAGTTTTAACGGAAATGCTTTGCACAAAAATGCCTAAAATAACACCATAAACATATTGTTGGAGCCATTATTTATGTTCATTATGTTTCTTTAATTTTTACTATTGAGTGGCCATATTATTAAGTTTCGTAGTGATATGTAGGGGAGCTAGGGTCCTGGGTTTTAAAAGCTCCACGTAATAGGCCAGGTGTGTCGGATGGAGAGCAAACAATTTTTGACTGTGCCAGGCGTGGCAGACAGGTTTGTTTGTATTTCAAAGTTAAAGGAAATGTTTTACTTAATGGACAATAGTTAAAGGAATAAACGGATTGATATATCCAAAGAAGAATGTGTAGAGGACATTTCTGTTCGATTATGTTTGCCCAGAGCACGCGTCCAAAAGTAATATACCATCCGCTCACAGCGGCCTTTAAACTGGGTTTTAAAGGCTGCTACACATATCTTTAAATAACTATTAGTGGACATGCTGTGATATCTGTGTGTCTTACTCCAGCAGAGGCCCCAGCGAGCGTCATTCAGTGGACAGAGTGAATGAGGAGGGAGGATGGTCCTCACTGGATATGTGATGCAGGACTTAGTTTTGATGCACCACCAAGCACTGCAATCCCAAAACACATTGAAGGAGCCTTTAGTTCAAACAAACAATGGGTATTCAGGACAATGCAGGATGTACTAGTAGATAACACACTCACAAACAGCAGAAAATGGAAGGAGGGTGTGATTGCATGACAGATCAGTTACTCCTCAAACCAGTCTAACAGGTAGATGTGGAGTGGAGCCGCTAGCTATGGTTCCTCCACTTGAGACATCTTTTTTTCTTTTTCAGTGACAACACCACACACACACCTCGCACAGTGTAAACCCAGAATATAATCGCCCCAGCAGAAATGAGAGCTTACCGTCACATTGTTCAGTACATTCCTCACAGCTGTCCCATTTTTTCGCTTCACAAGCTGCAGGAAAAAAGGTAGTTCGGTTCAAAAAAAAACTCAGAGACGAGGAAATGAAGTGGACAAACTCGATTTCTTGAGAAAGTTTTAACACAAGAGTGATTTAATGTGTGGAGATTAGCCCAAAAACGTGAGAGGCAGATTAAATGAGGCCTGTAGGGTTTGTGCTCAGTGTGTTCTTTTTTTTTTATAACTACTGATAATCCTCTGGGACTTTTCCATGGAGAAAAGCACAGTAAAACACACAGGCTGTGGAGCAGTCATATTATTATCAGCAGACACACACAGGACAACAGCCGGGTTTGTGTCTGCGAGGCCATGTATCTGTAAAATGCTGTGGGTGTAAACAAAGTCTCATTCTTATGTGGTCAATTTGTTTGGAGCTACTGCTTCTGGTGTCTTTATTCTAAAACAATTAATGGCCCTTGGGGCTGAGGAGAGTTGAAAGAAGTCTCAGTGTTCCTGCTGAGAGATTTCAACAACAGACAAAAGATATGAAACTAGATCAGACACAATGCTTCCATAAAAACTCTGTTTTTCTTGCTTTTTTGTTTAGCTTTAGAGGTTGACGAAGAAAATGGCCTTTAATAGAGATTTTCTAACTTATTTTATGGTAAATAATCATTTTTGGATTCTGGACTTGAATAATTTTAAGTTTCATGAATCAGCCCTTTAAGACATATTTTTATGACATTAAGAGTCCAAAGTGAGAAAACTGAGATTAATTCAGAGCCAAATAAAGTCTCACTGCACACAACTTGTACCGATATACACCATGATAATAAAAAAAATTATGACGCCGCTAAAACAGAGCAGGTGAAAGGAAGAAGTCATTTTTTGCTGCCTTTAAAACCTCAGTCACCACAACCACTGATTTTCCTGATCCTACCTTGGTTAGTTGCGGAAGACTGAGCGAAAACTGCCCCCAAACCGAAGACAAGAAGCAGAGCAGGGAGTAAAATCCGTGTTTCCATCATTCAGCCGCTTAAACGCAGATTATTCCAGCTGATTTTTATGTCTGAGAAGATTTGGGACACCTAAATGAGCGCTGAAAGGAGGACGAAATGTACTGGCAGCGTCTCGCTGCACTGGCTCAAACTCGTGAAGTGACTTTACCGAGAAGGAACCAGACGCAGTCCTGACGCACGCTCATTACGCACACGGACAAAGGAGGGGAGGCGCAGCGTTGTTGCTTCTTTCCAAATGCAACATTCAAAGTATGTGCAGACGTGCAACAGCAAAATCTTATTTACGGCCAAAAAACCAACACACCAAAGACAGAAAAGGTGAGGAATGAATGATAACACATGGCATAATTGCATAGTTTACCAAGTTACTGTGTTTTATGTGTAGTTTGTGTCAACTCACAAGGTCGTCAGCAAATAAACACTAACGTACTTGCATGTTTGTAAAATAAAATAAATAAAATAAAAAGTAAAATTTACTGATTTGATTATGTCTGCAGAGATGATTTTAATGGGTTGGGTCGACATAATAATGTTGGTAATTGCGTCAACTTAATATTCTGTGTGATTTAAACTCAATTTTCTGCATTAGTTGATTTAAAACTAAATTTATGTTGAGGTAACTTAATGAAATTGCCTTGAAATTCTAATTATTGTTTAACTTTAGTTAAGGATTTCAAGTCCCCTCTTCTGTCTTAACATGCCGGGACAACTTCAGACGGTTCAGACTGCTAATTATAATGGCTTAGATTGTGAAGGAGAAACTAATTCCCCTTGAATCACTGTTGTTTGTTCATTCAACATAATTGCATTAGAAGTTTGCTTAAAGATTATGGTTTTTGCTGAGCCCAAACATTATTTGTCGATTGCATTTGTGTTGTTTCTTCTGAATCCATCAAAGGGTCACAAGATGAATCAAAAGAGTGAGAAAAGTTTAAAAGGGAGAAAAGAAGGAAGAAAAACTAAAGTCTGAAACTAAAATTCATATTAATTTTCAAAATTTTTACTCTAAGCATGTCTTTTTTTTTTGGAGTGGCTTAAAGGGGAAATCACTCCATTATGGAACTGTACACAACTCATACTATTCGATGTAGGGATAAGCTCACAATTCCTTATTAAAATGTAGCTTGGTTGGTACTTGTGGTGCTTTTACTTGGTTTCTGTTAAGTCAGATGAGGAGATCAAAGGCTCCACACTGCAGCTACTTAGCATAAAGACTGGAAACATGGCTTGGCTCTGCCCAAAATCAGTCTAAAGACACATCTGAAGCTGACAAATTAGAAGTGGCATCTTATTTGTTTAAACAAATCAGATTAAAAATGATTAAAATGAAACTTTATCTTGGTATAAGAGGGGATTTTCTGATTCCAATTGTTTTAGTGCATACTAAAATACCTGCAAAAGCAAAAAAGTATCTGCACATATACGTCCGTAAACAATCTGAAATGAACAGTTCTTTGTGACAAGCTAAGCTATCCAGCTGCTGGCTAATGCTTTACATTTGAACCACATGTATGTAAATATAAGTACTTGAGTAAAATTACAAAGAACCTGTCAAAATAAGAGCACTAAAGTGACATTAAATAGAGGACAATTTCAATAATTTATTAAAGCATAATTTTGTAAAGCCAGTTACAAATTAAAAAAAAGAACAACACACATATCTCTCTCTTTCTCTTTTTTTTTCCAACAAGCACAATGTTTCACTATGTAATGATGATAATGAGCATAACATAAGATAAGAATGGGCCCCACTCTGGCCGCCTGCGGCTGATAACAGGACCCTTCGTGATGAAGTTGCCCTCGACGACAGATCTGTGATCAGGTAGTTTAAAATCTCATTTGTCTGTTCCCTTTAGCAAACACACTGATCACATCTCAGCAACTACAGGGCAAGTTCTTCTTACTCAGTGTAATATCAGTGACAGACAGAACCACAGATGTAGAATAACTAGAACAGACCGCTCCGGGTTCCCTCTTATTTATGGCTTATAAACTGGACTTTTTTTTTTTCCAGTTTTGCACGTATTTTAGCCCAAACCAAAAGCGAAACTGGAACCTCTGAGTGAGTTCTGTTTATTCTACGTCTATAGGCAGGATCCCAGTGGGCTGTGTGTATGCAGTCAAGGGCGAAGCGACAATTAAAAACACTGAGGTCATTTTTTTTTCTAGAAAATTGGGGCACTTTAGCAAAGCTGGTTTACATTCTCCATTTAAAATTGTACGTTTAGGTGAATTTGGGTGTTGTTTTATTTGAATAAAAGACCCAGTATTTCATGAAGAAAACTGTGTGAAAAACCTTGTGTGTGTCTGTTTGATCAACATTTCTTTTTGTATCTTGGATTCACAACCTCAGTGTTTCTAAAATCATGGCTGCCGCCCTGTTCTGTATGTGGTGCTCCAGATAGACAACAGACTATTTCACCTTAAGAACTTCACTTAAATATCTGGTGTAAAAAGCAGCATCATTTTGTTTGGGGCAAATACTAAACCTCTTATTGCCACATAAAGTAGTTTAATTAGACAATTCACTGGACCGTGTTTTGATTTTGGACTGTAATTTTCCGCGTTATCTCAGTAGTCCAGAGGGAAACACTGTGTTTTCAGCGTTTTTTGTCTCTGGGGTTTTATAAGTGAGGGATGCTGCCGCCTTACTGCAGTCCGGTGACACTTTCAGTCCATAAACACACGCGCGCACACACACAAAGCAGTGATGACTTTCAGCATTCCAAGTGCACAATTAAATAGTCCAAACCCACATCCTCACAGTGTCTAATCTGCTCCTCTTACACTGAGACTAAAAAAGAAAGTCCAGCATATTTTCAGCCTTCCAAAAAAGACCTTGCAATACATACAGTACAATAATAAATAAATAACCCTCCCCTGAAATCCCATGCTTTTTCCCGTTAACTCACAATTACAACACCATTCTTTGCAAAGGTTAGTCATGTAAATACAGCTTATTTCCACGGAATACACTCAGTAAAATCACTTCTCTTTTCTCATTTCCCTTTTCTTTTCCCAACAGTTTGCATTACACCATTAATACGCTCACACGCGCACACACACACACGCACACACACACACACACACACAGCAGCAATCCAGACACAGCACTTCAGGGTGGTTAAGATAGCTGGGGGCATACAGTTAAGAATATCAGTAATAATAAAAGTCACATTTTCAGCTTTTAACAGGCAGTAGACAAAGACAAACTGGAGCGTGTATGCGTTTTCACTTAAATCTCCTGATCTCCTCGGTAAAGAAAAAAAACAAAACGTCAGATTAGCTTGAGCAGACGAGGATTTACAATATGTTATGGCTCCAATTAATGCTGCAGGGTGAGTGCAGCAAATAACAACGATGAGAAATTGCTCAAAAACGCCGTGAAAACAACGACCACGATAGCAGCCACGTCTCATTATGGTCTGTGTTTCTAACTTTGCCGTGAGTCACATTAATGGCACAGCCAGTGAATGGTGTACAGTATTGGCATCATATTCAGACATACAGTGGCCATTATTTCACACCGCTCACTTGCATGTATTTTACATGACAGGTGTCACATTGCATTTAGTATGGCATCTATATTATACTGTACAGTGCAGTGACCACCAAAAATTTCATTAATAACTCTTATCATAATGTGTGATATACAGTACAAAACGATACATGTTTGTTCAGTTATGTGAATATACAGATTTATGTGTTATATCTAGACATAAATAGGGAAATGTTTAGTCGGATACTATTGTGGATTATCCTTGTAGAGCCAAGAGAGACTTCTAGCCATGCACAGACTCTCTGTGTCAAACTGACCAAAGAGTCTCCAAAGTAAACCCTCTCCTCTTTTCTTCTCGAGAATATCTACAGGATATTGTTCAGGAATATTTAAAGCCACCTCCTTTGGCTGCGTTTTCTTGCGGCCACACAGTGGCACCGACGAATGTAGGGGGTTTTGTGGGCCCCGAAGAAGAAGAATCACCATCGAGTCCTTTCTCTCAGATGTGATTCCAGCTGATGTTACAGATAAAAGACAGAGAGAGAACGACAGAGAGAGAAAAGCAAGCAAGAACAAGAATTCAGCATTAAAACTTAACTGCAATAGCAAACGATGATGCAACAGGAGTGAGGACACATGAAGAGAAAGAGAGAGACTCTGAAATTGGAGGAGGAGTGAGATAGAGAGAAAGAAATTGAACTGAGAAAGTGTGGCTTTCTTCTGTCTGGCAGTGCACTTGGGGGTGGAGGAGCCACCTGGGACTGGCTGGGCGGCTGCGTTGTGCTTGAATTTAGTTTGTCCAAAGAGGAAAAATCGGAGAGAAGTTTGGAGTGTGCTTGAACATCTACATGCAGGACTACAGCTGAGGGGGTTATGTATTTGTCAGAGCAGCCCCAAAATATTTCTTTGTCATGCTCGTTTTTACCGGTAAATAGCCCAAGTGAAACCCAGGCCAGTAGAGTGTGCGTTTGGCTTCTGTGTCCACTGTTCCCCGATTTGCTTACTGACGCTCGTCCACATCTCTTGATTCAACCTCGATAATTTGGCTGCTTGGTGCGACTGCCGTCATTAAAACCAACCAACCGATGCAGGGGGGGCTGAGGCGTCTGTTTGCCGCTGGAAGGATGAACCGAGGCGCTGTGACTGGCTGGTGGCGATCACCTGACCCAGGAACTGCCGACGCTGGTCACGGACATGATGCTGCAGCGTTTCTTCACCATCATGTTAATGTAGGCCCTCATGATCTTGGTGATCTCTCCAACCTAAAGAGCAAAAGACACATTTTACACACTTGGCCTTTATACCTGCCCAAACTAAAAATCTAAGGATCATCTTCAGACTGTACAGCAAATATTTTAACCACAACCAAGAGTTGTGATCATAAACCTCCTCTTTTCGCTAATGTAAACTGATCTCCGGCATGTTTTAAAATTGAATTTAAGGTTTCAATTATTGATTTTAAAGTCCTTCTTGGCCTCTCTTCTAAATATATCTCTGAGCTTTTGTACTGCACATACCAGTATGCAGAGGTCTTTTGTTACTGACCTTTTTTAAGCCTTAAAACACTTTTCTTTTTTTTTCTGAGAGCCTGATTTTATTTGAGTTTTATTACCTTTGCACGGTCTTTTTCCAACTCTGTATTGGTTATTTAACACCAAACTGTTGTTTTTCCCCTGTATTTTACCTGAAAAACCTCAGAAATGTATGACTTGTCTGTTTTTGCTGTCTTGTGAAGCACTTTGCAACTTCAGTTTAGAAAAGTTCTACATAAATTGTTGTTGCTGTTGTTATCGTTATTATTATATGTGATTAAGGGTTAGCTGTAGTAGTAGCATTGTTCTGTAGATTGCAAAATCCCTCTGTCAGTCAGAAAATTTAACCTCCATTGCCTAAATACCTGCAAAACTAATGACATTCCCATCATCCCTATACATCTTTATACAGTAAACTATAGTGATGAACATGATAAAGATGATAAAAATCATGTCATTGTGAGCATTTTATCCTGCTTTCATTAGCTTTCATCCCAAATCTGTAGCTGTAGACTCTTATTATTGCCAATTTGTACAACTAAAAGGATACGTGTGCACTGTTTTTTCTTTCAAAATGCAAATTAATATGTGGAGGGCCCCGTCTCAGACTGATGCCTGCACTCGATCCCCACTCAGCCCATAATTTCACCTTCTCCTCCTTCGTCCTGCCTCCTGCCTTGACTGATTTAACCAATACCTGACCTCAGATCGAGCAGCGCTGATCTTCACTGCACTTGCTTTAAAGCTCAGCCAAACTGCCACTAAGTGCAGCTGTGATTTAGAGTGAGTATCTCCACTTTGTCTCTCCTGTTTGTGTGCTTGTGACACTCGGGTAGATTGTAGCTGTGGCTTTTGACACACTTGAACAAGGAGCTCTCACCAGTGGAGTCTCGAAGAACATCTCCCTCTCATCCACGATGATCTTATAGGTGCAGGGCTGCGAAGCTCCAAAGAAGGTGATGTGTTCGTACTGGAAAGTCTCCAGAGGTTTGGGTTCACCTCGTTTATACACAGACACGTTGTCAGCACTCACACCGAGCCACAGATCATGAGGGAAACCGCCCTCTTTACACTGCAGAGGGAAGAAAGAGGAGAAAGCAAGGGTTGTCAGGTATTTTTATATGTAGGTATCCCTGAAATTCATCATGTCATCTTCTTATTTCCTCACCTCCACATCAAAAAGAGTGGATCCGTATCCAGGCCACTCCTTAATGATGCTCATGTATTTAAGCATGGCCTGGTGCTGCGGCATCCCCTGCAGACGAGTCCATTTCTCCAGTACGCTGGTCCGTGTGGCGGACGTCTCCTCCTTCACCCACATTTCCAGCATCTGCTCCTCCTCCACCTGAAACAATCGGTTCGTCTTCTGTCAAACTATCAATCAGACATTGATCTAGTGAGCTAGCAGCTCTGTCATTTAGTAAAGGGGATTTTGACTGAAATTATGGGAATGCAGAGATTCATTCAGATCAGCACTGCAAAGTAAAGGTAACGCTTTCTAACTATTATCTTGTCACAACAGACAGCTTTAAATGATTTCAAATTAACAATTTTCCAGCTTTTGAACATTTACACATTTCATCACCAAATACTGCCCAACTCACCAGCACCTAATCAAACAAAAGACAAAAGCTCAACTCAAGTCAGTTTCTTTACGGATTCTGACAGTTTACTTAACATTTGTCAATTTTGCAAGAGTATAAAATATTTTTTGCACCATAAAATTAGCAAATAAATCATCTGATCTGTCACTAGAAATAAATTGAGCAAGCACATGAAGTGCCAGCATTTGGGAAACTAATTCATATCTTCAGGGCAACCTGAAAGCAGAGTGATTAGGATGCAAAAAAAAAAAAAGACTACAAAACTACACTTACAATGCTTTATTTGTTTTGTCAAAAAGTACTAATGAGCTCCAATCCCAGTAGCAGTGAATTACGCATTAATACTAGTCATATTAAACAGCATTATAGGATCATTAATTTTACTTTTAGGGTGAAATCTTAACACTTTAGTTGACACTTTAGAACGATAGAAGATGTTTTGTGGGATTTTCGGCTTTTTTTATAGGTACAGTATAGAGAGACAAGAATTGTGGGAAAGATAGAGGAGGAGAATGGTATGCAGATAATAGTGCCACTTACTCTATTTACTTAAAGTCAATGTGTATAGAATGGGTTCTTTTTTTATGATGCATTCAAAGTGTCATATTCAACCTCATTGTCTCCATTTCCTACAGTGTTCCCTTTTCTCCCACTAGGGTGCACCATTGCAGGAGTTTTAAAATTGTACACATAGTAGCTTTAAATAAAACTTTGAACAGAAAATTCAACTGCAACTGAATCGGAGCTATTCTAGATTTTTGTTATTCTGGCACCAACACGATGTGATCCAACACTGACACTTAAAGATGAAATGTGGCCTGCATCCTTGTTAAAATAAGAATACCTTCTGCTTCTTCAGTGAACCCGTTTTGAAGCTTCTCCTGAGGGTGCCGTCCAGGAAGCTCGGGGTCTTTCGTTTCTCTGCTCCGGGCCCGACACCACCCGGTCCACCTGCTTGGCCTTTTCCATCTCCAGCACCTCCAACTCCTCCTCCTCCGGCCCCGCTCGCTGCACCGACGCCGGGTTTGGTGGAGTGCAGGATGCGGTTGCGAAGACGTCCGATTGGATAAACGCTTCCCAGGCTCCATCCTGCCCGACCTGCCCCGTCGCCGTGGAGATACTGGAGGCGTAAAGCGGCGAGATGCTGCAAAGTCTCCTCTGAGGCTGGGAAGTGACCACTTATCAAAGACTCATGGGCCTGAGAGACAACAGATCAAAGCGACAAGAGATTGTACAGTTTAAACAAATTAATTTAATTACATTGTGAATGATCACATAGAGTATAACAACAGTTTTTTTTTCTCACATGCAAATTATAGAAATTAACTTGATATGAGCATACATAAATAATAAAAGTTACAACAACAAACATTTTAAAAATCTGCAAATGCAAACATGGTTTAATTTGTGACAATAATTAAACTGAAGAACACCAAGAGATTTTAATGCCCAAAGGACCGACTACAAAGTCAAGGTTTTGTTTCTGCAGAGGACGACACTCAGAGGGAATCTGAGACTGTCGCACTTCTGAGACATCAGCAGACTAATTTGCTTAATCTTCCTGGGGCGCCGTCCCTGCTGTGGAAATGCAAATTACAAAGTGACGGATGAGCTTTGACCCTTGAGAAAGTCACAAACGTCTCACTAGTTTTTGGAAATCTTCGGTAAAGTTAAGAAATTAGTGCCACTATAGTTTGAAACTGCTTGGCAATATCTGGCCCAGTTGTGAGGTAAATCTGACCTAAAGCTTAGAAACAAATTTACTTCTCAAGATAACTAAATTCGTTTGCAAGGCCCCAAGTTTTACAGATGGGCAACAGAAAGCATCCTAACTGTAAACATCACAAAATGGTATGGGATGTGCATAGTGTTAGACAGGAAAGCTCTGCAGTAAGTCATTAAAACCACCCAGAACATCACCAGTATCCATCTACCAGCTAGACAAGGTGTCTGCATGGAGCCCAAAAGACACTTATAGACCACCCAAACTACAACCTGATTACACTGCTGTGATTTATTTTCTCTTACTGTGGCAATAATAAATTCGTCTTCCACTGTTCAGCATGAAAATAGGTTCATATTTGTTACTTGATTATTTATCATTTAAACAACTTTTTTCTATATATTTTTTGTATGTGAGTAGCATCAAGGACTACATCTGCAATTCCTTTATACAATGGTGTGTTGCATGATAATAAATAAACTAAGTCTCTACTCTTACCTGTTCAAACATGAAAGCAAACTCCACTCCCTCTTTGGGCATGCTCTCCACGTCCAAGAAGCAGTAGAGCTTGAAGTACAGTTTCCATTCTCCTTCCTCCTCCTCTTCTTCACTGCCTGCCAATCTGAAAGAAAAATGGACAAAGCAGACACAGGATGAGTCACTGCAAAGAATAAGACAGCCACAACACACTGTTAACGGAAAAAAGTAAAATGGACACCTATTTAAAGCCGTATTTACAGTTTCATACTGTACATAGAAACTGAGATACCTCTCAAATTTGGCCAGAACATCGGCCACAATCACTCTGCTCTCCAGAGCTCGGTCTGTAAAGGCATTATGCTCAAACAGAGAAAACAGGTTCTTGCTGTCCTCCATGGCCAGACCTCTGATCAGCTTCTCCACGACCTGCAGCAACAGCATTAAAACGCTGATTAGCACATCAACACTGACTGATCTGATCTTGAACTGCGGTTTCAGTCCACAGTTATTTTCCACTTTTGTGCATTTTTTTCTTTTGTATATTCTCCTAGCTTCATTTTTGGTCTGTTTTTCCTTCTTACAACTGCCATATAATTTGGTATGGAGTCTCTTGACCTCATTAACTTGAATGCACTTCTCTTGTAAAGTCAGTTGGAGGCAAAATAAGAATTAGGTCACAATACTTTAATAGCAGTTCCCTTAAGAATATATGTGAAGGATGTTTCAGGTTGACAATATTCACTATGTAGGGAAGTATAAGTGCAACATAAACTCAGAGAGCTATGGCAACTTCATACTAACACAACCTTGTACCTCCAAGGTGGATACGGCATGTTACTGTGTGTGTGGGTCTTTATGCACCTCTCCAGCGGTGGTGTGTGAGTTGATGGAGATCTTGCAGGAGCCTCCTCCATGACAGTAGACGGTGGTGCTCATCTCCTGTCTCACCAGCAGGGCGGCGATCTCCTCCTGAGAGGGAACAAACTCACGAGTCTTGGTCTTCTTCAGGGACTCCCCGATGAAACTGGCGTAGCGCTCGATCTCTGTGCCGGGGTAACGCTCACGTACCCTGAGACACAAATACACAAAACACATTTAGTGTATGTTCCTGTTTGGGATGCATTGGAGAGGAAACGTCCACTTTGCAGACTCTCACCTCTTGAGGTGGAAGCGGAGGTATCTGAGGATGGCTCGGCTGGGTAGGAAGGTGCAGCTCATGCAGGTGAGCAGGTGCCAGTGTGCTCGATTGGCTGGACTGTTAGGCTGAGGCACATGATTGGTCTGCTTGATCGCCTGACAATATACCTAAAGGATAAAAAGATAAAGGGGGTTAGAGTGCAAACAAAGCTAGACATTTTTTGCTGGCTAAAGTTGCATGCTAACGGAATAGTTTATGTTCCTCACGACTTCATTGAGATCTATCCACCACGGCGACAGAGAGCTTGTTGTGCTTTGTGTTCAAATTCCTGCAACTTTTCGCACACTTTGGAAATTCTTCCATGGATCCTGTTGCCATTGAAAGCTGCAGGTATTCAACAAACTCAAAGGGCAGACGACTACTAACAGCCAGAAGTAACAAACTAAACTTCAGCTTTTGTTTTGTCAAAAACACCAAACTGCATTCATTTTTAGTGGGTGTCATTAATCTGACATGTGATTTTTAGTTTCATCACAATTTTACAGACGTTTCAGTTGGCAACATAATAAATGTGAAACTGTACAACAAAGTGAATAAGAAAGGTGCTTTGTGATTTTGGCACTCAAATTTTGTCTTCAGTATCCTCAGTGATGTTTCTGGACCAATAATTGTGTTGAAATGCGAAAAAAGCCTTCCTTTAATCACTTTACATGGCTCAGAGTTCAACAGCTTGAGCATGTCTGTCTTTAAATGTGACAGTATACAGTTCAGACTTGAGCAGTGCTGAAAGTGACATAGAAATGTTACTCGGTCTGGCCTAGTGAAATAGATCCTGGAAGACAAAAGCAGGTCTAAAGAACCTGCTCTGTTTGACCTGATTCATCTGAAAGTGTACCAACAAGGCAGCACACAGACCTGCTTATGCATGCTGCCACTGGGCTTTACAGGCTTCTCAAACTGACTTCCGATGTGGTAATGACCTGCACCAAGAACTCCCTTCTTTGAACACATACGTGACCAGGTTTCTCATTTAGACATGGAGCTAACAAGCTCGGTTGCTCAAGATTAAGGGAAAGAAGTGCACATCTGAGAGAAGCTTAGCTGGAACATTGCAGGAATTCTCATAATGTCATGACAACAGTGTGACATATATTACATGAAAGTGTTCAGTATATGTTCTTTGTCTTTGATTCCAGTGTGTAAAAGTGTTGGAATCATATTTTTCTTTTCAATGGGAAGTCAACAACATTTTTTTTGTATGTAAATAGAAGTACCTCATCCCTGAGAGGGCGCAGGTCCTGGCAGGTCTGCAGGATGCCCTGAATGATGGGCACAGTGTCTGCCAGCGTCTCCATCTCCTGCAGTGAGTTGAAAACTCGCACCGCCTCATCCTGCAGGCTGGCGTAGCCCTGCTGCCTCTGTACTACTTGGAGGAAAAATGAAGAGCGAAAAGGTCGGTGAAAAAAAAATGTTTAGTGAAGAAGGAAAAACAAGCAGGGTATCCATAGCACCAAAGATAAGTGCAATAACAACATTAAAAATTAGATGCAGGGATCGTTGTGGTGCTTTTGTAAGAATTTTGGAGTAATGTAGAAAGAAATACAACATATTGTAGAACTGAGTTAATGTGGAGATCACGTCAAAATACAGCTGGCCAAAGGAAAAATGTATTAGTTCTTTGGAAGATAAATATTTGTAGCTTTCTGACACAGTTCCATTTGTGAGAGTGAAAAGTTTGGTTTTGACCTGCAGAGGGCAATAACATGCATGAGAGCCTCTAAAACAAGGAGAACAGCGGTAACAAGGGAAGCAAGAAGCAGACGTTTACGAGGAAGTTTAACTCACAGCTGGTGACCTCTCCGTAAGGCAGCGGGAGAAGAGGGGAGTGCAGAGGATGCTGGGTGTATCTGAGGATGGGGTTCCTCCTGTACATCTGCTCCACTATTTCATGGTTCACACTGTTCTCCTGAGAGACACAAAAACTGATCTGAAACACATGCTTCTGCTGATGAATTTGAACATGCTCATTTACTGTGTTTGTGTTTTACCTTGATGTCTCTGATGAGCTGCAGAGTTGGAGTTTCTATCGGGGTCTTGCTATCTATGACTCCCTGTATAGCAGCCGTCCACCTCATGGCCTCATTCAGCATCTTAGTATAAAGGCGGTAGGAATGTTTCCTCCCGTACACGATGATGTTCCAGTAGCCTGAAAACACAGGACCCAAATGAATTCATTATTTCACCCACTGAACCACAAAACCAAGCGGCAGATTTGAAACGTGATATTGTTTGAAAATCATCCTCAAGCTTAAAATCATGATATTTTGTCAAAATCACATTTTTCAAAATGTCATGTTTAAAAATTCTGCAAAAACTAACTTGAAAAAAACTTTGCATCTTTGCAAAACCATGAAACCATGAGTGACTGAGCTGCAACCAAGTGTAACATAACAAAAATTCATTTTTAAAAAAAAATCTGTACCGGGTTGAACTGCAGGCTGTGTACACACAGAGCAGAAAGGAAACGAGTATGGAAACAAATAAAAAATGAAAATAGTAAAATATTCATAGCATATGCAGCCCCCATTTCTTCTCCAGTATTAATAACATCTTAGGGAACTTTAAAAATAGTTGTACATTAAGTCAGTTTTTTAAATTATTTTGTTTATGTAAAATTTATTTTCAAAGAAATGCAACATTTAAAAAATACATTTTTTATGATTTATTTTGTTATAAATTTACCATAAAGCCCAAAAGACATGTCTCAGTTCTCTATGCTTCCATAGAGGTATAGGACTTTATTTTACAGTGAAAAATCTGCCTGCAGTGAGTAAAAATGTGACAGAAGCAGAAAACACTAAAAAAAACTTCTGGGTTTCAGAGGGTTAAAAATAAAATGAAAATAATTCCATTAAGGGAATAATTAAGTTTCATGAGAGATGTATATAATTATATTTAACTCAACTGAATAAAATCCAGCTGCTGGTGCACTTTTCCATTTCTATAATTGTAAAACAAGAATCCTGCATGTATCTCCAACCTCAAACGTCTAATCCCTGCTTAAATGTGCCCTTCTTGCCTCTTCGTTTCATTTCTCAAAATTCACCTGTCTCCCTGTGCACCCGTTCATCCGGCTGAATGACAGAACAGAGGGAGTTGAGGACCAGAGTTCCCATCTTGGAGGAGTTTTTCTCTGAACTCTTGTAGTAATCCAGGGAGTTGTGGGTCAAAACAAACCAGCGCTTCTTCAGCTTCAGGGAGGTGCTCTTGGCGTTCGTCTTCATCTCCTTTTGCAGCCAACCTGAAAGATGATGAAAGAGGAAAGAAAGATTAAGAAATATGTAGTAATAATTATAGCTGGGATGGATGCCATTTATATTTCTATGTGTGAGAGAATGATACATTGTGCCAAAACCAACAAGAAACTGCAAACATTACAGTACAGTGGTTTCTGAAAAGGTTGCATACAGATATTTAAACACATTTTTCCATTTTGTCACTGATGTTTTCAGCAGCAGCTTTCATGTTCCTGCTTCAAACCACCTCTTTAAGTCTTGTTCTATTTACCAGTTGTCACTAGAATCATCCCAGTATTAGGTGGCTCAAAACATTCACACAGTTTGGTAAAAGTGATGAACTATACAAATGTTTGAAATGCTTGTAAAAGCTTGAAAGTGTCCCCAAAAAATACCCAGATGAAGACTTTGGGTCGAGATGCATTGGTCAGTTAGTTCACCTATACTTAAACAGTTAATTAATTATATTATTTCACCAGAAGACACATGCTTTAGCTCATTTCCATGCTTGTCTGCACTCTGTAATATCAAGCAAAACTTCCTGGATCTCATTTTTTGTACTTCAACATGCTTCACAAAAAGAACCTGTCAGATAAGCCGAGGTAAACTGCTGTAGACAGGTTTAAAATGCATGTAAAGTATCCCAAAAAGAAAATCCTACCTCTGACGAGGAACTCCTGTCCGTCTATCCTGGCGTCTCCTTTGGGTTTCTGCAGCAGAGTGATCCAGTGGTGCATCTCCTCCGGTGTGTCGCTGTTGCAGTGAATCACACGGTTGGCCGTGATGATGACGAAGGAGTTGGGCCTGCAAATGTGAAGTGAGAGATTTTTTAAAATGAGATATTTTAGGGGGCATTAGGCAAAGTTACAGAAAAGCCTTACAGCATATTGTCATTGAAGCGGTCTGAGATTAAAAAACACTTTTGCAGTTTTAACAAAATCTAGCAGGTCTCAGGCCTTTTCAGCCAGATCAGGTAAGGAGTATAAAGAGCAACACAGTCCACAGCGGAAGTAGGATTTGGTGGTTGAATGGGTTAATCAGACGATTTTTACTCAGACAATTGGGGTTAGAAGACACTAATAAATATTGAATTATGGCTTTAGTAGTTTTTCAAGTTAGAAACGTGCAGATGTTATTTATTTTTTAAGATTTTTGCCTATTGCAGTTTTACATAAAAATAATCTAACCTTCAGATGCTAAATAGTTTAAATCAATCAAGAGAAGAGAAGAGAAGAGAAGAGAAGAGAAGAGAAGAGAAGAGAAGAGAAGAGAAGAGAAGAGAAGAGAAGAAAAAGTAATAAATGTCATGCAAAAGGAGTTTTCAAATTTGTTTATGAACTGATTATGACATAATGTTTTACTTAAAAGCATTCCCAGGTCTGTTTTAATTCATTATCAATTAGAGATTTATCAGTTATTATGTAGTTCCTAGTAAATATTCTGAAGTGTGTTTATCTCATTGTAATGTTTTGCAACTTTTCTACTTTCCCCCCCCTAAAAATGGTTTCCTTTCAAACTAAACCAGTTTTTAGTTGTTTTTTTTTTAAAAAAACGTGTGGAAAAGTTATAGTCTTTTCTTCAATAGATATTTTTTAAGTATGATATGCAGGGAACATCAGCAATTCAGCAAAACTCTTTCATTCAAAACATGACTACAGGCAAAACTCTGCTTCTGAATTCAATGAATATGAAAAAACACTGAGAAAGAACAAAGCATGAACCAAGTTCCAGACATGAGTCACAGTTTCCAGTGTTTAGATGACTGATCCAACTCACCTATCAGGGTTGTCTGATGCACAAACCGAGTCAATCAACCCGACATCCAGAGTTCCCTGAAGAAGAGGAGAAGAGAGGATTTTAAAACTGTTCCATGATAGCATTTACAAAGTCATCTATTTCATAGCTTTTTGCATTCTTATTTATATTGTTATTAACGAAAACAGCCAAAAAAAAGACACCTCCAAACAATGTCACACAAGCTACCGTACAAACGTATTGAGTGTGATGTAGAAAGAGAAATATTGAGTTCAGAGTAAGTTTTTGTTTCTTGTAAAGACTGACCACAGCATTCTTTGGGTTGGCCTGTTCATGGGACATCTCCAGCAGCTGCTCAGGAGTGCACACCCGGACCTTACTGAGAACATTGAACCACCCACTGCACAGAGAGAAAAGAGATGCCATCACATGTTAGAATATATGAAAAAACTCAGAGACAAACGTTTTCTGCATTATCACACATCACACCTTGCATCTTCAGGCGACTCTGCAAACACCTGGTAAGTCCTCTCATCTGTCACAATATTCAGAGCGTTCTCCTTTTCATGATTATCCACAATCTCCCTGTAAAACAAAAAAAAGGATATATGTCTAAGAATTGCAGATTTTATCTAAGACTCAGAGAAATTGTGAAGAAGTTATGTGTTTTTGTCTGCTGCTGGAATTCCTTAGAAATCCTACTTGGCTGCTCGGATGTCGATGGTTCCCTTCAGCTTCTCCTCGCTGTCGTTGTCGTAGTACATCAGCTTGCTGTCTCTCAGAACAAACCAGCGCATCTTCCAGTTCCTGTGAGAAAATAAGACTCCATGAGTGTAAAGGCCAAGATAAGTCATTTAACTAGTATGTATATATAAAGACTGATTTGACTATAAGTGGTACATGCACCATTATTGTTTATCTTTATAGAATATGTTTGACATAAGTAAACAATCTATCAATCTGAAACCCTTTAAATGTGTTTGCAGTTTCTGAATAATCTTTATGAGGTAAGGTCACATATTCCATTCCATTCTTTAGCCTTTTTCCCCACAAGATGTGCCCTCTCACTCTTTCTAATTTAAAAAAAATGCCACGGAGTCCTCTGTTCTAAGAAGTAAATCACCAATCTTAGGTGTGAATGCAGATTCTTTTTTGTACTTTACCAAACATGCTGCAGAGGGTTTAATACTTCAAGTTAGACAAATATCCAAATACTCCAAAAAGCACACAAAAATAGGCACAAACTCAAGCTGCATTACCTTGTTCATGCAGATTCAAGAAATCTGACATTTAAGGTATTTACATTAAAACTTTCTAGCTATCAAGCTGACATGCACAACAGTGTTAAATGAAACCTGTTAACTTTACTATACAAAGCCAGTGCTTTTAAATCTATAAAAACACATTTTGAACTCCTGTGTTTTGCAGGATTGTATGATCTCAACATACTCACAAGTACAAAATCGTTAAATTGAAGCCTCCTAATCAACTTTCTCATCATTCAACAGAACAGTGTTTCCACCAGAGATGTGGTGCAAAGTTTCATTCACTTAGCATGCAGGCTTCACTCAGTAAAAACTACAACAACCTCCGTGAGAGAGTGGACAGGCCTCCTCCTTTCTTGTAGAGCCAGCCAGACTTCAGCGACTCCTGTTTGGATCGGAACCACATGAAGGTCTCATCCTTTAACACACACCAGCGCCTCCTCCAGGGGATCATCAGACCAGCTAAAGGAGCAGAGAGGACATATTTACAGTCATAAAAAGGCTTTACAGATGACATTTGAAAGGTAGAAAGTGATTGTCCAAGGCCAAAACAAGTTTAAAGTTGTCTTAAACCTGAAACCAAACCCCAAGCCTAAACTAATGAAAGCTAACAGCTTCACCATGTTCTCTGCTCTGCCCCATCCCATAGGAGAAAAACTGAGCAGTCGTGACATACAGGGTCTTAAAGTGTCCTCATGAAGACCTGCATTCCAGCCAAGTCAAGTGATGTCCTACAAAGGAGCAACACTGCATCATATTCTTCTGTGAGGAAGCCTGTTGATGATTTTATTTAACAGTCATAGCGAGAGGAAGACAGGAAAATGGGGAGAAGAACGGGGAAATGATCTGCAGCAAAGGGCCACGAGAGGGAATTAAACCCATGACGGCTGCATGGGGACTACAACCCCAGTCTATGCGCTGCCCTCTCAACCTGTTGAGCTACCCGGGAACCCACAGTTTCACACAATAAATAACAGGTTTCTGGTGAGTGTTGCCCCTTTTTGTGTTATTCATGGGCAGGATCTCACGGTGCAGTCAGGGTGAGGAGGGGGTCTGGTTGAGGAACATCACAATCGTGTCATTTTTCTTTTTGCAAGATGATGTGATTCCGTTGGCATTCATCACAGATGGGGGAGTTTTGCAGCCAATTGAGCAGCCGAGATACAAGTCAGCACCTCCAAGTCTGAGGTCTAGGTTCTCTGCAGGAACGTGGCGGATTCTTTCCTCTGGGTTGCGATGAGCTCCTTTCCCAAGTGAAGTGGTTGAAGTGTGTCAAGGTCTTGTTCACAAGAGACAGAAAAATGAAGTCTGAGAAGGACAAGATCAGGGCAGTGTCAGCAATAATGCAGCACTGTACCAGATCGTTGTGGTGAAGACACAGCTGAGACGGAAGACAAAGCCCTCATCTTACCAGTCAGTCTATGTAACTTTAACCCAGGGTCATGACCTCTGGGTAGCATCCAAACTAATGAGTTTGCAAACTCAAGCAGCTGAGATGAGGGTGGCTGGGCTCAGTAAGAGATGCAACGAGGAGCACAGACATCTGGAGGAGCTTACAGTGGAGTCTCTGCTCCTTTGTACTGAAAGGAGCCACCTGAAGGGGTTCAGGCATTTGATTAGGAAGCCCCCAGGTTAGCTTTCTTGGGAGGTTTTGCCAGATATGCCTCACTGGGAGGAGGCCTCAGGGTACAGCCGCTGGAGTATCTCATCTGGCCTGGGAACGCCTCGGGATCCCCCAGGAGGAACTAGAAAATAATGCTGAGAGAGGAGCATCTGGAATTCTCTACTTAGCCTGCTGCAACTCTCACCTGACTATGCTAGTCATCATTTTGTTGTATGGACACGCTCTGATACAGTTAGCAAAATAAAGTGCTGAATAACACATCAAACCATTTTGCATTTAGATTTGCTTATTAGTTGCCCTGTAAAACCTCAGTCCCTTTACATATTAAACTAAAAAGCTGCACACTTGTCGAAAAGATATGTAGGTAGGTAGCTAATCTGACACTACAAGTGCTTCATGATTTACATTTTAGTCAGGACACTGTAAAAGACAAAAATTAAGTGTGTTTGCTGTCCTATTTTTCAAAACAAATGGTGACTTCTGAGTCCCACATCATCAAAGAGATCAGTAAATTCACTAATCTATACTACACAGTGCATTTAATAATGCAAATGTCTGTTTATATGAGAAATTATGAAACACTGATTGAAGCCAGTACGCAAAATCAGATGAATAAAGGCCCAAAACTGCAGAAGGTAGTAACTGTCAAAATACAGTACAGGTTAACATAAGCGCACCCTTCATGTAGAGGTAGCCGTGGAAGTATGGTGGCCCGTTTCCATTAAGCAGAGTCACTCTGCCGTTTGTCACCTCTTCATCGGTGTCCATCATGCCATCATGTTCATCATCACTGTCTGCATACTGCAACATCAAACAATAACATTGGTTAACATCTCACACATGGTAATTGTATGATAAAAAGAAATATGTCACATTTTCAGTTGATCACAGACAGAGGTTCACTTTATGGCTGCTCATACATATCTGCGTGCACGCGTGTGAGGATGCGTGTAAGTGTGTCTCCTCACAGAGTCAGAGCTGCCTCTGTAGGATTCAATGCTGGCGTTGGTGCAAGTCGACTTCCTCGGATGCTCCTCGTCCGGCACCGTGGTGCTGCCACGGTTGCTACCGGACACAGAGCTGTCGTCTCCGGCGGTGACGGACCCCTCCTCCTCTTCCTGGTCGTAGTCGGACTCGGTGTCGGCCGGCATGCTGTAGATGGGCTCCTCCCCGTCCACCAGACTCTCCACCATGCTCACTTTCCTCTCTGGCTCGGTCTTGGCTCCATCCTTCCTCTCGCCATCATCAAGTGGAGGCGGTGGAGGAGGAGGTGGTGGAGGTACAACAGCACCGTCTCCAGGTGGAGGGAGAGGAGGAGGAGGAGGAATCCCACCGGCGGCCACCTCACCGTCTGCAGGAAGGGGAGGCGGAGGAGGAGGTGCTGGAGGTACTGTTCCCTCTGCAAAGGCAGGTGGTGGAGGAGGGAGTTGAGCAAACATGTCCTGATCCAGGGGAGCGTCTGTCTCAGCAGGAGGAGGGAAGTCGGGCAGAGGGATGCACTCATCCTCGGCGTGGAAGCCTTCATCCACGTCCTCCTCTTTAGAGGCTCCTCTGGCTTTACTCGCCACCTTCGCAGCTTTCGCTTCTGCTGCAGGTTTTGCTCCAACTGCTCCCAGAGAAGGATCCACACCTCCAAAGTTCAGGAGGTCGATGAGCTCTGTGGCCTTACGGGACGCCTCCTTTTTCATCCGTTTGAGCTCAGCATCCCGACGCAGCTGCAGCTCCTGCTTAGAAGATTCACAGAGCTGCGATACCTCGTCCTCTCTTTTCTTCTGTAGACGCTCAATCTCTCGCTCGAGCTGCAAGATCTCCTCCATTTGGCGAGCCTCATCCTAGAGAAAGGATGGAAAAATGAAAAATAATCATCAAACATTGCTAGAAATCCCACTGAAAAGATGCACATTTGATTGGCTTCAAAGTGTCTAACTTGCCTCTTGTGATTTCTCCTTTGTCTCGTCTTCTTCATTTGCTTTCTCCTGTCCTCCACCCACCGCTTTCTTCTCTCCCTCCTCTTTCTTCCTCTGCTCTTCCTCCCTCTTCTTCTTTTCCTCTTTGAGTTTTCTGACATGGGTCCGAGCCACCTGACCTCGTCTGTGTTTCTGCAGCACCAGCGTCGCCTTGCGTTGCTTCGTGAACCGTCGGTGCTGGATGTGCCTTCGTAAGTGTTTCTGGAGGATGACAACGCTGGCACGGACACGTTTGAAGTGCTTCCTGAGGACAAAGGGGTTAAAACACACTGAATGAGACCAACCATATATCCCTAATGTGGGAGTCAGAGGGGTTGAACGTATTAGAGGCATCCCTAGAACATTAATTCATATTAGGATGGTCTTACTTGGCAGAGAAAGTGAGAAGGTGGGCTCGGATTATCATGGCAGCTTGGCGCCGGACTTCATCCCTGTCTTTCTCTATACGATGCTCCAGAGACTCTTTCATAAACACCTACAGGGCAAAAAGGTAGCCTAGTGAGGTCAGAATATTTTAAAGCACATCTATTAAAAGAACTAAAGAATGATGATTTTGAACAGTTTCTGGTTGCGAAACTTTGGAAACATCCATCAGATTTTGCCAAAAACTTAGAAGCCTTACCTTGGTCTTTCCTAACTGCCACTCTTTCTTGGTCTTGTCGTATTTGGTTAGAAGGTCTGTGCTTCTCTTTTTATCGTCACCTGCTGTTGTTACTTTTTCTTTGGAAATGATCTTATATCTGGCAGAGAAACAGAACACAATGTGAGAAACAACAATGGAGAAATCACAAAGGGAAAAATGTTGCAAACAAAAAACAGACACAGACAAATGCAGTGGTGGAAAGTGAGTAGATTCACTTAATTTACTTTGCAGATTTAGTTTAAAAATAGAAAATATAACCAACAAGTAAATTATAATCTAACTTCATTGATCCCTGAGGATGAATTGTCAAGATACCAGCAGATACAACAGGTAAAGCAGTTAAATTACCTTTAAGTATCAAACATAATAATGCATCAGTAATTATAAGCTCAAATATTCCTTTCTACATAAAAAAAAATTATTATGCTTTGGTACTTAATGTATTTTTTTGATGGCAATACTTTTCTACTTTTACTTAAGTATAAATTAAAATGCAAGGCTTTTACTTGTACTGGGGTATTTGTACACTGTGGTACTTTTATTTAAGTATAAGTGTATTTCTGAGATATTTACCGAGAGAAGAAATCTTTGAAAGTCCTACGAACGGGGAACCCAGCACGACGGATCTTCACAGTCTCCAGCATCCCAGAATACCGCAGCTGGTTCAGGACCACCTCTGGGCTGAACACATTTGGATTCTACGAGAAGAACAAGAAAGATTTAACATGAAACTAATACCTTTTGATATAAGGTACAATCATTCTCTGAGATAGAGGTATTTACTGTAAATCTGAGAAATGACTGAGGTGTGGGAGAGAAACAAACTGACCTTTTCCATGTTGGGTTTAATGCAGCGAATGAAGAAAGGATTGGAAACACTAAGAGTGGCCATGAGAGCATGAAGTGAATCCTGAGGAGACAAAGATAAAAAAAAATGATCATTCTTCTTCCAAATGGCATTTTGCAAAATTACCGTGGGTATTTTAAAGACTTGAAAATTTACAATAACCCATAAAAATAACCAACAAAACAATCATAATCTCTCAGCTCTCTTTGACTCAGGCCTCTTTGTTTTGAGATGCTGAGATCAGATTACATCGTAAACTTTAACAGCTTCTTCTACTTAGGAATCACTGTTTTCCAATCACATGCATCACTCACCCTGAACTGGGAGCTCACTGTGGGCTTACGTCTGGCTGTTCCCATCTTCTCCTCATTGTTCCTGCTGCCGACCTTCTCAAACAAGTCGTAGATGAAGTCCAGCCTGGGAAGCAACAGAAAAACAGTGAATGCAACACTCACATCTGCTGATGATGATCAGTTTAAGAAGATAAAGACAACCGGTGATAAAAATAAATGAGACAAATAATCAGGAAAAAAAACAGCATGTTCTCTGTCAGCTCATATTATTTTAACAGCAGTTTGAAAAGAATTAATGAATTTTGAACAGTTCTCTGAGTGATTAAATAGTATTTAGATATCTAAGGTTCTGATTTTTTTCTTAAAACTGCCAAAAAACATATTTCCAGTAAGATAAAATTTGTCATTTTGAATTTGCCTTGGATTATGGTTTTCATTAGACAAGAAAAGTTTGATAGGAATGATCATAATGTGTGGAATTACCTCAAATCAGCTCAAAGAAAACGGTAAACTAAACTACCTGTAAATATGGATTTATCTTCCAAAGAATGAAGAATGAACCAACTTTTATATAATACAATCCTGGGATTCATTACAGTCTAAATCTTTACCGTCTACTGTATGTCTGAATAAACTACCTGCTGTCTTTGAGCATGTTCAGGATGTCGTCTCTGAAGGTGTCTCTGTTCTTCTCCAAGATTCCTCGAACATCATACAGAACCTGTTCAAGACCATCGTAGTAAATTTCCCAGATTTCACACAACAACACAGACGAGAAGCCGAAATAATGTGGCACAAGTACACAGCACTCACCTCTCCAGCGTAATGCTTGATACCAAACTGATGATCAGCAAGTCTGGGCTTCACGTAGTAAGGGTTCGTCTGCAGAAAAAGAGCCCAAAAAGTAAAACATAATGTGACATTTACCAGCAGCAAAGCAGCTCAATATGTTGTGAATTATGGATGAACGACTGTGTAAATAACTCACAGAGTGTCGGCTGTGCAGCTTCTCCAGCAGAGTGAAGTCTGTTCCTTTAGGGAATCGACTCTCTTCATTCACCAGAGCCAACAAGCCCAGTTTCTGAGAGACCGGAAAAAAAGAAAAACACAATGTTATTGCATCAGCATTATGAAATCAGCACCAGTTTCCAAGTACGGCATTATTAGATCAGTTTCCAGAGAGCATCTGAGGCAGGCGTCCAATTCGGCTGATAACTGATAATTTTAGCCCACTTCAGCCCAGCTCTGACGGAGGAGAGTCGCAGCGGTGGTGAATATAACTGTTTTGGCAGCATATGGTTGGTATTTTCTCACTTAATTGCAAAACTAATCTCTTTACTGCAACTCTAAAGCCTCTTTATGCTCTGAACAATGGCATAAACATCTCTTACCTTCTCTATGAGGTCGAGACACTCTGCGTTGTCCATCCAGTCGATTGCATCCCACTGAACACCTTCCCTGTGGAAAACAAACCCAAACAATTACGCACGGAAGAAAAATAACTACCTTCAAGTTAACATACAGTTGGAATGCCTCGAAGAAACACTGCACATTATCCTAAAGTCACATGTGTACCTGTTGTACTCCAGCTGCTCCAGGGAGAAGATATGCTTGTTGAAATACTCCTGCAGCTTCTCGTTGGCGTAGTTGATGTTAAACTGCTCAAACCGATTCACCTGCAGGCAGAAAGACACACACTGGATCTTTCATATGTTTAATGGGCTCGTGACACTAAAGAAGCTCAACTTATTTCAGCTCTCTTGAAGTTATAAACATTAGCAATTCTTGAGAAACAGTCGCACAAAGCTGGTTATCGATCAGCTTAGTTAACTCTGGGTTATTTTATTTTTATTTTACTTATTTATTTTATATATTTCCATATTTTGAGTCAACACAAATCCAAACAAACAGACAACTTGAGTATATTTTCTTTATTAAATACTGAAAATGAGGAAAGGCTGTATATCGGCAAAAATCATTATGAAGGCCTTTTTAATGTGACTGACATTTTTCAATATGCTCAGCAGTCTAGACTGAGGAAAAAAATACTTACCTGAGTCTTTTCATTTATTTAAGCTATTATGAACAGAATTACACCAAAATATAGATAAACATAACCCTTTTCAATGCCAAAGTCGAGATGAAAACAGTTGTAAATATGAGGTTTTTAAGTTGGTTATCTAAAATCTCTTAGTTTGTAGAAATCCTGACATGAAGGTACAAAACAGGTTTCTTTTACTTGTGATTTATCAACTGAACAAGAAAAGTGTCTCCATAGTGTTTTACCACATGTCCCTCCATAGCTGGTTCTGGTCCTTCTCAGGCTTTTTACAGTTTTTAACCCAATTCTCCAGCCAGATTAGCAATGGATAGCTTACTACAGTGATTGACTGCAGGTAAAAAGTCTACCTTCAGATACTGACTTGAGCCTGAAGATAACTGTCTCAGAAACTCACTACATTTAGTCAAACACGCTGGTCTTGTTTAGTATCAGGGAGAGCAGCAGCCGGAAATTTATTGAGCTGAGAAGAGAATCCATACAAAAGGTAAAACATGAAAAACAGAGGCGAGGTCGGAGCTCTGACCTCAAAGTTCTCAAAACCGAAGATATCAAGGATGCCGATGGATTTGAAGTTTTCCTTCCCTTTGATCTTCTGGTTGATCTTGAGGATGATCCAGGAGAAACACTGGGAATATAACGCCATGGCAACAGAGTCTCGGGAATCTACAGCCTGCAACGATGAGAAGGAAGCCCGAGGGAGGGTTAGGATGAGTGTGTGAATGTGATATATATGTATGTACATATATATCTATGTGTGTACGCTGACCTGCTCGATAGTGAGTGGGGAGCAGATTTCCTCTCCTCTGAGGATTATGGAGCGCTGAGTCAGGACTTCAGACAGCTGGAAGGCGTCCAGACCCAACAGCTCACTGGCATTAGTGACCACTGGAAACATGCACAAAGATGTGTGTTAGACTTCTGCAATGCATCCAACTCACTCTTATATTTCCAGACTCCTTTTACTCGAGCAGCAGCCTGACCCTGCTTGGTGGTGATCTGGGCTCCTCCTGCAGTCATGAACTCGATGTTGCCGAGCTGCAAGACTCCTGAGAGCAGCTTAAACATGTCTCTGATCTCCTCCTCTGTAAACTCTAAAACCTTCAGCGCCTCCTGCACAAAGACGAGCACAGAAAAGGAGATCAGGTTCTTCTTTTAGGAACATTTTTTTAGGTTTTATGCACACAAAAGGTTAGATCTTGACATGAACATCCTGGTAAAGTGGAAGAGCACACAGGAAATACATCTTTAAAATGACTTTAAATCACCCAGACTTTGGTCCATAATTAAATTAGACATTAGATAATTATTTGGGGAATGTATTCACAACAAAATAAAAGAAAGAAAGAAAAAAAAAAGAAATGCTTTATATTTGCTGATGTATCTATAGTAACAAAAAGGGCATTTTCCTGTTAATTAATGTTAATTCTGTAATTGAAAAAGACGACATTTGCTGCTATTTAAATATATACCTACAGCTAAAACGGAAGACGTTTTCTGCTATCTAATGGTATACCTACAATACAAAAAATGCAAGTGTTAAATAAAAACATACTAGCGGCTCATTACCCAAACTTTGAGCTCTGGTTTCAAAAACTGAAATCTTCTGTCCACATACTGTAATTTTATTTTAAACAGTTGTCAATACTGTATCAACAGAAACAGAATTTAAACTTTTCTATTCATTGAAGATGTACATACAGTGATGGCAACTCTTGCGAAAAAAATTCCAACACATCTGTGACAAAGCTATTTTGTAGTAACTGCTCTTTTACATTTCCAGATATATATTTTACTCAAATTAAGGGAAATGTTTTTGTCTAGATTGCACCAAGTTTGTTAATTTGTCACATTCTCTCTTCCAAACATGAATGAAGGCTTGCCGACAATAACATCAACTTATAATTCAAAAATGTAAATGAGCTGAAATACAACTATATTTCAATCTCGAGGAAAGATCAAAAGTTTAACTGTTAATCTGTTGACATGTATTCAAAGACATCCGTCCAATCAGTTGCATTTCATTTAATTCCTTTGTAAGTCAAGTCTTTGTCATACTTTATATTAAAACAAACAAGAAATATCTGATATCCAGATTCAGATCCCAGCTCAAACTGTCCTTTGTATTTGTATTTGACAAATATTGAAGAGAAAAATGAAACAGCATCACACTGACCATAACACTGTTGAACAGCTCTTTGTCATTCAGACTCTTGTCCTTCAGACATCCTGATTGGCTGAGGTAGTGGAAAGATTCAGCGCTCTCCTCCAGGAAGTAGAGGCCTGACAGAAGAAACATAGTCTGTCAGTGTATAATAGGATGGACTATGTAGCTGTAACATATAAAGACTGATTTTAGCTCAACATGATCTGCTGATTCATATGCATTTTCTATATCTTTTTACAGTCTGTTGTAGCTGTAATGCTCATAGAAAGTACACCATAACAGTCATATCAAAGTATCGCTATAATAATTTCTCATATTAAGTGTCTTCATAGAAAGAACAGAGAGAAATAAAAGAACATTGTAGATATTTGAAGATTATCACAGAGGTTTTCCTCACTTTTATGCTCTTTGCTCGCTCCTGCCAGCAGAGCATAGAAGATGTGGTAGTTTCGCTCTCCGGGGTTTTGTCGTACTACTCGATTCTATGGAAAGCATACGCAGCAAATTCATTATTAATCACACAGAGCAGCTGACAAATTACTTCAGATAAATATCAATCTCATACAAGAACCATGGCATGTTTACCTTTTCCAGTAAATCTGAATGGACGAGTCAAGGAAACAACTTTCACTGATCTACCCAAAAAATACACTTTTTATTGCCTAATACAAATAATAATAAAAGCCCATATGTAGACATTTGATGGAAATACATTTATTCAGTATATAAAATTAGGATACAGTCGATGACACAGCCTCCTTGGATGTTGCCGCCCTCAGAGAAGTGAAGCTGGATGAACTTCCCAAAACGACTGGAGTTGTTGTTGTAAACGGTCTTGGCGTTCCCGAATGCTTCCATGATCGGACTGACAGGAAAACAAAACAAAAAAAATGCATATATGTTTTGTTTGCTGGGTTTAGATTTATCAGCATGGAGTCGCACATCAGGCATTTCTGACCTTAACTTATCCGAGAAAAACTAAATTGAAATTCTTCAGCTGTGCTCTGCTTCAGGTTCACACAGTTCCACATCCATAAGTGCCTCATCTAAACTCTGTTTACTTCCTGTAGCTCCCAACTGTATCTAACATTCGCAATAATCAGAGCTGTAGACTTGTAGGCTGTGAAATTTAAATTTCCTAAAACCTGACTCCCTAATAATTTGACCTCTTAGTACATATAAAAAAAAACAACTTCCAAGTTCCAGTAGAAAATAAAATAAGATCTTGCACAGTTACACCCCACGAGTATTTAAGTTGGTAAAACTAATGTGTGACCTGCACATTATTAATCTGCAGTCCTTTCTTTGCATGAAAATGAACTCTAAAATGCAGCTAAAGCTAATATGAGGCTTTCTATCTTTCTCAAATTCGAATTATTTGTTACAACCCTTCCACTACAGCCAAGCAAACATGTTCTGGGGAAATACAAAGAAGATTTGTGCACTAAAAACACAAACATTTGAAGATACTCAGCTGATTTGGCTAACTGAATTCAGCTTTAGCCACCCTTTTACAAGGAAATGCACTGTGGATTTTACCCCCTGTCACTTACATTTATGATACAGGATTGGATTCAGAGCCAGATTGGACAGGAAGAACAGTGATTGTGATCAAAACACCGCCAGTTTACACATGAACATATGTGTTCCGTGTCTACTCTCGCTTACCTGCTCTGTACGATGGCCTGCTCCACGCGTGTAGTTTTCTCTGACTGTGGAGTCCCGACTGACTTCTGGCTCATCACCGACAGAAACTGCAACAACAGCTTGGTGCTCTCCGTCTTCCCTGCACCCGATTCACCACTAAAATACACACACAAACACAACACAACACGATTTAATTAGATGCACAGTGACCTTCTCTGACATTCCCATATCTCTAACTGGTCCGGTCGTCTAATTGATAGCGAGGTTTGATAGTTTCATTGGCTTCCGGTCGGAATCAATCGGAAGGTGAAACGAAGACTGAGTGTAATTGAAAGCCTCGTGACATGTTGTACGCTACAACCAGAACAAACCAGTGAGCAGTTAATCGAATATATGCAGGGCTTTTCTAACCTTTAAAGTAGAGAGAAATTTATTTATCAAGCCAATTTAATGAATCTAGTGCAATGTGAATTTTGTTTTAAATAACTCGTGGAAATTTCAGTTTAGACATTTAACAAAGGGGTAAACACTAAAACAATATGGAATATTAGGGTAGGATGTAAAGTGAAGGTAAAATAAAATGAAATAGGATTAAAATGTAGAAAATATAACATAGGAAGAAAAATTAACAACATGTACAAGAATATACAAGAGGGATACAGAAATGTGCAAATGAACAGAATGAATGAATGAACTGAACTGAATGAATTAAATACAATATTAAGTTTTAGTAATCATCAACATTGTTATGTCAACACAGCTCATCAAATCAATGTTTATCTAGAATAGTACATTAGAATTTATTTAGTATCAGGAATTTACTTAAAAGGGGACATTAGAGTCCCCTGAAATGCTTTTTAGTATTGATTTTCTCACCCAACCCTGGACAAAGAAGTAAAAACGATATTTCTCTAAATGTTGAACCACTCCTTTAACTGTACGCTCAGTCTGCATGCAGGGACATAAAAAATGCATGTGTAACTCTGGGTAAGTAGGACGATAAGAATAGCAGGATTTTCCAGAAATGGAAATTCCCTCTCATCCAGTGCACGCTGGGATATTCTGCGGTTCTATCCCGGGATTTAAAAATCTGCTGGCATGGATTGATGGCTTAGTAGATGGGCCGATAAATGGATAAAGGATTCAGCGGTTGGCTGGACAAGCGAACGACATAAATTAATATACTGAATGGTGAAAACGCCCTGTGTGGTTGAAACTCACCTGATGAGGACACACTGGCTGTCGTGGCGTTTCCAGATGCAGCGGTAGCATTCGTTGGCCACAGCGAAGATGTGCGGAGGGAGTTCGCCCAGATGGTGTTTGGAGTACAAGTCCACCCTCTCTGGGTCGTACAGGCCAGAGATCTGCTTGTACGGGTTCACAGCTGCCAGGATGCTGCCGATGTTGGTCTGGAAACAGCAAAAAAAGTGACATTACAGGTTCATTTTTATGATGATAGACTTTTTCCTTATCTTTTGTTGCCACTTGACTTCATTTCAAATAAATATAAACATACCCTTCCACCTAAGTGCATAAATACATTGACACATGTATAGAAAACATGCATCTTGTGTTAATGATAATCTGGATTTGAGGAGAAGCAGGAAATGCAGGATGAAAATATGATTATTAAGAACGATGATTGAACAGATTTTTATTAAAAATCTGAAGTCAAATCACTGAGATGATGGAGGATGAGAGCTTGATTTCCATTTTTAACTATTTGTGCTGCATAGGTCACCTTCCTTTCTATCCTTCAACAAAACTTCAGGTCAGCAGCCGCTCCATCGTGTCCTATTACCTATGCTGAGCATTTTGTGTTCTACGCACATAAAAAAAGCTTTGACGGACACATATACTCATGAATATGCAAACACACAGTGACACAGAAAACTGACCCACACATGGGAAATTCTTATGATCAGCTTAAGAGAAATCTGTGTATGGACAATATTTCATCATCTAGATTAGGTCACACCCCGGAAGGCTATTATTGGTCTATTGTCTGGTAATCTTCCAGGAATTCAGGCTTCTCCACACGCCTAGCTGTTAGCTCGCCATAAAAATGATCAAAAATGTGCTAGTTTTGGCCTTTTATGATGATAAATTAATTGATTCTAGCACCAATTTTAAAACTGCAGGCAGAGATTAATCTCATTAGTGGGTGCTGAAGTTTTACGGTCATCAGCTAATGCAGTCATTCATTACACATTTAAACAGAAACAAACAGCTACAGCAGTTTGCAAATTAGTGAACAAAACTCAAACCATAAAGCTATGGAAATGTTTGTTCATTGTAATGACTGCGTGTCTCACTCATTTAAATGCTGCTGAAAAGCGTCAGCAGCAAAGTCTACACAGTTAATGGCCTTGAACATCAGCAGCTTAACAAAGCCACTTATTTTTTTCAAGATAGAACGAGAACAAACCCTGCTGACAGAGAGAAATTATTCAGATTGTTCCCGGTGCAGCTTTTCTAGTAATATGTAGAATATAACATGCAGCCACTCTATACCAAACTATATCTGCTTTGATGGCGATGCGAGGCCCTGGAGAGGTCACCAGTTTATAGCACAATGAGACAATCATGCATCCTCCATTTAATAACACAAGTTAGCCTGTCATGCATGGGAGAAAGCCAGGGGACCTTTAAAAAAGCCCACACTGGCTCAGGAGAAACATACAAACTCTACAAATAAAGGCCCCGGCCAAGCAGCAAGTTTGAACCCATGCAAAGGCAGCAGTGTTCACAGTGCAACACCAAGCTGCCAAAACTGAATGACATCATTAAAACTAAAACAAATGAGATTACCACTGCAGACACAAAGAATGAGAGTGTATTCAAGAAAAGACCCTAAATAGCTCAGTTTGTGTTGGGAAACAACTGAAATGAATAAAATACTATGACTTGATATGAGTCTGTCAGTCCTCTTTTAGAGATATTCCTCAAGCAGCAGAGTGTGTGGAATCTGTGGAACCATTTCACTGTTTGGATTTGTGAGGAAAACACCCTCTGTACTTTTAAGATTAGTCTAAATCTGAAGCTACTGGTTAAGGCTAGCTCAGATGATACTAAACCGTCTCTTAGTTATGCTGCTATTAGTCTGATTTACTCTCTACAGATGTGCAGTGAAGATGAGATCTGCCAATGTCTGTGCATTTTGCACTGCATTCTCCTCCTCTTTTGCTGTGTGCAACCAAAATCCCTTTCACTCAGGGAAACAACAGCAGCAGCATCTGGGTTGCAACCTACCACACTGAAGATTTCAAGTTTTACAGAAGGTTTGGATCAGGCTCACCTCCCTGCATGCAAACCAAAAGACCAAGACAATTTCAACATAAGTATTTTGAGAGGACACCATCACTGCACCTGGGCTTCACAGCATCCATGACAACTGTGATCAGTTTAGAAAGATACAAACATAGCAGAGCATTTTCCGTTTATGGTAGAAAGATAACTGAGGTGCAGTCAGACCATACTGCAGTGAAAAAATGATCTGTTTGCGAGGCTATACTGCAATGGGCCAGGCTGCTGTGGGACCTCCCATGATGCCCTCAGCACCTCTCCTCCACTCTGCTCGCTTTCATTCGCCATAAATTTTAATACTGCAATTGGATGCCATTAACATTGTGTCTTCTTTCTCCTATACTTTATGATTTTACTCCCCGCCTTCTCTTCCTCTACCTCTGTGGCTCCAAAGCTGCATGTTTCTGATCTGCTGCTATGGGCCTCACCAATTTGTTTTATTGTTTGATGTTTCTGACTGCTCATCTTTTCTCTTTCTGCTCTCCAAGGCAGATGGTTGCTGTCTCTGAATCTGCTCGATGCGTTTTGTTGTTAAAATGGAGTTTTTCCTCCCCAGTGTTTACAACTACTGTTTCAAGGGGGGATTGTTGGGTTTCTCTTTATAAATTCTTGTAAATTCTTGATACTACAATGTAAAGTTTCCTGAGGTGACGTATGTTGTGAATCAGCACCATAGAAATACAACTGAATTGCAATATTCGGACTATATCAGACTATCTTGCTCTTTCTCCACCTCGTCCATTTGCAGTAAGGGAGGTCTGATAAGATGATTTGTGATTCCCCTCTAAAAGCCTCTCGCATGCAAAGATTCCAGGAAAAGGAGTGGGGGAGCTCCTCAAGACGTAAACAAAATGTACACACATAATGGCCACACACATGCCTGCCCACTCACTCACATCCTTAGAAACACACATGTGGTCTATGTAAGCCTGGATGCACTTACATAGATGTCATCCTTCTGGTAGCGCTGGTACAGGTTGTGCATGATGGCGGCTTCGTGCAGCTCGGCCAGAGCAGACATATCCTCCACCCCGTCGATGCTGGACTGGTGCATGGCGTACACTCGCTCCCTGGTGACCTCGGCCTGCTGCAGGTACAACACCTGGGGCACAGAAAGGCACACAAAGCTCCATAAGTGACTGCATACTGTAATAAAATGCTGCTATTTGCTTTAACTGGGTATCAGTGTTTACCTCAGCCAACTAGAGCTGTGCCCACTTCAGTTTGTGATTCAACACATTTTTGATGAACTGAATTTGTTGCTGTTACGTTTGTGGAACGTAGAAAAAATAGAGAGAAATTGCTACTTGAATCTGGCAGCAATCGGACAGCAATTTAACACAACGTATACACTCCAGATGTGCAACACTTGTGCTGTCGTCTCTTTTAGACCCACTAAAAAAAACACAAAACCAGGTTGGCAAGAGGCAACTGATTATAGCTCATTAACTCTACTACTCTGCTAAGCATTTATTTAGATTATTTGCTAAAGAAAACTAAAGTAGGCAGGGAATTGAACGTTACATGTCAACCGTTTGTTGTTAAAAGGAATAGGACACACAGTGGGATGACAAGATGAATGCCACTGTCATATCTGTTTTTTAAATACTAGAATAAAGTTTGCAGGAGTTTCCTTAGCCTGAAGTGTACTGCAATATTTTTTGGCAATTTCTTCCCTTTTCTGTGCATTTCTACAGATTAAACAAATCAGCTATATTGTGTTAACCCTTTAAACCCTAAAAATGCATTCCTAAAAGACTATTTATATGTCAAAAAACTGTTAAAAACAAGAACAAAAAAACAGGAAGAATCATCAGATTCTCAACTTACCGTCAGTCCTTGAACTAATCATGTGTGATTATTTGAACTTGTTAAGTACAAGCGGTTTATTTCATACTTCATCCCTTTTTTCTGTGTCATTCTTTTTAAAAAAAATCCACAAATTCTGCAAAAAACAAAAACATCTGGTGCATCATTGACACAATAACTGACTTAGCTGTGATCAGGAGTCACATGACGAACAGTCAGGGGCATTTTTGGCTGAACTGCAGGCTGTGTTTACACGGAGCAGATAGGAACCAAGAATGGAAAGAAATAAGAAATTGTATTCCTATGTAGGGTATGTAGAGTCCCCATGTCGTCCAGTTTTGGTAACATCACCTGGAAAATGCTTTACACGCTGATTTCAGGCATTTGCATGTTTAGTAAAATGAATAATCAGAGAAACTCAACTTTCTGTTTCCGTTTTTAAAGATTTATGGCGTCATCACTTTGCCATGCTGCACAGAAGACATTTTAAGCTCTCTCTGCTTCTGGAAATAATAGTGTTGTTTCCATGGAGGTGCAAGAATTTTTGTTGCAATGGAAAATGAGCCCACAGTGAGCAAAAATGTGAGAGGAGCAAAAAACGACCAGAATCTGCTCAGGGTTCACAGACTTAGCAAAGAAAAGCAGCTACCAAAAAAGATGTAAGTATAGATAGAGAATCCCAAAATACATATTAAGTGGTTGTTGTTTAAATGAACAGTTTGTCATTTAAAGACACACAATTGTTAACTTTCTTATTTCTACTGTTGTATTTGTCCTCTAAATAAAGTAAGATAAAGCTACCTGGCATTTGCTCAGCTTAGCACCAATTTAAAATTTTCCCTACACACTAAAACTGAGTGCATTAGGAGAAACTGCATTACATTATGTGCTATGCTAATGTAAATCGGTGTTGTGTGCTTCAGGCAAACAACAAAGACAAAAAGGTATAATGCTTGAGTTTTGGTAGTCAAGTCGGTAACGATGCCAGCGCTGGATATTAACGGCACGTTGTTGAGATTAACGAGAAAGCCAACGTGTTCACACCAGATTAAAAAAAGACTCCTGCATTGCAAGGTCTTTCCATTTTTAGCTTTACCGGGCTAATTGTGATGCAACATGACGAAAAAACCACATGATTAGAATACAGAGCTATACGGCTCTTCTTCCCCTCAGACCCCCTATCTCATCTTTGTCATCCATTGCCATGGCAACAGGAGAGCAGGAGGGGACAAGACGGGTGGAGGAACCCGGCTGTGGGAGGGGAGGACAGTAAGGAGGAGGAGAAGAAGAAGAAGAAGAAGAAAGAGGGAAGACAGATGTAGAGAAGAGGTGAGATCTGATGTGGAAGGACCTGACAGGTGGAAGCAGCTTGGCGTGTATTCGGGTCACACGTGCTGCTAACACCGCGTGAAGGTCATTCATTCATTCCAGTGAAATCAACTTGTCCAGGAATAGAAACCACGGCCTTTACAATAGCAGGTTGTTAATATGTCAGCTCGGCGTCCACGCTGTGTGCGCTGCTCTAACAGATGTGGTGGAAGTCTGTTGCGAGCGGCGGAGGGATGCGCTGTAGGCATTCAGACATCCTGTTCTTAAATAAATCTATTTCACTCCAGTAACACCGTCTTCCACTTGCACTGTTGCGTGCAGACGGTTTTCTTAGGGCAAAAAAACAACTCAGCAAGCTTTGCCAACAAATGTATTGTTGTTTGTGGACGACTACAGGAACCTGTGTGCATGATGCTGTTCTCTTTCTTTTCCTCTCCTTAATGTCAAAGTGTGGAAATCTTGTGCTTGCTGCTGCTGCTGGGGCTTCTTCCACTCACTCAGCTGTGATGAAATGACCCAATTACCCCTCATCCTCCATTAGAGAAGACATAACTCATGGAGGGATATAGGAGCAGCGACCAGCTCAGCATCTTCACCACGACCTCGTCCATTTGACTCTTTGACTTCACCTTTTACTGTCAGAACGCTCAATCAAAGCACTGATACTCTGTTATACAAGCACAATCACACATACAGCAAGTGAGTATTACAGCGAGGGTTGTTATCAGGATCCAGCACTGCTAGCAAACATATTATTGTACATGAAAATTGCTGTTTTCAAATGTCAAACCTAAGAAACATTGTGAGCCTTTTCTGTTACGTTTGATTCTCTCTGCAGTTTTAATCAGAACTCACGATTAAGTGAGGATGAGAATCAAGATGAACTCACCCTGAATTCCTTCAAGCTGCCGTTATCGCTTTTGTGATATTAACAGTGAATTAAATGTGAAAAGCAGAGTGAAGAAGCCACAGATATTTATCAGGAACTGGGTTTCAGTCTTTTAGCTCATTTCTTGATTTTAGAGTCGAAAATGTAACTAATATTTTCATTTTTATAGCACTTTTCAAGCTGTGTTTTCCAGGTTAAAAGATAAAAAATGTAAAACTGTACAACTCACTGTAAAAAATACAAAGTTTAAAAACATGAGAACATAAAAAACAATGGTACTGAGTTCATATATGAGCAAACAGAAGTGTAAGTGCTCCCCTAAAGAGGTAAAATCATGTATTTAAATTAGTAAAATTGTGAAAAGAAGACCTAAGTTTAAATAAAACAGGTCAAATTTAAGCACTGATGGTTAACTACATATATAGGCTTAAACAAAATAAGATGCAAATCTAGATAATCTCATTTTAACAGTGCCAAAAAAAATGAAAACGCATACAAAATATGAGAATAATGAATCCTGAAACAAGAACAATTTTTTAAAAAAATCTGTAAAATTCTCTGAAGTTCAGCTACTAATAGAGATATTAGCTATCTGGTGAACACAGAGATCATTTTAGCAGCTAAAAAGCTTCACATTCAGGAGCTAGATGAGACCAAGAGTGAATATTGGACTTAGATTCAGCCTTTGGCCAGAAACACAATCCCAAATGAATGATAATGTTGATCCACATCTGATCTGTATCTGGTTTAGTTTGGTTTAATTAATGTTACTTCCTGCTACTCTCAGTTTTTCATTCTGCGTCCTGATGTGCATTAGACACACGTTTCTCTACGTGATGAGAAGCACTGACATGTAGGTTAGTAACGGCTGTGCAGAAACAGTCATTAACTGGGGTGTATTCATGTTTCTACGAGAATAGAAAGACAAAAATACATCCGATTCCATTAGTGTTAGATGAAGCTTCTCTCTCCAGCCTTTTCCTTTACTTTCTCACTCTATTAAATCACTCTCTCCGACTCTCGGGCGCTGTCTGATTTTTTTTTTTTATCCTTGAATTCTGCATGCCTTCATGTGTCAAACATCACTTCTCTGTCTCTCTCATCTCTTTTTCTCTTTGTGTGTCACCCCTCTTTCATCCCTTCCCCCTTCATTCACTCCTCTCCTCTCTCTGTTCTTTCCATATCCTCCTCTCTGGCATCATCCCACTCTTCATTAATTTACCCCTCTGCCTGCCCCACACTGCATTTCCCACATTTCTACCTCCCACGGCTTCCTTTTCCCTCGTCTTTCTCTGTGTATCGCTGCTACCTTTCCTCCATAGCGCCAGCCTTTTCTCTCTGTGTATTTAACGTGCATGGACTACTCACAAACACTCACTTAATGCCTAAATGGCTCAATCTGAGACCCCTGCCTGTAATTGAAGCCTTGCTGGGAACAATTTCAATCAGAAAGTCAAGGATGCTGTTGCAAACCGCAGTAAATTACAGCAGAACAGACGATAAGGCTTCACACACACAAACACATCCCATCAGCACATGTGCTGAGTGGAAAAAGGACACGAGGACGATGGAAATGTCAAACCTCAAAGGCACCACTTGCCTCATTTCAGTCTACTTCGCCTATTTTATGAGAATAATTGTTGCTAGTAGGGAGAAGCAGTAGTTTTTAGTTTGATTGAAATCAGATTTTTCAACAAAATGCATCAAAAAGTACAATTCACCAATAAGTGTGCAGGTAATTTTAACCTATTTTTAACCGTAACATGCAGATCCATTCACGGTAGCACATTTTTATTCCTGCTATCATCTTAACTATTGTTCTATGACTGCTTTAATATTACTTTAAGCTGTCATGGCATGTTACTGACATATCTGACCCACTTGGTGCCTTTACTTGTAATTGTACGACATATTATCATAATGAGACTACTGATACTGACTGACATATAAGTTTGTCACTAATTATATTGATCATATTAAGAGGATTCAAAGCTGAAATTTTGATTTCAAGTTTGTCCATGTACAGCAATATGGTACAATAAAGCTTTGCAATAGAAAAAATGAGTGACTTAAACTAAGTTACTACGACGATGCACAGAATCTACTATTACAATCTTCCATCTGCATTTTTCCTTCCACAAACTACATAATCCATACAGCAGTGATGAATGGTGATATTTATATTTAGTAAATTCATCATTTTATGTCCATATTAAACGGGGAATTTTGCAATTAAACCTTCATTTCCAAGCTGCTGTCCTTCAGGCTGTTGTTTCAGGGCAGCTGTTTGGGGACCAACAGACTCCATGTCTCTTTCATCCCCACTCATATGTGTAATAGCAATTAGCACTCTGGTTGTATCTTTGCTCTGCCCTGGCACATTTGCACACTGGCTCATTTGTATTTGGTTTGCATTTCCATCTCCTCCATTAGTTTGTGATTTATTGATGCTGATGTCCCAAATTTTCCCATGTGGGACAATAACTTTAACTTAAACCTTGAGATTAACAATAGAACAGCCACAATTGTTCCAGCAGCAACTGTGTTATCCTGACTTTCAGCTCCTACTGTGATTACAGTAACACTGGTTCTACACTACATAATAGCATCACATGACTTCAACACGCTCATTCCTTCGAAACTCAGACTTTCTGTTAAAAATTGTGACTCTAAGGTGATCCTGATGACATTACTAGAGGTGTTTTCACAGCCTTTAACCCTCTGAGCTCTAAAAACCAGCAGCATGTTATCTTTAAAAACAAGAAGCATTTATCACAACTGTAAAACTACACTAATTGTCCCTAAAATAAACTCATCTGACTGGCAGATTGGGTGGGGAAATTGATTAAATATAATTTAAAAATGTATTATCATTAGTGACCCAGCTGTATATAAAAGTCACGTCAAAAATTCCGACTTTTAAGCTTATCTGGGTTGAACTGCAGGCGGTGTAGATGGAAGCATGGGAATAAATTTAAATGCTGATAGTAAAACATCTATATGTAGTATCATTATTCTTTTCTAAAGCATTTCTAATACCAATTGGTACTTGGAAAATGTTGCACATTTTGACTCCAGGTTTTTTTCAATTTTAATAGAGTAAACTATCACAGAAAATCTACTTTTATTTGAGCGTTTTTAATGATTTACTAACCTGGCAATAGCCAGATTAATAATTGTGTAGTACTTGATAGTACTCCACAATATCAATCTGCGACCGCTCCATGTAAATACGTTCGGAGGAAAGAGGCACGGATTGGACAATGCAACAGTATGTCCCGCCTCTGACAGGTTTGTTTTTAGCCAATCGCGGGATCTTCACAACGAGCGGAGCCAATTGGTAGATTAAACTCTTACCAAAACCCGTAGGTAAAAAAGCACAAACATCTTCACCATCCAGAAATGCGCAAAGCGCCTCTTGTTGTTCTTCCTTCAAAGAAGCGATAGGAGATTCAGCTAAAACTGACTTAATAGCAGCATCTACACGATCGTTGTCCTCCGTTGCCATGTTTGTTTTGATCTACTGGCGCTTGGTGTCGTCTTCACACCCGGATATCCCGCCCCACACACGAATACTGCTGCGTGATTGGCCCGTGCCAACTTGGCTCTGTCCAAACAGTGAATGTGGGAGCGGTGCAAGATAGTTTCTTGAGAGATTTGTGAACTCACAAATATCGCGAGAAATCAACTTGCTTGCAAGGTTAATGATTTACGGCAGTATAAATGTGTCACATTTCACTACTTCTCGTCATGGCTTTGCTGTTTCCATAGAAGTGCAGGACCTTGTATTATAGTACAAAATTATCCCACAGTGATGTCAGAGGGTTCACAAAATCTTCAATGCTGAATGATGAGAAATTCTCCTCATAACAGGTGAACCGAATTTCTGTAAAGTCTGTGGAGTGCAACTTTAATGAAAGCTCCGTCTCCAATAATGGCCTCACTGAAAAATTAAAACACGTAGCTTTCCATGAAACTGTTCTGGGTTTACAGCCAGACTGTACTTACATATAGCAGTTAAAGCAGACAGATGTTTAGGGAAAACTACTTGGGACAACCCATCCACAAACAATTCAGAGAGAGGAGATACTACAAAGTGGGAAAGTATGTCAGTGACCGAAATAAAATGCAGCTCAAGTGGAAGAAGAAGAAGAAGAAGAAGAAGAAGGAAAAAAAAGGATTTTGCAGATGCCTCTGTCTTCTTCTTCCATTGCCCTCTGGTGGGTTTTAACACACATTTTGTGCATGGCTTCTCGCTGCACATTAACAAACACACAAAAACAGACACGAACACACTCAAACTGTACTGTATGAGATGCAAATGTACACACGATAAGTTTAACTACCCAGAGAGTCTAAAATGGGATGCTTCATATTAAATAATTCATCATTCGAGAGAGGAACAGAAGGAAGACATCGAATTAGCGACAGAAAGACAGAGTGAGAGTGATGTAGAAGTGAAGGAGGGTTAAGCAACTCCAATTTGTCCAGAACATCTCTCACTAAGTCAGGAAGCGTCGACGCCAAGGATAAAGGATAAGGCTGTCATTGTTCTGAGGTTTTCATATTGAAATGAAATCCCATGAAAGGAAAAAATCTGATTCTCCATCTCTGAATGCTTTACTGCTTTAGAACGACAACTCACAAACCTGATACCATTTAAATCACACAGTTTTCAAGCTGTTTTTACTACTATAATCAGCTCAACTGATTGAAATCAAAGTTCCGTCATAAAGCAGATGTCTGGAAAACATGGTTCCAGCGTAGACATACTGATACAAAAGAAGTAGCTATATGACAATATTCATTACTATAATTTGGTCTTTTGGGATTTATTGACAATATTCACTCTCCGAGACACTTCTTCTCTTTCATCATTTTCTCCTGTTTCTACTTTCAAGCGAAACTGCTGCATACATAACCTGCTTTGCTCACACACACTCGTACAGCCTCCATACAGTCTTCCTGCAAAGCTCTCTGATGTCTGAAGCTGCTTTGCATGATTCAGGAGGAGAGCCAGGGGAGACAAGCCTCTTCAACTGACTTCACATATTAGCCACAGTGAGGCGAGAGAGATAAAGACGGAGAGGCGGAAAGAGGAGAGAGCTGTGGGCACAGTGACCTATATATTCTGCAGATCTCTATTCACAGAGATACAGTATCGCACAGGAGTGTACGGGATGCACCTGCTGCTCGACTCATTGACCTTGATTCTGTTATGACAGACCACCGTGAGTCCAAAATCAGTCCATCGGAAGCTGAAAAAGCCGGGGAGGGTCTAATTTTTTACAGTCCGCACACACATCAGCAAAAAAAAAAAAGCAAATACATGTAAATTGCATCACATTCTGACACAAAACACGGCTAAAACTGATGGGAACGAATAGTGTAGGTGCCGTAACTTCCAGAAATGTAAAAATGAACAGCAACAGGGTCACCAAAGTTCCTCCTGAGTGGAGGCGTGAATGCTAAATTTCAAGAAAATGCACCAAAAAGATGCTGCGATAACTCTCTCTGGACCAAAGTGGGAGGCAAAGGAGCCGACACAACCATCAACGAAGCCAAAATTAGCACCGAACATGCGTTTTCTGATCAGCTGGATGATGAAAAAGAGGTTAGCAAGAAGAATTAACTGTGTTTACATCTTCTCTGCCTGACAGCACCCGGTCAGCACGAGCATGAATAACACATTTTACATGTCATCATCCTTTAGGATTCGGCACTCATCCCTCCCTCAGAAGGGTCACTGCCTTCTTTCCTCACAGATCAGCGACGGTACAGGGAGACAGAAGGTGATACGCAAATGCAAGAGGGGAAGATACAGTAAGGAGATACTGTACTGTAGATACTGTGTGTGTTTGCGTATGAGTACTTTGTGTGCCAGTTTGACAGAGTTAATCTCATTATATGATACTAGGCAAATGTGTGAACAGGAATGTGGGTCAGGAGATCACACAACAACATTATCTGTGTCTGCGCCGAGTCACAGCGAACGAGTAATTTCTGCACTTTTCATTAGGCGCATTTGACGCACCGTGTGTGAGTTGTCTCCACGCGAGTGTGTGTCCCGGAGCATAGCAGTCGTGTTTTTTTTTTGTGTGTGTTTGCAGAAGGAGTAATGCATCCCTGCAGCAAGTTCTGTGCTCGCGTGAGCTCTCATGGCAGCTTTCACGCCAGCTACTGAAATCCAGGTCACACACTAAAAAAAACTCACATAACATAACCTGTGTGTGTACATGCCTGTTTATGTGTGTGTGTGTGTGCTGTATACGCGTCCAACACATGTATAAAATGTGACATTTAAAGGTAAGGAGGAGCCTGATGTTAACTCTGTAATGGTATCCATGGCAACCTAACCAAAAGAGAATATGTCTGATTAATAATAAAAGGCTGAAAATGCAAATTACTAAACCAACATTCGGCTGTAAGAAGAGAAAACTGTTGGAAATGCTGTTTAATCCCACCTTAAACCTTTAGATCTGGTAGGACGACTGTTACTACTGCTAATGAGCATATTGTTACTATAATAAGAGCTCAGTGTATTTATTCACTGGATTTATGTTTATACCATCCAGTTCTTTGCTGACCCACTTTCACCACAGGTTCATTAAACTTTCAACTAATCTGATCTAGTCCAATCATGTTGTCTACACAGTGAGCTATCGAGACTTAAAAGGTAAAGGTAAAATCTTGGATCATGGATGAGATATTTGAGCGTATGGGGTTTTATCAATCCATGGAGATTGGTTTAGTCTTGATTCACTAACAAAATTATCTTTCAGCTCTCGTTCACAGTCATGAGCAACTGAGATAGTGGACACTGTTTCTGGAACCAGAATAAAAGGAGTTTGAAAGTGAATAGGCTGAAGTCAGTGCAGAAGTGCCTTAAAGTGCAATACCAGAGAGGGTCACGAGGTGCTGGCTTCAACAAATCTCTCTCTACAATAGACTCTAATTCAAAAAGCATCAAGTTCTTTCATTAAATGCTAAGTCAATAAATTACTTCTATCTGTAGCTATGATTTTTGAGCAAAATTCCCTTCTTCTGTTTACTGTAATGGGGTCATGGAAGAAAATAAATCCATCATTAATCCATTTTGTTATTTTTATAAAACCTTTATTCTACGTGTGAAAGTGCAAAACGTGACATTTAGTGGATTTTTATACATCTGGACCACATTACAAAAGCTATCATACATCTCTTTGGTGCAACATCAACACATTCTTTGAATAGTGACTATTTTGCACTCAAAAAAATCTGTGCAATATTCACTTTTTAGAACTACTACTGTGTATTTTGGCTTACTTTTAGGTTTATGCAACATTCCTTATATGTTTGTGCTATCGTTTGTGCTGTAAAATTGCAAATTTCCTCACTGTGGGATTAATAAAGGGTTATCTTATCTTTTCTCTGAAACTACTGCACTAAGTTTTTATAAAACATGGATGGAAACATTCCAAGTGCAAATGTTACATCATTAATTTACTTGAGAGCCCTAACAACTGTTTTTGTCAACTAAAAATATCAAATTATTCTAATAAGTGGGTAAAAGTAATTAATATGACACCGCACATTTTTTTAAAACTCTGATGCCATTCTCACAGCAAATGCCTTAATTGAGAAAAAGCTAGAGAAGGTGACTCCTGAAGAACAACTTCATCATGCAAATCTTCACAAGAGTTGGACACTGCCAATTTAGATTCAAAGTTCTAAGTTTGGGCCTGACTTGGACCATTCTGACTTAGCAGGATGAAGACAAAACCTTAAGGCAAAAATCTGAGGAGACCTGTCCTCAAATAATTAAAAATGTATTTATCATTTTATCATTTATCATAATTCATTTATTTCGCATAGGAATGCTTTGATTCACTATTTGCATCTGGATGTTCAATCTACTGCTACATATTTCTGTGACATTTGTCATTATAATATTGGATTTAGCATTGTAATTAGCACTGAAAGAAAGCATAAATCTTTTTTTTCTGAAATGACAGAGGCAGATGTTAACATTTTTAGACTTTGTTGGTTTTGCATTTCACTGTAGCATGGACAGTGTCATCACAAATTGTGTACCACGCAAGCATGTCGCCATACCGACTTACTTAAGAGGATGGAAAAAAGTCAGCGCCACTTGAAATGGAAACGACATGACATGGCAGAGGGAAGGAGCAAGCTCGAATGTTGCTATTTTAAGCAAACGCACAGGTGAAGCAGCAGCACGTAAATGACTATGAATGATGTAAAAGGTTGCATACACCTCTGTGAATGCTGCTGATTTGACATGAAGGCTTGCACTTTTGCAGCCACAGCATTTGTAACCAAGAATGGGTAATGCGGTGAACTGGGTCAGGGTCAGTAGCTTCATACAGAACCAGAGAGACAGAGAATATGAAAGAGAAGGGAGAGAAAAGTACAGCAAAGACCACAAAGTCATAAAATGCTGCTAAATTTTGAATGTTTCCTCTTAAGCCGGTCTGTTTGGCATCAACATTTGCGTCCCCGAAAATGCTTCCAGGCCTGGTTCTGTGGTGATTGGGATCAGACATTTATTTATAACCAGGTGAATGTGAAGCTGAGCAGAGGGGACGGATGGGGAACCTGGGACCACTGGCACGGGTCAGATCCTGTTGTAACAGGGTATCGCACCCCTGTCCTGCTGATTCTCGATCAAATATTCACCATCTCCTGCAGAGCCAACATTTAAACACCAATAGCCAGCAGAGAGGGAGGGCAGAGGGAGGCAGGCAGAGTTGGATGGGGGTTGGGGAGGTTAAGAACATTCATAATCCTGAGCAAAGAGAATGCCTGCTCCTATAACCAGTCCTCTATTTTGGGAAATGCCCCTGCTGTGCCCCGAACAGGGACACCAAAGCAGCTGCATCATGACGGGAAGCTTTTGAAGCAGAAATATAGACAGTTTATATAGAAAAGGCCATGAAAACATGGATTCATTGTGCATGTATGAAGGAGAGTGTGGATGTTCTTGAGGGTATAAAGGGAGGCTTGTGAAAGGAGGTCTATTATTAGCTCCGTCTTTCTACGCTGCCAACGTGAATGTGTGCGCCAACTAAAAAACATTAAATCCAGACAGAAATATGTGCACGTCCTTGCCCCGAAACAGATTATATGAGCACACACTCAAACACACACACTTATAATGAGATTTGAACATTCAATTCCATTATTTTGGCAGGAGGGTCGTGGTGTTAAAGGGCTGGGTTTGGCACGGCCGCTGGGTTTTCCTGTTTAGAACAACTAACCCGTTCTTACATCTGATACTCTGAAATGAGCATCTATCTATTCCAGCTCTCCTCAGAAGGCTGAATGTGTGTCAGAGAGGAATTCTGAATATGCATGAGGAGGAAGAGGAAGGAGGCGAGGAAGGAACTGGGGCAGGAAAGTGGAACATCATGACCAGGAGCTTCTATCGATCCGTGCAGGAGATGATGAACCTGCACAGCGGCCTCACCTTCACGCTGACCTTTACGTGAACACACACACACACACACACACACACACACACACACACACACACACACAACACACACACAGCGTGAAACAGCAGTTTTCACTCTGCAGTTATGCTGACACTCTTCACTTCTCCTGTCTGGTTTACATTAATTAAATTTGCTCATTTAGGCTGTACACTGTTTACTATTTTGGTTCCGTTTACAGTTTGCCACACTAACAATCCTCTTCATGTAGGAAAAGTAATGATATTCTGAGGACTTTTAAATTTTGGCTCGTCTTGTTTACACTTATTCCAGAGAGTCGCAGTTTTAATTAGGATGCCCAAGTGGCCTTTAAGGCACTCATCAACAGCAATATCCTCTTGTGGGGGAGCTTTGTTGCAGTTTGTTTCCCATTTCGCTCCTCCTTTAGCTCCTCTCAGCTTTATAATGCAGACATCATGAGGCGAACATACAGAGATCATACACGTTTGTGCATCCAGCTTCAATAACCAGCCACATACGTTATTGGTTCTCCAAATACTCTAATTACAAACCTTAGAAGCATCACATGTACTCAGCAGTTGCTACTAAAAATGTCATATTAGACTAAACAAGAGAACATGCAACCAAGTTAGAGAATTAACTGAAGCTACTACACCAAAGTTCACAAACATACAATTCATAAAACATCAAATTCCTTGTTTCTGTTGAGTCTGGTTCTTCTGTACATATGCTGTATGTGTGATAGCTTATGCACGATTGTTTCACCTGTAATAATGCATTACTTTGTGTTATGAGGAAGATCCACAGAAGGCCTTTGCTGGCCTTGATTGTATTCAATATTGTTTAACAAATTCCTCTCCATTCATTGATTAAACTATTCTGATCTGACCTCTGTGTATCAGAATTATATATTTAGAAGTTTTATCAATGAAAATAATCCCTACATATCTTAAAATGGTCTAGATGTAGCTTAACACTGTTGCTTCCTTCCAAATGTGCAGATATTAAACTACTTTACATGACACAATCAAAAGTTGTATTATTGGAGTGAGTCGGCCGTACATGTTCAAACCAAAAACTGATTCTGAAGAAGAATACTGACATGGAAAGCTCCTCACTCCTCAGGTTTATTATATATGAATCTCTCTGAGAATCTACGTTTTTGTCATCGGTGCAATTTCAAGGTGGAAATGCTCGGCTGTAGTGCTGACTGCTTATTTTGCCTCATGACATGTCTTTCAGCTTATACAAAACACCATGTTGACATGCTAGCAAATCTATAAAACTTGATTTTAAACCTCAAGTGGTCTTTCATCACAAACAAGATGAGAATTAGAGTATGTGTGCGTGTCTATTTCTTACCTCTCCATAGTCAGTTGTAACCACGAGGGTTCCATCTCCACAGGAGTTGACGGTGGCTGGAACCAGCTGTTCCTTCTCTCTGACCCAAACCCGGGCCCCCTGGAACACACAAACACACACACATTGAGGTTACACACTGAAACCAGTGCATAAATTACTTATATACAGTTATATTTAGTTATGTAAAGTGGTGAGCGCAGTGGAAGTCTTCAGCCGCCACTACTTGGCTCAAATGTTCCAACAGATTTTCCTTATTTAGACACTATAATTCTTCATTTTTATCACATCTCCACTAGCTTTCCCCTTCATAAAGAGAACAAGTGAATCAAACTGATAAAAAAGTAATCAAAATCAAAGCAACCTCGCATGACTGCGTGAGATGTAAAATACACCATTAGCTCCTTGTTAGTTTCAACATAAAATGATTATACAGTGCAATCTTTCCATTTGACAAAACTGTCTTGGCAGCTATTTAAAAACAGAAAATGGTAGAAACAGTCTTGCGGCAACTGATAATGTCCTCTGGAGGTGTCTAATTACTCTGTAAGAAAATAACAGTTGCAATAAAGGGAAAAAGCACAATGTCAAGTAAAGAGTTGCAATAGAGTGAATTGTTTTATGTTTTTCGGTTTGGCGTGGATCAGAGTTGGCACACATGATGAGCAGTGCAGACAGATGTGCTAAATAGGAGACCGTAAAAAGTGTAACATCTGGATATTTGGTAAGGTGAAGCAACAGTACTCGAAGCCAATGTGTGTGTGTGTGTGTGTGTGTGTGTGTGTGTGTGTGTGTCAGGGTCACAGGAAGTGTGCTCTCCTCGGCCTTTCTGCAGACAAACCCCTCTTTCACACAGTCGCTGACCTCCGACCCGAAACTCCTAAAAATAAGGCGCAGCCAAACAGAGGAGGGAGAGAAAAGTCAATGGAGCGACTGATGGACCGTTAAAAAAAAAAAAGGGAAATGCACCACATGTCCTCTTGTAGTTTAATACACTGCACCACCACTGACTCATTTGTAAATTTGCCAAAGAATTAGTATCTCAACACAAAATAGAGATTTCACTTAGATATGAAAGGAAACCAAAAATGGATAACGCTTCATATAATACAGAACTCCTCTTATTTACCATCTGTAAGCAGCACACAAACATGGGATCAACGCTTAAAGCACACAATATGAGCAGATATAAGATTTACTGTACGTATTTTTTGCATTAGATATTGTTATATGTCTTTCTAAGCAACTATAAGCCATTCTGTTTGCATCTAAATAGAGGTTGGTGTTTTATTAATGCAAAATATGGATGAGAAGACAAGCTGCTATGATTGACAAATACTATACATTCATAAACATTTAAAGATGTGTTTATAGCTGAGTACAACTGCTGTAATAATGTGCAATAAGCCATTTTTCAAATCTGCATACAGGTTTGAAATGTTCAACAGAAGCAGTTAAAATAAAAGGTTGAAATCATGTTGCCATATATACTGTATGTATACAAAATGTGTAGTTAAACTAACACTGAGGGGCTCTTCTTATGATTAAGAAAAGCTGAAATTAATGTACAAGATTTGAAAATAATTAATTAAACTACTGTCATTAATATTTCCAAGTTTAAGCTTCTAAATTGTATTTGCTGTTGTTTCTGCTTTATGTCATTGTTAATTCAAAGTGAGCAAAATGTCTGCTTTTTTTCTCTATTTTCTGACATTTAACACCAAATAAATAACTGAAGCTAATCAAGGATATATTTGATTTATATTTATTGTTGTTTAGGGTTAAGTCTTGAGAATTCAGTCCTAGCCTCACACTCAGTGCATTGCTGGATTTTTTCTTTCTATTGTGCATTACTATGTACCTGTATTATTGATTATTTATGGAGGTTCTTGTAGAACCAAAGTTTTTTAGACACAAACACTCCAATCTAAAGCCTAAGAGGGGATTGGAGTCCTAAAAAGACTCTATGGAGCACCAGATGTGTGCATGTGGATAAAGTGAGCAGCAGAGGAGGAATGGAAATGTATTGTTTTAGCAACAGATGGTCCCACAACCCCAAGCGTTCCCTGAAAAAAAACCTTTATTGCTTTCATTTTCCTCTGCTCTTAACTTCTTATGTATTTTTCAACACTCAGTCCTGCACACAGACATACTGATGACAACAGAAAACCAGTCATGCCCCAGGCGATGGAGTTAACCTGGCAGAAATCACTCATGCACACATACAGTATACTATATATAAACACACACAAATGGGTGCTCAGGGGAAGGCTTAGGGGGTAAATGTCTGCTGGATGCATTTGGATGCAGACTTTAACACTGCTGGCTTTTGCCAAACATAAACTCCGGCAGTTCATCTTTTGCAAAGGAGTCTCCTTCCTTGTTCTCTCCACAGCAACCCTCTATATTTAGTCGCCTCTTTGCCCCTCTAGATCCTCTCTGTACAGCCAGTCAGCCTGTCTCATCCCTAACTCGTCTGCCTGTCAGATTCCAGCGCACTGAGCTATTATAATGACCTAATGACCTCCCCAGCCTCAGGCTCTCTGCTCACAGTTCACCAGTACTTCTCTACATCCCGCTTTAACCGATAAACTGACCCCTACCCCTACTTAAACCAGGAACACCGGTCCTTTTGACTCATTCCTCATGCATTCTCATGGTACAGACATAAATGCAGCCCTGAATGTTTACCGTGAACCGCTATTTAACGGACGTTTCTGCTCTCTGTCTCGCTCTCTCATTCATCTCCTCTTTAAGTAAATTGGTCTCTGGTCTCAGATCGATGTGCGATCCCAGGGAAGGAGAGAGAAGAAGGTTATAAACGACCTGCCGGCATTACAACCCGCACCCAACACCCTCATCCTCTCCTCCTCTTTATGTTCCCCTCCCCCCATCCATTACCGGCCCAGACAGACAGGAATGGCTGTGCATGACAACAAATTGCAACCCTTTCTGTCCACTAAAATCTACGGCTACAGCACCATGTCACACCCTCTCCGTGTCTGTGAAATCCAAGCCAGCCCGCAGTCAAACTCGGGCCTCCAGCTCCGTCCATCACCTTTTCGTCAAGCTCCATTAAACATCAACCAACGTCAATTGTCGCTCGAGCCTCAAACATGACCCCTGACCTCGAGACTCACACCCTGCTGCAATAGGAGCTGAAAAAGTACCAAAACATCCTTCCCAAAGAATGCTATCAGATGGATTTCTTTGTGCAAGTTAGTAGTAATGAATTGCTGCTGCAAACACAACAGTGTAACCTCAAGTCTGTGATTTACAGCTCAGCTTTACATTATGATGATGGCTGATGATTAATGTTGTTTTCCCCTCTACCAGAAATGAATCTTTTCCACAGCTAATTGGATGAACGCATCACTTGTTCAACCTGGCAGCTATTCTGAAAATGTCACTCCATAGGTTTCCTGACACATTTGAGGAAAGGAACAGGCCATAATGATGCAGAAGGCCTCACTCATCTATATGTGAAATCTACTGATTCCTAGTAGATGGTTATCAAACTGCAATGTCATGATGACACCTGGGTTTGTGAGATGTACTCAGGTTTGCCAGGTTTGAAAACAAATATTAGCAGTCGGCTCTCAAATCTTTGCAATCAAATTGTCACTGAAAGGACCAAGGATCTGTTACTACACGACAGCCAAGACTTTCCATTCTCTGAAATCTGATTTTAAGATTGATCCCGCATAAATAGAAGCCTATATGGTTTCCAACCTTTGTCAAAGTCGAAGGAGAGAAGATAAAAACATTACAGCTCAGTTAAGGGACACAGAGAAGCAGTATCTGTTGTTGACAGGCTCAAACATGACTCGACCTTTTTCCTGTCGTGTATCAAAGTCTCATTGTACAGAGAAAAACCAGAGGGGCTGATTATTTCAAAAAGAAAAATGGGAGAACTATTGAGAAAATCCTGAACATCTAATAATCTTTCATTACTGAAAGCACAAAGGAGAGCATCCCCAGAGCGTTCAGCCCAGACGTCTGAACGGCTGTGTGTGTTTGTGATAAAGGCCTCGTTTCTGCTCAGGCGGTTACATGGACGCCTGTGCCATTTGATTGAGGCATTGCCCCAGAGACGGTCTCAGATGAAGGACCTCTCATGCCCCAACAAACACTGACGAATCGCCGGTGCAAACATACGGCCAATGTCTGCAGGCGTATGCACTTTATGGTATCAAACCATGCAGTCAAACTCAGAAACAAACACAAACAGTGAATACAGATGTGACAGCAGTTACTCATTGTGTCCACATATTATATCTTATCCAGTATTTACACTATTCTGTCTTAACATATCATGCTGTTTTTGGTAAACATGCCCACTAAAAGTATACTGATTTGAGGCAAATTCAGATGTTGATAAGTATGTATTACCATGCTCACCATCATAGTTTAGCTAGCGTGCTAATATTTTCCAATTACAACTCCACTCACGAGTTCAGCTGAGGCTAATGAGACTCATATTGGTCTTAGACTAATTATATTATTCACAAACCAAAAGCAATTCAAATTCAAATGTTGGTATGTTTGAGTCCATCCTGAGACAGATTGCAATATCTGTAGTAGGGGCAAAGATTTTATTTGAACATTATGGGGACATCTAATTTCCTGACTTCTGGTAGCAACGTGTGCCTTGTCAGCATTAATTTATGGTATAAGTGTCATTTTTGTAAAAACAAATGTCTTTTTTTAAAAATAAAAACAGATTTTTGTGAAAGAAAACACAATTATTGAGGGGAACATTTTTCCTGAAATCTATTCCTATGGTGTGTAGGAAATTTTGTTCCATCCTTCTTGTAGATAACTAGACGAGCCCTCAGTAGATGGCAGAACCACACCCATGCATGATACTCAATTTTGATCATCCTACGTATATCCCTACCTATACAAATGATGCAATATGCAAGAAATGTGCTAAGTGACCCCTGTGACCTTGACCTTGATCTGCCGACCTCTAACTCCACAACTGAGCAGGGGACCTTAGACCGATCTTCAGTGCCAAGTTTGATTATCCTGACTTCAGCACTTGCAGAGATATCTGAACGGACATACACACACACATACATACTTACCCAGCCAGCCAGATACCGAAGCGAATGCAGTAACCCCGCTGACGTACACGTCAGGCGTGGTTAATGAGTTCAGTCTGGAATGAAGTGATGGACAGACTGATATTTCCATTTCTAGAGCTGAGTTTAAAGTAAATACTAGAAGTGGGGACAAAGGAAAAGGAAGGCACAAGTTCAGACAAATATTAGAAGAAAGAGTGAGTGGTGAATGAGTGAGTTAAGAACTCACATGCAGACACAAATGGCAGGTATTTTAGGAACTAAAAGTGAACTTTAATCAAAAATGCCGGTTCAAAAAGAACAAACCAGAGTCCAGACAAATGAAAAGCATGGAGAGTTGAGATGAATTAACCAAAAATTCAAAAAGGTAACAAAAGCACAGCATAAACTAAAACACAAAAATACAAAAAAATAAGCAGGTGAACACGGGGAATAACTGATGAACAGGAGTTCTAACCTGAAGGAAGCAAACGGGGTAACAAACAGGACAAACTGACAAAGACAGAGGGATGGACAAGTATTTATACACTGAGAACTGATTAAGTAGAAAAGACATATGTGAAACTAATCAGGGCAATCAAAAGGAAGGGAAAAGAGGGACGGAGAATAGGCATAACACAAACGACACACAAGGAAAGGAAATTTCAAAATAAAATAGGAAGTAACAAACAAGGGACATGAAAACTACTCAAACACAAACAGGAAACACAGAAGGAAAAGACAGGAGTGAATCACAGAACAAATCAAACCCAGAAACTGGAACGAAATGCATGACAATGAATGACGGAAACAGAAAGAGAGAAGACAGGGCATGTCTGTCAACCTGACTGTCATGGACTGACAGGACAGAGAAATAGATGATAGGAGGTACAATAGACGTGACAGTAGGAAATACCCACAATCCTGAAAAAGGGGTTCCAAAGGTTAAGAGTAGAGGAGGATGAAGAAGACATAGAGTGACAGAAACGAGACAAATGAATAAGCAGCTGACCATTCAGTAACTAATGGAAAGAAACTGAAGACCAGCATGGAGGTGGGAGGACACAGTAGGATCTCTGGAGACTAAAGGTCAAAGGTGCTTAAAGAGATGACTTTGAATGTGTGGGTTTGTTTGTCTCTGTCTAGCTGCTTTATCACACTCATTAACTACATCTACTTTAACATCCAAACAGCTGCTTTTCTGCCTTTTTTCCCCACATATGTTCTCCCATTTACTCTAAAATATGTTATTGTGCTCCACCAGATTTGTCTGGAAACCCCCTATTACCCACCTGCACAGTCTGTGCTGTCTTCATAATGATGGATGTCTGGAAGGAGAGAGGCTCTAAGTGCTTATGTGAGTTAATCAGGCGAGAGGAAAAGGGCCAATGTGGTTTGTGTTGATCATAGTGTTTGAAATGATATGATGCTTACTGTGTTTACAAGAGGAGTTGAATTGAAGGATGCACGGGTGTGGTATTAGGATTGGAAAGTTTCTGTTGTGATGATTTAGGAAATGTCAGTAGAAGCTTCTGTTTATGCCTAAATAGGTCTAAAATCATGCATCTTCTCTAGCAGCGATGGTAATTTCAGGTTTTGAAAATGGGCTTGATCTTAAGTGTTGGTTCTTTTTTCTTTTAATCCGGACCACAACAGTGAGTTCCTGACGTATTACACTTTCCCCATTGGTCATTGCTCTGTCAAGACATATTAACAGGAACATCACAGCTCATTCCGATAGCCAATACTCTACATGCAAGACATTTACTGTTTACATCCCTCCCACTCTAAACCGCTCGAGTCTCTGCATGCACATCAGCCACATACCACACCACCCACCACCACAAGGAAATTCTCAGCCTTTGGGAAACACTGCAATGAAATCTGGGCACAAGAATAAAAAAGGACAAAAGCTGACATATTCAGTTGCTATCAGGTGAAAAGAAAGAAGTGCACGCCTGAAAAAGGATTCAAAGCTTTGCCTTTAATGGATGTCATTGCATATGAGGTAAATTTACGTGTGAAGTGCTGGAACATTTTACTTTTCCTAATAATAATTGTGATAAAGTGCTGTGATCCATCCCCCCTACTGCAGGCGGGCCTGTGTCACAGACCCAAACTGTGTCAGTAATATTCCATTAAAGGTGATAATACAATCAGGACAGCGAGGCTTTCAGCAGATTATGGAAGCTGGAAGGAGAGCAACAACATGTGTTGATGTGTGCAGGTTTGTGTGGGCGTGTGTGTGTGTTTATGCGGGCGAGTGGGCGGGTGTTGCCTGTAAATAAGTCACATCTGTCACTGAAAGAGATTAAAGTTGAAATTCAACACTGCAGGTATAAAAAACATCTGGGGGCAAATGCGAACATGCTCAGCATCCCAAGTGGATATATTCGAAAATAAATTATTCTGTCCTCAAGCATATAATTATATTTTAATCCAAAGCTTTGTAGTATGGTTCACTATTATTACTTTTTTTTTTTTTGAGGGGCCACAGTTTCAGTCTCATGGCATTGTCATGAAAATTAACAGCTAAAGGTTAACACTAGACTTAGCAACAACTCTACAGAATACTGCAGCTGCTGCTACAGAGATCTCCAGTTAGAGGGAACCGAATAATCTAGTCAGACTTAGATCTATAAATTAGGGCTGCACAATATTCACAAACTGGCATTGCAATATTTGTTTTTTCTGTGATATATACCACAATATGTAAAATTACAGATGACTTGAATAACTTTATTTGAAAAGAACTAATCATTGTAGAATAACTGGCATGGACTAGCAGAAGAGAGAAATATGCATCAAAAATACCAAACTATAGCAAAAAAAAGTTGGCAAAAAGCCATTTGTGATCTTTCTCATATGGTGCTACACAGGCAAAGGCATCCAAAATATATATTTATTTTTTTACTTTGAATGGGATTCAAATCTGGCTTTGCCTTTGTCATACAGAGCTTCGTGTTGCCAACAGATTACTTGTGTTGCCTCATGTAGTGGCAACAATTTGCAACATACTACAGCCGAGTACCTGGTTTTGGTAAACATCACCTTTTTTGGCACCAAAATATTTCAATTCAAGTGATGTTGGATTTGTTTTTGCAACTAAATCTTCCTTTTCAGTGTTTCTTTCCTGTTTCCTGCTCATTTTGCAGCACATATGTGAAGCTTGCATGTCAACACATTCTGTACCTTTCAAATACATTAACTACAAAAAAAATCTCAGTAAGACTTCTCTTGTAGATTATTCATGGAAACTGAGAACTCCATAAGTATTCTTAGTGGATAAAGCTGCAAAAATAGCTGTAGCTTTATGTGTTTGACTAAAGTTGCCTTACTTCACATTGCACCTCCTGCAATATGACTATCGTGCATGCACACACTGCAATGTTGTTGCTAAAGAATATATTGTGCTGACTTAATATTAGGGCTTTGAGGTGCAGCTATTTTGGAAAAACTTGCCAGACTATAACAGATTATTGCTGTTCCAGTCCCACTTTTAAATTCTGCAAATTTGAATAAAGTCTTTGCTGTATTTCAGTGTTCTGGCAAATGTGTGAGGTAGGTTCAGGGGAAAAAAAGCAATGATAGCATACAAGAGCAGAATTTAGGTGAGCAACAGTGTCCCGTAAAGCTGAAATAACGACGCGTCTACGAGTCGTCTGAGCGCGATATGTCATCAAAAGCGGAAGTGAGCGCGCAATGCAACAGAAATCACCTTCAGACCGGAGCGCGGAACACGGACGGACGTCGGCGCTGCATCGTGCATGTATTATGTATGCACGATGCAGCGCGCACGTCTGCGTTTAGATACAGCTGTCTAGTAAACGCTGACATCCATGTCTACGATATAACGCGGACATCCGTGCTGCATCGTGCAGCGTATCATGATGACGTATCGTGCTCAGACGACTCGTCGACGCGTCGTTAGTTGCAGCCCTACGTAATATGCATGTTTATATTATAATGTACAGAAAAGGACTTTTTGTCTCTAAACTGTATTATTGAATATAAAAATGCTTGCTGTGAAAATGTAACCACGTCCATAGCATCTAATCTGAAAAATTCCAGCTTTACGGGACACTATTGCTCACCTAAATTCTGCTCTTGTATGCTATCATTGCTTTTTTTTCCCTGAACCTACCTCACACATTTGCCAGAACACTGAAATACAGCAAAGAATTTATTCAAATTTGCAGAATTTAAAAGTGGGACTGGAACAGCAATAATCTGTTATAGTCTCGCAAGTTTTTCCAAAATAGCTGCACCTCAAAGTGTGTCAAAAATCTGCCAAACAGTGCACATCTCTGCTTCTTTCACAGTGCTTCTACCAACCTAAAGCATCTTCCTGTAAAACTGTCATCATAACTGCAGCTCCATTTGAAAACTTTGAGGTGCATTCTTTATGCTGTCATTTATTCACAAAGGATTCCTTGCTCTTTATCCAGCAGCAGGTTGCAACTTCAACAATATTTTTGTGACTCATAACATTTTCCTGGAGCGAAAGCAAAAAAATCAATCAAAAATGTCTTATGGCCAGCTTTACATTTAAAACAGGACAATCAGTGCTAAATGGCTTCTTTTCAAACAAACAAAAAAAAGCTTTTCTCTTCACATTCTTGTGAGAAAATTCAACTCAAACCCACACAAATGCCATCGGGTCAAAGCTCTCTCACACAGCTATTCTACCGCTGATGCAGAACCTTTCTAAGCACAAAGTGCACCGTTTGGCTGCTCTACTGTTACTCTGGAATAGCTGAAGCCCTGGACAGATAACCTTTTAACCTGTGCTACATTCCAAAACAAACATGAGTGATTTATCCAAAGTAAACCAGATCAGAGTATAGCGCTAAATTACAAACGGGGGATAAAGGCAGCAGCTGTTAATGGTATTTTGTGTGTTTGTGCGTTTGTGTGTGTGTGCAAGCGTGCGTTTGTACAGTGCAAATCCTCTTTGAGCAGTCTGCTAATTATCACATTCTCTCTCATCTTGGATTAAACTACAGTCGCACACCCCCTCCAACACCCTGGTACCAAGACTCCACGGCAACAGTGTGGAAACAGGGCGCCATGGAAACAGCCTTTCTCCCATGTAAGCATCAGTGGATACTGGGAGTTGGTGCTGAGGATTGTGGGATATGGTGTCCTGTATTATTTTATTTTAATCGCTGTTTTTTATTTAGTTCATGTGCATCCATTGTTAACTTGAACTCAGATTATTTTTGTAGAGGTTATCTCTAAAATGCAAACAATCTGAGAGCAAAACAACCTTCTAGCATTGTGACACAGATTAACTACAGCTTAAATCTTCTTCTTAATCTGAAAATATCTGATATAAAACTAGGATAGATGAAACAATATACTAATATATGAGTCCTAAATTTATCATTTAAGCAGTTACTACCCTGATTAATTACACATTCAAATTATGATTAATGGTTCTGGAAATTGTTAGCATTTTGTATTTTTGCGTCTTCTTTTATTAAAAATTGAAATTAGTTGAGTTTTGGACTGTTTGTCAGACAGAACAACACAGCTTTAAGGAACTTTAACTGATACCTTACGAGGCACAGTTTATTCCAGAAACCCACATATATATAATTATCATAGATTAACTCAGGAAAGAGTCGCATTAATAAAAACTATACAGTATAGTAAAACAACACACATTGCTGCATTTGTTATCAAATCAAATGCGACTATTTATAGTGATATATTTCTTTTGTCATGTAGTACAACTTTACTGCATTCTCTTTAATAGAAATGTTGGATTCTGGGAAATGTTGTTTTATTCTCACACTGTAAAACAGCTTTAATGCGAATTGACTGAGGCGGAGCTTCAGTCTCACACCTACACATGCAAAACAAGCAGGAGAGTAAGAATAAGGAGGACGAGAAGGGAAAGAGAAGAAAGAGTTGCCAGAAGGGGGAGGGAAACTCAGAAAGCAGCACTGAAAGTGGTTGGGTGAGCGAGACGGAGAAGCACCGAGAGAGTGGCCGCAGGGAGAGAGAGACTATCAGAGGGAAGGGAAAATCGGGAGAGAAAAAGAGAGAGAAGCAAAGCTGATGCAGCTCCTGAGCTGAACAAATGTGTTTGGAGCTACTGAATATAGGTCACACATCTCCAGTGACTGTTCCCTTTCCCTCCACTGAAGCAGCCTCCTGCAGTACGCGCTTCATACAAAATCCTGCATAATTTGAACCACAATGTATGGACACAGGCTCTGCTAAATTTACCCCTAAGCGTTTTACATCATTTGCGTGAAAGAAAGGATTGAATTTTTCGTGGCAATTAAACGAAGTCTACTGTTGAAGCTCCCAAAATAATCACCAACATGGAAGTTAGTTTGGTATTTCTTGGTGTGTTTGCATGAATCTTTCACAGTTTATATGCAAACATCCACAAAGAATGCACTCACGTGATTAATATTTTACAGCAGAACAAGTTTCTTGCAAGAATAATCAGCCTCAGTGTGAGAAAGCTTCCATTGCTCTATAATTACCCTCGGTATGGGATACAGTGGTCACTCGACAAATTGCAGAGAAGTAAATACAGATTTACAACTCATTCGGTTACTCAGGAGTGACGGATAGCGAGATAGAAAAAAAAACAGGAAAGGAAGTGAGGATATAAACGGTCTGATATGATACCAGAGCTGTTCTCTCCACATTCACACCTGTCTGTCTCCTGATTGTCGCTTCATGGCTGCTGTGCACCTGCAGTCCAGTCCAAACCCGTCACACATGCACCAACACAAACACAAAATATCACCTCTGGCACCAAATGTCATCCATTTTACTCAGACACACATGAGCACACAGAAACATTCAGGTGCTGAGAGTACTGGGCATCTTGAGACACACGTTGTGTTACAGAAACCAAGTTACACAAAGTCAGGAAGTTGGTTTCCAGTATAACATCTGCTTTATTTACAATAAAGTTGAATTAAACTAGAAGGACTTTACAGACAACCTTAATCGTTTTCAAATGCCTGGTGGAAGATGATGGTGGTACTAAATTTATTGATAGCCGTTAACCACTTTTCTTCAAATATAACTACTTTTGGAGAGAAATTGATCCAAGAGAACCCAAGCACAGAGATTACTTCTTTGCCTTGTTTGAGTGTAAGAATATGTGACACAATAAGTCGCCTTTGCTCAGAAAATCTATCCCAGGATCACATCCACAGTTTTTTCTGCAATACTGTTAATGTCGCTTCAGGTTTCTTGCTGTCACTTCTCATGTATCCTCAGTGGTATCCTCTCACTTCTCAAATCTTGTTTTTCAGCTCCCATAACCAGACAAGGAGTGCTTTCCGTCGCTATGTAGAGCACATAATGTCACTACAACTGCCATATTCCACTGCTAACCAACCCAGTTTGAATATGCGGGGATTATACAGTAGTCTAATGCCACCTGACATTTCATGCTTGGCTGGCCGGCCAGCTATCATGTTTTCTGCCTGGGTTGAGAGAGAGACAGCGAGCGGTCAGCTGTTCACTCTTTCTGGTTTTAGGGGATAGAGTGACGAATGGAGGAGCGTGGGGATATAAGATTGAGGGATGGGATGATGGAAGCAACGGAGGAACGAAGCTAAGTGGATGTTGGACACACACCTCCCAGAAGGATTCATTACTCAGCACCAACACTGCATGAAGTCATGTTTCTGGGTATCAAATATGCAGCTTATGCGGGACTGCAGGTCTGTACATCATAACTCAATAAGTCACTCCATTTCCAGATCTCATGTTGGCTTTCAGTGCTGCGCGGGGCTGCAGGGCTGCATGCATGGTGGTCTGTGAATCAATCCTATGATCAATATATTACAGACAGACTGATGGGAAATGGAGCAGGAGGGACGGTTGTTGCATTTTGTTGTGGCTGCATGATTATCCCAAACCCGGTTATCTCATGCAGCCCTTGTTTTGTAGCTAATGTGATGCTTTAAAGCCAGAACTCTGTGCAGTATTCCCAGAAACGGGTGGAAAAAGGTGGACGGCGGCGATCTCCGCGGCCCTGGTACCCACACATATACCCACACAACCACACACACACACACACTAATAAATGGCATGACATCATTGCCAATGTGAGAGGCATTTAAACCCATATCAGATTAACTTAAGATGGGGGAGGATAAGTAGCTTGGAGAGGATGGATACTGGCATCAAAGTCAAGGGACGATACGGCGTTTCATTAGACTGTGTGGATGTATGTGTGTGTCTGTGCCACTGAATAGGGAACAAAACACAAATGAAAGGAGGGAGCGGTAAGGGCTGAAATGTAAGGTAAATGCAGGAAACCATCAGGACAGGGCCTGAAAAGCTCATTTCTCTGGATCTGACTGGAGAAAATGAGGTTGATTTTGTCATATTAATGTCAAACATGAAACCCTCACAGACCTTTGATGAGTGTTTCCCAGCAGGTAGCAGCTGAATTAATAACCACTGATTTACCTAATATTCAATTATGATAGCACTTGTTCATTTATCTCCCTCCTGCCTCACTTATTCCATCCACACACACACACACACACACACACACACACACACACACACACACACACACACACACACACACACATTCCGATCATCCTGCTCCTCCTCCTTCCACTCTCCAGTTTGCCACCCTCCTCCTTCACCCTCCTGTACCGGCCCATACCCACCCATGGATCCCATCTCCATCCTCGTAAAAAAAAAAAAAATGCACAAAAAGGGTCTCTTGACAGCAGTATGGTGTGGTGGGGGGGCTGTTGCAGAAGGCCAATACGGTCTACTCTCCTTTAACAGATTGCCTTTAATCCGAGAGCCAGCCTTATGGATGTGAAAGCCCGTGTCAGCTCTCGTTTGGCCAATTTTTCTGCGCCTCTGCTCTGAATTAAACCACCAGGCCCTGATGCTCTGCAGCGATAACGAAATAAGCAGGGTGTTTCTTTCTTTTTTTTTTTTTTAAATCGACAGGCTACATGTATAGACATGCAATGCATCAGGCCTGTATCTTGTGATTTGGTTTATGAGGTGAGAGGATGGGTCTTAGTCGACGCACGTAAAGCAACACCTGCCATAACCAAAAAACGAATCGAAATGAGAAAGCAGAGAAGCATCCCGCAGAATGGACATGCATGAACGTAAATCCAGACTGTGGACGCTTTATCTGTCATGAATCTTTAGCTTCCTAACTGTGACACATATTCTCAATGGCTTACCTCTGCAAAAAACGCCTCCATCCTGCCTACTCCTCCCAGACGACGCGCGCCCGGCCCGGCAGAGCGCAGACACCGGCTCCGGTCTCCGGTGCGCAAATCTCACCAAAGGAAGGGTGAGCGTGTCTGTCAAGATGGAGGAAAGGTAGCGGTGTCTCTCTGTTGGTGTTTCCCATTCAATGAGCGTTTACAATTTCATCTCAGTCGCTCAAAACACACCTCAGCAGCGTCCGGGCTCGATGCGCAAAGAGACGCACATGAAGGGAGGAAAAAAAATCCAAAGGAAGCTGTGATGAAAAATTAAAAATGTCCACGCCAGGGATCCGTCGGAGGAGCGCTAATTGAAGCGCTCCGGTTTTCCAGTTCTGCCTCGTTTCAAGGTACTAGTGTATATGTGTGTGTGGATGTGTGTGTGTGTGTGCATGTGTGTGAGAGAGAGGACCAGTCCGGGGCCAGAATGAGCTCGACGCTGCTCACCGCACACACCGACGGGGCGGTGCAGACACAGAATCCACCAATACCAAACACACACACAGTAGAGCAGATGTGAGAGAAGCCGAAGCTTTTAGTGTTCTGGAGCAACATCTGGATCTTTTTCCACCAATCACAGGAAGACCCGGTTCTTGTGGTGTCAAATAGTCCACGCGAGGATGAAAGAAGTTGGTTTGGTTTGAGAGAAGAGATGAAAGAGGTTCTGTCCCTTCTGGACCAATTACAGGTGTTGATAATGAAATGAAAGAGATTGTCCAGGAGCAGAGCTATTATTTTTGGTTTTCATACAGCAATGATCTCTGATAAAAAAAAGGTGAGAAAGAGGACTTGAATGAGAATGCTCTATTAATTCAAATACATGTAAAAAATATGATTGCTTTGAAAGGATGTATTTAATTGTTTTGTTCAAGTGCCATTTCCTTCTCCTCTGTTCCAGATTTAAAAGCGCAAGTCCAATGCAAAGTGACCTTTTCATATAAGAAGCCCTTATGGCACCACTTTAGTCAAAGTTTACTAATGCAATGTGTGCAATTTAGATGCCACTTAGTGGTGCTTGCCTTGGCTTTTTTTCATTAAGGTGCCCCCAGTGGATTGCTTGACCTTTCATCTTGATATAAACCAGCAAACACACTCATCTAGAAGACCAGGGTTTGCATCCAGTGATGGACGAAGACTATCAGTCTCAAAATCATGTTTGGTTTAGAAATTAGTGATGTTTTTCTATCTTATCTTCTGGAAAATGCTGAAAGTCATTTATATTTTTTTGATATCTGAGCTGTATTCCTCTTTACAAAGAAGTGACCCAGCAACTAATTTGTGAAGTTGTGGTTAACCTATTTTTAAAAAGCCATTAGTTATAACTTGCTCATTAGAAAGTGGCAGTACTTTCATTTTCTTATTTCTCGACTTGTACGTGTGTATCATAGAGTTGAAACTATTTTGTCAAAGGTTAAGAAGATGAAAACCAACGGAGAAATCCTCCTCACATTCAATTAAGTGATGTCTGCATCAACAATGAGACACGAGCTGTCAACTCTAATGCTTCTCCAAAACCCAGCCACAAAGAGAAAGAGTGAGAGGAGGAGGCTTAATATTTCTAGATGATCTTTCCTTTAAATAAAGGCCTCACTGTTATTCCATAGAATGAGGTTCGGTTACAGGGTCAGTCAGATCCCCCGCAGGGTGAAAAATGATATCTCACTGCACATAGGAGCAAAACGGTGAGGGAAAAGGACCCCCGAAATCTCAAAGAATAGCACATCATGTCCCCAAAGACAACGGTTTGTCAGATTGAGGTGGAAATAGATAGACAGCTGGTTCATGTGATATGGAGCGTGTGTGGTTTTATTCTTCTTTTCAGGGTACCAGCCTGCTGGGGGCCAGCTGCAGCAATCGGGAGCCCAGCAGGCTGAGGCCTCTCTGGGGTAAAGCATTGTGAAGCTCAGCCTGCTCCCTCTGGAGCCCTGGAGGTACAGGGGGAAGGAGGGGGCTCCTGTACGCATGCATGGAAGTATTATTTAGTGGTGCCCTCCATCTTCATCAGGGAGACAGTTTGAAAAATAAAGCCAACAACAGGGCCCCACGATTTGTTAGAAGTGTGTGAATTTGTGTGTGCGTTGGGGTACACATGCACATACACAAAGAAAATGAGACCTGATCCTTACAATGAATATGAGCTGCTCTTTAAAAGGAAAGGAAACCTGCGACTTGCACCTGTGTACAGCACCAACAATGTTAACAGTCAGAAACATCATCCAGAGGGCTGCTGTTTAAACACTATCCTGTATATTACTCCATAAACAGAAAGTCAAATGCTGCATTACAATGACTATTTGAATGGTGAAGATGACAACAGCGGTGATTGTGTGTGATTGTTAAAAAGTTATTATTACCTATTAAATAGATTAAAACCCCAAAGCACCCCGCAAATAATCAAGGAAAAGGGAAAGAAACAAAGAAGCACAGAACACAAACATGTTAAGGATGACATCCCATTACAGAGTCCAAACTTCATCATTTTTCAGGCTGTCAATGAACTGAAAAATGAACCTCAAGAGACACATTTTTGGTGTTTTTCGGTGATGCAATCCAGGTGCCATAACCAGTTTGTTGACACAGGACTAACAGAGGTTACAGCGCTCTCAGTTTGATTAGGTGGCCTCCAGCAGCACTTACAAATTATAATAGACTCTCAAATTATCTCTGTTGTTTTCTCAGAAGTGTTACTTTTAAAAATTAATGAATCCCTGCTCTGAAGGACACTGACATCATTGGACATTTTAATAAGACGAGATGATTCATGTTCTGCCTCTATTAAATGGACGGCACATTTACTGTATGTGTTACTTATAATATGGAACACATATATCCTAAATGCACTGAACTGTGTTTGAAAATACTTTAAGCATTAGTTTTACACCCAGTGAGTGGTGTTTATCCCACCAGGACCATTAGGACAGTCTTAAGCAGAGCTGAATTGATTAGTCAGTTAGTCAACACAACATTAACTGGCAATTGCTTTAATAATCAACAATCAAAAGTAATTTATCAAGTAATTACTGAGATATGAGAGTTTCATACAGTTTTATTTGAATTGAACTCAAGATCTCAGTATTGGATTCTGAACTTTTCACTATTTATCAAGTAATCAATAAAATTTTACCAATAAAACGGGGAGGAAAATTTGTATTTTCCATTTCCATGTTATGTTAAGTATGTATTACTTTAAATAAATTGTGGTTTGTATGGTTACAACATTGGACAAACACACACAGTCTTAAGAAAATGCAATACCAAGCATCTGAGGTTTCATGACATTGCTGGCTACATTTTCAGTTACACTTTACCTGATCTGCATTAAATCCCCCCTCACTGGGGCTGCAGAGTGCTGAAAACAAATGCTCTGTTTTGGATCTAGGTCTGCATGAAAGTCAATAGACCAAAAGCAACAGCTACAAATTTGCTCAGAGAAATCCCTGGAGTGGAAATGCGCGGGGGGGGGGGTCGCTGCTGTCCGTGATTAAATGACTAAAAGCCATCAACCCAAGAGACCTCTCATCTGACATGCACATGTGTACAAGAGCACACATACACACACACAGACTGAAATACCCAGACATTAGAAAGTGTGAGCTATTTAATTCTCATTACCATGACAACACCAGGACTGAGTGACCCTCAGCAGTGAATTGTGGGATGGATTTTGTTCCCTGCGAGTCAGGAGCAGAACTCTGCTTACTCATCTGACCACAGCACTCCATCTCTCTCTCGCTTTCTCCTTGACGTCTCCTTCTCCTCTTACTGTTACAGTGAATATGTGTGTCTGTGTGTGTGTGTGTGTGAGATGTGGACAGATCATCAATAGGTCCTGTGGTGAAAACACATAGATTACTGAAGAGCTCGGAGCTGAGATCTCCCCTCCGTGATGCCGAGTCTTCATCTGCATGCACATATTCATGGAAACATGCAGGCAAATGCGACTAACTAGAAGCATATCATTAAACAAATGTATCTGAATGCTGTGTGTGCGGGTCATGTGTTGCATGTGCTAACAGGCATCACTCACAATGTCACAGCCAATCAGTTTTACTGCCAGAGCATCCATAAATCTCCCTTCATTTATTACCCTCTTTTTCTTCCAGTCGCTTTTACCTCTATGACCCTCCTCTCTCACTCCAGACCCATCTGTTTATGACTGTCTGAGGCGACATGCTAAATCAAAGAGATGCAGGGAAACTCAGTGTGAAACACCCCGACTGATCATCAACCTAACTGGGAATGACTGGTAAAATGGGGCAATCCAAAACAATCCAAAAGGCCTGGAGGCTAAATTTGGTTCCCAACAGGCTCTCTAAATGTTCCCAGAGAGAAAAAGAAGCCTTGTTTGGTCACATTTGGTCAAAACTGTTGCAATATTAGGATATATTTAAATACCAACACTTAAGGCCTAAGCCTAATGCCTTACTGTTTCTATCTATGTAGCCATTTCAACATGCCTGTGTCTTTCAAAAAAAAAAAGATCAAGAAATCCCTCCTCTAGCACTAGCTGTATTACAATCAATGCATATATATCTTAAATAATAGTATATACAGTTTACAACAATGCAGATGCACACACGAGCTAACACTCTGTCTCGAGGAAGCACGATATTAAGCGTCTGTGGTTACTTAGTCTCTCTAATCTGATTTATTTTGAATCACTTGTCAATATTAAACCTCTGCCCACAGAAGGCAAACACTCATTTCAGCACTGATCACTCAGATACTCAACACAACCAGACACACAATTTATTCAAGATGAGACTAGAAAGAAATCTTGACCTAACTTGGCAAACCCTTTAAAGGAACCAGGTTTTTGCTTGGTATCATCTTTTAGAATTTCACTGAATTTCCCTTTGGGGATGAATAAAGTGATTCTATTCTGATTCTATTCTATTCTCGAAGAACCTCACCATCACTCCAGTCATGAAGACACAGCAGGCTGAATACCTCAAACGGTAATTAGAGATCTCAAAGAATCTCTCCAGTAAGAATTGGGTTTACCTAGATGGTGTTTTATATGCTATCTGTTAGAGCACGTCATGAGCTAAATAAGCAGCGTGACTGATTATTTTGTGTTTTGAAGCTGAAGCATATTGATGACAGTCTCAAAAACACAACCTTAGATGGTCAGGATTTCACATGTAGCAAGCCTGAGGAATCAAGATTATCAGCTTTTCATATCATTATTATTCTTTAGCATTGATTTATGCTTTGAACTGGTTTTGCTCAAATTTTCCAGTATTAATACTTGCTACTATGCAGCACAGTTTACCAGTGTTTGAGCAAAATCATAGGTGAGCTGGTGCGCTCGAGCTGTAGGGGAGAGACTTCATAGAGCCACATATTCTAGTTGGATCTATGAAGTATTTAGATTGATTTGTAGGGCAAAAGAGATATTTTCAGGGAATTCATAAACACCAGGAGATGGATTTTAAATACACTAAAACAACAAGGAGAATAGCATAGATATGAGTATCTGTGAATCACTTTGAATTGCTCTGACCTGTGCAAAAGAGGCTTTATGAATAAAGTTTGATTGTTTAGCTGATGTTATACAGTATTTTTCATTATTTTGTCCAATCTGTGTACAAACAACCTCTGTCTGTATTCACACACTACCATCTTTTCATTTCTTTTTATTTTAGTGATTATTGACTTCACTGCTGGTGCTGGCCATTAACCTTTCTGTCTGGTGAAACCGTTCTGACTGAAGTACATTTGCATATCTGGCTGCAGAGTATTAATGCATTTGTATGGACAGCAGAGATGCCTATCTTGTGCAAAGAGAAAGCTGCACGGTAGAGATTATGCACAGAAAAGGCAAAATTTTCAGTTATATATTATTAATGAAAAAAAACCCTCTGGAAGTGGCTGCGTGGAAGAGTGGAAAAATAAATACAAAGAGGCTGAAATATGTTTCTAGTGTCTCTGAGGGACCGTTTGTGCAGTCTGGTGTCAGAGCTTCATCCTTGGAGACCACAACACTGGATGATACCATGATTCATGCATTCATGTCTAATGCACGCCTCCCCACAGACACACAAACACACAGAGAGCGACATATATGATGTCACCTGATCTGGATGACTCATGCAGACGTGATGTGAATTATACAGTTTGTGGAAAACGGAATGACATTTCTGGTAATGAAAGGACAAATCAAAGAAGGTCGTTTTGGATGGAACATACTGACCAGGCTTCTTTATAAATGTACAAAACGTAGGTGTTCAAGTTATAATGACTATCAGCAGACCGTGTCGTGCATTGCTGCTGTGCAGAGACAGCTGAGGACTATTTTAAACAGTGCCATTATCAGCAAATTAGAAATGAAAGCTTGACCTCCCTCTCATCTCTCTCCTCCTCTCAGCTGTATGTCCAGTGTTGCATACATTTGTTCCTTTAAATTTTATCTTGACAAATATAATTTTTTTTTGTCCTTGTGTGATTAATAGCTATATCTTTCATCACAGCATGCCAGACAAAAAGGCGAATGCAGGTCCCTCACTCATCCTCCACAAGGGAAGATGAAAGCAAAGATTAGTCATGTCTTTGTTCAGGTTATTTGCCATTATGCACACATACACAAAACAATCTAACCTTGTCTGCCTCCGTACATCACTCATAGCTAATCTTGAATAAAAATCCAGACAGGAAATTGATATTTAACCCACCCTTTCTCTGTGACAACATGTTTGTGCTATTTTGTGTCTTCAGGTCTTGTCAAGACAAATAAGGGTGAACATATGGAAATAAATATGACTCACTGACCCAAAAGACTTCCTTTTAACGTCAGCATGTGTCTCAATCTTTAGGTTTGGACAATTGTTTGTAAAATTTAACTCATTGTCAGAGAAAATTCATAAATAATATTACATTTTCATGGATGACTAACTGAGCATTGATTACCCTGAGGTCATGTCCTCAGCAGGATGAACTGCATTTTTGTTATTGAAAACCTATATAAACATGTTCTGACATGTATTAACAAAAGTATATGAAACTACTAAATAAAATAGTATTAATTAAAAGATTTGCCTTAAATATATTGTCTTAAGTCAGAAAATGTTCAGAAAAATTTCATCAGATGCAACCAGTCATGAACACTAACTTGTGCTATTCTTTAATACTGTTATTTTGCTTGTTTTGTTTGTTTGTTTGTTTGTTTGTTTGTTTGTTTTTAATTTCACTTGACTGTAAAGAACTTTATGTTTATTAACCTAAATGTCATTCCTGGCTTTTAGGATAAGGTGTGAAAGTGATAAAGCCACATTTAACTCATCAGTTTTTTGGGAAATGTAATTTACAGAAAACATGACTGAGCAGTTGATTAAAATAAAACTACATAAAAGACTTCAATTCAAGAAAAAAAATGGAGGGTGCAGAGAGACTCAATCATGATTTGCAGTTTTAACAAGTAATCTCTCACTATACTGAAGCCACTAATATTGACTGTATATCCAGCCAACCCCTTAGGGAGTAGGACAGTTATGCTGCCCCAGGGGAACCAGTGACTACATGAACACAAGCTATGGTTTAAATATTAAACAGAGATTTAGGGGTGTCATGGACCAATTTACGTGAAAGCAGATTTCATCCCTGCTGTGCTGGGTTTACATGGGTGACTGTACAGGAAGGGGCTCCATCTAATTAAGTTCCACCAGAGAGATGACTTCATCCTGATTCCCCTTTTCCTTCCCCCAGCTCTGCCTCCCCACCCAGGGACCCCCACCTGCCACACCCCATGCACCACCCCCATGCACCACCCATGGGTTGCACGGCAGCACGTCATTGGACCAAATTAGCTGTCAGTGCACCCCCTCTAATTCCCAGCAGACAGTGGGGGTAATTTAATCAGTCGACTGTAGCCTGCAGCAGAGCACACATGCTTACAGACACAACTGATCAAAATTATTATTCATTATTAATCCATTGTGATCAGGAAAAGGCAAAAATAGTTCACATCTTTTCTATATCAGCTGCATAAGCTACAATATTATCATCAACTTTTCCTCTACAAATTAGTAAATGAAATAAAGTGAAATTAAGCTATTCAAATATAGTCTAAGTGGAGATTTATGAACATGGTTATGAGATTTTATTTTGAAATTCTCTGTATGCTTCTTCTGGATCTCAGTTGCCGTTTGGTGTTTATCTGCTTGAGAGCTACATTGTCGACAGACTTTTTCTCCAGGATTAAGTTGAATGAAGCCTAATCCTAGTCAGAACACATTAAATTACCCAGATCACTATAATAACTGGATTACACAGGCTCCCCCTGACTCAAGACACCCCTGCCCCTTTTTAAAATCTCTCTTTATGGGAAATAAACTGAGAAAAGGGAGACTGAATGAGTGGGAATGTTGTGGTTGGAGGTGTGAGGAAAGGAAATAAGCTCAAATTTAATATCTGGGCATCTTTCTGCTGCTCAGCATGGTCCGAAACAGACCCTCACATAGTAATCAAATCCTGTGTGGGGAGTTTAGGCAATGAAATCATCATTACTGGATTTAATGCACCAGGGTACAGACAGACTCAGAGTCACTGGTGTTAACAGTGTAACTAATGCAGTGACACAGTGAACAAAAGCACAGCTGTCACTCCAGAGGCTTAACAATCACATTTGAATATTCATCACTGCTGAGAGCAACAGAAGGTGAGCTTGGCTTTGTAGTGTGGAGTCAGCTCCTCCACTGTATGCTCACTGGAATACAACACGCAGCCAAATAGCAGCTTTAGGACAATATTACTCCCTAAGCATCATTAACAAAGCATATATCCTGCTCTGAGTCGTTGGGTTTGTTCATACGACTTAATCAACAGCAGTTTTAAAAGCCAGGATCTAAATGCATGGCTAAGAAAATGGTAAAATATTGTCCTGCTGCATTTAATATTATAGTAGTAGTGTTTTCATATATAAATGATAGCTTTGTGTATGCAGCACATTTTAAAAACACTTTACAAAGTGTTCTACAAACAGGGCAAAAAAGGATAATCACAAAGACTACTGAATGCCAGAAGGCTGTCAGTCAAAACATGGTAAAAAAGAAAAGATACTCAAAATAAATTTGGGCCACATCCAAGTGGAAAGAAGAAATGAAATAATGGAAAAATAAAACCATAAATACAAGGTTAAAAATTAAAGTAGCAATGATTGTAAATAAGTAAAATAAATACATAGATCATTTAATAAAGGGTGAAAGCATAAAATGAACAATGAAATAAAGCTTTTTTCAAAAATAATTAGGCAATAACAGATGATAAGATTAATAAAAAGTAAATAAAAACCGAGAATGCCATCATCACATGAAAGCAAACCTATAAAAACAGGTTTTGAGAAGCAATTTAAAAGAAAAGATGATACAGATTCAGCAATAATTTTTGGATGACATCTTGTGAGGTCTGAAAAAATAACTGAGACTACACTGATTATAGTGCACATGTAATTCCCTAATATGGAAATAATACCAAACAGAAAAAAAGCTACCAGCCAAGGCATCGTGTTTAGTGTCTCTTCATAATTAAGGTGGTTCTGTTGGGGCTTTTCTTAAAATGTGTTTGACTTGTTTAGATTGCTAGACTTTAGATTGTTTACGCTTTTACTGATGCTTGCCTTGAAGTGGATAGTCATTCTTTTTATTTCATACTATTTGATACTGTCATGAATTCAATAAATGAAGCAAAATTAAATTTAAAGGTCTTTCTGAAATGGAGGTTGTAAGATATCATACAGGATTTGATTTTTTTAAAACCCATTTTTGCAATCCTTTGCTTTAAGGGTATACAATTAATGTATAATTTCCAAATTTCTTTGGAATTCAAGCAACTGTGAAGTAAAAAGGGAGGGAAGGAAGTTGAGTGGAGCTGTACCAGAATCCAGCAAACCCTACAACATCTTTGGAGTTTCCCCTTCAGATCTATTGTATTAAACCTGGACCATCACCCTAGTCATACATAGTTTGTTAAGACAAGATAGATGTGGCCCAAATCAGAAGAAAGTAAATTTATTGACTAACTGACTGAATGTTGGATGTCTGGAATTGCCTGTGCAGGGAAAAGCCTAAAACAAATACAGGAAAACAAACTGTATCTGTGAAAACGCACTAAAAGATTACAATAATTCGGTTTAAGAAAAGAGTTCCTTCATAAAAGAAACACTTCCTGCATCATAAAATAAGCACAGGGAGGGGAAAATGGACAGAAACCAGCAGTGGGAAGGTGGCCAGTTACTTTACAGTGTTCTAGGAGTGTCACAAATTACCTAACATGATGAAGCAACTGTCAAACAAATGCACTTTAATTGCTCTTTACATACAAATACACAAAATATTTAAACAATCCTGATTACATAATCTACCTCAGAGTCACAAAGGAGCCCGTGTGGCAACCAGAAAGCAAAGACAAAAGGCAGACATGATGCCACAGGTGCTTTAAATACCTTCAACCATGGGCGGAGTCAACCCAGTTCAGTATAGTGTTGCGTTCAGCAGCAATCAGGAAATGCTGAATTCAGCTGAGCAGAGATGTTTCTACTACACCAGGAAAGGCTTTTGTATTTAATGCCGCACTAATTATAGGGATAATAGAATTTTTTCTTGTTTTTACTATTAGTTTTTAATGCACATCAACATGTAGCAGCATTACTAGAAGTACACTATCAATACATCAGAGCCTCAGAAAATCCTGTAGCATTTCCCAAAATGACCAGGCGGTGGTAGTAAACACCCATTTAATTAGGCAGTTGAGTGTAAATGCAGAGTGGCCCTTCATAAAGGCACACGCAGGGCGTGTCAGACTTCCCATATCTAAACAACACACCCTTAGTGCCCGCCTCTGCTCGAATATGATTGGCTACCGTTAGGGAAGTTGTCTTCTGATTGGACACCTTCCCTGTCCCTCCCCTGTGACAGACGACGCTACACTGCTAGCTGTTTCGAAAATGAAACTGGCTGCTGTTTGAAGAAAAGAAAACGAAAATAAAACGGTTAACGGACAGAATCTCCGGGGCTTCACTGTTTCAGACAGACACGGCGGAGGCGGAAGAAGCGGACGGTAAGGACTGCGGAGATTTGAGGGCTGACATATTTTTGGTGAGGGAGGCAGGCCTGTGCTGTCAAACCACGACAACAACACCTGAATCAGTGCTCCTGGACTGGCTTCGTGCGTTGATTTGTCGCCGATAATTACCACATTTTAACCACCACTCATCAAAAGTCAGCTATTTGTAACATTTACGTGAGTTTAGCTCTTTTTTGTGTTGTCTCCTATAAGAAATATAATAGAAATCACCGTCCTACAGTGTGTACATGAGTCAAGAAGCAGGCAGTTTAAAGGAAAACGGCTCTTCCTTTATCTTATTTTTGTTGTTGTTGTTGTTACAGCTGGAAATGTTGAGTCAACACCAGAGCTGGATGGGACGTACTGTACTGGAATGGAGGTAAGGAAATTTCTGCAGGAGTTTTATGTTTTCTTTAGGTTTCCCTTAATATTTTTCACTATTTTATTTTAAAGGGCCTCTTCCCACCTACAGTAGAACCATCGCTGCCTTTACATGTGTTGTTGTTGCTTTTGATTAGCCAAAACCTACATGTACAATATATAACGTCCTAAGACCCGAGCTTTGGTTTGGTTTGCATTTTAGTTTTTTCTACTTACTTGGAATAAGGAGTAACCAATAAATATAATAACTGGATAATATGTAATATCTGATTATTATGTTTATTACATTTACATTATATATATATATATATATATATATATATATATATATACACACACGTGGACAAAATTGTTGGTACCCCTCAGTTAAAGAAGGAAAAACCCACAATTCTCACTGAAATCACTTGAAACTCACAAAAGTAACAATAAATAAAAATTTATTGAAAATTAAATAATCAAAAACAGCCATTACTTTTGAATTGTTGATTAACATAATTATTTAAAAAAACAAACTAATGAAACAGGCCTGGACAAAAATGATGGTACCTCTATAAAAGATTGAAAACTATTTGACCAGAGTGACATGATTAACTCAGGTGTGTCATTTAATTGACATCACAGGTGTTTCCAAACTCATAATCAGTCAGTCTGCCTATTTAAAGGGAGACAAGTAGTCACCCTGCTGTTTGGTGAAAAGGTGTGTACCACACTGAACATGGACAACAGAAAGCGAAGGAGAGAATTGTCCCAGGACATCCGAAAAAAAATTATAGACAAACATCTTAAAGGTAAAGGCTATAAGACCATCTCTAAACAGCTTGAAGTTCCTGTGACAACAGTGGCTCATATTATTCAGAAGTTCAAGACCCACGGGACAGTAGCCAACCTCCCTGGACGTGACCGCAAGAGGAAAATTGATGACAAATTGAAGAGACGGATCGTTGGAATTGTATCCAAAGAGCCCAGAGCAACCTCCAAAGAAATTAAAGGTGAACTCCAAGGCCAAGGTACATCAGTGTCAGATCGCACCGTTCGTCGTTGTTTGAGCCAAAGTGGACTTCATGGGAGACGACCAAGGAGGACACCACTGCTGGAAAAAACTCATAAAAAAGCCAGACTGGAATTTGCAAAAATGCATGTTGACAAGCCACAAAGCTTCTGGGAGAATGTCCTTTGGACAGATGAGACCAAACTGGAGCTTTTTGGTAAGGCACATCAACTCTATGTTCATAGACTCAAAAACCAAGCATACGAAGAAAAGAGCACTGTCCCTACGGTGAAACATGGAGGAGGCTCAGTAATGTTTTGGGGCTGCTTTGCTGCATCTGGCACAGGGTGTCTTGAAAGTGTGCAAGGTACGATGAAATCTGAAGACTATCAAGGCATTCTGGAGAGAAATGTGCTGCCTAGTGTCAGAAAGCTTGGTCTCAGTCGCAGGTCATGGGTCTTCCAACAGGACAACCATCCAAAACACACAGCCAAAAACACCCAAGAATGGCTGAGAGAAAAGCGTTGGACTATTCTAAAGTGGCCTTCGATGAGCCCAGATCTGAATCCCATTGAACATATGTGGAAGGAGCTGAAACATGCCATTTGGAGAAGACACCCATCAAACCTGAGACAACTGGAGCTGTTTGCTCATGAGGAGTGGGCCAAAATACCTGTTGACAGCTGCAGAACGCTCATTGACAAATACAGAAATCGTTTAATTGCAGTGATTGCCTCAAAAGGTTGTGCAACAAAATATTAAGTTATGGGTACCATCATTTTTGTCCAGCCCTATTTCATTAGTTTGTTTTTTTAAATAATTATGTTAATCAACAATTCAAAAGTGATGGCTGATTTTGATTATTTAATTTTCAATAATTTTTTATTTATTGTTACTTTTGTGAGTTTCAAGTGATTTCAGTGAGAATTGTGGGTTTTTCCTTCTTTAACTGAGGGGTACCAACAATTTTGTCCACGTGTGTGTATATATATATATATATATATATATATTTAAACTAGATTTACATTGTTATTAATACTATTGTTATTAATTATTTGTAGTAGTAGAAGAAGTAATATTAGTATTATTAGTAGTATTAACAATATGCCCTGTTGGAAAAACAAAAACATGTCCACATATGTGGATGGCAGGTTTTAAGAGGTTAAGGTGTATCTTCAGTTACTCTTGTTGTTCTTCATGTCAAGTGCTGTTGTTTTGTTAAATTTCTCTTTAGCTATGGTTCATTTAAGTCTAGAATCATATGCTTGTATTTATATATACTGCACTTGGAACCTTTTGACTGTTACTATCGTTGCTGTAATAAGCTATGCAGCTCTGAAGTCTCAAAACTTTAACGTTACTGATCGTTTTAATCAAGAACCACGTGGTTGTTTTATTTTCTACTTTGGGGCTTTTGGAGGGGTCTGTTATAGCTGTAACTAAGTGGGCAGATCTTGCTTTTCCTTTCACTTCAGTAGTCATTTGTAGTCTAGATTCACACTAGATTACATGACTGCAGAGGGTTTCCCAGGCTGTATGTTGTCTCAGTAAACTGAGTGTGCTCTTTTCAAGCATATAATCTGTTGTGTTCACAGTTAAGTCTCATGTGAAGCTTGTTCAGTGTGCGCAGGCTTCAGCATGAATATAAAAAGTGCACTTTAACCAGGATATCTAGTTTGGAATCTCCTCTGTCAGCAAGAATCTGCAAAGTTATTACTCTGTCACTGTCCGTGTCCTTTGACCTCCTTTCAGAAGGGTCAGACAAAATTGAATTTAACAGTAGAATCAATAATGATCAATAAGGAGTTACATGTGAGGTTGGAGTTGGAAGGCCTAGTGGATGCTTTATCATGGAGAAGATGTCACCATGAGTGAATCGTCATTTTCTAAATATGTCACTTTCGCCCTTCTTCTCTCCATCATCTTTAACACTTGTTATCATATGTCCAACCGTCTTCCATCCCCTCATCTCTCCAGTCTGTAGCAGCAGGTTGGGCTTCGTGGTGAGACTGAAGCGGCTGTCACTATGGCGCACTTTGACACAGAGTACCAGCGCCTGGAGGCGTCCTACAGCGACTCTCCCCCTGGAGAGGAGAACCTGCTGATGCATGTGCCTGAAGGAGCCAAATGTATGACACGCATACACAAATCATAAACAAATCATGAACTTTTGCATAATAACACACGCTCATCATCTAATAACAGCATCATTGCTCATGTGAAATTAAATCTTTTGCAGCTCAATGGCACCACATAGAAAACCTGGACCTGTTTTTCCAGAGAATATCCTTTTAAACAGATATCTTGTGTGTCATGTTTTGAATGTTAAAGTATCTAGTGCTTCCTTGAATATTTCAACACAAATACAGTTTGTAACCTCAGATGCATTTACAATATTCCTTAATGTCCATTACGTTTATAATCTGCACCAGAAGAATGGATTCACCTGTATGCTGCTGGGAGAAATCTTTGAGCTGGTGTATGTATCCTATCCATCATAAATAGTGTTTTTTAGGTAATCTGGTATCAAACTTCCATCTGAAATTTAATGCGCCACATCTTTATTTCTCTCTTTCTGCTTTCCACCCGTCTTTTTATTTGTCTGTGCAGTCAGTTGCTGTTTGTGGTTGGCTTCACAGTGTTTCTAGCTAACTGTGTGGATTATGACGTCCTCTTTGCCAACAAGTTTGTACATCACAACAATTCGTCTGACGTCACCTTGCCTGATGCATCATCTAAAGTCACCTTGCCTGATGCCTTCCTTGGAATGGATGTCTGCAGTGCCAAGTAAGTCTGAGACTTTGTTTAGTAAATGTACTTAATGGTAAGTTGTGTAGAAATACTACTACTGTAATTGCATTCCAAGTGTGATTTAGCTGAGGTCGTAACAGGTTTAAAACTTAAGAAGATAGAGGAAGAGAAACAAAAAAATTAAAGCAAAATCATATAAGTTTCCCTTTTAAGCCACTACTCTTTTTTTTTTTTTTTTTACCAATGTATATGTTTATTTTTGCTATGAAGAAATATGAAATGTGTCAAGCAGTGACCTTAATACTGTAAAATGTATTGAAATGATAGAAGCAAATGTTTTCTCTTCCAGTATCCGACACAATGCATTTGTGATCTTTGTGCTGATAATCTCTGGGGTGTTTTGGCTACATCGCCTGGTCAAATTCATCTACAATGTTTGCTGTTACTGGGAGATCCGATCCTTTTACATCAACGCCCTTAAGATGACCATGGTAAGACAAACTTAATTATGTGCTTAAAGGGATGTTGACCATATGAAATTTACATCCAGTAATGTGTAATATAATATTCACAACGAGTAAAGTCATATCTCCTTACGTTTATTGTGCTTTTGTGCTTCAGTCAGAGCTTCCCTATGCAACATGGCAGGAGGTTCAGGCCCGGATTGTTGAGATCCAGAAGGAACACCAGATCTGCATCCACAAAAAAGAACTGACGGAGCTTGACATTTATCATCGCATCCTCCGCTTTAAAAACTACATGGTGTGTACATTGGGACAGAATTCTACTAATAACACTCTTTGGTAGCTGAACTCGCACAGCTGCATTCAAGCAATGTGACCTCATGCTAGACCTGTCTTCCTGTACCTCTGTAGGTTGCCATGGTGAACAAATCACTCCTTCCTGTGCGATTTCGTCTTCCTGCTCTTGGCGAGTGTGTGTTTTACACCCGGGGCCTCAAATACAACTTTGAGCTCATCTTCTTTTGGGGACCAGGTGTGTTTGCACTGATTTATATTTGTGGTTGCATGTGTAGGTAAATGGATCTGTTTGCATATGTGCACATGCATTTTCACTTGTATGTGTGCTTATGGTAGGAATTACAAAGTCTTCTTTTTGCCCCCGTTGTTTTTTATTCTTTAGGCTCTCTGTTTGAGAATGAGTGGAGTCTGAAACCAGAGTATAAGCGAGGAGGTAACAGGCTTGAGCTTGCTGACAGGCTAGCATCCCGTATTCTGTGGATTGGCATTGCCAATCTGCTGCTGTGTCCAGTCATTCTGGTGTGGCAGATTCTCTACGCCTTCTTCAGTTACACAGAGGTAAGTACTTCACACACACAAACGAAAACTCTAAACAATTTTCCTTTTGCATCTAACAGTTATGACAGTAGTTATTGTTCCTAGGTGATCAAGCGAGAGCCCGGTTCTCTGGGAGCAAGATGCTGGTCTCTCTATGGTAGATGTTACCTTCGTCATTTCAATGAACTGGATCACGAGCTGATGTCACGCCTCAGCAAAGGATACAAGGTTAGTGCACCACCTCATCTCCTGCCCATTTTCCCCGATCATAAGTTTTTTCATCCTACAAAACATGCTTTTACAACAGCTAGACAATAAATCTGACTGTAACTGCTGTTTAGCTCTCTAAATAAATAAACATGTGCAAAGAAAAAGACTATCATGTTGTGGAATTTTCTGCATTGTACCTGGCAGTGCAGAATTGTTTTTTTATTATTATCATCCTGTTAGTACTTACGCTGGTGTTTCTCAATCATTGTTTGTAGAGTTAATAATTAAACCTGTTTCCTCGTTTTGCCTTCCTGTTCTTGCTTCTCTCTTTCTGTTTTATTCAGGCTGCATCCAAGTATATGAACTGTTTCCTTTCACCGCTGCTGACAGTCGTTGCCAAAAATGTAGCGTTCTTCGCTGGGTCTCTTTTAGCCGTCCTCATCGCCCTGACCATCTATGATGAGGATGTTCTTGCGGTGGAGCATGTTCTCTCATCAATCACACTGCTTGGAGTGTGTGTCACAGTCTGCAGGTAGGCATTCCTTTAAGACGTCAGCTATTGTCATCTGTTTAAATCTGAGATTCATAGAGATGAATCAGTTAATGATTAGTCAGAATAACACAACAAAGCTCAAAGGCAATAATAGCTCAGTGGAGTGGCAAAGCACAGGCAGGAGGTAGCACAGCCTGCAGTAGCAAGTGCAATTTAAAAGGAAAATAGCTAACATACATAGATAGTGCTCCTCTTATGCGTCTAATGTATTGCATTCATTGCTGTAAAACAAATGTTTGAATTGCAAATCTGAATATAAAACACAAGTTTAAAACATCAGTCTCACCTACATAGAATGTTAATCATTAACCACCAGCATTCTTTATTGCCCTTTTAAAGCTACGCAGGGCTTCTGCTATATATGTGATGAGTGTAAAAGGGTTTCCTTCAGTACGCAGCCTGTGACTCTTTAAGTCTATGTTAGCTCTAAAATTTCCTAGATTCTGAAGTAATAGCATCTCCTTAATATTTCTTAGCAGGATTTCCCAACTTATAGCTGTTATATAAACATAATTCCAATGCAGTTAAATCAATCCCTTTGACTTTGTTGTCAGTTCTTTTAATCAAGGCACCTTTAGGTTTTGTCTGATATAGCATCTGTTTTGCAAAGCCGCAATGGAAACTTATCATAAAAACATATTGCATTAGTCAGAGCTTTAGTTGTATAATTAAGTGAATGTCCACCACCTCTTTCCCTCCACAGGTCATTTATTCCTGATAAGCATATGGTGTTCTGTCCTGAGCAGCTGTTGCGGGTCATCCTGGCTCATATCCACTACATGCCTGACCACTGGCAGGGCAATGCACACAGATACGAGACCCGAGACCAGTTCTCCCAGCTCTTCCAGTACAAAGCAGTGAGTACAAATGCAGAACAAAGAATCAACATCTAAATGGACTAACTTTTAACTTCTATAAACTATGTTCTAAGGCCTTTTTAAAGATAGACATTTAACATGTCATTGCATGAAAATGTAAGGTGTAGTTACTAAATATATATGGTGTCTGCATTCTATTTTTATTTACCATGCATATACTGACAAAAAAAAACAACCTTCAGTTACATGGTATTATATTTTCTTTTACATTTTCTTCAATTTAACTGTTATTTTTCAAGAGGATATTGTCTGAGTACACGCAGCATCTTCACACTCAGTTATTTGCATTCATATCACATAAAGACTTCAAAAAATTCAGCTCTCAAATATCCACTGAAGCAGTCTGGCTTTTGGTGTCACGCTGAGAAACAGCTAATCAGAAACAGCAATTTGCTCTACGCTCACAGGTTTCTGCAGCTGATAGCAACTTTGAAACTGAAATCTTGAAGTGTTCAATCAAAATGAATATTTTATTTTAAGTAACACATTTTACCATGCCTTTGGTGTGCATGTGAACGCTATTCTGCTCTACAGTGTACCTTCCATTTGCTTCCAGGTGTTTATTCTAGAGGAGCTTTTAAGTCCAGTGGTGACTCCCATCATCCTCATCTTCTGTCTGAGAAGGAAGTCTCTGGAGATCATTGATTTCTTCAGGAACTTCACCGTGGAGGTGGTCGGGGTGGGAGACACCTGCTCCTTTGCCCAGATGGACATCAGGCAGCATGGACACCCTGCGGTGAGGATCTGCCGTATCAGATGAAGACGCACATGCAGACATGTCTTTAAAGTGCCCATGTATGAACTGTGTTACATGCATTAGACTGACTGATGATTCATCCTCCCTCTGCAGTGGATGTCGGAGGGGAAAACGGAGGCATCCATCTACCAGCAGGCAGAGGATGGGAAAACGGAATTATCTCTGATGCACTTTGCCATCACCAACCCCCAGTGGCAGCCTCCTCGAGAGACCACACACTTCATCAGCCAGTTGAAAGAAAGAGTTCACAGAGAAGCCACAGGGGCTCCATGCGACACTCATCCACTGTCCTTGTCAGAGTCTGAAGTACGCTGATAAACTAACATTCATGCTTGAGTATCACAGTGGTCATATCTTAGCTTTTAAGTGGTAAAAACTGATTTGCCCTCTTGCTCTTTCTCCCTCTTGTAGCCGAGGAGTCTTGTCGCAAACCTTTTGGCAGGCCCGTCTACACTGGCCTCTGTTCATTTTGGCCGGGACGCCTCTTTGACCAATCACGCAGCAGTTGGCATGAGCGACGGGGCATCTGCATTGCGTTCGCTTTCGCCAATCAGCGGCAGTCTTCACCTAAGAGGCAGTTTGAGTGCAGCTCACAGGGCTGTTGGCCATACTAGCAAAACAATGGCAGGCTCGGGGTGAGAACATACTCCCTCCAAATGATCTGAACACCTTTTCAGGCTGCAACTTTCTGATAGTGGAGTTAGTGGATAAAGTGTAAAATTTAGGTTCAGTCTTTGTCATCGTCTTTCCCTTATCCCCTCCTCTTCATGTCCCATTTTCTCAACATTTTTGCTCTTTCCTTCTATAGGACCGATGCCCGAACTGTGAGCTCAGGCAGCAGTGCGTGGGAGGGTCAGCTTACCAGTCTGATCCTGTCAGAGTATGCCTCCACTGAGATGAGCATCCATGCACTTTACATGCATGAGGTAAATACAGATGTGCATCAGTGTTGGGGGAAATATAAATATTTCACAGACCTTCTCCGTGCAGGATCCTGGTCCATCTTTGCCCTTTTTTTGTTTCCTTAAGCTCCACAAACAGCAGTCTCGCAGCGAGCTCTCCCGTCACACATGGCACAGGCAGGAGAGTGACGAGAGCAGCGACAGCGTCCCCGACGAAGTGAGGAGTGAACCCAACACTCACTCCAGAAATTTCCCTCGCTCACACACTTTCCCCACCACAGTTCCCAGTCCCAGTGCCATTCCCAGTTCAGCTTCAGCCACCAGCAGTACCATCATGGGCCAGGAGGGGGCGGCATCACAGAGCAGCAATCAGCGGCACTACAGTGGCCCTCCCACCGGTATCTATGTTTTGGATTAGTTTCTATTCTTTTTAACATTATAAATCATTTTAAGTTCATTATACTGAATTATAGCTCAACATGATCAACTTTGGATGGAAAATACTTATTCAAAGGCAAGATACAAAACAAGAAAAGGTTATTAACTCTAGTGTAAAAATGAATAATTAAATTTGTCAAATCTGTCTCACTGGTTTAGTGTGAAAACTGCTAGCCTTCCATTATATTTCCTTATTTGTGACAACAGATTTCAGAGTACAGCAGCTCTACAGGCGCTTATAATGTCTTTTCAAGTACATGAGCTATGCTTTTCTGTTTTCCAGACACTTTCGGTGCAGCAGGAAGGGTTGTGAGGTCGGCCCGTGTGCCCATGGGCGGATGGGCAGAGGAGGGTCAAACAGCACAGCGACACCACGAGCCACTACCAGAGGAGAGCTCAGAGGATGAGATGCCTCCTCGCATACATAAGGTGAAAGCTGCTTGTGTGGCACAGATGATAATGTTAAATTCTGTGTGTGTGTGCGCGCTTGAAGTTAATCGATATTTCTGTTCTCTTTCTCTCACTTCAGATTACATAAACAAGCCAAGTGAATAAGTGTCTGCGTCCTACCCTCTTTAGATACCCAAACACATGTCCTTACCGTTATCCAAACCTTTCACCAGGACTGATCATCTGATCTGACAGATGAAGATGGAAATGTGCAAGAGGGGTGCATCACAATTCCTTCAAACTCTCAGCTAGTGGAATTATCTGGACAAGTTTAGGTTGATGTCACCATTGCTGTTAAAAGATGCTCTCATAACATCCATGACTTTGCTGTAAGCCTAAACAGGCAGACGGGGTAAACCTGTGTTTATCAGAAGAGGACCTACAGGATCAAGTAATTTCTAGTAGCCACCGATAACATCAGATTACACTACTGTACACAGTTTTACAATATCAAAAGATTACATAATGAAAGTGTGTGTGTTGTTACGACATGAGCAATTTTGAACACTCAGCACTGCTGGAGGCATCCTTTGCACATTCCGAATTACTAACCAATTAGCCTAAAATGTGACCACAATAACCCGGATTGTGCATTCTGTATTGTTCCCGCTTTTTCAAATCAGATTGCATGAGAAGGAAATTGAAGAATGTATGGTGTCTCTATAACAAGGAAAGCAATTCACCAAAATGCGTTAACAAAAATGCTGGTACACACAGACTTTCATTGTGCATATCTGTTGTTGTACCAATAGCAGGAGGCTGTGTTTTCAACCAAGTGTTCTGTACTTCAGCTTGCATTTTGCCTCCTTGCAAAGCATATGAAGGCCTCAACTAGCTACCATCTGATGTTTTTAACATGTTGTAGAATTCTTTCTGCATTTACAACAGATTTTCTTAAGCGCTCGGAAACCTCTCCCAAAATCTGGCGTCATTTGCACAGACAGATGTTGGTTTAAAAGGTAAATCGTGCAGAGCGGCACGGTAATCTGCATGCAGACATGCACTGTGTAAATAAATGTTATTGGGTTACTTCACTGCAACCATGAATATTGAATTCATCAGATTTACACAAGTGTCAGGCCAGCGTTGTGTGATGTGCAACTAGAAATACTGTACTTGATCACACTGTAGTCTGATGTCAACCAACTTTTGTTCCTTTACCGTTTATCCAATTCACAACAGACTTGCTAAAAGGTTCAGCAAACAAACAAGGCTGCTTTAGGCATGTAATATTGAATTTTCTGGCACACAAATAGGACCCAGGCTCATGTGCATGAACATCACCCCACTTATTCATCAAGAATTTAAAGTAAATCACCCCGCAGCAAGAAAAGTGTCCCATATACCACATCCTGCTTAGTCACAGCATGGCAGTTTCCCTGTCATTATGCCAATTCTGTAAATCAAGATTAATGCACTTTAATAATTTGTTAATGCAGAAGAGGGTGTCACTTAACTCGGATTGTGTGTTTGTGTCTATTTTCGTATGCATATTTTTAAATTATTTTATTTATCAAAAGGATGTGCCATTATGATCGACAGCTGTGAGTCCAGGTTGTTGTTTTTCTGTTGGATCGGGATCAAGAAGCGCTACTGTTGGACGGGTATCGCGGTGAAGGATGCAGGGATTAAAAGTGATAACTGTTGTTTATGTTTTGTTTTTATAGATCCTGTAAAGTATCATTTTGTACAGCTGTAAATTCATCAATTAAAGACAAGGCAATGAGTTTGTGTGCAGACTGAAAACACAAGCAAATATTGATGATGAATCCGTTATTGATGACAAGCTTTTGACAAAAAATTGAGTAGTCAAGTTGCTTTAGCCTACATGATGTACATTTGACTCAGTGGCCTCAGCGCGTGCGACTCATTTGACGAACGCGCTTCAGCTACAAGCACCTTGGACAACAGTTAGCATTTAGCCAAAAGTCAATACTTAGCTTGCTAGCGCGGCTACCGTAGTTAGCTACAAACACTAGCTTTGGTATAAAAATGGTAGCGAGAAATGTTAAATGTACAAAACCAAACATTACTCCGGACAGTGCTATCTTCTTATGGGACACTCAAGAGCAACTCCGCAGAGCCCGGATAGCTCAGTCGGTAGAGCATCAGACTTTTAATCTGAGGGTCCAGGGTTCAAGTCCCTGTTCGGGCGGCGTTTCTTTTCGCTTTCGTCCCAACTCCAATCCAAGGAGCAAAGAGACTCTATCTTTTCCATAAGGCCAGTGCTAAATAAATTTCACAGTAAACTAAAGTTTTACCTATTTTTATGTTATCAGTTATAGATATAGTACATACAATGACACATTTTCAGTTGTTTTTGAGCAAAGAAGCTGAAACGTACCTGCAAGGAGTTCGGCTGTTTTAGGGGGTTCGATAATCAGTGGCGACATTCTAATACTAAAAAGAGCCTCCCTTCGCTCTACAAAAAAAACAACTCGTTATTAGAGGCGTGGATTCCTCAAGATGTTAGCCACTTTTTGTTAGACTATTGGCCATGTATACATCACATAATTTCTGCAGATTTGTTACCTGCACGTTCATCTGTTTTATCACAACCCAAACGCAAAGGTAGGCGATTTGATCACTTTTGGCCCAGTAAGAGCACCACCTTGCTCCCACACTGTCAAACAACGCACCCACTTGTGCAGCGGTGCCACACTTTTTTGGTCCAGGGGCAGCATACGGTCTAATTTGATCTCAAAGGGGCCGGACCAGTAAACTTTTAGCATAATTACCGAGACGTAACAATAAGTCTAAGTTTTTCCGACGTTTTAGTGCAAAGGAGAACAATTAGAAAAATCTTAATATGTAATGAACTGTCCTTTTAAAAATGATATTAGAAACAGCCAGAGATTAAAGTAAGTGCAATTTCAACAACACTATGACTCAGTTTAACATTTATTTGTGTGCATTGTGCATTACAACTGATCCCAGTGATTGTACAATGGCACAACATATTTAGTCACAGGTATGTGTCACTTAAAAACATAGTCCATCCATTCTCTATACACCGCTTTATCCTCACTAGGGTCACAGGGGGTCCTGGAGTCTATCCCAGCTGATTCGGGCGAAGGCAGGGGACACCCTGGACAGGTCGCCAGTCTGTCGCAGGGCTACATATACAGACAATCACACTCACACCTACGGGCAATTTGGAGTAATCAGTTAACCTCAGCATATTTTTGGACTGTGAGAGGAAGCCGGAGTGCCCGGAGAAAACCCACGCATGCACAGGGAGAACATGCAAACTCCATGCAGAAAGATCCCAGGCACAGGCCGGGATTTGAACCAGGGATCTTCTTGCTGCAAGGCAAAAGTGCTAACCAAGTAGTCAGCATGACATCCAAGTTAATATGTAATTGTTTTCCATTGTGCTTTAAAAAAAATCAGAGACAAGGGGACTCTGAGAAATGTGAGTCCTGTTAAGACACATACACACATAACCTTGATTAAAAAGCATCTTCAGAAAGTAATCATACCCCTTCATTTTCTGCACATTTTATTGTGACTAAAATTGCCATTTTTCCATGTCAATCCACTGTACAATTTGTCATGATAGATCACTGACTGTAGAGTGATGGGGGAATTGTGTGTGTATATAGTGAGTGTGTACCATATTAAGGTGGTGGGAGGGTAACAGGTGCTGTTGGGTGTAATGATGGTATGTGTCCCTTTGCATGTCCTGCTGGGGCAGATGACACCCCTGGCGGCCATGTAGGGTAGCTGATCGGAGGCAGCTGTGGTGCTGTGGGAGTGAGACCATGATGATGATGATGATGATGATGATGATGATGATGGACAGTACTTCCCCCAGTTTTGACATCTGGCCTCACATAAGGGAGGTTTCCTTGGTAACTGTCCTAGAAACACAGATGTGAGACTTTGTTGAGTGACAGAAATGACAATTTTGTGAAGGGTCAGAGTTTTTTTTCTGTGTGCGTTTACCTGTCCACAATATGTACAGTGAGGGACACAGTGATGGGACTGTCCAGGTGGTGACAGGGCAATAGGAGGCACGGCTTTCAGCATCATATTGTGCATTATGATCTGGTGCATCTGGGCATTTTGCATCAGCATCAGCTCAACCATGTCTAACACACAAAAAAATGCAAAACAAAAAATCCAAATATGCAGATCCAGGAATGCTCAGTTAATTAATTACTGTTTGTTTTCACATACCTTCTTTGATGCTACCCGACCGTAGTGCAGGGTGAGGCTGAGGTGGAGGAATCTGAGTTAGTGCAGGCTGCTGCTGTGGCAGCTGTTTTATGATGGTGGCGGGGAATTGGGGTAGCTGCAGATGGAGAGGGAAATTATTGTTTTTGGTACATTTAATTTGTGCAAATCTGTTCATACAAAAGTTCTGAAAAGAAATATATTATGCATTGTCCTATTTGACAAACACATTTTTTCAGGTTTTTGGAAAGGACATTGCAAGCAAAATCCAAATCCCTAAAACTGTCATGTCTTCTTTTCCTGATTATATTTAGTGAAGCTCAAATACAACAAATCGAACTACACATATGCAAATTAATATGGTATATAGGGACACCAGAATGTCTGAAAACAGAATTTTCCTGAAGGGATTTCACCAGAGCGCTTTAACTGATCCCTCCAAACATATGCTTTTCTTTTACTTATGGTAGGTTAGTTTGGGTGGGGGATCAGGAGGAGGAAAAGAAGATTAAATATACTTAACAGACCACAATGAAACAGAGAAATAGATTTAGGAGATTGGGATATTTTTAGATTATCTCACAGTCTGTTGGATGATGTGAGGAGGTTGTGGCACGGCAGGTAGTGGAAGGGAACTGAAGGCTGGACCGGTAGCTGGCTGGTAGATGTGGGTGGATGCCATGGGTGCAGGTGGAGGCAGCTGAGGGGGATTTATGAAGCGCCACTGGTACTGTCTTGGTGACCCTCCCCAGGTGTGAGGTCTGATGAGGTCCTCTTTCATATGCTGCTCCTGCAAAGAAACACCTTATACTGTTTCTTACAATCACAGTAAATGCTGCTTAAATGTTCTAAGTTCTACCTCTGGATTCATTTTAATGTATGAAAGTTTGGAGATAATGTGTGAATGAAACCTCAGTATAGAAAGATAAAAGATTTATTACTGACTTTCAGTCTTTGCAGCAGGTCTTGCTTTCTTCTTAGTGCCTGGTGGAGTGCATCCATTTGCCCCTCATAACTCCCTGAACAGACAAAATCATGATCTTAGAAGCGAATCATCACCTATAATCACTTTGGATATAAATACAGTTATTTCATCAGATATAGATATTTCAATGCAAATCAGTGCATCTCTCCATCCAGTAATTTGTTGTTGTCCAGTGTTAATGACAAATTTAGAATCTGCTTACTACAAGATACATTAAAGTGTATGTCACCTAAGCCTATTCTCTATTTGTCAACTTGGAAAATAATTTTAATATGAATGAAAATGTAAATGCTTTTCAAGGCAGGCCAAGTTGATGTTTTAAATTGTTAACAAAGTCATTTATATCTTACTTGCAGATTGGGCAGACTTTAGTCTGTCATCCATAATGTCCTTTTTGCTCTCCAGTCTCTGTAAATGTCAGCGAGAATTTTAATGGATTATTCCCAAGGAATGCAGACAAAAGTAAACACAACTATGTGGACTTAAAAATCTAAATGACTCTGCGTATCACCTACCTTCTCAAGCAGCTTGAGTCTGAGTCTTGTCATCTGATCAGCCACAAAACTGTCATCCTTCAAGATGACACAAAGGAAGAAATGAACAGAATTGTTTGAAACGCTACACCCAGGCATCTAAATAAATATTTTTACTGTAATATCAGTTTTACCTGAAATCTTGGCATTTGGAGGAGCACAGACGCTATGTGTACCTGTGTGTTTGAGTCAAACTATAGCCATGCAGTGGTTGCCATGGGACACACCTGTTTACCAGTGGAACTTAACTATGACTTGCATTCCTGCCTAGTTTGCTTTCTGTACTGCAACAGAGAGGGAGATATAAATGAGATCACCTCACCAAATAATCTTACCATTTTGCATTTTTATGTGTTCTATTGATTTGGGGCTTTAATAATTGTTGCAAAGGCCTAAAACTTGGCATTGACTGTTTGCAGGACACTGGCACTGTAAACGTGCACTGCTTGGATACATTAGGTGCTAATTTCATCTACATGTATTAGTAAATAAATATATTTATCACTAAAGACAGTCTAAAAAAATTAAAAAAAAAAAAAAAAAGAATCCAGCAGTTTTTCTGATATGGAATATACAATCTGTAGTTCTAGTGGTGGAAACGTTTACCGCCCGTTCGTCAGTTAGGTTGTTATATTGTCCAAGAAACCATGCTGGAATCCTCAGCCAGTGGAGGGTTTTGTACATTCAAAACACCGAGGTAGGCAGAGGTTGGTTTCCATTCGACTCCTCTGATTGCCTACGAGAGCCGTCAATCTAAAATAGGCGGCTGGACGCGGTCACCTAATTGGTCAGCTTGGTTTCAGTTTTGAGTGATGTACAAAAATGGGCGGTGGTTTTAAGTTATGCTCGAACGTATTTAAGATACGCGACTCCCGTTGGCTGAAGACGTTGAACTTAGCGATTTGATTGGACTGTTATTTCAAGGAAACTCGTTAAGGGCGGAGTTGAACTGACTTGGCGGCCATATTGAATATTATCTGTTGACAGTTGTGTGTAAAGGAAGCTCAAAGATTTTGTTTTAGCTAACTTAGTTTGCAAACGGAGGTCTGTTGGGCGTTTCGGATGACTTAGGACGTATGTCCTAAAGCTTTAACGGTTGCATTTAAACCAAGTCATGGATGAAGATGAACGTCGGAGGAAACTAGAAGCTGGGAAAGCTAAGGTTTGTTGCTAACATTTAACGCATGCTAATACTTAATGCTAGCAGTTAGCAAAATCTTTTGTCATAGCTTTGCGTGTGTCCACTGCTAACTACGCCCACCGCGCAAATTATTGTATATATGTCGTTGTTTAGATTCCATTTGCCCGGTAAAATACGCGCTTTCGCCGTGCAGTTTGCCGCAGGCGGGTTATCTGATGTGGCACAGAACAAACGATATCAATAACATGCGTGATGTAGGTTACTCTGCTAATGAAACGAATCGATTCTCATAAAAGTTACTTTGAAGTTTAGATGTAAGCTAATTTGTTCTACTCTGTAAAATTGCGTTTTTGTATGTATTTTAAAGTCATGCCTTTCAGCCGTGTCCAGTCATTGCAGGTGCTGCTGATGTCATTTGAAAGTGTTTTGCACATGGTTAGATAAACTACTCATGCATCCATTTCGTAGTGTGTTTTTCTTGTAGATACGTTTCTTGCGACTAAATATACACGTTGCACATTTACCCGACAACCGTCACAACTCTCACCAACACAAAGAAACAGTTTTTACAGCTATGTGCTCACTACAAGTAAACTATACGTGTGCACAAGTCGGAGTCTTAAGAACAAAATGATGGTTTACTCAGTGCTCTAATTTTAGATGCTGTGCTCCTTTTCCCAGCTGTCTGAACTAGTAGTATTAAATTGTATCTATGTGAAATATACAACAGCTGACTGTGTCTTCATAAGAGATAGAGTATCCCATATGGCATTTTTTCACTGTTTGTGAAATGGTTATTGTGATATTGCAAGGAAAGCAGCTGTTTTTACATCAATGGGAGACCATATTAGTAATGGGCCAATAATCAAGAATGGCCTGACCTGTATTGACAATGAGTTACATTGACTGAAAACTTCATTTTAACTAGGTCATGTGTTCAGAGTAGCTAATTATATTGCATTTTTCTGATGTTGTATTCCACTCCTAGCTCATGTGGAAGATAATCAGAGGATTTTGGGTAGCACATTAGTATGATGCTTTGACAATAACTCGACTGAAAAAATGTATATTCCTTATGACAGAAGTCTTTCGACATGCCTCGAAGCCAGTCGGTAAGTATAGAAAGTGGTGGCTGGTAGAGACGTTTGACATTGTCATGGGATTGTGGGTGTGTGCACATGATTTGTTTGGGATTTCTATCTCTTTGTTTTTTAATTTTGTTTCTCAGTAATGACTTTGTTGTGCTTTTCTGCACCAGAACTCACCTGTTCTTTAAACAATGATTCACAATACGGATGATCAAGAATGTCAACCTTAAAGAAAATCGTTCTGCAATAATCGTTCGAACGCTTTCAGTAGCCATGCATGTTAAACACACTGTCATGCTGGTTGCAGGCCATCAGGTGGTGCAGTGAGCCCATGAGATTTAATGAGGTTGAATATGTTGAGCTTGTGTCTCACATGGATGATGTTGCTATGGTAATGCAGTCCTGTCAGCTGCCTTTACTGTATTTGCTGCATCGAAAGCTCTGATTTCTCAGCCACATTGAAAGCACGGCCCTCCTTTATGAAAGCTGCATGCAGACACACAAATGCCGACATAATAATTGACAAACATTAGACACAGCAGCAAGCCTTGAACCTGTCGTGGTGATGATATTGTTGAGAACACAGGAGCAGCATTCAGCAGCCTGGTTACAACAGATTTGGCTACATTAAGCTCCAGCAAGCCAGTTAGTCAGGCTCTCAGTTGTGTGGAAGTGGCCTTGGGCTATACACAGCTCATCTACCTGATGTCTTTCTGTGATGTGAAGTGTTTTGTGGCAGGAGGAGGCAGTGAAGAGGGTGACAGGAGGATGGGTGGGGTTTTCAGTGGCTAATGAAAAAGATAGGAAACGGTTTGAGGTGAGAAAATGTCTAAGTGTGGTGAGCTGATTAAATGATGGTTTTAAACAAAGCTTTTACCTCGTTCAGGAGTGAGAAGAGAAATGTCGTACAATGTTCATTCATGCATTTAATGGTGCAAAATGGGAGTACAAAGCAAAACCTACAATGTGGGTATATGATTATTAGGCATGTAACATGTCATCAGAATAAACATCAGTGCACATGCACACCGAATGTTACCATGCATCACACATGTGAGTCATTGCACAAAGCAACAAGTAGGTCTCCTGGAGCCATATAATCTCAAATTGAATTGAGCATGCACACTCTGATGCAGCTCGCCACACACAGAGCTCTGTCTCCTCCTCTCCGTGTGAATGCATCTCCTAGTCTCCACCCTCTTTCCTTAGTCTAGACGCATGCCATCCTCTATCCAGAGTTTGTGGATGTCTCTGCTCTGTGCATTGGCTGTGGCTGTGAGTTTTAGGATAAGAGGTTGAGCCGACCGTGCTGTTGCCTGCATGCTGCAAGACTTTCATCTGGACAGTAGAACAGCTGCCCCGATCAGAAGAATTGACAGGTCTGGCTACCAGCAAGAGAGGAAGTCAATGATTGACTGTCAGATATTGATGGAGAGCTTTGTGAGGGTCTCTGTCACAATGTGAACCACTGTAATCTGACTTAAGCTGCTTAAAGAAGAGAGGGACAGGCCAGGAGAGAGGCAGCGATAAAAAGAGGAGGAGTCTGTTGCAAAGAGAAATGGTCTGAGGTTTTTGTACAAAATCTACCCCTGTGGAATTCAAGCTAAATATTGTGGCTTGATCGGGGATTATGTTTCTTCCTGTGGATGAACTTCTCAGGTTCACATTCTTGATAGTTTTGTCCTTTTTCGGCTTCAGAGAAGACTTTGAGATGCTTTAAAAAGCCACGGTCCACCAGTCTGCCTCTTTCTTATTTTGACATTTCTACAAGCTGAAGAATGCAAAGTGACAGATGTGTACCTCTTTTAACCTTGCTCTGTTTGTGGTCTGCTGAGAGATTGTCTAATGTGTGTCACTAGAATCTGCACTTCTCATGGGCCTGCTACAGCTCTCTGGAGATTTGAGAATATTTAGCATGCTCACCTCACTTTGAACTGGGATAACCTGTCAGGCTATGGTGCTGTCTATTTTGGATTTGAGTTTGGGATTTCTTCTTGCTTCGGTGGCACAACTGACTCATCAAAATAAGGGCTTTCGATCTCTTTTCCTTTCTACACTGTGGACTATCAAAAACTTGTACACTGATGCATTTAAGCCCTGTGTAAAGACTTCTGAATAATGCTTGATTACTTTTAGATGTGAATTTTTTTAACATTGAAGAGATAAATCTGGACTGTTGTCCTGTTTCACCTTCGACCCCTGAGCTTCACCATGCTGATAGTGTGGTGGTGCTCAGTGGTCCTGACGTACGTGTCCGTCTACCTGTCGCTGTCATTCCTGCGCAGCTTGCTAGCTACAGACAGAAGCGGGCGAAAAGCAACGGTGCGGGGGCGACGAAAAAGACGCAGAAGAGGAAGGGCCAGACTGTCACGCAGAATGACAGCTCGCCGCAAGACCCCAACGTAGAACCTGCTCTTCCATCAGCCAGCGCCACAGAGCTGAACCGCAAGGCCAACAATGAGGTACGCAGCTTAATGCATTATCAGCCACGCTTCAATGGAGTTACATAGCAGACTGAAATGGAGATGAATTTCTTTGCCTCGCGCTAGTATATTCAAAGGTCAAACTATGTGACCTCCAGTACTTGTCTGATTTTGTTTGCTCACTGTATGCTTTTAAGAAGTGGTCCTTGCCCCTTGCCTGGTAAACATACATTAGAGAAATGGGTCACTAACCATCACGTTGCCTGTAGGGCATGTTGTCATAGCAACCTGGTCAGGATTAACCGAGACACCATTTACTGCCTTTTTAAAGGGAAAGTTCACTAACAACATTAAATTTGTCGCACTTGGTTTGTAGTGACTTTTTCGTTGACACCGTTAGAATGAGACCTAATTCTGACTCTGTTCGATCCTCCAGGAAACTGAAAAGCTAGAGAAATCCGAGGTTCAGCAAAATGAAGGACAGAAGGATGAGCCCCCCACCAGGGAGCAGAGTCCATCTCCTGTGGAAGACCTGAAAGAAGAAGAGTTGGCTGCACTGACTGGGAAAGAGCAACTCCAGGTATTCAGATTCACTAATTGGGACATTTACATCAGGATCAAATTCTTGATGTTCTCTTTCTTTTTTTAAAGAGTAGAATATGCAAATTTTTATGTGCATGGTGAAGGGCTGATTAAAATACAGTTTTATGTGGCTTAACACACTTTTAAGTAGCTCCTTTTGGCTTCATTTTAGTATTGCTGCTAAAAACTCAGCTGAGCTTAGGTGCGACTGGAGATGACGAGCAAAATGGGCTTAATGTCACGAATACCGCCATGTACTTGGCATCATAATCCTAAGCTCTGCATTCACACACTGAAAACCAGGCTCTGCCACTATTCTTTAAATCCGTTTGAATATACATCAGTTTGTTCGATGCTGTGTTTTATAGCAACTCAATGTGTTTGGTCATCTGGTTTGGTTTGTCTTCATGCTTTGTTTACCCACTAAGGCAATGGAAGTCTTGTTAGCGTATTTGCTCAGTGTGTGTGAGCAAGAAGATTGGTGAATTTCTGTGTCATCACCAACCCATGGGGAGTATAATGCTCTGCCCGTCTGCATGACTGCTCAAATCTGAAAATGCAGAATAATTCCTCTGTGATGTTACAATAAATGTGCAGAGCAATAAGGCAACAGGGTGTCTTCAGGAAAACATTACACAGTGTCTTGAATTATGTTAGCGTAAAGTGGGCTTGACTTAGTATCACATAGTGTTTAAACTGACATTTAAAGCTACAGTTATTTCTCTTTGTATAATGCTTTTTTGTTATTGTAGATAACTGCTTTTGCATATTTTATTTCAACCAGGAAGTTAGCCCTATCTTCTATTTCAGTTTGTTACACTACCCCATGAGTGTACTTTTGTCTTATTTGACATTTTACTTTCCTTGCAGCAACTACAACAGGCTGTGGAGAAGCGTAATGAAATAATTGCCAAATTAAGCTCCAACCTGCAAGAGGCCCTGGCAAGCAGAGACCAGGTACAGCTGGAGGCACAGTCACTTGCTGTGCAGATTCAAGCGCTGCAGAGACAGCTCCAGCAGGTAAGTGCCACTTAAAGCTAAATATGTTGGCAGCACTTCAGGATTATTGTTACCTTCATAAACATGCACTTCATTACTCATGCACTGCAACTGCGCTGGAATATTCTCTGTATTATCTTTCACACAGACCAGTGTAGAGTTTCTACGAATCAAAAGTCAATCGGGGCCTGAGGTCCTTAACATTCCTCGGCAGCTGTCTCACCATGGCCATTCCTCCCAAGATGCTAACCTCAATCAAAAGGAGACACCATCAGAAGGATCAGGAGATGCAAGCCCTGGTCCACAGTCATGTGCTGAGGATTTCAGCACTGGAAGTGACTGTGAGACAGAGACTGTTCTACAGAAGCTGAGGGCTGAGCTAGAGGAGGAAAAGAAGAACAGCCAGCGCATTTGTGCCGAACTAGCAGAGGAGATGGAGAAAAACCAACGTGTGCTTTCTTTGCTGGAGAAGGAGACGCAAAAGAATGAAGAGGAGCGAAAAGATAGGGAGGCGCAGCTTCAAAACCTCCAAACCCAGTTAAGCCAAGTCCAAACTCAGTGCCTTGAATTGCAGCAGTACAAAGAGGAGAAGGAGAAGCTAAACAGAGAGGTGCTGGAGCTGAAGAAAAGGCTTCAGGATGAAGAAGATTCAGAGAGGAAGTTTAGTGAGGAAGTTGCTAGCTTTAACCTTCGTCTCCAGAATCTTGAGGGTGAAAGACTGAGACAAGAGGAGGAAATGAAGAGGCTTAAAGAAGCGCACAGAGAGGAGGTTGAACAAGTCAGGCAGCTGTTGGATGAAAGAGAGAAAGAACTTAAGTTTAGAGAGGAGGAGGTCATAGGACTCAAAGCTTCTAAGAATCGGCAGAACCAAGCAAAAGCTGGTTTTAGCTGTGCTGACAGGATTAGTATAGAAGAGCCGGATCTGGAAAGTGGACCTGATCTGGACAATATGAATACATCGGTACCTAGCGATATTCTGATGGAGCGCTACTTGTCTTCAGCTCCCACTGCACACTCACAGTCCTCACTGGTAAATGAAAGCTTTGAACAGCATAGTCAGCTGGACATTTCTGCGGACTTGAGGTGAGAGAAATTAGTATTGTGTTATTGTTGCAATTTCTACGTGTGTATTATTTTGCATACAGGCTTCATCACTTTAGTTCATGTTACAGGCTATTAATTAAATCCCCATATTTTTGTCTTTGTGTCTCTCCACAGTTTTGAGCTAAACAGTGAAGTGTTTGGAGATCAGCCTCTGTTGTCAATTTCAATCCGTCCTCCTGAAGAACATGACAGCGTCCAAAACACCTCTGACTCGCAGCACTTTGTCCCTGTGGCTGAAGGTTCCCATCCTCAGTCTGTGTCTCAGTTGGTTCACAACTCCACTTGTGGTGAGCTGGAGATGAGCAAAATGTCTGAGCAGTACTTTGAGGAGACAGACTTGGAAAAGGAGCTGCTAAATCAGCAGTGTGGGGAGCTTCGTGAGGAGCTGGCTCTTAAGGACAGAGACTTGAATGTGTTAAGGGAGGAAGTCATCAAGAGTGCAGAAGAGCTGGAGGAAGCAAGGAGCAGGTAGTGAAGTTTACTATGTCACTTTGGGTAGCCTAATCTGTACAAGTACATCAATTTATTTATTTCATTTGGTTAGTTTTATAAGATGCTCTAAACTTATCAAAATTATCAACATTTTTTTCTTCATACACAGTTTAGTTCTGCCTGACTCATTTCAAGTTTGAGGGCAAATGTTTCTAATCTTCTAAATGTTTCTTTTCCCAAACAAGTGAAACAATGTTTGTTGTTTTTAAAGAAAAACTTAACTAGGTAAAATACAACTGCTTTTTACCTACTTTTAACCATCTATGATTAACAATGATGGTGATGTTCATAGAGTGGTATTTATTTTTATAGAAAACATTCAGTTATTTAAATAACATGGCTAATGTTGGCACTGCATTAAATCTGTTGGTGATTTTGCTGCACTATGTGGAATAGTATATCAAGTAGAAACATGTGATGGCAACGATTTTACTGGATTACTGCATTAGCAAAAACCTGATTTGCCATTTTATGTACTATTAATTCATTTTCTTTTCTTTTTTTTGATTGGTTATTCAAAGCTATTGTCTGAATCTGTTAAACATTTTAAATTCAAGAATCTTTATTGTCATTGTTTCTACACAATGAAATTACAATTGACTCCCAGCTATAAATAAAAATTGAAAACGGCACACAATATGCAAATTAAGTAATTGTTATTATTGTTGTTTTTTTTTTTATTGATCTGTTTTTAAATTGCTCTGTCTGTTCAGGTGGGCCCAAGTTACAGAAGAGCTCAAGGAAGCTCTCTGGGAACTTGAAGAGGAAAAGGAGAAGAGGAGACATGTTGAGGAGGAGATGAACTTGAAAGCCAATGAACAAGACAACCTGAAGAACAAACTTAGTGCCTTATTCGAAGAAAGAGAAAAGGAGAATGTAGTAATGTTGACAGAAGAGGAAGCTGAAATCACTACTGAAACCTCCCTACTCGTTCCTGCTACCTTATCTTCAGAAGAGGAGGATAAAGTCGTAGGGGAGCTAAAGAAGGAGCAGGAGAAAAAGGCTGCGCTCTCGTCTCATCAAAAACAGCAGGAGCTGCTGGTATCGTCTCTACAGGAGATAAAACAGACTGCAGTCTCTGTCAAAGAAAGCCCGAAACTCCGAGATGAAAGCCAGCTTCAAAAGCTACAGGTATGCCTGTATAATAGCTGCGATTGTGGTAGCAACTTAAGGATACAAATATGCTAGTCTCTGCACACCCTTGTTTACTTTTTCTGAACTAAATGTGAATAATACCCTACAGCAGCAGTAATATATTCGTGCCAAAATACGTCAAAAAGCTATTAATTGATAAGAAAAATGTGTTTTGTGTGAAAAGTTGAAGTCATTTCCCTGCTTTTCTTTCTCAAGGCCTATTGTGAGCTGCTCATGTCAGAGCTAGAGGAGACAAAAATGGAGCATAAGACCACAACAACCTTATTAAATGAAAGGACCATGGAGCTCGACACAGTATTAAAAGAGCTTGAAACGACACGTGTGCAGATTCTCAACGTCCAAACAGAAGTGGAGAGGCTGCAGAAAGAACTCCGAAAGAGCCAAGACAGTTTTGACTTTGCTGAAAAAGAGAAGAATGAACTGGAATCCCAGATCTCCTGTCTGAGACAAAACCTGGCCTGTTTGGAGGAGGTCCAGGTTCAGTCTGTGCAGGAGAGGGAGGAGCACAGGAGAAAAGAAGAAGAGATGGATGAACGGATTAAAAAAATGGAACAAGTCCTAGAGGAGGAACTTGAGCAGTTTGAGAATATGCTGAAAGCCAAGGATGTTGAGGTTAGATGCATGTAATGTAGCAAAACAAGACTGACTTTTCTATTCATTGTAAATCTGTTTGTCCTTCTGTGGTCCAGCAATTAAGTGATTATTTTTACAGATGGCTGAAGAGAAGGAGAAATGGGAGGAAGAGAGACAGGAGAAGGAGAAAGAGTTCCATGATGTGACCCATCTTTTGAAGAAGAAAGAAGAGGAGGTAAAGGCCCTCACGGAGAAGCAGGAGTTGGCTTTGAAGGAGGCTACAGAGAAGCTCAAGGCGTCGCATCAGCAAGAGATAAAAGACCTGATGGAGAAACATGAACAAGAGGTGGGATTAAAATGAAATCCACAAATGTCTTGATGTATTTTCATTCACATTCAGACAGCTTTTATCATTACAGTAAAAGAGAAAATTATGCAGTCCTCGCGATAGGTTGTAATTTCTTGCACACGTCTCCACGAATGCGTAGATTTTGGAGTCGAACACTCACCTGGAGACGGAGCTGCTGAAGCAACAGGCCAGCATGGAGGAGGAACAGAAGCGACAGATCAGCCTAATCAAACAGGTATCTGGAATGGATGTTTCACTACACTGCATCCTACCAATAGTAAAGTGCATGTCTGCTTTTACCATTTTCTGTACATTTTTCCTCTCAGGTAACTGAACGTGAGCATGAGAGAATGGTGTCAGCGCTGAATGCCAAACACAGTGAGGAGATCAGTCAGCTGAGAACAGAGGTGACTTTGGAGCTGAGGGAGAGCATGGAGGCTGCCCACCAGGCTGAACTTCAGCAGGCACAGGTATAAAATATACAAACAAATATGCATGCTAACATCCACAGCATGCTGCAAAATATCACTTCTGCTTTACTTACCACTTCTTCCTACATGGCAGGACAACTTCATCATCACAGAAATATTTTCTGTAGCTGTGGAGATTGTTTGCTCTACTTTGAAACAGAAATAGCTATGTCGCCTGTAATGTAAATGCAACCCACAACTGTTGCTCCCTGCATATGTTGCTATTAATAAACTCAGAAAAAGCTCTTGCATAAACTGCATCTTGTGGTTTCCTTCATTTAGGCTCAAAAGACTGTTGAGCTTGAAGCCTTGCGTCTGAGCCTGAGCACGGTCCACTTGTCCCAGCTGGAGCACTCCCAGGTAAACTTGCAGCAGGAGCAGGAGTCTGCTCTCATCAAGGTCCAGGCCTCCATGAGGGAGACGTTTGCCCGGGAAAGTGCACTCCTGCAGGCCCGCCATCAGTCTGAGCTCAACCAGATCGAACAGCAGAACCAGGAGCAGCAGGAGAGACTGCGTGAGGTCCACCAACAAGACATGGGTGAGTGCAGACCTGAGTGCTTCTCAGTTGTTCAGCCAGTCTTCTTTTTCATATCTGCCCTTTAGTGCACTCAACATATGCGCCATTACGGCTGTGAGTGAATCGTCCTCATTGTTTTGGAGGTTGTTCAGTGAAAGCAGAACGTGATGACAGATGTAACCTTCAGCTTCTTGGACCGAGTCGATCTTTTTTTGTGTGTGTTTATATATGTTTGTTCAGATGAGTTGAAGAAGGAGTGGGAGGCTCGTGTTGCTCAAGAGGCAGCTTCAATGGAGGAAAAGCAGGCCAAAGAAGTTCAGGTAAAGCTTTGACATTTTTATATAAATGTTGATTTTTATCACAGGACTTCCTTGGTTTAACAAACAAACAGGACCTTTAGACACATGTACTGGCTTTTAATTGCACATTAAGTTATAATTCAGTTCATCTTGGTCTTTGTCTTTTCTCAGGTGCTGAGGACACAATGGGAGAAAGAGGCTGAGACCACACGGGCTAACTTTCAAACGTCTCTCTCGGAAATCCAGAACAACGTCACGGCCACCCAGACAGAACTCTCCAGCACTCGGGAGTCCCTCAGAGAGACCAACAAAGCTCTAACTGAAGCCCAGGCAGCTCTGTCCCAAACCCTGTCAGAGCTGCAGGGGACGCAGGCCAGACTGGAGGAGCTCCAAACTTCCAGTAAAGAGCAGACCCAGAAACTGGAGGAGGAGCTGAAACAAGCCTGGGCTGACAGAGATGCTGCAGCCTGTGAGTTCAGTCCTTCGACTTCAATAGAAGCTTCAGTCTTCTAAATTCATAATTTGGACAACTGCTTTTTCAATCTGTGTTTACTGACAGACTAGCCAGCTGATGCCATGTTTTGTTTTTTTTCTCCCAGGGTACCTTATTTTTAATTTGTACATATTAGGGTTTTGTGTGGGATTTTGTGTGTTCAAATTGTAATCATTTGTATTCCAAATGTTGCTTTTTGATTTTTGCATGCCATCTGTGTTTTTTTTTTTTTTTTTTATCAGTTACAAGTAGTTAATTCATTGCTTCCTGTGTTGTGACTGCTGAATAGGTTCTTTGGAGGAGTTGATCTCCAGTCATAAGAGAGTTCTGCAGGAGAAAGAGCAGCAAGCACTCCTCCTAGAGGAGAAAGAGCAGCAACTGCAACAAGAGGTTAGTACACTGTGAATGCATAACATGCAGGTAAAATGCAGCATATTTCTGGATTCCCTGGTATTCAGAAGGTTGTTTCTTTTTTTCCCCGCTTTTATGGACATTTCAATCATTTGGTCTGGAAATGTACAAATGCTCAAATCTAATTTCTAAAATTATTTTCATCATTGTCAACCAGGTTTTGCGCCTGCAGGAAGAGAAGACCTCGCTCAGAAAGAGCTCAGAAGAGGAAGTAGGTCAACTGTGGACCCAGCTGGAGAGCATGAGGACTAGTCGTCAAGAGCTGGGAGGTGAGATTATTACACCAGCTTGACATCTGCTTGACATTGTGATGAAATTCACCTTTTAGTTTGTCGAGGAATGGCTGCTTGTAGTGATGGGACTTGATACAGAGGAAACAAAACTAAGCCAGTTTTCAGACATCAAATGAATGTAGGCGTTTCCAGTTATTGTCTTACCTTATTCTGTCTTTGTTTGCTTTATTGCCCAACAGAGCTTAAAGAGCAGCTGCTAGCTCGTTCATCTCGTGTCGATGACATCGAATGCCTGAAGAAAGAGTTTAATGAACAAAAACGAGAAATAAAAGAGCAGAATGAGGCTGAGCTGGAAAATCTGAGGAGGTAATAGAACACGAGACACTTAAGAGCACATGTAAAGTCTTTTCTGTGTTTGAAATATAAGAATTAGAATATAAGCTGATATGTGAAGTATGGCTATTGTCACTGAAAATTTTTCTTTGTATCGACACAGTCAACTCTTTCAGTGTTCCACAAAGTATGCCCGTTTTGTCTTCATCCTTTCTCAGGTATTTTGAGAAACGATTGCGTGCTACAGAGGAGAGCCACAAAGAGGAAATTGCTCTGCTCCAGCTGAGGCTGGTAGAAAGTGCCTTGGAGGAATCTGTGCTTAAAACCACAGATGACAAGTATGTCAGTTTGTCTCTATGAAAGATAAGATTCAAGCACTCCAGTCCTACATAAGTGTTTTTAAATATCCACGTCTCTCATCTCTATTCAGTGGTGTGTCTCAAGGTCAAGCTGAAATGGAAAAAGATGTTCTTTCTGACACTGACAAACTGGAGAAACAGAAGGTAAGAGATGAAATTTCTAACCTGCTGTCGGTACAGAATGTTTAAAGGCAATTGATTTCAAGCAAGTGCTTTCTGAAGTTACTTTGTTGTCGTTTATCATCTGGTAATGACGTGTCACTTTACCATGCGTCTTATCCAGGAAATGCTCGATACTCTGAGGCTTCAGCTGGAGGAGAAACACACAATGGACCTTTCTGATCTGCAGTCCTCTTTAACTCTCTCCTTCAAGGAAGAGCTGCAGCAGGTCAGATGCTAATATTTACGTTTCTGTTGTTATTGGCACATTGTGCCTTTACTCTTTAGTTTATGTGTTTTCTGTTTATTTGTGTATCAGGTGCGCTCAGACCTCACTGACCATTACTATGAAGAGCTGCAGGAGATGAAGACTCATCATGCCATGGACCTGGAGCAGCTCAGAGCCAAACTTTCTGACAGTCATCTAAGAGGTGCAACACCTTTATGGAATAGAAATGTTCAATTTGGTATTGCAAGTTTGTCACCATAAAAAAATAACGGCAAATCTCTTTATTGCAGAGCTTACCAAAGTCAGTTTGGAGGCAGCAAGGCAGGTTGAGGTAAGAAAACATAATTGGATGATAAACAGTAAATTAAACACTGAGATTATTGGTGATTAATGCATTTTTTAATATTATTTCTAATTAGGTTGAGGTTGAACAGAGGATATGGTGTCACAGTGAAGAGCTGCAGACAAGAATGACCATCATTCACACACTGGAGAACAGACTGGCTGCCTTGAATCAGCAGCATGATGCAGAAATGCAGAAGAGTATGCAAAAGGTACATTTATATCCCTGCCTAGTACGAAGATATCCTATACACAAAAACACAGATTTAATAATACAGTGTGGGACTTTGATAACATGTTCGCGTTTCTTCCAACTGCTGCAGTTGAAACAGGAGTTTGCTGTTGAACTTGCCCATCTTGAGGAAGCTCTGAAACAAGAGAGGGAGCATGTGCAGGAGAACATGAAGAGGCTAAGAGAAGAACTTCAAGAGAAGCATGAAACTGAGGTCACTGCACTGAAGTCACACTTTGACAAAGAGATGCAGGAGAAGACCTACGTTGAAGAAGCACTTCATGAGGAGAAATACAAGTCAAAGTCTCTACAGGCTGCACTGGACAACAATGAGAGTAAGAATTTTTGAAAGACTTATGTGACTTGTCCATTAAAATGTTCTAGAATTTGATCTTTTTGTCGGATTAAATGTTTTGTTAACTGAGTACAGTGATTGTCCATGCTCTTTTAGATCCACAGCATGTAGTGGTGAGACAGTGGCTGGAGGCACCGTATGATAGTGAGCTGCAAAAGGCAAAGAGCTGCATGTCTTCAGAAACCAAGGAACTCGCTGTTCTGTCTCAGGAGCAGGTTGAGGAGCGGCTACACCAAGCCCAAGAAAGGTGAGATCTGTCTGAGATTGAGATCATAAAATCTTGATTGTACCTGGAGGTTGAGGCAATTGTCAAGGATTACACCCAAGACCTCCAGAGTAGCATTTGTGTTGCAATTTTGCCTTTATAGATGGTCATCATACAGAATGTGTAGATTTTTTTTTTAATTTAAAAAAAGCAGAACTAGCATTTAAAGTACTGATTTCATTACTGATGAATTATTTTGCAGTAAGGAAAAATCAGCAGGTTTAATTAGACATAATATTATAATTATTTTTTTGGTTTCAATGCTGCTTCATCACTATTGCCCCTCTTTATAAAATTTGTACATTGATCCTACAGACAAATTTTAAGTAATGTGCTGCTCATGGTCTTCAAATAGAATGCTATGCAGTATAGTAAGTCACTGGAGACACTGGACACCATAACAGAATCACTGTACTTCTTACTGACTGTCTTTAATGATTTTGTGTGTCCAGGTTCCAAGAGGAGAAAGCAGCTTTGGAGCAGCATTTGGTCCAGAAGTATGAAGAGTCGGTGGCAGAATTGAAGAACAATTTTGAGGCCAAGCTGGAACATGAGAGAGCAACACGACTGACCAAACACTCCCAAGAGATGGACACACTTGATGCCAAACACAAAGCACAACTAGAATCACTCGGTGCCAGTCACAGAGATCAGCTTGCAGCTATGGCCGTTGAGCTTGAATCCAAGCACAATGCCGAGCTTGTTGCCTTGGAAGCAGCCCTCGGCTCCAAACGAAAGGAAGATCTTGAAAGCCTGGAGGCCGTTCTTCAGGAGACCAGTCAGGCTCGACTGGAGGCTTTAGAAGCAGAATTGTCTCGCAGGCACCAGGAAGAGAGAGATCAGCTGGAAAAGAGGATGCTGGGTAATATGGACACTTTGGAGGCCACTTACCTGAAGGAAGTGCAAGTAAGGAAACACAAGCTAAAGAAACTACCAATGACCTGTTCGTGATTTACTTTATTTTAACCTCCTTTCTTACAAAATGTTGGTGTTGGCAGTGGTAGAAGAGGTACTCAAGAAGCAATATTAATATTACACAGTAAATATACTGTTACAAAATAAATCTTGCAATCAATTCAGTGAAAATAGAACATTTAAAAAAGCAAAGCAATGTTTATTCTCCTCTTAATTAGATTTGTTTTCCTCTTAGGGCAGTAACGATACCACTGAAGTACTGCATCGATACGCAGTATCTGTAAGAGGATTAGTCCAGTTAAAATCTTAATGATGCCCATCCTTTGACATCATGTCTAGTCAATACTTGAAGGGCCTTAAAAATGCAATGCCTTTTGTTTTGATTTTCTTACTTTGTTTTTTAATGCAGTTCTTCTTTTCAATCTCAGATGCTGCGGGATCAAATGGTTCAGCTTGAGGACAAACACTGTGAAGACCTGAACTGCCAGAATTCAGAACATAAGCAGCTGATGGAGCGTCACAATGCAGAGCAGCTGTCCATCAGAGAGGATATGAGGAAAGAGCTGGCTCAGGTACACATGGAGAAGTTTAGAGCCATGGCAGCAGAGCTCAGCCACGTTCACAAGGTGAGAAGTGAAGATGGATCGTTGGCCGATATTCCCATTCAGTTAGTCAATGAAATTGCTATTCTATCAATTAAGAACACATGTAATTGAAAAATTCTGCAAAAGACTAACTTTTCCTTCCATGATGTGTTCTTGTAGAGTGAACTGGCTGCTCAAAAGGAGGCCTTAGATACTGAACACTGCAAAGCCCTGGAAACTCTGAAGAAGCAGGTACTTACTGTCACCTGCCCGTTACATTTGGTTTTCTGGTGCTGTTTAAAGGCAAATTTCTGAACTTAGAGCACTGTGTTCATACAGCATTTAGAAACTCTGAAGAAACTGACATCCAAAAAACTGTGCTAAATGTTTTTGAGATCAAATGCATTCAACAAAATAACCAAGAATGAGAGAAGAAGCTAATCTCTGGTATTTGACCTTTCTAGGTAAACCTGCAAATATCTGAGCAATACTATTCATGACAATAGTATAAATATCTAATTACAGCAAAGAATTTTATTGCAGTTGTCTTTATTATGACACAAATTGTGTTTTTTGACATGCACAGAACATTTTGTACTTCATGTTGACTTCACATATTAACCTAATGTTTTGTTGATGAGCCAGATTTAATTATTTTTTACATTTTGTCCACTTTGTCAGGTTTTAGAACTCGAGCTTCAACACAGCACTGCTCTGCAGGAGCTCTCACGTTCTTTCACTGATGAAAAAGAGCAGCTCATCGAACAGCACCAACTCCAGCTACAGGTGTGTGTATGTGTGTTACGCATGAGTGGGAATTTGTGCCTTGTTCAGGATGAATGAACATTTTAGCCTCTGAATTGTGGGATGCACTCCAAATTCACGTTCCTCCTTCTTGGCTGGATTGCTCATGAATTGTTCATATCAAATAAAACTGCACAACTTGACTTTTCCAATAATGCTAGTTGCTTTTCCAGTAAGAATAATTGTGAATGCACAACAAATATTTGCCTGGTTTGCCTTTTCTGATAGTACATCTTTACAAGTAGGCTGCTGTTTATGCACAGTTCAGTCACTGAAAAATTGACATTTAGCACAATTAGTCACTCAGCGCATATTTTTGTAAGTCATAGCACATCTATTTTATGCATTTGATGTTAAGACACATGTAATAACAATTTCATAATACAAGATTTTTTTTCTTGAATGTAGAAGCTCATATGAAAAATGGTCTCGTATTATCATATGAAATGATAGAAGATCCAGACAGCTTAGACCATTCTGAAAAATGAACATGTGCAGCATGTACGGCTAGCCACTATTATTACCAAGATAGGAGCTTAAGAGCAAAGGTACTTAAATTACCCAAAAACTAGGGTGCATTGGGTTAATGGGTGCTACTTGATCTCTTGTGTCGCTGAGTCATCGTTAATCCTTGCTAATTTTTTTTTTTGTTGTTGTTGTAGAAACAGAGTATTTATTTGGATTTTTTTCTCTCAGAAGCACTTAAATTGTGACTGCTTGACCCGTTGCATGCTAGGGCATTAAAGAAACTCACTGCCTGTTGCAGGAGCTGAAGGGAGTCTCTGCGCGAGAGTTGGAGGCATGTCGCAGAGAGCTTGAAGAGGAGTCGTCAAGGCAACGACAGCACTTCCTAGAAGAGGTGGAGCTCCTCAAAGTCCAATCAGAAGAGCGAATGCAGGACAGGATTAATCAGTTGAAGGTAAAAGAGGAGATGACAAAAGGATAAGACTGTTGATATCTTAGAGATATCCATTTGATGATGACCTTTAGATAAATTACAATACTCTTAAGGAACAATATTTTTGTAAATAATCAATTCATTGTATGGAACAGATATATTAATCTTTCCCAGTTCATCTTTATAAAGTTGTGTATTCATTGGACCCCGAGTGCTTGTTACATTATTATGTAATAGCTCTGGATTACTGAGAGCTGTAGAGTGTGTGGTGACATTGCCCTCTCTAAGCTCCAGCTGCACCAGTTTGTTCCTAGGGACCGTTCTTTCTCTTGGACTGTCTCCCACTGGAGCTTTATTCAAACCCAGTTTTCTCATAATCCCACCATCATACATCGAAGTGTTCACGTCCGTCTGTCCCTCTGTCCTCTGAATTTGTGTGCCGTCGGGTCGTGCAGTTGTGTTGCTGCCATCTGAACAGCGGCTAAATGGGATGGGTCTAAGCTTTTTATCCTCTGATGCAGAAGGTTTTAAGGCTGAAGGTAGTTTTTTTTTTTTTTTTTTTTTTTTCAGACATTAGCATTTGACCATCTGAAATGTGCAAGCCAGTAGTCAGCTTTAAGCCAGTGAGACATGGCCAGAGATCTGGAGGACGAATAAACTGCCAGTACACTGCAGGTTTTTTGTGTAATTTGGTGGTCTGCATCTCTGAATTCATGCATCCACTTCACTTTCTTTAAAGACTGAGTTTGAAGAGCAGAAGGAGGCGGAGCTTGAAGACCTGAGGCGGAGCTTCACATCTGAACAAGAGGAAAAGGAGCAGAGTTACACAGGCAAAATGAGTCAACTCACTGCTCAGCTGCAGCAACTAGACGCTGTGGTGGCCCAGGTACCAGATACACACACACACGCGTACATGCACATTAATCCACCAAAGCTACAATTGTTATGGGGTTTTACATTGGTATGTTCTTACTGCAGAAAGAAAGCTTTAACTGGGTGTCAGTTACTGTTTTACTCGAAAGAAGCAAGACTAGACAAGCCAGAAAAACAATTTGTGTTATGTGTTTTATAATTCAAAGGACGAAATCGGGAAGATGAACGTCACCTAGACACTAAAGACAAGTAGGAAAGTCTGGGAACTAAGAGTGAGGGATAAATATTTCTGTAAAGGCATGGCATCCATAACCTAGATTTTCTTCTTCTCTTTACATCAGATTATGTCTTGTAAATGAGGTGTGTGTGTGTGTTCAAACTATCTTGGTTGTAGCAAGCAGTGGAGTTGAAACAATTAGCTGAATAACTGATTAGTCAATGAACAGGCAAATAATCAGTGACCAATTTCATAATTAAGTCATCTGTTCGCTCATTTTACAGGCAAAAAAGCTAAATTTGCCTCAATACCAGCTTCTCAGTTTTGAAATTTTGCTGCTTCTCTTTGTCTTGTTTCATAATTAAGTAATTATCTTTAGGTTTTCTACTGTTTATTTGGCAAAAGCAGATATTATGTGATTTCACCTCAGGGTCTGCTCATTTTTTGGAGGCAGGATTGTTTAGTATTAGTCAGCAGACCAATGATCGTATTAAAAAAAAGTCTAAGTCAGTAGTCTAGGAAATGCAGTCATTTTTGCAGGACATCTTTCTCTTTCCATTTATTTTAATTAAGTTTCTTTTGTGTGGTTGTTTTGGTGTTTTGAAGCATGCTGAAACTTTTATGTTTATTGTTTGTGTATTATTTTAGTCGGTAACAAGGTGGTTGCCTAACCTTTGCTCATGAATGCAGGATGTCCGCAGTCCCACTTTTATACTTCTGCTGATTCTGTATATCGATGACTGTCAGTGTAAAAGTCCCAAACATACATATTTGTTCCCATGGCACTTGTCCAGCTTGAGTCTTCGTAGTCAGATATTAATGCCACAGCCACGCTCACCTCCCCATGGGGATAGCAAAGAGCACTTAAGAGGTAGCGGTTGTCGTGGCAACAGCTTTGTTTTGTTGAGGCAGGTGGCTGCATGAGACGTTTTTGTTGGGAGGGAGCTGGAAGGAGAGGGAAAAAGAGAGGGAAGACATGGTGAAAGGAGAGGGAAAGAACGAAGAGGTTGAGGAAGGAGAGGTAAGAAAAAGCCTGCAGATCTGGAAGGAAACTTTTGCAGCTCTTGTTCTTAAATATATGGCAGTGCATCCAGAAGTGGGCTTGCGTCATGACTGTACTGACTTTGGACTTAAGCAGAATCTTTTTGCCAAGAGTGCCTGATGATTACAGTCAGTGTGTGTTTGCGTTAGGCTGGTTTAAGTTTAAGCATTCATGCCTTACAGAGGATGTAGTTGGTGTGTTATGGATGTTATCGCTCCTGGATAAGGACAATCAACAGCAGGTTTTGATTTCCTTTTTAATCCAGAGCGTACTTTCTGTGTTTGTCATGCTTTTGGCTCTGATAAAATGTCGATGACCATGTGACTTTTATTTCTCTTGTTACTAAGAGTTTGTGATGCTTTATGAACAAACAGAATGAGATGGCAGTGGGGCATTCATATTCCATTTGAGCCTGAACCTGCCTTCTTTCAGTCTGCTACTTCTCTCTTTTCAGAGATTTAGTTGCACATATTAATAGGTTTTAGACAAGCCGTAACAAATGGTGAAGTTGTTAGGCTTGTCATAGGTGATGATAGACTCAGCATTTGTTTCCTTTTGCTAATTTTTCCAGCTGCGGGCAGAGGTTGAGTGTCTGCAGGGAGAGTTGAAAGGAAAATGTGCAGAGATGGAAACTCTGGACACCCTCCTTCAACGACGGGAGCGAGAGAGTCAGGAGGGGGGCAACCTCCTGAAGATGCTCACTGATGACTTACACACAGCCAAAGAAGAAAAGTAAGTGATGTTTTGTATATTTGTCTTAGGTTATGTGCTTTGATTCACATTTATTGCTGTTGCAACTGGATGAAGTTACTGAAAACCACAAATATTTTCAGTGGCATGTTTTAGTTTTTAATAACTTTGATTTAAACTTCTACCTTCCCAAGCCTTGCTAATACTTCAGTGCACCTTATGTCATAAAAACATGGAAAGCTTTTTACTGGAAATAACAGTAACATTTACTGACAAAAACACAAAAGTTATGTTAGTGTGTTTGGTTTCTAAATATTTGTTTATTTTAGAAACTTGCCAATATATTAGTATGTCCCATCATGGTTGTGCACTTGCCTTAATGTGTGTGTTTGTCACGTATCACTCTTTTTCTGCCAGACGCAACCTGTACAATGCAAATGAAAAGCTGAAGAAGGTGCTGATTGAGATGCTCCGCAGCATCACAGCAACAGAAGAACTGATAGGACAAAAGCTCAGTGCCAGAATCGAAACATCTGATCCGGCAGCTCATCAGAGGAGCTCAACAGGGAACAAAGATGCACAAGAATCAGGTCTGTTAACGGTAACGTTTTTCAGAAGTTTTAAGATGTTAAAGACTTAAGTAATGCTGCAAGTACTTCTTGGGGTGCTCACTTTTTGTTGGGCAAACAGTTGATGAATTAAATTGTTAGATTTAGTATATAAACCAACACTAATTCATTTTCATCTCTCATAGGTATTTCAGTGGCAGACTTGTCATCAGAGGACCTTGATCTAACCCACCAACTCTGTGAGAGTCTGCTGGTTTCAGATACGCAAATCAGTCCTGGTGGAGAAGAAGCGACTCTAAATTCTTGCAGCAGACTCCGTCAAACGGTAGATGCACTGCTGGAGCTGCTCAACCAGGCCAATTCACAGGTAAAGGATGTATGGAGACACTGTAACCTCAACATTTATCACAGTTAATTTCTTTCTTTGGATGTACATTGTTGTTAGCCATCTAATAATTGTGGGGGTTCTCACTTTTCTTCAGCTGGAGCAGACTCATAATGTCCACCTGTCTTTGGAACAAAAGTTCTCTCAGGGCAGAGAAGACTCCGCCCAGCTCCTTGAACAGCACAAACTCCTGTTGGAGCAGCTTGATCAGGAGGCCAAGATGAAGAGTCAACTCCAGCTGGAGCTCCACAAGGCAGAAGGTGAGCACAAAAACCCTGCATCTATTAGGGTAGGTCCTGTACTGCCATTCACAATCATCACACTGCCTTCCTCTGCCTCACTCAAGTCTACTTTGTAAAGCTGAGTGTGAGAATCTGAAAACACGTTGTTTTTCCCTTTCACTTAAACTTGTTGGATTTGCATGACATGTTTAGGCCTCCTGGAGGGCTACGTAGCTGAGAAAGCGGTCCTAGAAGAGTCTCTACAACAGAAGGAGACTCAAGAGGAGAGGCTGGTGGAGGAGCTGGAGGATCTGAAGTTGAAGCTGCAGCAGATGCAGAGCCTCACCGCGGAGCTGGACAGCCTCAGAGCGAAGCATCAGGAGCTCAGTGAGGAACACACATCTGTCTTGCGGCAGAAAGAGCATCTTTCTGCTGGGCTTGGAGAGAGGGAGAAAGGTGAGTAGATCAAGCACAAAATCATGAATTCATTTGTGTCTGTCTGCAAAAAAAAAAAGTTACACGACCTCTTTAGTGAACTTGACCATATCATTATGTAAGGCCTGTGCTCAGATGTGCCTTTTCTCCGTAGGCCATTGGCTCAATTTAGATCCTGACGCAGGTTTGTGGGTCAGAGTGGAGTATGAGTGTGTGATGATGGGGCAGGGATGAATATGCAGTATATTTGCAGTGCTGTGTGTGGCTGCCATTTACAATACTGCCACTGCCAGAAGCTTGTAGCAAAGCTTCTTGAGTGCTGTGTCATTTGTTGTTGTTCTACTTGGAGCTCAGTATGTGCAATTGTAGGTATTTAACTTCTCTCTTATGCCTTAGCTGTTTTTAACGTTTGCATGTTTGTATGCATTTGCATGAAAATAATTCTTCTAATCTTGTTCTCATTTTATCATTTTTAAAGCTTTGCTGGGAGAGACGGAGCGTTTGACCCAAGATAGGCTGGACTTGCAGCGGCAGGCAGAAAAGAGCCACAAATCTCTGTCCATGCGCCTCCGGACGCTGGAGAGAGAGCTTGAAGAGCAGGAAACCAAGGGTCTGGAGACAGAGCTACATCACAAAACCCATACCGAAGACCTTAATCAGCGTGTCCAAGCACTGGAGAAACAGCTGAAACATGACCGACAGTTTATAGAGGTTCGCTTTTACCAAGTATAATAATGTGAAAGTTTAAAAACACAGCCTACTTCTTTATAAATGTACTTTTTTTTTTTTAGTTGTCCCATTGATTTTCAGTTGTCTGAACACCTCAGATTTCTATTATTTTGTGTGTGTTATTGCACTTTCACTTTATTGTCTTTCTCGGTTGAGAGCATCCATTTCTCATGTTGGTGCTTATTGCAGAGGACACAGTCGCTCACATAATTTGTTCTTGTGCATATAGGAGCAGGCTGTGGAGCGTGAACATGAGCGAGATGAGTTCCAGCAGGAAATACGCAGACTCGAGGCCCAAGTCAGACAAACAGCCAATGTTGATAACAAAGGACACAGGGTGAGGCCCATTAATGGAATGCAAATGTGTGTGAATGTACAATGTGAAGTGAATATTACGGTTTTGCCATTATCTAACTTCATTTTTCAGTCTCTATCAACTGATTTCATTGTGTTACCTCTGCAAAAGTCTGTTCAGCTGCAGGTTGTGTCGCCTTCAGATTGGTGTTTATTTTAACATGTGAATATGAGAACAGGATAATACAATTAACTAAACCTTATCATATAAAATATTTCAATGTCTAGATCCAGTACATAGAGATAGTAAGAGTGCTGCATTTGGAGTGTGTGTGTGTGTGTGTGCTTTTGACATGTGAATGCTCGGTGCACTATAAAGCGATAACTGAAGCGTACGTAGTAGTATGATTTACAGAGGTTGAAGTGATGAATGCATTGTTTGCCAATGAGCCTGACTATTGCCATGTGTTTATCCCTGTGCTGAATGGATTGCTGTAGTTTGAGGACTTGGTTCTGCAGGTATGAAATCTAACTGTAGCGTACTTCTCTTAGCTCCTCTGACTCTTGTGCATGGTGTGTATTTTACATCATTCTTTCCATATAACCAACCATAAGTTCATTCATTTAGTGTTCATTTGTGCTTGTCAAAAGTACTATATTCATTCCCATTTCTTCGTCCATTTGCTAATATTCATTTGCTTCCATTTCACACTTCATTTCTTTCCTTTCTTCCTCACTTCTCTCTGGAATGGCTTTAACTTCAGTGTCCGTACCAGTGGCTGCAGATCTGGAATGGCTTATTTAGTTTTACATCATGTAGTTTTACATTTGCAAATCCATTGCTGCTGCTTAAAACTCTGTAAGATTGTTGTCCAAAATAACGTTCCCTCTGTCTCTGCAGGTGGAGAGTCTGCAAGCTATTATCAAAGATAAGACGGAGGACCATGCCTCTTTGCTTGCAGCCAATCAGCAAGCCCAGCGCGATCTTGCAGAACGTAATGAGGAGATAGATAAGTTAACTGGGCGAATCAGAGAGTTGGAGCAAGCTTTGCTTAACACTGCTGAGAGTAAGGGATCTGTCAGTCACCTGGAACAAGAACTCCACAGAGCAAAATTGAGAGAACAAGAACTCACACAAGTAAGAACTAAATGCACACCATCACTTCAGATATGTCTGTCTGCGACCTCATTCACTGATCCCCTCTCCCTCTTTCTGTCAGGATAAGCAGGCACTGGAGCAGCAGCAGCTGTCCAACAGGCTTCAAATCTCAGCCCTTCAGTCCAAACTGGATGAGACAAGACACGGTTACCATGACAACGTGCATGACCCCACCCAGGAGCTGAGGAATGCCCTGGACACTGCTCAGCAGACTCTACAGAGCAAAGAGCAGGAGGTCTGTTAGTTTATGTAAAGCTGGTGTGTGGTCACTAAGCTGATTTTGGCAGGCGAGTGATGGACGGTAAAGAGCGCATTTGGCTGCAGTGCCACCTTTTGGTAGAAATATGTATGAGTAACCAGATCCATCTTTTAAAATCATCAGAATGTTCATACCACTACACAAAACTATGTTGCAATTACAGAGCTGTGAATGTACTTTTATTTAATGAGTAATATTATCTCTCTTAGATTGAGGTCTTGTTAAGCCAACTGGAGAATGTGCAGAGAGACCTGAGCATCAAAGAAGTTGAACTAAAGCATCTCACACTACAGCTGGAGCTACTGACAAACAAGAATGCAGAGCATGTGAATGAGCTACAAGAGCAGATTTCTGCCCTGAAGGTAAAGATTACTGTGTCTTCAATACAAACAATTGATCAATAGTTGAAGTGTATCTCTCTCTCTGATGATTGATTTTTTTTATTTATTTTTTTAACCTGGATAATTCTATACAGAGCAATTCAAAGCCACTTGAATGCAAATTATATCAGATACACTTAGTATATGACGTCTGTAATTTTCTGTAATAAATGTGACTAAAAATATCTCACTTTTAAGTAAATAAAATTACAATACAGTATGAGCTCTGCTTTTGAAGATTCTTAATGCCACATTTTTGAACAGGCTGAAAGTTATTTTCACTATTTGGGACAGCTTTATGTTTTAAACCTATAACTGAGTCATTCTTCAGGCTTCTAGTTAATAATTAAACCACTATGATGTATTTGGCTCCAATAAATTATAATTGAATTTTAAGTGAATTATGTTCAACACTGCTTCCAGGAGAATGTGTCTGCCCTCACCATCACCAAGGAGGAAAAAGAAGGATGCAGTGAGGTGGAGGAAACGGAAGAAGAGACCTTCACCTCTGCACTTCTTCAGGAGAAAAACCAGGAGATCGACCACCTTAATAGCGAGATCCAAAAACTAGAACAGGAGCTGGAGAATGCTAGGGACAACAAGGTCAGTTGCAGGCCACACTGAATGCTTAAAGATAACTGGGGGATGCACAGAAATGTAATTGTTTGCTTTTGGTTTCCTTTCTACAACAGGCTCTGGAGGTTGAGCTCGAGGATTTGCACTCACAGGTGGAACATCTTCAGTCTGAAATCACACGAGTGCGCCAGGACAAACAGGAAGAAGAGGAGCGCCTTCATGAGGTCATCAGTACTCTGCAGGCAGAACTCGCCACCTTGGGACCCAACCTGCATGAAGTTAGCGACTCTCAGGATGGAGACAGCATCAATCCCTCACCTGCTCCCAGCCCTGAACCTCACCACTACACCATCCAAGAAGAGGAGAGGAGGGGAGGGCCAAACAGCCTGAGGCATGAGCTCAATCTGACTCATTCTGCCTCCTCTCGTTCTCTCCGATCTCGTCTCAAGGCCCTTCAGAGTCAGCTTGAGACTGCAGTGGCAGAGAAGGAGGGACTGGAGCGATTACTGCTCACTCAGGAGGAAGAGTACAGAGGACAGGGGGAAGAGTTTGGAAAGAGGCTCAAAGCTGAGAGAGAAAAGTGTGATGAACTGAAAGGTTTCCTCATCCTGAAGGAAGCTGAGCTGGAGGAGGTCAAAGCCCAGGCAGAAGAAGAGAGGAAGAACAGGAAACTGTCAGAGGACGACAGGGACAGTTTGAAAGTTCAAGACGAAGAGGTAAAGGCTCTACTCGAGGAAAAGGCCCACCTCAACTCTCTGGTTTTGGAATTGCAAAAGAATGAAGAGGAGAGAGCAGGACGTCTTGAGGCTCTAAAAACAAAGGAGCAGGAGATGAAAATAGAAATGGAGGTTCTCAGAGAAACCAGTCTCACTCTTGAGAGGCAAGTCCAGGAGGTAAGAGCTGAGGTGTTGGACATGGAGGAACTGGTTGCTGAGGAAAGGACAAAAATTACGACTCTTGAGACTGTGAAGGGAGAGCTCTCTGCTGAACGTGAGGCGCTGAGGAAGAGGGAGGGTCAGCTCCAGGAGGAAATTGAAAGGCTGAGACAAGAAGGGACTTCAATGAGAGCCGTCATCCAGGAGCTGACGGTTAAGCTCAGTGAAAAAGAAACTGGTCAAGAGGAGGCACAGAAGGAAGTGCTGGTGAGTATGACTGTCATGGTAACTTTGTTTTTGTTCATTTCATGCATTTAATTTTTTTGTTTTTTGTTATTGTAGTTTGTGTGCATCATTAGTTTGAACAGCAGTGTAACAGGATAGAGCTGTCCCTAAAGATTTTTTTTCTGGCAATTCTTAAGCTATTAACTATATTATCTAAAAATCTGTGATTTTATTTTTTCCCCCAAAAATATTATTGATTATTTGATTTCAGAGCATTTTATTTTAAAGCAAAATAACAAAACAAAATGTAAACAACAAAAAGCAGCAGTTATGTAGTGGTCATCAGGAAGAATTTAGAAAAACATCTTTAAAAAATTATGCATGAGTTGACAATATTGACTCATTTTCAGCATTAATGTAGTCGATTATGTTGACTGACCACAGCAGCCCTGAGCACAAGCCAATATATTTATACCATTATCTTTTTATCTATAGTTACGACTGCAGTGTATATCCCTCAAAGTTTAGATGGTCAAAAAAAGCACTGATTTTATTTTTAAACTCTTTGGAAAGGATGTTTGGTCCAGACAGAAAACCGATGTTTATTTCTAATATACAGCTGTAGTAGCAACTACAGCCACGGCCACATCTGGTTATAATTAGGGGCGTTGCTACGATGACGTGTTACAGCACCGAGACAGCAGTATGTGTTTCGCACAGAGGAAGTGACATTAAAATGAGGAAGCGAGAGGAAAATGTTTGGTAGCTCCTGGTTTTAAAACTCTGTTGCATTTTGTTTTTCATTTTTTTGCTCTGTGTTGGCAGGATGTGGTAAGAAAGAGTTGTGTTCTTTAAAAGAAAGCAGAGAAGCTGTAATAGAGCATTTGGGTTGCAGCCCGTCTGCATTCTGTCGAACTTTGTTTTAAGCATTGTCCAGCTGTAGCTCGGCAAATGTAATCACTGTCACGATACCCCGGAGGGTTTTTCTAGTAATGGTTGTAAATGATCGCATGGGTTGTTGTAGATGTAAACATTGCTTGTGCTACATATGGCACTCATTAAAATGCTATTACATTGCAAAGCACTTAGCTCTGGTTATCTGATGCTTACTTACAACTTCTGTGATTTTTGTTGTTGCGGTTGATTTTCAAACTGCAGAACAAAATGAAAAAATAAGCTGTGTGAATGTATTTACTCATCTGTGAAAGTTACTATTATGACACTTACTGTTACTGTGAATGTCCCCCTTTTTCTCAGACCCATGCCGAGGCGACCCTGGCTAAAGCAGACGCTGCCTTGAGAGAAAAGGAGGCTGAGCTCACCAGGCTGAAGGCAGAAGTACAGGCTCTGAGAGCTGAGCTGACTGCAGTGAAACAGGGACTGAGTACCAGCACAGAAAGGGCTGAGAAACTCCACGAGGAAGGACAGGTGGGTATATGAGCGTAAAATATCCGATATAAGCTGTATAATATTGCAAATGAGTGAGTTGGTCCTGAGGATTATAAGCTGGATTTTCCTGACTTATTTCTGTATGCCAGACCAAAGACTGTGCTCTAATTGATCTGGAGACTGACAACCAGCGACTGAAGGCAGAACTTCGAACTCTTCAGGAGGACTTGGCTATCCAGGAAGAGGAACTAGCCTATCAGCAAAGAGAACTACAGCAACTCCGACAACAGTGTCATCAGGACACGCTTCCTCACCACCAGGAATACCCACAGAAGGGTAAGTACGAAACAAATTCTTTACATTTATTCCATCTGTACACTTTAATTGCATAAGCAAGACAACCGCATAAAAGAATGTAATATTATTTTTTGGATTAGGACTCTCCTTTAATGTTGGTGTAGTAGCAGCATATAAAGGGTTCAGATGAAAGACTTATACGTTTAATCTCTTGATGACACTGACTTTGCAACAGAAACATGTTCTCATGTTGATGATTTTTACTTTCACCATCAGATATTTCCCAGAGAGTATTTGAGGATGCTGTGACTGTCTCTCGAGATGAAGCCTCTCTGAACTCTCCAGAGGTTTTAAGGAGACTCGAATGCTCTGAGGACAGAATTCCAGAACGGTTCCACAACTCTGTGCTCGGTTCTCGCCTGTCTGAGCTCAGTGGTCTGAACAGCACAGGCCTGGATCTCCCCCAAGTCAAATTGTCTCCCAGAGTTATAATGGAGCCTCCACACTCAAGGACCATCACCCCAGATCCAGCCACACAGAGTACCCACTCCCCAGGCTCTTTATCGGTGTCTGACAACTTTTCCGTGCTCGATTCACTGGATGCTGACAAAGTATGTTGTCTAATAGTTGCATGCTTGCTGTTTTGTGCACTTCTGTAAGATACCTCTAGTCTTTTGTTTAGTTTGGATGTGATTAAATATGTATAATTTCTTTAATCTCTTAGGTACGTGAGTTGGAAGAACTTGACCTAACCACTCCTCCATCTCCACTTGGCTCCACCTCTTCCTTGTCGGCACCAGAATGGGCCAGTGATGGATATGGCAGCAGTGAGTATTTCCGCAGTCAGAGTGCTGTAGGATCATGATGATACCTTAATTGGCAAATAAATTTGTTTAGAACTGAAAAAGCCTTCCAATGAGAGATAAATCATCCTACAGAAGTAAATCGGGTTGCTTTGACATGGCACAAAACAAACATGTACATGGCTGTAGTGTTTAGCACTTTATGTTGCAACAAACTTGTCCGATAAGACTTTCCACCTTTCCTAATGTGTCCATGGCACTCAGCATGAAGATCTCTGTTTTCTCTAGGATACAAATATGACGTGTTTGTGTTCATGGGAGTAGGATGGTGTGCGTGGGAACTCAAACTATACTAGTGTCCACGTTGGCCAGGAACATATCAAGTGTTTTAGTTTTTGGATGCAGAGGAATAATAAGGCTTTGACAACACGGACAGCAGTTGTTTGAAACATCACTTTTTTAGCTGGTTTTATATAGAATACCACCAGACTGAACTGTCTTTTCTCTTGTGATTCAGATGTGAGTTCAGAACTGGGTGCAAGGCTGAGAGTGGAGCTGGAACAGACTGAAAGGTTGGACGCTCAGTTTATTGAGTATCTCCGCTGCAGAGGAATGAACCCCACTGCTAACACAGACAGTGCTGCAGGCAGCATGAGCTACAGCGACGACCTGTTGTCACCTGAGCTCCAGGTAGACTTCACACACGGTTGATAATGATTTTAAAGTAACAATAACCCTGAGCTTTACTTAGTTCCTCTGTCTCCCTGCAGGGCCTGCTGAAGAAAGTGTATCAAGAAAGCTGCAGAATTCTCACTTTGTCCCAGCGTCGTGCCACTCCATCAATCCAGCCTCGTGTTGTAGACTTGAAAGCCCTCTCAGTGAGTCAGACGCAGCATCATTCTGAAGATAACTCCGCTCCACTGGACCACCGAGATAAATCATTATCTAATCCCCCCATGAACTGGCAGCAGGAGAAGAGAGCACTGCAGGAGACCGTGATCGCTCTCCGAGAGTTGCTCTGCCGAATGGCACAGAGACACACACACGTGAGTTTGTCAGGTTTTAACAAAACGCTTTCAGCTGGTTTAAAGAACAGTTGCTTCAAATCTCATATTACTGGCATGAAGCTGTGATGTTCAGTGAGGTTGTGTGTATATATGCAAGTTGTTTTACTTTAGTTGTCATCACTTATAAGATGAGACATTGAACTTCATATCACAACCCTGTTCTTTAGTTGTACTTAATACCTGTGATGATCATTTTCTTCTTGCCTCCTCAGACTGACTACAGAGGCGAAGACAACTGGCAAAGAGATCAGCTACAAATTGATGGACGTCTTGAATCCCAACTGAGGGCTGAGCTGGAGGAGAGCAAGAAACAAGTGAAATGTGCCCATGACACACAACAAGAGCAAAAGAACAAAATACTGTCCTTGAGGTATGTTGCATATTCTGAGTCACAGCACTTAAGCGCACCCTTTCCATAAATTGACACGTTATGAGTCATATTGTCTTATATGCCTTTCTGTATTTTTTTTCTTCATTGAAGTTATCAAATAGAAAGAAAGTGCTATTCTTTATAGTACTAATTACTTTCAGTAATTGAAATAACTTCTTTCTTACATTCTCGGTGCATGTTTTTAAGTTTGTCAACAGAGTTCCTAGCAAGTTGTTTAGCAGGTCACTTCTAATATCTCAATAATGACATACATGTGTTCTTTTTGTTAAAACATTATTTAAGGCATCTCTCAGTTGCTTTGTTTTAGTTACTATTGATGCTGTTAATGTATAGCCAAACTGAAAACAGTGCTGTATTATTGTGTTGCTTTACCCATAAGTCAACAATCAAATCCTTTGAAATTAGCAGTTCACATCAGTTTCTAAACGTCACACGCAAATTTACAACTCTGAAAAGTTATCAGAGAAGCAACTATTTTATCTTTCATTGTGATGAACATGGAGTTAATGTTGCTGTGCAGGACTTTACTGGATGACAGTACATCTATTTTCACTTTATTGTTGGACAATCTTTAGTTAAATCTCTCAAAATACTCAAGTGGTGAAAAGTAAGCTAAAAATGTGTTGTGATTTTCTTCAGGCTGATGGTAGAAGAGGGTGAGGAAGCTTTGAGGAGGGAGCAGGCGAGAGTCCAGGAGCTTCAACAGGAACTGGAACAGGAGAGAGTGATGAGTCTCCGTAAAGACATAGAGGAGGAGGATAGGAGAGAGGTGAGACTGCATTTAATGTACATGATCATATACACATAAAACAAATGTATGTGAAAAATCCCCAGTCTGTAACCAGAATGTGCTTAAGCTTTCCCTTTTAAAACTAAAAGATGACCCTCCTTCCGTCTCCAGGCTGTACAGGTGTCATCTGAGCAGCAGAGGTCAGAGGTCATGTGTCTGAAGGGTCAGGTGGAGCAGGAGAAAGTGGCCTGCAGCAACCTGAGACGAGAGCTTCAGATTGAACAATCTCGCAGTGGACTGTTAGAGAAACGCCTTGAGGACACCCAGAAGGAGCTAGAAGACGAACACAAACGTTCAGCCCACCAACAAGAGCTCAGCTTGCAAGAAAAGACTCGTCTTGAGCGTCTCCTGACTGAAGCAGAATCTCGCTTGACTGAGATTCACTCTAAGCTTGCGGATTCTTACAGGAAGCTCGATGAAGAGCGAGACCGCGGCTCCAGGCAGGTGGATGAGCTCGGCCGCAGACATGAGGCCGATGCAGCCAGAGACAGGAAGTTCATCTCGGACTTGCGCTCCCAGCTAGAGCAGGAGCGAAGGCAGGGGGAGGAGCTGGCAGCTGTGACGGACAAACTGAGGGCCGAGCTTCTGCAGAGCCGAAGGAAGTGGGAAGATGAGGACAGAACGAGGAGGGAGGAGCTTCAGAGGGAGCAGGAGGCCGCCACCCGACATCGTGTTGCTGTGGAGACTTTGAAGGAGCAGAAGCAGGAAGCAAGCCGTGCTTTAGAGGTGGAGCGAGAGCGGTCCAGACGCCAAGGGACGGAACTCACAGAGCTGAAGGAGAGACTCCGTCTACTGAAGGACAAAGAGAGGGAGAGGGAGGAACAGTGGGAGAGGGAGAGGAGGAAGGGGAGGCAAGAGCAGATGGAGAGGGAGAGGCGACACGAGAGGACCAACAGCAAACTGGTAAAATTATAAACTAAGATAAACTCTGATGTACCCACTGTTTTTGCAAATGTTATGCTGTTATTTTGTACATGTTTAAGAGAATTCATTATGAACATTTCTGACTTTAGTGTGAGTTGGAGTTGTTGAGGCAGCAGGACCAGCAGCGCATGCAGGAGCTGCAGCGCACTCTGGCAGAGCTGGAAAGAGAGGAGAGACAGATGGCTGCTGAGAGGATGTCTGGACGGGCAACAGGACAGCAACATAAAGCTACGTCCTCACATCTCCACAGTCACCTCCAGACTGATGGGGCCCAGGCAGGAGTCTCTCAAACGCAGCAGGTACTCGCATGCTTAAAATGGAAATTATACTTGTGATTGTTGTTGCAAAGTTTGAAATTCTTGGGAAGAACATGTCACTCATGATTGACTTCTATCTACCCAGATGAATTCATTGTAAAATTCATGCTTTTGTCACCACAGATGGCGTCCACGTCGTCATCCACCCTGTTAGAGACGTTATTGAAGGAGAACTCTGAGCTGACGGAGCGTGTGACGTCACTTAGCCAGGAGAGAGCCACCTTCAAACACAGACTAACCTGCCTGGAGCGACAGCTGCGTACCACTGAGAATGAGCTCGCCAAGGTCACCTCAGAAACAGAAAACAGACCCATCAATGATGTGACCAACAGCTCCAAGGTCAGTGGGGAACACATGCACATGCACACACTTATTATGATGCAAACTGTTGCATAACAGGCATTTCTCCAAAAATAGATTTAGAAACCAGCTTGGACGAATCCAAACGCAAAGCTCCCAAATAACTTTTCTACTGGCTGCATTTGTCACCAGTCTTTTCCCTCAGGTTGTCTGATATTAGCCCTACAAACTGGACTTGACACCTGCATATTGATAGATGCTAGAATTTACTGATGTTCTCTAAATATTTCACAGGCAGGCTAATGTAAACTCTAGCCAGGTAGCCATAGTGCACTCATGCAGGTGTGAGACCAAAAGTTTGTTGGAAAACCGTGGAATAAGGTGTTCTGATATCAGATGTGGCCATGTAATTTTATCTACACAGGCTATTTTTTATGGACGAACTTTCCTACAAGTAGAGCGGACTTTTAATGTCTAATTGCAATTGATCATGTTCACTTAAACCTGAGAAGCCAAAATCATAATCGCTGTTATATTAATTACATTTTTGGATCCTAGCTCTGTGTTAGCCATTGTGATTGAATCTAGTGAGCCACTTTTTCTTCCTAACTGATGGAGTCCTTGTCTCTTGGCATGAACCTGCACTGTGATCATCATGTTTGTCGGATTTGGGACCTCTACCTCTCACTCTTGGTTTCATTATTTAAAATAATCAGCTATTGATCATTTCATCATTGGAATACTGTGTTTACTGTGAAATGGATTGTTTCACATGTCAGACAGGGAGAGATTGATCCAGGGAATGAAAAATATTTTCAACCGCAGTAACTAACGGAGTAGCTGCTAGTGCTGGCCAGAGAGGCTCCAAAACATCTACTGTTGTGGTGATAAAACATAATGATGGAATAGTGACAATTTCTCTTTGCTGGTTTGCAGGTGCAGCGTTTATATGAGCGCTACCTGCGTGCTGAGAGCTTCAGGAAAGCTCTGGTGTACCAGAAGCGTTACCTGCTGCTGCTGATCGGAGGATTCCAGGACTGTGAGCAGGCCACACTGTGTCTCATCGCTCGCATGGGAGCACGACCCTCACCGCCTCTCTCCTCCCAGCGCAGACCATTTGGACGATTTAGGGCTGTGGTACGAGTCGTCATCGCAGTGTCAAGGTAGGGAATATACCAGAGTACAAAGATCTGATAGTAAGCTCAACCTTGTTTATGAATAAAAAAAAAAAACCACCACACGCTCTGTTTCAGAATGAGATTCCTGACCAGGAAATGGCAGAAATCTATCAGAAGGTTGTCATTATCTGGGACTGTCAATGGGCACGCTCCAGGTCAGCTCCATGTACACATTTTATGAAAATATGCACCTCTTGACTCTGCGTGTATGAACAGGTGGATTTTTAATCCTGATGTCACTGACAGGGCCGAAAGCTGAAGTTTTAAGGCAGCAGCAGCAGCCGAGATCAAATCCCAGCTCACCACAGACCAGAGACAGTCATGCCATCCACAGAGAAACTATGTCATCTCTCATTCCACCCATCAAATCACCTTTTCGGTTGCACAACAGGTTTGAGCTCTTTTTTCATCTGACCTTTTTTTTTAAAAATATATTTCACCTCGCAAATATTTCAGTTATATTCAGCGGAATCAGATTTTTACGACATGATTTTTAGGAGCTAAAAGAATTCATGATAATAATGCTATCATGCTATCTGTAGAATATTTAAAGTAAAATGCTGTCAGTCAAATGATTTTGGATGTGCTTTCTCTTTTTTTTTTTTTTTTAATTTTTTTGAAAATGAAGAAGTGTATGAGATGTATTATACTGTGTTGTTACTTTGTTTTATTGTTAACCAGATAGTGACTGATGCTGAATTATTTCTGATAATATCAAATGTGTACCGGTATGGAATGTTTTTTGAAGATCATCCATGCCAGTATATTGAGACACCTCTAAACTGAGCTAAAGCATTTTTACTTTACCAAGCTCTTGTACCTCTTCAGGTCATATCCCAGTACCACTCTGGCTTCAGTGCATTCAGGTGGAGCGTCTCTGGATCCAGAGCGATCCCTGACAGAATATATCCATCATTTGGAGAAAGTCCAGCAGCGGTTGGCGGGAGCCAGACAAGGTGAGTAACTTTAAGTATAACTTGGTTGTAAATGGGAGAATTTCAGGGCAAGAAATTGAGTTGAATGCACAACCATGGTGGTAATTTATAAAAGTAGTTGTTATTTTGGATACACTGGAAACACGAGGTATATGGTGGTAAACACTAGGCTTTTTGGTGAATGGATAGGCTCACTGTGGTCTCCTGTCTGTTCATTGCACTCTGCTCCATGGTGGACTGATTGTTCAAGACAGTATTCTGAGCAGTGCGTGGCTCAGACTGAAATTACTGAGACACTGGAAGATATTTGTTTACTCTGGGAGATGTTACAGGTCACTGGGTTTATGTGTTTTTACTCTTGGGCATCAGACTACACAATAGTATCCCAGTAATGCCCATCAAGCAGCGAGCGCAACAGTGTAGTTTTTTAATTTTTAGTGTTGCGATGCAAGACGACGAAGCCAAGGCAGCTTTTGGGATTCTTAACAATGTCCCAGACAAGCATTTGTTTTTCTTTCAACAACATGCTCTCTTACGTTTCCCCTTGTATAGACTGCTTTTTGTGTCTGTGAACAAGGCAAAGAAAGAAATCATGTCTTTCACTCTTGGGTCAAAAACAATATACCAAATTAACCAGCTATGAGTTTGGCATCACCCTCTGACCACTTTTGTTTAATTAACAGTGAATGAAAAAGACCACCTTCACTGCCAAGTGACTATATATAATTCCAGGTTCAGTTTCATTTTTAACTCTTGCTGATGCTCTGAGGTGGAAAAGTGAAGCCATTCTTCGGTACCTAAGAGATTACTTTATTAGGTCACATGAGTCAAACCTATTGCAGGTCAAGTCAGGTCATGTCCTGCCTGTAGTCTCCTATGTCACTCAACCAAGTAATGGGAAGAATTCCTGATTCAATAATCTATCTTAAAGGAAAATATTGTGTAGTCTGATCCTGGCATTGGATGAATGTTTTAAGTCACTATTTTCTGTTTTTTCCCATTTTCTATGACCAGCATCATATTTCTATATCGATTTATGGATACTGTTAAAATAAGTAACCATAGGTTAAAGCTGTTTTTTTTCTTTTTGTGATGGGCGGCCTCACATTTCCTCGGACCTTATCGGACAACCACGCATGTTTCCAAATCCCACAAAACCTTGTGTGCGCCATCAACTCCCAACCTAGTAAGCGAGACTCATTTAGCCTCGCCCCCTAAAGAGGACAAGAGGATACAGTCAGCCTGTTCCCCAGATATGATGGGTTACCGGCAGCGCTGGCTGCAGGAGAATAGGACGTGGCTGTACCTGAGCTGCTTGTCGCCCCTTTACCTGTACGGTCCAGGTGAGTGTGAGTGTAACAAACTCACTCCACCAAACAATAAAGCAGCACACTGCAGTTCTCAGAACTGACTTGTCGACAGTCACTCAGGGCAGCACATTAGAGGTGATAACACTCTGGACTGGAATGTACACGTTCTGCAGTTTTGGTTCATGGTTCATGACATGTTCGTAGGAAAATCAGTTAAACGATTTGAAGCCTGAGATAAGTAGCTATGGACACCACACAGAGATAATAATATGGGTTTTTTGTGTTTTTGTAAAAAATCCCTCAGTTACTATGTTTGAGCATTCATACTCTTAACAAAACCTTCATGCTCTTCATCTGAAACCAATATAATCCAAAAATGTGCCAGAACTGGTGCAGTAGATGTAAAAAGTGGGTCACCAACTGCTACAGTAACAAAACCCTGCAGAACATTTATTCTCCAAGGCCAGAGTGTGACAGTCCTGCAAATAACGATCTGATCATGTGTCTGGCTTTTCATTACAGTCTAATGGTTTGTTTTAGTAGCTTGCTGAAAGAAGTGAATATTGATTTTGTTGATGTTGAAGGATCTGTTTATATGTTCTTGCAGTGTTGGATTACTGTGGGTTATTAAGGCTGTAGATGACACATACCAAACATGTTGTACTTTTTCTGTCCATGCTATTTTCTAATTTGTGTATTGTTGTACTGTTTACTCTGCGTAGGGCAAACTGTCACAATTTTATCATCATGTTTCATTACAGAACTCTAAAAGAACAGCTTAAAATCCTTAAATGTTTTAACTAAGTAATTGACAGCTGCATAGCTCAATGTTGAGATATGTTTATCCGATGACAAAGAAATTAATAAAAACTGCTAAATGAATTAACAATGGTTTTAACTGTAGCTTGGTTGCTATGTATGCACACTATGAAAGTCTGACAATAATCTAATCATGTTGTTTTTGTGTGTTTGTGTCCCATCAGGTCCGTCTGCTCTCCATCCCGACCCAAAGTAGTCCCACCACTGAAGGATTGAACTTTGCCTACCTGCATATTGTTCCAAACCTGTCCATGCCTTACCCCATGTAGAAATGTGTAGAAAGGAATATTAAGCGCGTTGACTTTTTTTAATCACGTCATTTTTTATAACTATATAAATTATTTTTTAATATTTTCAGATGTAAGTTTTATATTCTCTGTACCTCCAGATTTTGAAGAACACTCTTGAAATGCTGCAAGAACAAATGTTCTGTTTTTTGTTTTTTTGAATATTGCTGTTTGTTATTCTTCTACTGATGTTTTATATGTTCTGTGCTTTGTAAATAGGGCAGATGTTCATTGTACACGCGTCCAAATGTGCACCGTTTTTTTTATTATATTGAAGCCAAGAACATAACTAGTGGCTGCATAGTTGCATAAATCTGAACCATATGCATATTTTGTATTATCTCTGCTTCTACCATAAAGTTAATAAATCTTTTAAATATGTGATTACAAACTAAACAGACTGGGTTTATTTTACACCAGCTCCTAAATTACCTATATAGTTAAATAATTTTTTTAACATAATCCACTTTAGGTATTTAATTGAAATATTCTTTTTATTTCATCTTAATAGGAGACACTGGGAAAACATACTTTTGTCAGCTAAAAGTCTTTTAATAATGGGGATAGAATACCAGTAGGAGACTCTAGTAGAAAAGACAATGAAAGCAGATATAGAGCTATATACAATCTTAACACACAAATCAGGAACATTGCATCTTTTCCATTCCAGATTACAACTTTTTTTCCTTTCCTTTTTCACTGTAATGGAACAGTTCCATCCTTGGCTACTCCGCTTTTGTTTATTCCACCCTTGAGTCAAATGAAAGTAAATTACAAAAGACAATCTCTGCCAGGAAAAGAAGAAGGCACAGATAAAAAAAAAAAAAACACAAACAAACAAAAAAAACTCAACGTTATGAGTCTGATTTGTGGTAGCCAAGTTTGAAGACAAGTTTGAGACTTTGAAAAGTGCCGTATCCGTAGGCCACAGGCAACGGGTACGGGTCCGTATCTGTAGACAGTACGAAGTTTGAAATATTATCAAAATCTAAAATTGCTCCTCTTGAAACGCTGAAAAAAAAGTCAGATTAAAGATTATTATATAAACTTATCTCTGACAGGAAAAGAAAAGTGTAAAGAGGCATGATTGACATAAATTTAAAAAACAAGATAACAAAGTTGTGTCTAAATTAAAGATTTGTGGTCGTGAGGTTTGAAATATCAAAATCAAGATTGCCAAAACAGAGGAAGTCAAAACTGTTGAATAGTACTAAGCATTTTCGACCTAGAAAAAATATCAATAAACCTTTCGTGTTTCCAAGTCACTGAAGAGCAGTCACTGAGATGTTTAACGCTATTATGTAAGAGAATTGATATCTGAGCAGCGCAGCGGCAGCCAATCAGAATGTGATCTGACATACGCAGCCACTGCTTGTGCACTGTCTTCCATCTTTTTTTTTTTTTTTTTTTTTTTTTTTTTAATTATTAAGGTTTTTATTTAAATTTTGAACAGGATACATTAATTAGGTACCACCAAATTCTATCATCTGAAATATAGATTAACAACATACAACAAAAACAAAACAGATACAACAAAGAGCAAGGGGGCAGTTGAAAGAAAATACAAACAATAAATCATGTTATAAATGGAATCAGTTAGTCAAGTTAAATTCGCTACAAAAAGTTTCAAGAAGACCAGCATTCTTATGCAATATCAGATTTAAGGATTTAGCAAAGAGCTTAAAATCATTCCTCCAGTGGGTTAGAGTTGGTTTAATTTTCATAAATCTGCATTTATGCACTGTCTTCCATCTCTTGTTTCTGTTCAGCTGTACTTTAGAACTCCGCCCACCCGTTTTCCTTTGACGCTCAAAACGTTCGCCCTCAGTGAAACAGCAACACGGAATGACGCACTTCCCAGGCATTTCAGCGCAGTGATGCTAACGCTAAGCTAAGTTAATGGTTGGCGGTGTGTCGTAGATCGTTGTTTGACGCCTTATCTGTGGAGGAATAGTCCTGGCCGACGTAGAAGACCTCGCTACAATTCTCTCGTATTTGTCTGGGATGTATGGATGGATAGTTGACGGAATCTCGTCGCTATTTGAGCCCGTTTCGGGTCAAAGCCCCACCGAGTGGCCCGGGAAAGGTAACGTTAGCCAGGAGGAACCCACGCGACCTGGCGTGAGAGCGGCACCACGGCGGCAGGAGAGCAACGGCAGAGCGGCTAAACGGAACTACCAGAGGTCGGGGGTTGAAGATAATCTCTATTTTCAGTAATTACTGGGTTAAGAGTCGTTTCCGTATTATACCCCCACTGGTGATTGAATGGTTCGTTAGTGTTGTCTCAGACAGGGAGGTTAACACTTGTGGCTAATGTTCACCCAGTTAGCTGACAACAGGAGCATAAAACAATGATGTGTTATTAGCTTAATTTTCTTCTTGTGTTATTTGCAAACGGAAACATTTAATTTCACTCATCTAAATTGCATTTCGGTTTCTCTTTTAGTGTTTGTTGTTTTAAAGCACCACTTGCCACCAAATGTATAATGTACAGTCATAGCTTAAACTAATATAGTCTAATATAACCACCAAGAGCAACAAATCCCACTGCATTAACGTCCAGGTTTAGTTTAAGCTTAAATAGAGAGGTGTTAATTCCACTTTACGGTTACTTGGTGAGTCTCTGTAGTTCGTGGTACTGTTTAACTGCATTGTGCTGATCGGTGTTTCAAGTGTTATGTTACTTTTGTGCATATCAGTAAAGTATAAGATTCAGTAGTGGAAGAAGCAGCTAGCTCTTAGTTAAAAGTAGCGGAAATGCTCACATGTGAAAAAAATCATTGATTTAAAACTTTAAGCAAGTAAAGCAACAAAAATATTTGGAATAAAATATGCTGTAAGTAGCTATTCAACGTAAGCGTACGCCTTAGGCCACTGATCCAAATCAGTGTGTATCTTATTATACAAACAGGTTACAGGTAGTAATATGAGGTTTAATTTTAATTACACTCCTTTAAAAAAGTTTTATTTCGTCTGATCACAAACTGTAAAAATTTGCTGTAAATCAAAGATTACATTTTGTTTGTTCGTTTTCAGAACCTGCGAAGTTGTTATTTTAAAAATTATCAAATGATTGCAATGAAGTAAAAAGTACTATATTTGCATTTAAACTCTGCGATTGTCAATAATAGTGAAGTGGGAATATTCAAGTGAAGTGCAATTACCTCAAAAAATGAAGACTTTGGTTCAATGTACAAAGTTGCTTTCAGCTGCTTATACCAATGTGTATTATATGGACCTAAAATCGTTTTTACACTTCATCAATTCATTGATTTACAGAATATTAATTGGCAACTGCTTTGATAATTGATTAATTATTACAATTATTTTGCAAAACTAACATCACCAAACCTATTCTGGTTGCAGCTTCTCAAAACTGATTGTCATGTTTTTAGAAACTGAATATCTTTGGACTTTTGACAAAACCAGCTGTGTAATGTCATCAAATTTGGACTGTGAGAAACTGATGGCATTGCCAATATTACTAAATTATCTGTAACTTAATAGATGGTTAAATTAATGGCTTTTTGCAGAACTAATATTTTGTCCACTAAGCTTGAATGAATGATTGTCCACTAAACTTTACAATGTCTCCCAGTTTCACTCATTACAATTACAAGAAGACCACAATCAAAGATCTCTGACATTACCAAGTAATTTATGAATAAATGCATAGACTAAAATCAGAGAAATGCATGTATAATTACATGTAAGAGTGTTACGCAGAAGCACAATTACAACATAGTAATTGTGACAGTGTCGTGAAAACAGTACTATCAGTCTTGTCAAACCGTTTTCTCTCCTGTTACAGTGTGCATGTTGCAGATGGTGTTTGCCAGAGTGACCAGGTAGAGGTGAAAAGACGCAGGCGAGGTTTGTTAAAAAATAAAACATTTTGACATTTGTTCAAAAAGCCACATGACGGAAATGCCAGTGATGGCTGATTTGTGTTGTCCTGTCTTTCAGATGTAGTTATCAGCTTTGTGAAGAAGACTGTGGCGGGCGTAGCTGGTCTGTTTGGGCTGCGGAAACCACTGACTACCAAGTGTGAGAACCCCTTGGAACGAGAAGAGACACAGGTGGGTGGCCGCTATGCTTTTTTTCAGGTACATACACTGGGAGTGTAGTGTGGGGAGATATGCATTATGCACAGCACACCTCTTATCTTACAACTATCAATTATGGTTTTACCACAAGGTGTCATTTTAGGCGTATTATAGCCAAGCTGCACTGGGGTAACATGAGGGAATGAGGAATACTATATTTTGTTTGCAATATAAGTGTCCATCCCGATAGTCACCTCTTTGTTTCTTACATGTTTATACAGTTGATTTGTCTCAAATGTGCATTTTAGACATATTCTGAATGACAATTACGATGTTTATTTATTTCAGAACAAAGTAGCATAATTAGCATGACGGTTGTACTGAATAGCACACCTAAATATTTTCAAATATGTTTTACATTTTCTTATATCCTTATAATTTCCCTGCATTTGTTGATCTAGCCTGTCACTCTAATGGGCATAGATGAGCTTCAGACCCCATGGCTCAACATTGCTGAGTGGAGAATGGGTAAGTCAAGTGACTATTTATGTTACTTTGTCTCATCCACAGACTTCACTCTGGAGTCCTGTTATTTTTATCTTCATTGTCATTTGGTGCAATTTGCTCTTTGTTCACAGATAAACCATCAGGTGGAGTGAATGAGAGGGGTGGGAAGAATCCCTATCAGACCTCTTCACTTCCCTTAATGAGAAAATACAGGCAAGTGGTTCAGTGTTTGCGACTGTATTAATTCTTACCTGCACTACTGATGTACAATTCATGTACTGCTGTTGCAATAACCAATATTAATCACATTTTTGCAATGCTTTGCTGCTATGCCTCTTTTTGAATCCAGTGGGACAGCGCTTCCTGCAGGGCTCCCAGACAGAAGCAAAGACCGGGAGTGGAGAGGATCCCTCCAGCTGCTGCCTTCAAGGCCTGCTCTCAGGGTGGGAACTAGTAATTCTGACCCAACATGCAATGGCTTTGGACACAACCGCAACTACAAGCCCAGTCTTACTGTGGAAGAGGTAAATTTGACAGTCATTTACGGTTGGATTTATATGGTGTAATTTAAAAAATATTGCACATCTTTGGACATGAGTATGTAATTTCCCTCGTGTTCTCTCTTTGTGCACAGATCAAAGTAGTAAAGTTAAGTGTCTTTAATGTGAAAGTGAACGATTCATTCTTTAGTCTTTATCCCTGCTGTTGTCAACATTCAGTGAAGCTTTGAGTTATATTTACCAACAGAATCACCCCCAACAGATATTGCCATTCTCCCATCTTTAGCGGTGTTGTGCGTTTGAATTCCATCTCTAGGCCATAAAGCAGAACAATAAGGAGCACTACAGACGTTTGCTGGAGATGGTGACAGAGAAATACAGCAAAAGCCAACCACTACCTTTCAACCAAACAAAACCACATGAGTGAGTTTTATCCATTTATCTGTTTGAAATTGTACAAAAAAATGGCGTCAAGATCCGTTAACAAAAGACATTAGCTGTTTAGTAAAAATGATTTGCTTTCTTCTTTTGCTCCAGTGAATCACTGTCACACGTTGATCACAAAACTGCTGCTTCAGGAACTACCTTTGAATCCATGCCCAGGAAGACGGGATCCACAGGTGGGACACATGACTCATTTTTTAAAATTACATTATGCTTTTATTTCTGAGTTGCAGTTCTTATTATCAATCAATCTTAAGGTTATATTCTTGATTGATCTTTTAATGATTTAATATGTACTGTTTTCAGTAGGCTTTGAAAATTCCTTGCAGGGTTTTGTAGAAGGGGCCTGACTGTTTTCTGTCATGCATAGTCACTGCAGTAAAGGCAACAATTGTGTGTGTCCTTTTTTGACAGAAATTAATGATTTTTTTTTTGTTGTGTTTGACCATTTGACAAACAAAGTTATTTATCCTTGAGTAAATGAAACCGTGTGAACAAAATGGGTCACAAAAATCAGTTTGATTGTTTTATTGTCAATGCTTAGCTTTCTAGCATTGGTTCTTTTTCTTTGGTACTCGCTAAAATTTCTTTGAGGATCACCAAAAATCTTCTACGCAGCAAAAACCCTGCATTGAATATATAGATCCCTTTTCACAATGCACAGAGTTACTCATATTAGGTTGTGTGAGATCTTTAAACATGTTCCAGTCAATCTACTGTGCTTGACTGACGCTTATCTTTACTTTACAGCTGTGCCAAATGTCTTTTCATGGAGAACTGCATCTGCCACTAAAGACAGGTTGGTGGAGTTTCATTTATGTGAGTGTGCGTGTCCTATGTAATTATGAACGATAATTTCACTAATTTCTCAATGATTCAATTTCAGATGGGGTGGCTTGACCTTTAGTAAGTCATTCAGTGGAGCCTTTGAGGACAAACAGAATGTTCGATGCACACAGGTAGACATTTCTTTCTGTCTCTTCTGACATGTCAAAGCACCCGTTAAGTTATAATTCTGGGTGGAAATGTATGTCTATCATGTCTATAATGTCGACTTCTTTGCAGCAGAAACAGACAGCAGAGGTGGATCTTTCTACAGAAGTGGCTACTCGCCTCAAACTGGTGGACAGAGACACTCCTGCTGTCAGCCTGCCTGAAACACATTCTGCGCATACATGGCACAGTGAGGAGGACTTACCTAGGCTGACCAAGGTGAGATGAAATGTGTCAGAGTGAGGGATGGGTCCCAGATTCAGTATTAAATGAGCTCTGGTGCTAAATTCATAAATGCTGGAGGATGAATAAGCTACGACAACAAATAGTTCTGCTTTCAGTACTCTGGAGATGAGGAAGGGAATTATCTTGCACATTTTTATCTCCCCCAGCTGTCTTTCTATTTGGACTAAGATTAAAACATTTTTCTGTGATGCTGGTTAGCTATTCCAAATCTAAAGGAGAGATCTTTCTGCTGGAGCCTGTTAGTGATGGTCATAGCCAGTTTTCTCTGTCACATACTGCAGCTCACAAACAGACAGACCCTGCTCTTTGTGACAGTGGTGGAAAGAAGGAAGCATTCAAAACAGTGGTTGCACATCACTACAGTTGTTGCAGACAGGGCTCATTGCCACAAGTTCCTGCCTTTACAAGTTATTTGCATGTGAGGGCAGAAATATGATCAATCTGTTGGAACATTTAGCAAAAGTTCATTACATACAGAATGAGGAGTGCTCAGTTTGTGAAAGAATAATTTATTATTCATTCATCGCTAACCCTGGTATGTTATGTGTGCTAGCGGCTGACACACGGAGCTACCTAAATCTTATCAACATCAGTCAATGATTATTTATCTTCGTCTGCGTTCATATATTCAGTCTGAAATGGACAGTGCATAATCCTATCTGTTGTTCAAGATTTCAGTTTCAGAGCACACAGAGCATAGGGGATTTAGTCATTGAGTCGGTCTCACTTCATTTTCATCTTTTCTCTAGCTAAATGTTGGTATTTGTGGTAGTAGGAGAAGTACTTGTTCCTAACCAACGTTATTAATATCACGGAAAAATATTGTCAAAAATGTCCTGCTTTTTTGTTTTTTCACTTGAAAGTTGAGGGAATGAGGCATTATAGCACAATGTACTTTCATTAACTGAACATCTGTTCAAGGTGGAGCTTTTAGTTCTTATATAAAGATGCAATTTAATGAAATACAGTTGTCCTTTTTCTCATTTCAATTTTTAGTGGCTGGTCTATGGAGCTTTGATCAATCCTATCGACATCACAGCATTAGTGTCTATAAAGTGATTTGTTCAAAACTTTCTTTTTCTGTAAATTGTTTTATTTATTTTTCATTTAGTTATCACATTGTAATCTATAATAATGATTTTTTTTTAGAAGCAGTGCTAGTGCAGAGTACTGGTCAAGAAGGTTTTATATCAGGGATTTTAACTGTTTTCTAAATCTGTTTTGTGTTTTTCTCTTTAAAAATTGACAAAAACCAGCAATTAAAGTACCGGATTGATAAGCAGTATCAGAAAGAGCAGTTGGTACCATTAAAATCTTGACAATACTAATCACTAGTCAGAGTTTGATGTAGTCCTGTTGGGTTGAAGACAGCATGAATGCAGTTGATTTTACTTGTGCATTTATTGTCTGTGTGTGTAGGAAATGGCGGTGGAGGTGAGTGGAGCTCTGGCTCAGAAGGATCCCAACCTTGTTCTAAGTGCAGCTTTCAAACTTCGCATCACACAGAGAGACCTGGCGACGCTACAGGAGGGCGGCTGGCTCAACGACGAGGTGAGCTGCAGTTAGCGTAGAAGTTTTTTCATGCTGGAAGCTTTTTACACATTTAACATTTCTGATCAACAAAAGAAGATATTTTTTCTGTTTTCTATTAACAATTCTAAATAAGAAAGAGATTTGCTTATAGAAAAGTGTAGATGTGACTCGCAAGATCTATCTGCTAGCGTTGAAATCAGTTTTTCCTTTTTTCTTTTTGATTTTTGCCCTACATGTTACAGTTAAATCTGTGTTGCCAGCAGGAAATGGCAATCATAAAGTTGATACAGAGTTCATTAAGATTTAGCTTTGAGCATATTTCCTCTAAGTGTGGAATGTCAGTGATTGATCGACTGCAGCTCCTGCAGCTCACTGCTGTACAGAGTTTTATGCCTGACCTTATTTCCCAAATTAGCATTTTAACTACTAGGTATTAGCAGTGTGAGCACTGTTCTTACTACATTGATAGTACACTATTTACACTCAGCAAAAATATAAACGCAACGCTTTTGTTTTTGCTCCCATTTTTTATGAGATGAACTCAAAGATCTAAAATTTTTCCACATACACAATATCACCATTTCTCTCAAATATTGTTTACAAATGTGTCTAAATCTGTGATAGTGAGCACTTCTCCTTTGCTGAGATAAGCCATCCCACCTCACAGGTGTGCCATATCAAGATGCTGATTAGACACCATGATTAGTGCACAGGTGTGCCCACCCCACCACTAATAAAACAAAACTGCACCTTTCAGAGTGGCCTTTTATTGTGGGCAGTCTAAGGCACACCTGTGCACTAATCATGGTGTCTAATACACACACATGGTGTCTACTGTATCATGCCTTTTTGTTTCTTTCACCAAGGTAATGAACTTCTACCTTTCCTTGGTCATGGACCGGTGCTCTGGCGAAGCAGGACGATTCAGTGTCTACTCCTTCAGCACCTTCTTTTTCCCAAAGCTGCGGGGTGGAGGAGGAGGAGGGCAGGTTGGAGGACACGCTGCTGTGAAGCGGTGGACCAAAGCGGTTGACCTTTTCCTCTTTGACCTCGTCCTGGTTCCCCTGCATCTGGGTGTTCACTGGGCAATAGCTGTGAGTCAGACTGAGAACAGTGACTATGGATTTATCTTTTGCTTCATTATGTCTCTCTGAAATAGGTGAACCTTGATATACAGTGCTTTAGTATTACAAATAATGAGAAAAGAAATCTATTTGTTGTACCTTAACTTTGACTTTATCACAAAAAAGGAAAGCTGAATTTGTTTGATTACTTCTTTTTACAAAATAAAAAAAAATGCAGTTAACATGTAATGCCCTTGAAAACATGGACATACTATATATATTTTACTATCTATAGTAAAAATATTTTACTAATTACATTTTAAATTTCATTCCATGTTGTCTGCTTTACTATGTGACCAAAAATTCCTTTAATTTTGGCCACAGTGCAGCTTTTCTCAGTTGTGCTGGGGAGAGCAGAATATTTAGTTTATCACTGACTCTGGTTACTGCTAACAGTCAGACAGTTTATTTTTGAAATGAGACTCCTACATTACAGGAATGTTGATGAAATATGATTTTAGGATTTGATTTCAGAATAAGTTTCCCAATGAAAACAAAATTCACAATTGATTAGTTCAAGGACAATCGGGAGGTTGAAAATCTCCAAGTGTCTTCCTGTGATTTCAAACACACTGGCAGGCTTTGGGGTCGAGACAGTTAATATTAAAAAGCTAACAGTTTAGGATTTATTACGTACTGCTTCATTTAATCAGTGTTACCACTTTCTTTCCAGGTGATAGATTTCACATCAAAAACAGTGAAGTCATACGACTCTATGGGCCAGAGACATGACGACATCTGCAGCCTTTTGCTGTGAGTCTTCCTTTGGCTCTTAAACTCCAGAAATCTGTCCTCCTTTTTTTCTATATTCCTTTGTCATGTTACGTAATGATTGATATCATTGTGCTTTTTTTCTAGACTCTACCTTAAAGAGGAGCATAAAGCAAAGAAAGGCAGAGAGCTTGACTGTGCTAAATGGACTGTTGGAAGCTTAAGAGCTGTTGTAAGTCAAACTGTGACGAATGATGCAAGCCTTAGACATTTTATCCTTCACTGTGATACTAATGACCTTTGTTATGCATATAGGAAATTCCTCAGCAGAAAAATGGGAGTGACTGTGGTGTTTTTGTCTGTAAATACGCTGACTATATCTCAAAAGGCAGGCCTCTCACCTTTAAACAGGTAAATATTTTGTATTTGTTGACTTTTCTTTTAAACAAAAAGCATTAGATTTTGTGCTGCTCAGTTGAAATGTTTTAAGTTAAAGTCTAAATGTGCCATGTGCTGCCTTTGGTGGCGCATTGCAGCATATGTTGGTGTCAATCTCAAACCTGAGCTACTCATTCACAGTAAACTGATCCACAGAACAACTTTGTGGGCAACTTTATTGTTTTCAATATATTTTTTTTAATGTTTATATAAATTGAAAATAACATCTGCTCTTTACATTGCAGTGCCACATGCCTCTCTTCAGGAAACTGATGATGTGGGAAATCCTCAATCAGACGCTGCTATAGAGGATCGCAGTAATCGCAATTAACTTCCTAGCAAAACAGACTTTGTCAGTGGGAGCAACATCTGTGTACAGTGACTACACGTTGATGACGAAAGGAAAAAATGGGCCAAAGAAGTGGACGTTGCTGACTGAAATCAAGCTCAGTCTTGCTCTTCTGATCTGGAGAAATAAACACTAGTCTTAAGAAGTATTTATGTCTCTTCTCCTGTCTGGGACATATTAACAATTTGTAATCTCTGAGTTGTAATTGGAGACATTATAGGGATGTAAGAAATGTGTGTCTTACACAGACTTTGGCACTACTGACTGAATGACTTTTTATTGACATTGGATTGTTCATTTTCCTGTTTGAAGTACCTGAAGTGCCTTCCACCCTCTCACACTGAGCTCAGCCTAGAACGTGCTTTTCTCTTTCAGGAAATTACTTTATTTATGACTCAACATCACAAATAAAATTGTTGCAGGTTGCTGATATTTCAATGTAATTTGGCTGTTCCCCTTGCAGTTGTGATCAGAGTGGATGGCAAGTAACTGCAGTGACTTTTAGTCATGATACTTTTATTGTGAAATATAGACAATGAAAATAAAATACCTCTTTAAGATCTATTTTTTAGACAATAAGTGCATGATCAGTGCTTGTTGTAATAACATGTTTATTTTGCTATTATTTATGAACTGACTGAATGAGAAAGTGTTTTTAGAGTGTGTGTATAGTTATTCCTGTATGAGTGGAGTATTAATGGTTGATTTCCCGTATTTACCATAAAGCGCTGTTACTTCTGTGAATCTTTTCATTGAGCTTACTGCAAGAGGCTATTTAGGGCTATTACAGAGACTTAGATTATAGTCTACTCCATAGTGAACTACTGTATGCACATGCATGCTTATGTTTTAAAAATGTGATTGCTATTTTTTTGTTCCTTTAATAAAGTATTTCATTTTGTAATTGGCCTTTGATTTATTAAATGACTTGACAATGCTACCAGAAGATTCATAACTACTGGATGAAGTGATCTGAAATCTAAATTGTGATATAAACGTGTAATATTTTATACCTCTAAACCCTTTCAGTAGCCTGCTACGTTAGGGATTGTGATACAGCTGGAGTGCAGTCACACAGCTAGAAACTGAAACTACTGGTTTGGCTTTAATCCTCTAATTAGATTAATGGTGTTCAACATACCTGGAAGGCTGTAGCTGTGTTTATGGTATATGAGCATGAGCTAATGTAACTCTGCTTATCACTGGAATGAACGCAACAGCAAACTATCTGTTCTTGGTGAATTAAAGTTATTCCCAAAAGAGTCTTGGTATTTGATAACTCAATGTGAGACAAACTACAAGGCGATGTGTTTTTGGGGCAGCTTTTATTGAGACGATGCTCTTAATGTGAAAATCCAGCCCGAGCGGGAGCCCAGCCCCTTCAGCTGCTGTTCAGATCAGATCAAACCGGTTTTTGTTTTGCGGGAAATTCAGCGGGCAACTGAGTCAAATCAGTCGGTAGAACCACTCTACCGTGTAGGGTTTTTTTTCTTTTAAACCCATCGGCTTGTTTTTACTTTAACATGAGCGACAACGAGAAAGATTTCAGGGAGCAGGTGAGTTTTGATCGTGAGAAAATGGCGTGACGAGGACGTTAAGCTAGCTAAGGTTAGCTAGCTAGCTTAGCTTTCGGCTGCATTTCTACGCCTGGTAACGGCTTTGAAAATTGGCCTCAAATTTGAGGCGAGTCTATTTTATACGAGGCTAAATGTCTTTTTGTGTGAATATTTTGAAGTATTACTTAGCTAAAAATATTTTATGTATCGGCATCGTTAATGTGAAGAAGGCTAGCGTTAACGGCTGCTAAGCTAAAGCACGCGGCCCACAAAGCGCAGCAGCGGGGAGGTGTTGCCGTCGCCAGGGCGGTGTTGTGCCAAAAATTGATCTTTTGTGTAAAACTGACTCCATGAATTATTATCATAATGTTTCTGCATTATTGTAGCTGCTATGTGCCCTACATTATAATCAGTCGTGTAGATTGTAATAATTGGAATAGTTTTCAAGGACTATATCAACTTGTGTAATGCAGTTTTCCCACTTGCCAAAAAATGAGTACAAGCCCCTGCATTGGGGGGGATGTATTTTCATCAAAATAGCTTGATTTCGTTCACATGGATTATGTTTTAATCATTTTAATTCGTAAGATAATTGCACAAGATGTCATCTCTTTGTTTGATATTCACAACCAAATTCTAATCATGTTTCTTTCAGACTATACAAGAACATCATGCATACAAACACAAATAGCCTAAACATCTGAAGTAAGGCTACATAACTGCCAATAAGCTCCCTAAATGCCAGGCTTATTTATGCTATATACTGCAGATATTATTTGGTCTCACAAAGTTACACTTTTGCCACTACCACAGACCAAAATGTATGCGTGTTTGTGCATTTATTTCAGTTTGATCCAAATAATAGCAGTTGTATAGAAAGTGGACCAGTGAGTCTTTACATGATGCCATCAGCTTTTGGCACAGCAGCTGACTACGTTCACCTTACCGCTCATCTGTTATTTTGTGTTAAATGATGATTAATCAGTACCAGCCAATATCACATACCAATTGCTAGTTCATGTTTAGCTATCTCAACGTTTAGCTTTGAAATGCTAGCTCAGGACAAAGCCACAGCAAGCTAACGTAAAAACATGCAGCAATTCAAACGATGTTATTTTCCTGGTTTTGTTGTTGTTTTTCTTTGTACCTTTTGGTTTTAAAAGAAGCCAACATGCCTTATCACCCTTGTTTGTTCTTTGTTAAGGTTGAGGTTGGAAGAAAGAAAAAGGCGGAAGACGTTTCAGATGTGAAGTTGTTAATGTTTGAAGCTGATGGTGTTGATGCATGCTAATGTATTGGATGCTGAAAACGAAGCGATCAAGATCTGTCCCCACTTCTAGTGTTGTAATGGCAGATGGTAAATGGGGGAAGAGGAGGAAAAAAGAAGTCATAATATCAAACAGAAGAAAGAAGAAATGAAGGGTTGTTATGAAGTAATGAAGTTACAGAAGTTATGAAGTTAAGATCAGAAGTTTACCAGGGTATGAGTAATTTCCTAACAGCCTGCTATGTTATTACTCTTTCATCCTGTTACTTTCTCTTAAGCATGCACAATTTTGTTTTCCCTCTTCTGTATCAGACACATCACTGGTCAATCCCTCCACTCTTTAGATTTATTTGTTGTACAGTCTATATTTCAGCTAAATTGCTTAATTTCTTCTTCAGTATCTTTTGCAATACATGATTTTATATAATCAAATTCTTAAACATTTAGCAACAAACCTGCTAAACGCCATAATGTGGTGAACACCTTCAGAAAAGGGCACATGGGGGTGACCGCTGTCACCTCCTGGCCCTGTATTCATGTTGTTTGACACCCCTGGCATTAAGAGGGTTCCTGACCTCGGTGTCTAATCTGTCCAGGACTCGCGGGGTGGCTCGAGGAGTGCATCCCCTCGAGGCTCGGCGAAATCCGCCAGCCGCTCACCAGCACGCTCCAAAGATGGCTCCCGCCGTTCCAGGTCCAGATCTCGGTCCCGATCCAGGTCCAAATCCAGGTAAGACGGGTTTCTCTTCTAATGCAGCATTTTCAGAGTTAGCTGTGATATGTGGATTGAGAAACAAAAATTCTGATGTAATGTGCAAACTTAATAGTGGACTTGTTTGTCCTCAGGTCTCGGTCCCACCGGAGCTCTCGCAGGCACAATTCCCGTTCTCGTTCCCGCTCCCGCCGGCGTCGTTCCAGGAGCCGATCTCGTAGCTCAGACTACCGCAGGCGTAGGAGCCATAGTCGCTCCCCGATGTCAAATCGACGCAGACACGTCGGCAACCGGGTATAGTGCTTCTTCTGTGTGGTTTGGAGTTCCTGGGAGTGAATATTAAATAAAATTACTTGATAACTAAAAAACCTCATTATTTGCCAAGGCTAAGAAAAATCGCTTTTGTGACATGCAAGCTTAATGAATTCCTTATCTTTCAATGGAAACTCTTGTAATATCACTTAATTTGTTCACTTGTAAACATACGTACATGCATTTTGCTTACCATCTTTTCACTCGTCTGTCCTTTTACAGGCCAACCCAGACCCTAACACCTGCCTGGGTGTGTTTGGTCTGAGTCTTTACACCACTGAGAGAGACCTGAGGGATGTTTTCTCTAAATATGGCCCACTGAGTGAGGTCAACATCGTCTATGACCAGCAGTCTCGACGCTCAAGGGGATTTGCGTTTGTGTACTTTGAAAACACAGAGGACTCAAAAGAGGTAAGGAAAATAAAATTGGCGTGTGCATTCAAATTTTTAACATGCATGTTGTTTTTTTCCCCAAATTATTAAGGGAATTGTGTTTTATGTAAATAAGTTCTTAAAGTATTTTTGCTGATAGGCCAACAGATTTCATACATAACTTTAGGCTAAAGACTGTTTCACATTGTTTTTTGATAATGCATTATTTAACCCTCTGAACCCCAAAACCCACCAATGGGTTTAAAGGCATGATTTTTAAACTGTTAAAATTGCAGTGTTTATCAGAGCCAGAAACTGTAAAAACTAAGATTCTTTATATTTTTCAAACTTTGCAAATGTCCTAAAAATTCTCATGTTTTATTTTTTCTGTATAATTAATTAAATTTAATTTTATAATTGTGAGAATTCACAAAATAGACTGTTATTAAATGGTCTGCAGTTCTCTGTGCAACTGACTTACGTTTGACTTAGCTGTGACCAACAGTCACATGACAAGAAGTCTGCAACCTTTCAACTGAATTATATGCTGTATTTACTCAGAGCAGAGAAGAGATACTATAGAAACTAATAAAAAATGTGACTGCACAAAAGACAACTTGGAATTCTATCCATTTCTAACCATTGTCCCGTTTCAATAGAGATGCATGACTTTTTGCTAGTGTTAAGGTTTAAAGGTGAAGCATATGTAACCACAGTCCAGTCTACTATTTAAAGGCATTATTTGCCCGAAGTCTCTTAATTATAATGGAATCAGGGTAAAAAGATAAAAAGTCTCACTCTGGTCGTGTCGTGTGTTTTAGGCCAAGGAGCGCGCTAACGGAATGGAGCTGGATGGACGCAGGATCCGGGTGGACTTCTCAATTACCAAACGGGCCCACACTCCCACTCCTGGAATCTACATGGGACGTCCAACGTAGTGAGTATTTGGCAGCTTTGTATTTTATCCCAGAAATGTCTTTATTGTTACGACTAACTGTGGTAGGACAAGGGAACTCCTAACATATGTATTTCATGAGAGAGGTGTTAAGACAGGGATGAGTATAGCCAGAAGTTGGACAGTGTACAGGAGTGTTTTTGAATCTTCCAGATGAGTGGCTGTGGTAACAATAAAGGTGACACTTTATTTTGTGTCTGTTCTCAGCGGTGGTGGCGGCGGCGGTGGTGGCGGAGGTGGTGGTGGATCATCACGTCGCGTCTCGAGGGACTATGACAGGGGCTACGACAGAGGCTATGACCGAGGGTATGACCGTGACTATGATCGCTACGACGACAGGGAGTACCGTTCATACAGGTGAGTTCTCTTGCCAGGGGCTGACATCCAGCTTTTAAAATTTTGTGGCTCAAATTGGTGTAGTTTAGTAAGAGATTGTAACTATAGACGCGTTTTGTTTTTCCCTACAGACGCCGATCTCCATCTCCGTACTACAGTAGAGGATACCGCTCTCGATCTAGATCACGATCCTACTCACCACGTATGTCCGACCCACATTCCTGCCATTAAACCACCTAAATAGGACATTGATTGGTTGCTTTTTTATATGAAATTTTGTTTTTCTAAGTAACTTTCACACATACATCGCCTCTGGAGCTGTAGACCTAATCTCTTGTTTTTTTTTTTGTTGTTTACAGGTCACTACTGAGCAGTGAGAGAAGACTCAACAACAGTGTTATTGTTTGGATGCTTGTTTCTCTTTGTTTTGACCAGATTTTGAATGTGATATGGATTTTGGATATGTTCATGTATCAAATGTTACTCAAAATGCCATCTGTCATGCATTACCTGTCACCAAATTTGTAGAAAGAGTCATGAAAATCAAATTTTTGGCAAAATTCAAAATGGCAGATTCAAGTGGAAGTGACTGTCATGCAAAGTCTGTCATTTCTGGATGTTATGGTTGCTTATAAAAAGGAATTAAAACGCAACCTGGCATGATTGCCATTGGCTCAACTGACTTGTTTTTATCAAAGCAGGATTTTCTGTCAGTTTTATTAGTTTCACATTTTTGCTCTTTGTATGTAGTTGGCTTCTTGAACTATCATGATCCTAGTTTCCTCATTGATGCGTTTCAAATGCCATTTTTCTCTATGATTTTGTCTTTACCTGATGAAAAGTACACTTTTGTTGGTTGTATATAAGCAATAAAAAATGGAAGAAAAAAAAAACTTTGGTCATGTGTTGATTAACTGCAGTGCATACTATAATGGCCCTGTTTTCCCCTTGGGTTTTGGAGGTCCTACCTGATATTTTTCTAGTCACCAATGAAAATATTTCTGCTTAGACTTTGCATATGTACACCCTAATTTTTCTGTGACCTTAAGTTGTGCCATGAATTATTTTAATTTAATTCATTTTACACGTGTTTATAAAAATCATGAAGTTTAAGTGACAAATTTCATATTCAGTAGCAGAAACCTGTATAATAGTGCTGGGCTACTTGTCAGTTAATAGTCATATTGTATGCGGTGGTCAGATTAATTTTTTTTGTCTTACCCCTTAGAATTGTTTCTAGTCAAAACTTTCTATTTTGTCACCATCACAATTAATTACGTTTATGTGTGCAAAGTATTTTTAATTGTTCAAAAGAGAAAATGCTCTATTTTTCAGCTTAGAAATAATAGAGTTTTGAATCATTTGACGTTTAAATGATGCACTGGATGACATTATTTCTACTGTATACGTAGATAAGAAATGGATCCATTGCGTTTGTTTTGCGCATGCACGCAAAAGAGCGACCTCCAGCGATGCAACACGAAAATACAGACGGTAACTAAATATATCAATTTATTCGCACATTTTGTGATGTACAGGGTTGAAAATGGTATTTTAAAGCAAAAATGATCATAAAACGGATTTAACGTGTCAATTCATGCACCTGTCACGTGTCCTTCAAGCTCTCCGTCCGACCAATCACGGAGCTCTCACAGCCCAACACTTCCGGTTTGCTCTCCAACTTGTCTTTCCAGTGTAGCCCCCGGTGTGAGCAGATACCAGAGGGGTGACAAGCACGCAGCTAGCAGGCTCAGAACACACGTAAAGGTAGTAAAAGAGTCATTTTCTCGGCTAAATAGATTTCCGGATGTTTGTAAAGAGTGGAAAATGCAGTCAGGACCCTGTGTTCAGTGAGATATTTTGGTTATCAGGTACCTAGGAGTGGTTCCAGTTAGCCACCAGCTAGCGTTAGCATGCTATGTTTGAATGAGCATATGACTGAAGCTGCACGTTTTTAGGAGAGTGAGCTCAGCAGAATGGCACCACGAAATGATAAATACGCTGAAATATACTCTAGAGAGTTGCTACAGACGAGCTTTGTTTTGGTGGAATATTTGGACACGAGTGTCATGGTGTAGCCAGCATGTTTTAACTCTTCCAGATGCCTCCAAAAAAGGTAGAAGCCCCCAAACCGCCTCCATTAATTGGAAGATTTGGAACATCTCTGAAAATCGGAATTGTTGGATTGCCTAACGTTGGGTAAGTACTGTGGATATTTGAACATAATGTTAATTATGTGATCTAAACTCCCATTATTAACTGTCTTCTTGTTGTGTTGCAGGAAATCCACCTTTTTCAACGTGCTGACCAAAAGCCAAGCTGCTGCCGAAAACTTCCCATTCTGCACAATTGACCCAAATGAAAGCAGGGTGCCGGTTCCTGATGAGCGTTTTGATTTCCTCTGCCAGTACCACAAGCCAGCCAGGTGGGTGTTGTAGTAGTGGCCCAATTCCAGTTTCCACCCTTTACGGACTGAGGCCCTTTCCTGAGGAAGTTAATTATAAATCACAGCAAAATTGGTGATGTTGAAGCGTGGTTGTCCTATTGCCAACCAAAATGTACACAAATCAAGTATGGATGGTGTCGAGACAAATCTGCTATGAAGTTTGTGTGTAAAGGGCAGCATTTGGCTACTCACTGTTGTTGTTGCTGATAGAGATGTCTGTATTTTCAGTCATACATTTACAGGAGTTCATTACTTTCTTCACCTGTGCATTTTGTGCAGAAGAAATGTCAAATGATGCGTAAAGCAACCCATTTTACAGGAGCAAACACAAAGCCTGTAGAAGGAAACCCCTGTTAACAAACAAATCTGATAAATACCGTTGTAATATCCGTTATATCTGATTGGAATTTTAAGTTTTGTTGAGCTTTCTTCATAGCACACCCCTCTGACTGTCACTTACCTACCAATCATGGATTTCTGACTCACTGATGATCCTGCTCGTCTCTCTTGTCTCTTCAGTAAGGTTCCAGCTTTCCTAAACGTTGTGGACATTGCTGGTTTGGTGAAGGGAGCTCACTCAGGACAAGGACTTGGAAACGCATTCCTCTCCCACATCAGTGCCTGTGATGGCATCTTCCACATGACTCGTGAGTTGATTTTACTTCTGCTGCCTGCAGCTGCTGTGTAGTAACAACTGAACAGAGCGCACAGGTGTTGGCAGGGCAGAGCCACTGCTGCACTACTTAAACAGAGATGAGACGCTTTTTCACAGCTCAGTCATGTTATTCCTGTGGCTCTGACAGGATGTGATGTCAGACTCCTGTCAAAATACTCTGGTACATTTGGTGTCTACTGTAACTTCAGTGCTTTATGATGCTGACTGAAAGATGCCAATAGCACAGATGTTCAAACCGACAGCTGCCATTTAATGTCTGCCCAAAAAAATTAACTGTTCTTTAACCTAAGATCATAAGATAAATAAGAGATCCAAATATGAACTTATTAGTTTCCAAATATTAATTTATCCACTTATCATTTTGACAATTGATAAGTGGTGGTGTTGTTGTTGTTTTCTGGACATAAATTTGTTTATTTTCTGCTTTTCTTTACTCTTCAGTAAAGAAAGCATCCATGTGTTTAGATTGTTGACAGAATATTGGAGGATGTTGATTGTTTTTCACAATTTTCTGATATTTCCTTTGCTGAACAAATAGTTGATGAATTGAGAAATCACTGTAGTATTTCACCATGAAAATAATTGTTAGTCGCAGCCCTCATACAAACATGTTTTGAGTTTTTTTTGGCATGGCAAAACAGTTCATTTTGAAGTACGTTTCATACACAGATGTGGCTTCATGGTTAAAATTGGGAACACAGCATTAAAAACAACCCAATTAAAAAGAGAAGATTAGAAATAAAAAGTAAGGTAGAAGAATAAAAGAATAAAAAAAAGTAAATATTGCAGTAATTATAGACATTGAGTTGTAAAAACATTTTGTTCGAGACCAGTGAGATTTTCAGTCGAGATTTATTAACTCTGGTGTTTAGAGCATTTATAAAACTATCAGGCAGTTGGTTCCAACACTGTGTCGTTTAGTGACTTAAAGCTAATTCCTCTTGTTTTGATTTAATTCTGGCCACTTTAAGAGGTATCATAATTCTAACAGCAGTAAAATATGTAGAGCCAAATCTATGTAGAGATTTATGAAAAAGCAATAAGACTTCAAATTCAGTCCATCTTGGGGTGCATATTTCATATATATTTTTTATTTGAGGTGCATATTTTATTTTGCAAACACTCTCAGAATTATTCTGAATAAAATTCAAACAGTTTCCAGTCCAGTTATGTTTTAAAGCTAGAATTTGGTAGCTTTTTAGAGTTCATGTGTCACTTTGGTGCATTTGGGCCTCATTTAAAGTCACTAAAATCCATTTTTGTCACTCTGTTTATGATACATTAGTTCTCTGTTTAACAGTTGTTGATGTATTAGACGACCTGCGACAATGATAAGTCAATGCACAGAACTACTTTAGACACTAAAGGATGTTTTATGATTTTTGCCTTAGTGTGATTAAGTGCTCTAATTTGTCATGTGTTTAATTAAATGAAAACAAACACATTTTTTTCATTTATTTTCCTGAGACCTCATTGTTTCACAGTAAACTCTTAGAACAAAAACAATTAGTTCTTAGTTTATCCACTGAAAGTTAATTGGAAATTATATTATGATCAGACTTCAGTCCCTTTCTGGTTTCTGCTTCTCCAATGTGAGCATTTTCAGTTTTTTTTCTCCTTTTTAATTTATATAATTGTAAATGTAACCAGCTAATGTGTTCTAAGGTGCATTCGATGATGAGGATATCATCCACGTGGAGGGAAACGTCGACCCAGTGAGGGACATCGAGATCATCCACGAGGAGCTGCGGCTAAAGGACGAGGAAATGATCGCCCCGATCATCGACAAACTGGAGAAAACCGCCGTCAGAGGAGGAGACAAGAAACTCAAACCTGAATATGTAAGTAAAATGTATTCGTTGCTGTACTTGCTTTGCGTCCGTCATCTTGGTACGAGGAGTGATCTGTCCGTATGTAACACATGACTGCTGCTGCTTGTTGCTTCAGGATATCATGTTGAAGGTAAAGAACTGGGTGGTGGAAGAGAAGAAACACGTCAGATTTTTCCCCGACTGGAACGACAAAGAGGTAATGATGTATATTTGAATGGAGCTGTGGGTATTCTTGTGCTGTGATGTGTTTAGAAGTGGTTCATCTCATATTTCTGTGCTACTTTATAATGAGGCTGCTGTGTGAGTCAGTGAAAGTATCCTCATTGTTGTCAGTGAGTAGCTATATTCCCAAAAGAAAAGTCTCTCTGTAAATGTTTATTGCATCCTCTCATGTTTGTATACTAATCTTCAACTTCAGTAGACTCTGAGATCTTAAAATGTATTTTTTCTTTTTTTTTTAAAAAAGCTTTTTGTTCATTTTTTTTTGTACAGAAATTTAAATTTCAAATGAAAACAGGTATACGTAGAAACATCCAGAGACTGACTGTCCTGTGATGTCATTTTACTTTCAGTTTCAGCAAGTTGTTTTGCTTTTAACAAAATCTTCTCATTACTACTTTATATCAACTGATTTTGAGACTGACTGCCACATTATCTGCTCTGTAACCTTCTGATGAGATGATGTGCATTCCTACAGAAGCTATTTGACTTCTTCGGGAACAACTAGGATATTTTTTATTTTAATTTCCGCTTCACAGATTGAGGTCCTGAACAAATACCTGTTCCTGACATCCAAGCCCATGATCTACCTGGTTAATCTCTCAGAGAAGGATTACATCAGAAAAAAGAACAAGTGGTATGTTTGCTTTTACCTCTTCGTAACCCGTGTTCGGGGATTATTTCTGGATTTATTTGCTCGTACAGGATATGACTCAGTGTTGCCTGTTTTCATCAGGTTGGCAAAAATCAAGGAGTGGGTAGACGCTCATGACCCCGGAGCGCTGGTCATTCCTCTGAGTGGAGCTCTGGAGTCCAAAGTGCTGGACATGGAGGAGGGGGAGAGGGACAAATACTGCGAGGAAATGAAGACACAAAGGTGCAAACTGATGTTCAGTCTGTTAAATGTCACCAAATGGAGAAAAATGTTGTTCAGAGCCTGATGACAGTTGGATCAAAAACACACCGAGGTTCAGATTACAAATGCAATGAAAGCAGCAAGGCGTCACATTTACAAACCAAAAATACAAGGATTTCTTGAGAAAACAGAAATGACAAGTCAGCCAATTTAACAGCTCACAGTGTTTTGGATTCTCTTGATTAAAATGCAACACATTCAGCAGGTAGAAATATGCAACACAGGGCTCTGCTAAATGGTGCAAAGTGGCTGCAGAGCAAAACAGTATTAAATAAATAAATGCATCTCATACCTCTTTGTAATTCTCTCTCAAGATTACAATAACAGGTCAGTAACAAGGAGATTGAAACTATTTGCTCTATATTTTTTAAGTAACTCAACCGTTATTGTTCAGATACAATCAGTCAAGATTTTAGAGTTCTTAAATATATATTTTAAGTTGATCCAGTTATTTCTATTTATGTGTTCCTAGCGTTCTGACCAAAATAATAAAGACCGGCTACGCGGCGCTGCAGCTCGAATACTTCTTCACAGCGGGACCAGATGAGGTGCGAGCGTGGACCATTAGGGTGAGTGCTTGAAGTGTTTTCTCTACAAAAAAATTACTTTGTCTTGTGTCGTTTTATTTTTTCATTCAAGTAAAAAAACAGCACAAATAAAGAGAGAAGAGACAAGATAAATACACACGAAGAAGTGAATCAAATAAAAATGGATCACAAGTGCATTATTTTCTACAAACAGCAGCTGTTCAATTTCTCTGCTGAAATGTTGTTCAGTGTCACGATTGTTCATCCAGATTACAAGAAAATCCAACATTTATCATTTTTAATTTTGATTCGCTTTTCAATTATGAATTTTAATCTTAAGTTATTGGCAACATTGCTGAGATATATTTATTGTATTGACTTTCTTTCTGTTGTTTTTGTATTAAACTTGATGTTTTTTTACAGTTTCCAAAAACGTGTTATGTTTAATAACTACACACAGTAACTGAGTCAAAGATAAAACTGAGTAACACATCAGATATCTGGATTTTAAGAACATGTCGCTTGGTATTTGTGCTTTTGCTGTTCAGTTAGTGTCCTAAATCGCAATTTCATCTTTTAGTTTACTTTTTAAATCACTGAAAATAAATGGAATGTGGATAGTCATTCAGAAGCCTCAAACCAGGCCGGTGTTTTTTGGGGCGTTTTCTGCTTTATAGTACATTGTACATTTTTCATAACTGTCTTGAAATTCTGTGGAACTGAGATGCAGAGTATAAATAAAGAATGCAACTGATTCTTGCCTTTAAAAGATTTATTTTTCCATTATAAAGGTGTAGGTTTCTCTAGAGCTCTACAGTTGATCTGATTTTTGATGCCATCATCATTTTGTGATCATATACAGAGTAAATCCGGGCATGTGTTGATATGCTTTAGATATATGTTTGGTATTGCGATGTATGTTTGAGATGTTTCTTTCTGTTTTGCTCCAACAGAAAGGGACCAAAGCTCCCCAGGCTGCTGGAAAGATCCACACCGACTTTGAGAAAGGCTTCATCATGGCCGAGGTGATGAAGTTCACTGACTTCAAAGAGGAGGGGAGTGAAAGTGCGGCTAAGGTGTGTGTTTGTATTGAGCTTTATTAAATGCTTGAATTGTTGCTCTGATAAATTTCTGAATACGGTTTCAAATGTTCCTCTTTGATTCCCATCCCGTTTCTCAGGCTGCTGGGAAATACAGGCAACAGGGCAGGAACTACATCGTGGAGGACGGGGACATTATCTTTTTCAAATTCAACACACCCAACGCACCCAAAAAGAAATAACAAGACGACACAACCACCAGGGGGGCGACTCAGAATACAGCTCAGTCGGGTCCCAGAGAGCTGCACTGTCTGCTGGTTTTTCTCTTTTGAATTTAGAGGATCAACTTATAGCCTGAGTGGCTGCAGTTATTTGGACAACAGGCTGTTAAAATTACTGCAATTATAAAAATGATTTTTTGAGCAAACCATATTTTAGCATTTATAGTGTCAAGAAACAACAAATGAACTGAAAAGAAAAATATCTAAGAACCTGCAACAGAATGCAATCATGCATTTTCTTTGTTAATCCTACTGCCACTGTTCATGTGTTTTTAACATGCAACTGATCTTTTTTTGATGCTATTTTTCAAATTCTTTTTGATTAAAGAAGCTCAGAGACTTTTTTTTGAGAGAAGTTTTTTCTGTTGCAGTTTATCTGCACGGTCGTCTTTTATTCCTCTGAGTAATAACAACCTGCCATTCTGTCATTAGTTTGCAATTGCGGCAATGATGGCAGCTGATTAATCTGCAAACGCTCAGATCCTAATGAGCTTCTTAATTAGAGTTTTATTAATGGCAGGTGTACTAGATCAGTAAAGCAGCTGTTTTGTCCTAATATGAGCATTAAGCAACAGTCTGCTGCAGGTGAATTGGTTTTAGATCTGTTTCCCCCTACAATGAAGAAGGACATTACCATTTATTTCCCTTAATTACACTGTTAGGGTATCCACAGCAAAATTATCATGACATCACTTGATGTTCACCACAAAATGCTAGAATGTGACAATAAAAGCCACCAGTCAGTGTTTCACTCAGGGCAGGACTGCGTTGTGTTGTGAGCAGATGGGATGTTACAGAGCAGGCCTCCCTGACAGTGCCTGATCAGACACCCGAGCAGAGAACGGTGTTATACAACCTGCTTTTATTGACTTACTTTGGTCTTGTTAAGCAAAAAAAAAAAAAGAAAGAAAACAGACTCTTCACATTAGGAACTCCACCCAGTGTAACAAGACAGTGCTTCATTGTGGATCATTTGGACTGTACAGCCTCAGAACACATCATGTTTCACCTCTCACTGCCTCCACAGTGTGAATGTCTTTATTTGCAACAGTACTCTTCATCTCCTCATCCATTTGCTTCACTGTGGAGTAAAGTAGAAATATTCTCAACCTCCAGGAGCCAGTATATGATAACTATCCCCCTCATCAGTATGCACGTGTCAATAAAAGGAGACCAACATGTTTTTTCTTTGCGTGTTCCTTATTTTTATTCATGTCCAAGACCAAATTGGGAACATTAGAGAACAAGGCGACATACAGGGATATGCATGAACATCTATGTGCTACCAGAAAATTACAGATTTTTCAATTTAATAGATTTATAGCAGCTGTGAATATATTAAATCTGTTTTTAAATTATGCTAAATGAAATCAAGATTTTATGCAGTTTGTGTTAAGAGAGTTTATTCCATTTTTTTTTTTCCACAATAATATTTTAAACTTAACCGTTAAAGGAAATTTGATTTATTTTTTAAATAAAATGTTATGGAATGATCTCAATGTAATTCACAGTAGCATTTTTAATTAATGAAGATATGCATAGACTGAAAACACATTGTATGAGTCTAAATACTTCATTCCAGGTTTATAAAGCCATGAATTCATGTTTTTTTTTTTTACAGTCCTAAATATAAAGTATCTGTCCACAACTTTCAAGTTGCAGATAGAACTATGCTAATTTGTTATTTTTGTAGTAATTAACACGTTCTCCTTGCATACGTTTACACTTTACAAGGAGATAGGTTGTGCAGTTTCACAGCATGTTGTGAGACATATGCTCACACTATTAATTTGTTACAATATCTGGAGTGGGGTTTTTTTTCACTTAAATGATCAAAAGTACAAAAATAGTTCTGTCCTTTTTTTACATTTAGAATTCTTAGCTTAAAACCGCAAGATTCAAAAGAAATACCACAAAGTAATAACTAAGAACATACTAATAATCCAGTGACAACACAAAAACGCCATGGTAATGACACAAAAACGTAACTAAAGTGCAATGAATTACACAATAAGAAACCAAGATTACAGTAAATCAATCAAATTCCAAAAATCAAACATAAACAAGGAGGAAATGAATTACATAAATGCTATTGACACTTCAGTTATTTATTATTTATGTTGAAATTACCTGCATTACAGCATTCTTACATTCATCTTAAGCAGATAATGAAAAGTTCAGGGTCCTATGACTTTGTACAGGTCTGATCTGCAGCTACTTGTCCCACCGTTTATGTTCTATTGTTTGTTGTCTGTTTGTTGATGCTATATTCTTTTCTTTTCTTCTGTTTGTCCTTCACTTTCACTTTGTCCAGTCAAAGCAGATGGTTGCCCTACCTGAGTCTGGTTCTGCTGTAGCCCTCTTCCTGTTAAAAAGAAAAGACTGGCCAGTGTGCTTCCTTGGGTTTTCATTTGTAATATTGTATGACGGCAATCTTAACTAATAATCCAACCTATTTAAATTAGTCATGCTATTCTTCAGAGTATATAATATTGTAGGGTTTAACCTTAATAATTAAAAGGTGAAATTGTAGACTTATTAATATTGTAGGGCCTCAATCTTAGGTCAGTTAAATTGTATGTTATGTAATATAGTATTGTCTTAATTCCTATTTAATCATCTAAATAAGTTGTGTAATTTGCTAGAGTGCAATATTGATGGGTCTTAACTTTAGTATTCAAATTATCAAGGTAAATTTCTATTTTATGTAGCTATATAGTGTTGTAGAGTTTGAACCCTAATATCTAAACTCGTTAAGTGAATTTGTAACCACAACCCTATTTCTCTGCTGGAAAACCCTTTGACTCTATGGTTGTTCTTCCTTTAAATGTTCAATCAAAATAATTTGACTTGACAATTAAGTACATAAAACATATTTTACTTGTTTTAACTTCATTTTAATTCTGTTGTCCTCTGCTTTTGCTTTATCCCTGAGATCACTTTACATATTATTCCGCTGTTGTTTAACCGTGCACTATAAATATATAAAATAAGTTAGAATTTAGCTGGAAAGTTTTATGAGTAGCCAAACTATTGTCAATTGAAACACGTGTTTTTCTTTTGTTGGAAAAAGCAGTTTGGTCAAAGTTTACTGTGACTGAAGTAAAGTTGTGAGCTTTTTGTGCTTTCTAGTCATGATTTCACGAATTTCGATGTGGAGTAAACTAACATCACGAGCCATAAATCAATGTGCGGCTGTTATAATTCAAGAAAGCGCGTGGTTGTAATAATGGACGCCAACCGACGATTTACGGGGATTTTAAAATACTCCAAACTTTTAAAAACCGCTTCACACTGCACGTCTGTTGTGGAGTTAGGAAGTGAGTAAATAATCTGTGTTTAAATAATAGCGAACATGTGGAATATATGACTTTATGTAATTGCAAATTGTGAAATTAGGTGCATAACTTTGATACAAACATCTCTTTTTTTCAGAGTATCGCTGTTAAGATTTCAACAACTGCATTCCTTCTCCTGTCTCGCTCAACAAACAGGAAACGCACGTCCTACAAAAAATGTGATTGGCGTCCCATTGAGCCAATGACGCCTCAGAAGTACCCCCGCTAAGCCAATCGACTTAAAGAAGAAGGGCGGGACGTCCTGTAATGTGATGCAAATTGGACGGTCAGGCCTGTTAGTCCCGCCCTTTTGTGTTTCCCGCACCGTCAATCAAAATAGAAAAAAATCGACCCGAATTCACCGATCAACACTAGCCCGCCTTTGATAAAATAATCATGTTCGGAGTTTAGTAGATCCGATAATCTTCCCGGTTACTACCATTCACGCTATGACTGGTACGTAAACATTTAGCGCATCGAAGCGTGCAACTAATCGGTGAGTTTGTGAAGCTACAACGGAGCGAGCTGCGTCTTTTTTATCTTTGGCTCTGCTGCTAACTAGCTAGATATGGTGAGCTAACTCGGCTAGTTGGCTAGCCACGGCAAAGTAAACACTCAATCTGGGCCGAAATCGCCTCAGAATCTCCGCTGCAAAGTTGAATTTCGCAGTCAGCTCCTTTTGGACTGGAGAGTGGGGATGCTTTGCGGGCTTTTCTGGCAAGCAGGAGTTGAAGATTACAGAGTTTTGCTGAGTTTCCCCCTCTCTCCCTGCTAGCGCTAGAGCAGCCGCTGAAACAAGGAGAAATGGCGTCCGCGGACGTGGACAGCAGTCAAAGCGAGTTTCTGCAACCCGGCGGCGCAGCGGAAACACAGGTATCCGACATTTTCTAGCTCGTCTTTCTCGCTCGCTTTCGATTTCTGGTTGTGTTTTTGAGAGCATGAAGTTCACACGTTTTAAAATTTTGATGGCATGGGGTGAAAGCCGTACACTTCCTGTGTTCCCCTCAATAACGGCCACCCACTTTACCCCTGTAAAACCCGCCCATAGTGGGTAGGACACTGAAGTCAGTCACTTGGGTCGGCTCACTGGAAGATAGCCGGTGTACCTTGGGTTTAAATGATGCAGGAGTGTGATAGTGTAGCAGGGATTGCGTCCATAATCATAACAGTAGCGTTCAATTGTGTTGTAATAGCCACCCATCCCCCACTCCCTGCTCTCTAGCCTGTTATCTCCACTCTGTGTTGGTGGTAGCTTGTTCTGTTCTTTGCTTCTGGACAAATTTCTGCATGATCCCTCCACTGCCTGTGCTTTACTGTCTCTTTGATATATCTCCTCAGTGCCTGTATCCATAACTGATTTACAGACAATAGCCAGACTCGCTTCTTCTCCCTTTGATCTAATCTACAGCTGAGATGAATCACTTGTCTCCTTGCAGAAAGTGTGATCTGTCCTTGTTAATCTGAGTGTTGATTGTGCTCTCAGACGACAGATATGTCAGCCATTCAGCTGACGGGTTCGGACCGATGGGAGGTGTTAACTCCAGTCTCAACTGGGAAGGAAGACCAGGGAGTCGTTCACATTCCAAACTCTGGGATTGTCACATCCAACGGGCAGTATGTGCTTCCTATTGGGAGTCTTCCCAGTCAGCCCATTTATGTTACAGCATCTGGGAGTGAGGCAGCAGCCAATGGAGTGTCAGGCATTCAGTATCAGGTAAAAAGAGATAAACACACACTTGAGTTACGGTTCTCTTTAGGCAATGATCACGCTCAAACCTTACTCCCCGTCTTCCAGGTCATACCCCAAATCCAAAATGCAGATGGGACACTTGCGGGGTTCTCTACACAGGGGCTGGATGATGGCACGGGGCAGATCCAGCTCCTCCAAGATGGCAGCCAGGGCAGCATCGGAATCAGCTGTGCAACAACGGCGACCACAGACCTCCTCACGCAGGCGGGACAAGTTCAGTCAATCCAAGGCGTCTCTCTGGCGGGCGGTTCAGCGTACACTGGCACGGTACCTGTGGGGCTTCCCAGCAACATAACATTCGTCCCCATAAACAGCGTAGATCTGGAGTCGCTAGGCCTGACCGGAGCTCAGACGGTCCCCATTGCAACAGGGGTAACGCCTGAAGGCCAGCTCATAATGAGCAGCCAGGCGCTGGATAGTCAGGGCCAGGACGCCAGCGCCAAGCAGCCACTGGTGACGGTGAGCGACCCCAACGCCAGCCAAGAGCTCTACGTGCCAACCACCACCACCACTTCCTCCTCCAACTCCTCTCAGCTCCCCGAGACCATCGACGGCACCGGGGTTCTCACCCAGGCAACCGCCGTGTCTGCAGGCGTGTCTGATCCCTCGTCCTCAGGGAACTTCAACTCCCACAACCACCTGCAACAAATCCAGGTGAGCACTGGTATCTCTTAAACCAGCAAGGACAAACACTAACTATTTCATGTGTGTTTAAAGTGTAAGAATTAAGCCACTGCTTCCTGACCTCGGGTTAGGACCACCCTGAGATAAGTCTGAGAAAAGTCTTGTGTTCCAAGAATTTAAGTGGTAAAACAAAAATAATTGTTGTGTTTATGTTGTTGTTATGATGTTTGACACTTTAAGGCTACTGAAATGCTTAAAATGAAAAGGTGTGAGACGGAGAAATCACTGCTTCACATTAAGGCCGTAACTGAGAATGAGCAGGGCTGTGTTACTTCCTTGGTCATACTGTTGAAATGATCTTTTATTGATCCCCTTAGGGAAATTCTCTCTCTTCTTTTAACTCGTACTGTGTCTGCAGAACAGAGTTTTGTCTTTTCACTAGAAGCTGGCATTAAATGTCTGACCTGATTTATAGGCCCTTTTTATAGGTCCTTATTGTCAATTTTAAGTGAAATTCTTGCACACGTACTAGACAACACATCATATTTTACAACTTTGGCTTTCTTAGAAAAATAAGTGTTGTTGAAAAAGCCTAATTTTAATCACTGAAACAAACATAATTTTGACTTTGTGTGTTGTATCACCCCTAATATTTGAAATGATGCCCAAATCCGAAAATGAAGACTGTAAAGTAGAAATTAACGATGTCCTCTGAGACATCTTAAAAAAAAAATTGTGTGACTGTTACTTTTGAGACCACAGTTGAGCAAATTTGTTCAATGTTATGTGTTGACATCGTGTATTTAATATGTAATAATTCAATTTTATGTTTATTAAAGCTTTCACTACATCCAACATTTGAGTTTTTGTCACATATAACCAAAGAGGTTTTAGCCAACTCTAGAGGAAAATGACCAGTGCCAAAATGATAATAAACCAAAATGAAAACCCAATATTAACAGTTTAAGTAGTTTTGTGGTTTCTTTTACTGTGGCGCAAAAGACGTGTTTGTTTAGCAAATGTTCTTAAACAACAGGAAATGCATGGATTTCTGTCGAATAAAGTAATTGAACCAGTCATGAAGACACTCATGCTTGGCCTCCCCCTGAAGGCACATTTTGAGCCGGGATTTGTATCCCAGAAATTATTCTTGCTAATCGTCCTAGCTAAGTAGATCTGCCTCCTAGTAACGGGGATGGTTTGTTTTTGCTTTTGTTTGTTGCTTTTATTCCTCCTTTCACAAGCTGATGTACTTCATCACAACAACTGAAAGTGTAGACTTCTTCAGTGGTGTGTTCATGTGCGGACAGCTTGTGAGTGTATATTGTGCAACCAGTTTGATACCCACCCTGATGTTTTCAATGACAAATAAATTCTTAAACCAGCAGGGACAAGCACACACATGCAATTTCTTTCCATATTAAAGGTTCACTATACTTTCCAGGGCTTTGTACACATAAACATGATGTGATTGCTGCTTGTTTTTGTGTGTGATTATAATTTATTTTGCTGTTCCTCCCTCTGCAGGTGTCATCCGCCAACGCCACCACAATCTCGCAGCCCATCCTGCAGCTGTCGGGGGACAGTCAGGCGCAGGTAGCCCAGGTGGCTCAGGGCCAGGACCTGACGGCAGCAGGTCAGACTCTACAGAGCGTGCAGCTGGTCAACCCAGGAACCTTCCTCATCCAGGCCCAAACTGTCACTGCTACTGGCCAGATCCAGTGGCAGACCTTCCAGGTGAGCTCTAAGGGCCGTTTCTGACCTACAGACTGTGTCGTAAATGATTTCAGACGACTAAAATGGTCCCGTCTCTGTCCAGGTTCAGGGTGTCCAGTCACTACAGGGGCTCCAGTTGCCCCAGGGGCAGGGCCAGGCCCAGCAGCTGACCTTAGCCCCGGTCCAGACACTACCCCTGGGCCAGCCGGGCCAGGTCAGCCTACCCAACCTCCAGACGGTCACAGTTAACTCCGTAGCACAACATGGAGTTCGGTACACACATGGAGAGGATGGAGGCAGTCCAGCTGGTACGACCACAGAACACTACACAAAAAGCTTTTATTTCAATGTGCAGATCAGTGTGTCCTCTAGGATTTTTTTCAGTAGTGGTGACAGGCTCTCCTAGGAGCTGTGGTAGTTTAACCCTTTACGCTTCAGTGCGTCGTCAGTACACCTACTAATTTGCATAGGAATTTCAAGAATGTCCGACGGCTGCAAACACGATTATACAAACACTATACGCCGATGGAAAGCTTAGATTCTCATGAATCCGCCGGTATAAACCACTTTCAGATGCGATTACTACAGCGGGTGAGAAAAACACATATGTCCGACAAAAACAAATATTCATCCATCCGTTCTCTATACATGGCTTCAACGCACACAGCGCGACTCACATTTCCGGGTTCATTATTACACACAAAAAAAGATTCCACAAAAAACGGCCATAATCCAACCTTTTACATCCAGACGACACAAGCCAGTAAACTATTTTGTCCAAAACATGTCCTGAAGTCGTATAAAATCCCCGAATCGGTCATTTTCAAGGAAATGCACCTCGTGATGCCCGTCCAATATTCCCCATATTTTTCGTAATTTTTTTTATTTAAAAATAGAATATTAGCGATTTTTTGTACTGAAAACGGCTGGAATTGACTGAAGCTTAAAGGGTTAAACAAATGGCACTTGAATGCAGATTTTACTTGTACAACCTATTTATTGAATGGCCATTTGAAAATAGCTTTTAAAAGGCTGAATATAAAAATACAGTCAGCAGTTTCATCATGTTGTGTAGATATTAGCTTAATGCTATCAATTAGTTTACTCACATTAGCAACACTGAGTTTCACCGGGCCCAATTAACTGAAGCTAATGATATGTTATGTAACGTTAGCTGGCCATCGATGTTTTCTGAATGTCTGTTTAACATGTAAAGTCTATTATGAGTTATCTTTAGCTAATAACTTTTCTCCGGTAAGTCGCTGTCCTGTTTTCCAAGACGACGCTCCTCGGACTCTCTGACCGGGTGCCTGGGTGCTCTCAAGGCTGTGCTCTCACGACTGATTAATGTCATATTAACCCGACGTATCAACGAGTAGATACTGAGCAAGATAGTTATCTGTAGTTTACCTTAGTACTCGCGAGTACCCGACACGGTGCAGGACTCTGCTGTGAAGGTGGAGACATGTGGCGGCGGTGTTTGCGACAATAAGAAAGAAATTTGAAGGAGCGGTGGATAGTATTTAGGAATGGTTGCCAGCCATTCCTAAATTAATGTAGAGGAAACGCTGAACTGGTAGCTGACAAACCTCCTAAATCCTCCTCCTCTTTCCTCCCTGGTTCAGGTATCCAGATAAAGGAGGAGCCAGACTCTGAGGATTGGCAGCTGAGTGGAGACTCCACGCTGAACCCCAGCGACCTGAGCAACCTGCGCGTTCCGATGGTAGATGAGGACATGGAGATGCCCAGCGGGGAGGGCAAGAGGCTCCGCAGAGTAGCCTGCACATGTCCCAACTGCAAAGAGTCTGGAGGAAGGTGGGCTTAGAAACAGATAACAGGAGGTGCAGCTGTTTAGGTCACCTTTATCCAATAGAAGAACCAAAAAAAGAAGGAATTACAGTTATAAGAAGTTTCACTGCAGCTATATCACACCGTTTTCTTGAATAAATACTACTCCCGCACTTCTGTTGTTCCCTCATTCCACACTTGTCTTCTTGTCACAGAGGTTCGGGCATGGGGAAGAAGAAGCAGCACATCTGCCACATCGTTGGCTGCGGGAAGGTTTACGGGAAGACGTCTCATCTCCGAGCTCACCTTCGCTGGCACAGCGGAGAAAGGCCCTTCGTCTGCAACTGGATGTTCTGCGGGAAAAGGTTCACCAGGAGCGACGAGCTGCAGAGACACAGGAGGACACACACAGGTGAGAACATCTGTCAGTGCAGTTACAGTCATGTAGTGGTGTTACAGTTGGAGCTGGGTTTCAATGATGCAGTGTTTAGTCAGTTAGTTGCCAAACATTTTGATAACTGATTAAGAAGTTTGAGTATTTTGAGGAAAAGGTCCAATTCTCTGGTTCCAGCTTCTTATGTTTTTAGTGTTTTCTGGTTTCTTTACTCTTTTATACCAATAAGCAGAATATTTTTAGGAAATGGGCAAAACATTTCTTAGGATTTGGGAGAAAAAAAACTTAACATTTTAACTATTATTTGTCACTTTAGAGAGAGTAATTAACAGATTTATCAACAATTATTAATTCCAGCCCTGGAATTCATGTGAGAAACGTGACACAAAAACGTCCTGTCTGATAATGCAAAGTTTAAACAAATACACAAGTCTTTAGAAGGTCGTCTGTTTATTAGATTTTGCATTTCCAACGTAGCTTGTTCATGCCTCATAGAGATGCTTTCCTGCTGCTGTTGTTTCAAATCAGTGTTCAGTCATAAGAGCAAAGGCAGACGGTGACTAACAATGTCTTCACAGCAGATAAATATCATCGGCGTCAACAACATTAATTCATTAGTGGCAAAGAGGCGCACAGTGAGAACAAGATCTTAAAATATATAATAGTGGAACAGAAATGCATCGATTCCCTTTGAGCAAACGTTTGGCGACTGTACGATTGTGACAGAATGTGCTGTGGACAATTAAGCGACATCTACTCTGATTCACTGGTGCTGCTTGAACACGTCGTTCCTCTGTGTTCAGTCTGATGAATAAGACGGCTCATATTCCAGTCTGATTTCAACATTATGACTGTTTTAGTCTTTGAGCATTTTTCAACAGTGTTCTTTGAAGGTTACACAATATTTTCGTTGCAGCGTTGGCTTGCACGTGTCAGCAGTTTTCATGGGCGCTCTGTGTTCTGTAGAGAGCAGCTCCCATCATTATCACCCAGAGGATGCAGGGAGGTGGTTTTACAGAGACATGTCACTGGTGGATATTTTTGCTGTCATTTTTCTGTTTTTGTTTGGAGGCAGAATAATCTCAGACAGATGTGTAAAGAAGAAAAACGTTAAGCTAGCACTACTTTTTTTTTTTAACCCTTTAGCGTTTATCTGATTTATATGGCAGTAGATAAGACTGGAAATGTAAAAAAAAGATAATAAATTGGCTCACATTTTCATATAAATACAATCAAACCCGAAGTTATTAATGGCCTTAGCAATTTTTGACTTAAATTTACTTTTATTCAACCAGCAAGTTGTTTTTTTTTTTTTATTGGAAATAACACAGGTGTTTCTCAAAAGATAATAAGATGACGTACAAGAGGCATCATTGTGGGAAAAAAAATTCTCGGCTTTTATTTATATTTAAAAGTAACTTTAAGTCAAAATTTGCTCGGGATGTGAATAATTCCGGGCTTGAGTGTACATAGTCTTTCTCTGGTTGTAAGTTTGCCTCTTAAAATGTAATCTCTGTCTATCAAAAGTGCATATTTAGAAGTTTTAAAGGAAATAATCCCTATTGCTTCCTCTTAATTAACACAAATCCTACAGCTTGTACAATATAGATATATGTTAATGTATATCCACTGGCCTTCCTCTGTCCTGCAGGGAAAAACTTGTTATTTTACTGTGTGGTGTTAATAAAAAGACCCAAACGTATCAGTAATAAGTTGGCAAAATTACAATTATGTTCACAAGAATGTATTATTCCAGAGTAGTAAGTACATTTTTACTTTATTATATGATAGTTTCTGGCAGGGAAATGTGTTTTTTGGGAGAACGGAGTAAAGGTGGCAGCTTTGTGCCCATTTTAGATCAACTATGTTCACGTTTATTGCATCAAAGTCTTTTCCATTTTTATCAGTAACAACTTTGAGTTTTATCCACATGTCAGACTTCCTTTGTTATTGTAAAAACGCGCTTTAATCTTCTTTCTAACATCACATGCTTGCTGACTGGGTCCCTCCGGATAAATCCCCAGGACCCACGGTTTATTTTTTCACCGCCCGCAGCAACGTTAAAACTGCTCGTGCGGTTTGAGTTGGGACCCGTGAGACCTGCAGCATCCCAGTGCAGCGCTCTATTCCCTGCCTCCACTCACCCTGTGGCTCACCTGAGGCTCTGCTCAAACACTGCAGAACTACTGTATGTTACACAACAGAGAGTTACAACACTGGAGTCACATATTCAGCCGTGCGTGTTTGAGCTGGATTTCAAGGAAGACTAATGGAGTGTAAAGCTGTCTGAATCCATGTTTTAGTCATCAATATGCTGCAGTTTCAAGGTGGAAACGTCTTCTAGTGTCTAATAACAGTTTGAACATGTAAATGAGATAAAACAAACTCTGTAGGGGTGAACAAGTGATCAATACTGTGCAGTTTATTGCTACTTATTAGCAAAATATCCTTGAACACAGACATGTGGAGTATGAGCGAACGATCCGGGTTTTACAGAGCTGATGTTGATTATTGGTGATCAAGAAAGGACCGATATACATTAAATGTAATGTTTTAGCAGCATGTCATCGCTGTCATTCATAACGAGATGTCTTAATTAGTAGGGCTGACTATAACTGAATATGTAAAATAAAAGTAGGAGTGATTAAAGTAGGAAACTCGACTGAGATTGATGAGTTTGTCTTCTGCAGTTCTGTCTGCTGTTCTACTCTGTGTTCTTAATCTTTCACTGTACTGTCACTATTGTTGCCCACCGAGGTCCAGATCTTAAAACTTTATTATTGTTTTCCACACTGTTTCATTGTCATTTGTGACTAGCCTTAGCCACTGTGAGAGTAGCTGATTTCCTGATTTGTGGCAGCAGCTTTATTTTTTTCTTGTTTAGCTTTTGCAGATATATTTCACATAGTGGCTACAGACAGAGAGAGGAGGCTGCATCAGACCTGAAGTGGCACATTTAATTCATCAATAGTCAATAAAAAATAAAGATTCCGATAATCTGAGAAATGCCAGATATCGGCCACAGTAATCAACCAAGCCGATAATCGGTCTACCCCTAGGATTCCCCTCTTATTTTGGTCATGATGTGTTTTCTAGTATGGAAAAATGATACAGAGGTGTCCTCGGTATACGGGGTTACGTTGCTGGAACTGCTTATGTGGAACAAGTTGGCAAGCAGAGCTGATGAATATGTTGTCATGCAGCGCTATAAGACTCTTTGTTTACATTCACTGATTGTACGCCACCTTAGATTGGGCTACATTCACTAATTTTTTGCCCTCCATTACGGCTCTCAAGCGTCAGTCAAACTTCTCATGGCATGGATTTGAAGAAAAGGAAAGCCGTCTCCATGTGTGCTGTTTTCTTTACAACGTAAAAGCTGCAGCGGTCCAACTAGTTAAACTCCTGTTTGCAATCTTGACTTCTTTACTGTGGCTCTTGGTACACATTATAAACAGAGTGCGAACCGAAAAAACCCAATAAAGCAACATAAATACATGGAAACAATCTTTTCAACAGAACAAGAAAGTCCAAAAATTACGTTAATTACGACATTACCTCTATGGCGTTTACAAAGAAGAGAGCTGTGCGTCCAGTAAAGCTAAACATCACAATAGCGAACAGGAAGTGACAAGTGTCATGAGACAGTTTCAAAATAAAGGCTTTTTCAAAATAAAAGTACACTTGATAATTCTGCCTTAAAGGCAACACATCATTAAAGTGAAATTAGACTTAATAAAACGCTCGGAACAGGATGAAAAACCGACGAACATCGACATTGTTAGATCAGCTTGTAAAAACAGTGCAAGATATTCTGTTATTTTCTTGTAAAATGACTCATACATGCATGAAAGTCGTTGGTATTCGTGACTTTTATGAAGAACTTGATCAGTATCGTGATGCATGTAACGGCTTTGTTTACATTTTCACCGGAGCTCCGAATTACAGCGAAATTCAGTTTACATCAACCTGTAGGAACCTCAAGGACCCCCTGTAATCTGAACATGTTAACAAGATAAAGGAAATTTTAACTGATCGATACTGTGCAGGAAGTTGTCAGTTCTCTTGTTTCTGATTTATCCTCCACAGATACTACAGTTTATTGCAGGGGTGTCAAACTCAGTTCCTGGAGGGCCACTATCCTGCATGTTTTAGATGTTTCCCTCTTCCAACACACCTGATTCAAATGATCAGCTTATCATCAAGCTCAGCAGAAGCCTGATAACGAGCCTGATCATTTGAATCAGGTGTGTTGGAAGAGGGAAACATGTAAAACATGCAGGATAGTGGCCCTCCAGGAACGGATCTTGACACCCCTGGTTTATTGCTACTTACTAGTATCATATACATGAACACAGAGTTCAGCTAAGTCACATTCGGCCATTATTTTCTCCCGAACACCGTCTTATGTTTCTCTTTGTTTGTTGGGCCTTGCAGGAGAGAAGAAGTTCGTGTGCACAGAGTGCTCCAAGAGGTTCATGCGGAGCGACCACCTGGCCAAGCACATAAAGACTCACCAGAACAAAAAGGGCGGCGTCCCCTCCTCCACGTCTCCGCCCTCCACTGACGCCGTCATCACCGCCGACGGAACCACGCTCATCCTCCAGACCACCACCGCCCACGACCTCGTAGCCAATCAGGAGATCCCTTTGCAGTTGGTCACCGTGGCGCCCGGTGAGGTCATGGAATGAGGGGGGGCGGGGTGGTGAGGTGGCTTTTCTTTTCTTTTTTAATTTTCTTTTTTGAAAACTGGCCTGCCACAGGGACCTCTTGGGCTTTTCTCCCTCTTCCGACCCCTATTTTTTGTTTTGTTTTGTTTTTTTACATATGAATATATACGTAAATATATATGACAAATATATATATTTTAAGTAAGAGTTATCTTGACTTTGTTTTTTGCAGTCTTTTTATAGGCGGGCAAAAAGAAATAACATTAAAATGTGGTTGCTATGTACACATGCGTAAACACACTCACACAGACACACACACAAGAAAAACACGCATTAACACTCAAGATGACACGACATGAGTACTCAACACAATGAAATGCCTTATTTTGTATTATACTCTTGTATAAAATGCTGGAGGTGCATGTGTTTTTTTAAGCTTTGCAGATGATGTAACTGTAAACGGACATAAATGTGTTTGTGAAAAGGAGGAGATTAATTTTTTTTGGGGAAAAGGAAGTAGTGAACCTCTCCAGGATGATCGGGGTTTTCGTCTCCGGAGAGTTCTGACAATGCCGAGCGCTCTGTTTGAAGCAACGCCAACATCCGAGCTCAAATGCTGCGCGGCTGCTTTTGTTTTTAAAGGATAGGTCGAAATTTTGGGAATAGTTTTGTTGCCTTGCCGAGAGTTAAGCCAGGACAGCAAAAAGACCGGAAAAGAGTGTCCAAAAGCACCTCAGAAGCTCATTGGTTATAATGTTGTATCTTCCAGGAAGTAGGAAGACGGTGAATCATCCTTGTTATACTTTGGTTTTTGTGCAGATTAAACCAAAACAGCTACGTGTCGAAGACTTTTAGAGGTGCTGGTAGACAAAGATAGGCCCTTTTCCAGTTTTTATGTTGAAGTCTGTTGACTGACTTTGGCGAGACATGAAATAGACGCATTTTCCAACATCTGCTCACTCGTTCTTTGATAAATATGCAGCAGCTGTCGCCCAATCACCGACAGTCGGCCCTGATGTCATGCTGCTCCAAGCAGAGCGCAGGTTCAGCTGATGGTCAGAGTAGGACGACGGTGCCACTGTTAACTGATCTGAAGTTGTTTTCCACCTAAACGGATGGAGGGGAGGAGAAACGGATGCAAGCCGCTCTGGAAAAAAAAAAAGAGCAACTTCTTCCAGCATCAGGTCAGTCGGAGCAGAATGTCCCATCTGTCCTCATGAGCACGCCGTCCGCTGTGCTTGTCCACGTTTAAAACAAAAAAACACGTCTCGTTTTGTTTCTTTATTTTTTGTTGCTTTCTTTTGAGCATATTTTTGTTGTAAATTCACGGTGTATTTCAGTTTTTCATGTCTCTTTGCTGATCTGGGTGTCATCGAAATTGAAAAGCCACACGGCGGTGATGATAGATTTTAAAAAGTGGACGGTGGTTAACCTCTGGATTCCTGCAGGGTTCTTCATTGTCGGTTTTAGCTGCAGGAAGACGTCGCCGTGCAAAGAAAAGGGATGCAACGAATCAGCGGCCCCTCGAGGGCACATTTTTGTCATCCAACATTCCAGTTGGGCGTCGGATAATGTGGGATTCTTTCTTTGCAATAACTGCTCTGTTGGTGATTCTGGCCTCATGTCAAAAGGAAAACAATCATGCCATTGTTTGATGTTTCTTTTTATATTTTATTTTAATTAACGTAATCCCTGCCTCAGTTTGTCCTCATGTTTGTAGCATTCATTTACATGTATATTATCTTATTTTCCACATTGTTCATAGAAGCCATTACTTAGTTAACTGAATTTGTTGTATCAAAACCTTATTTTAAGTGATTTTTTTTAATGAATTGGTGTAAAAATTGAATGTTACCTTTTGTAAAACCTTTTTTCAAATGGATCACAATAAAAGTCTGAAAGCTTCCAGTAACAGGTTTTGTATGTGGAGGGGCACAGTCAGGAAGTCTTAAACCAAGAGGGCTACAGCTTTCTTTCGAAGTTCAACTTAGGGTTCATTCCAGAATTGGAGGATATTTGAGCTTCAACATTTTTGAAAAATAAACCTCTTTTACAAATTTCTCTACGTATTCATCAATGATAGGAAAAAAACCTATCAAATGCTTGATTATCTGAGCATACACATTAATGGTATTTTTATTTAATCTTTTAAATTTTACTGCAGGTCATCCCTGCTTCCCTGTCTTCATCTTGACTTACCTATTGAATAAAACCAACAGAAGGACCGAAAAAATAACTGAGAAAACAACATAGTATGTCGTCCAACATGTGACGGAAACGTCATAGTTTAGTATGTCGTCCAAAATGTCACAAAAACATAGTATTGATCCTTCGCCATGAAACAGAAAGTATTGTCTGACTCTGCTGAACATGCTCCAATCTGCCTGAAATGTAACGTGTGATCGCAGCCCGGCCCTGACGACATACGTGTGGTTATTTACATTGACAGTCATAGCGCCACCGTGTGGTATCAGGAAGTAGACATTTTTTTACACTTTGATGAACTATTCTTCGAAGGTTGACCATATACACCTCAAATGTGGTGACATAAGCCTGAACATGTTGATGATGACTCATGGAGAAAATGGTGACTCGTGGTCAAAGGGCGTGTCTGAGGCGGTGCCGCGAATTTCGATGTTTCGCCATTAAAATTGAATTATTCATATCTCATCTGCACATGGTCCAATCTGGACCAAACTTCATATGATGGACATCAGTCCAGGTCAGAACACATCCACACTCGTGAATTTAGAAATACTCATAGCGCCACCTACTGGCAACAGGAAGTACTTGTCATTACATTTGCACATCCCATTGCCTGATACTTTGTCATATCATTCTAGAAATGTGACAGCTCGGTGTTCACTCCAAGATGATACCACAGTGTGAAGATTTTGATGATTCCTAAAATGCTGTTGCCATGGCAACACATCATTGCCGTGACAAACAAAGTACTTTTTGACAGGTTAAAAATGCTCAAAAGCTCGCCAAAATTAACACACATATCTGTATTGGTAAACCATTTCATATTTTAGGGGAATTTCACCTGATTGTGGCAAAATGGCTCCACAGCGCCACCTGGAACATTTCAAACATTTACTATAGCCAGTGCGTGTCATCCAGCTTTATTAAATTTGGTAAGTATATGTAACTGGTCAAGAGGCACAAAATGTAATTGACACCCATGCACAGAACCCAATAGGATGTCGGCCATTTTGAATTATGTGTCATGACATTTGACAATTTTGGGTCGTTTTTGATAATTTTCAAAAGCTATATACTCAGACAGGGTAACACTGAGAGAGCTGAAATTTGGTCATGAGTGATGAAAGTGATCAGAATGCTTCGCAAAAGTCTCAGGGCATGGAAATGGCGACCCCTGGAAATTTTCAATTCGCCATGAAACAGGAAATGCTAAGCATGCTCTAATCTGCATGAAACTTTACATATATGATCAGAGTCCCGCCCTGATGACAATCACATGCAGATATACAGCCAAAGTCATAGCGCCACCTGGTGGATGGAAGGAAATGCTCTATAACTAGCTGTACATGCTCCTATCCACCTGAAACTTTACATGTGTGATCAGAGACCAATCCTGATCACATCAGTGCGCCCAAATACACTCTTGGTCACAACATCACATGGTGGACATGCATGGATTCACGGACCAGCAAGGATGCGAGGACCTGTCCATTGCTGCTTGCAGCTTTAATTTAGTATGTCGTCTGAAATATGACAAAAGCGTCATAGTTTAGTATTTCGTCCAAAATGTCACAAAAATGTCATAGTTAAGTACGTCGTCCAAAATGTGACCAAAAACGTCATAGTTTAGTATGTCGTCCAAAATGTGACCAAAAACGTCATCGTTTAGTGTGTCGTCCAAAATGTGACAAAAATGTCATAGTTTAGTTTGTCGTCCAAAATGTGACCAAAAACGTCGTAGTTTAGTATGTCGTCCAAAATGTCACAAAAATGTCATCGTTTCGTATGTCGTCCAAAATATGACCAAAAACATCATAGTTTAGTATGACGTCCAAAATGTGACCAAAAACGTCAGAGTTTAGTATGTCGTCCAAAATGTCACAAAAATGTCATAGTTTAGTATGTCGTCTAAAATGTCACAAAAACGTCATAGTTTAGTATGTCGTCTAAAATGTCACAAAAACGTCATAGTTTAGTATGTCGTCCAAAATGTGACCAAAAACGTCGTAGTTTAGTATGTCGTCCAAAATGTGACAAAAATGTCATAGTTTAGTTTGTCGTCCAAAATGTGACCAAAAACGTCGTAGTTTAGTATGTCGTCCAAAATGTCACAAAAATGTCATCGTTTCGTATGTCGTCCAAAATATGATCAAAATGTCATAGTTTAGTATGTTGTCCAAAATATAACAAAAAACGTCATAGTTTAGTATGTCGTCCAAAATATGACCAAAATGTCATAGTTTAGTATGTTGTCCAAAATATCACAAAAATGTCATAGTTTAGTATGTCGTCTAAAATGTCACAAAAACGTCATAGTTTAGTATGTCGTCCAAAATATGACCAAAATGTCATAGTTTAGTATGTCGTCCAAAATGTCAGAAAAATGTCATAGTTTAGTATGTCGTCTAAAATGTCACAAAAATGTCATAGTTTAGTATGTCGTCTAAAATGTCACAAAAACGTCATAGTTTAGTATGTCGTCCAAAATATGACCAAAATGTCATAGTTTAGTATGTTGTCCAAAATATCACAAAAATGTCATAGTTTAGTATGTCGTCTAAAATGTCACAAAAACGTCATAGTTTAGTATGTCGTCCAAAATATGACCAAAATGTCATAGTTTAGTATGTCGTCCAAAATGTCAGAAAAATGTCATAGTTTAGTATGTCGTCCAAAATGTGACCAAAATGTCATAGTTTAGTATGTCGTCTAAAATGTCACAAAAATGTCGTCCAAAATGTGACCAAAATGTCATAGTTTGGTTTGTCGTCCAAAAGGTTACCAAAATGTCACAGTTTAGTATGTCGTCCAAAATGTCACAAAAATGACATAGTTTAGTATGTCATCCAAAATGTGACCAAAAACGTCGTAGTTTAGTATGTCGTCCAAAATGTGACCAAAAACGTCATAGTTTAGTATGTCATCCAAAACGTCACAAAAACGTCGTAGTTTAGTATGTCGTCCAAAATGTCACAAAAATGTCATTGTAGAAAAGGCCCCAAAGTTCATACATGTTCACACTATGTTACGTTTATTTCACATATTCTGTGTCATTGGGGTCTTTAAGGGGCAGGGCATTGCCCATGTGAAACGAGCATGATGAGTGATGTCATATGATGGTATGCTGCGTGATAGAGGAGTGAGTGATGCATGAGAGAGCAGTCGGGAGAGTCAGCTCGTCAGACGTGGTTGTGCGTGCATGTAAAGTAAGTATTGTTTGAGTGATATATGTGATGTTGTGTCTAGTTAATGTTAGTGTCAGGTTCATTTACTGTGTTTATTTCTTGATTCGAACGCCGTGCCTTCGTTAAGTTCTGGTTGTAACTGGAAGAAGTGTATTTCGCCGTCTGATGTTGTAGCGTCAAGTTGCTGCTGCGCTGAGCGCATCCGCGGTACTTCCGGTTACACAATAAGAGTCTGTCTATGTATATATATTGAGGATATATTATTTTGAAGGCCAAAGAGGAAGTAGTTTGTTAATATATGCCGAATACGGCAGTATGTGTGTTCGAAGATGATTGTGGATAAGTTTATAGATATAGAGCTTTAGTTCACATTTCTGTTTCTATTGTTTGTGTATTTAGGTATAAACCATTAAGATGTGTTTATTATTATTATTTCTTGTAGAAAAACCACAACCACAACTAAAGTTCCAGTGAGTAAAGTCAACGGCGTCTCTGCGCTTTTATTCATACTCTGAAGAAACCAGGCCTTAAGCGGTGTTCTGGCCGACACTCCCTGTGTGAATCCGGTGATAACACAGAACCAGTGCAGAATCCAAGTCAGTTTAGGAAACCTCCCTTACAGTCATAGTTTCGTATATCGTCCAAAATATGATCAAAATGTCATAGTTTAGTATGTTGTCCAAAATATAACAAAAAAACGTCATAGTTTAGTATGTCGTCCAAAATGTGGGAAAAAAGTCATAGTTTAGTATGTCGTCCAAAATGTCACAAAAAAGTCATAGTTTAGTATGTCATCCAAAATTTGACCAAAATGTCATAGTTTATATGTCATCCAAAATGTCACAAAAATGTCATAGTTTATATTTCGTCCAAAATGTCACAAAAATGTCATAGTTTAGTATGTCATCCAAAACGTCACAAAAATGTCATAGTTTATATGTTGTCCAAAATGTCACAAAAATGTCATAGTTTAGTATGTCATCCAAAATGTCACAAAAACGTCATAGTTTAGTATGTCGTCCAAAAAGTGACAAAATGTCATAGTTTAGTATGTCGTCCAAAATGTGACCAAAAACGTCGTAGTTTAGTTTGTCGTCCAAAATGTGACAAAAATGTCATAGTTTAGTTTGTCGTCCAAAATGTGACCAAAAACGTCGTAGTTTAGTATGTCGTCCAAAATGTCACAAAAATGTCATCGTTTCGTATGTCGTCCAAAATATGACCAAAAACATCATAGTTTAGTATGTCGTCCAAAATGTGACCAAAAACGTCATAGTTTAGTATGTCGTCCAAAATGTCACAAAAACGTCATAGTTTAGTATATCATCCAAAAAGTGACAAAATGTCATAGTTAAGTATGTCGTCCAAAATGTGACCAAAAACGTCGTAGTTTAGTATGTCGTCCAAAATGTCACAAAAATGTCATCGTTTCGTATGTCATCCAAAATATGACCAAAAGCATCACAGTTTAGTATGTCGTCCAAAATGTGACCAAAATGTCATAGTTTATATGTCGTCCAAAATGTCACAAAAATGTCATAGTTTAGTATGTCGTCCAAAATGTCACAAAAATGTCATAGTTTAGTATGTCGTCCAAAATGTGACTAAAATGTCATAGTTTGGTTTGTCGTCCAAAAGGTTACCAAAATGTCAGTTTAGTATGTCGTCCAAAATGTCACAAAAATGACATAGTTTAGTATGTCGTCCAAAATGTGACCAAAAACATCATAGTTTAGTATGTCGTCCAAAATGTGACCAAAAACGTCATAGTTTAGTTTGTCGTCCAAAATGTCACAAAAATGACATAGTTTAGTATGTCGTCCAAAATGTGACCAAAAACGTCGTAGTTTAGTATGTCGTCCAAAATGTGACCAAAAACGTCAGAGTTTAGTATGTCATCCAAAACGTCACAAAAACGTCATAGTTTAGTATGTCGTCCAAAATGTCACAAAAATGTCATAGTTTCGTATATCGTCCAAAATATGATCAAAATGTCATAGTTTAGTATGTTGTCCAAAATATAACAAAAAAACGTCATAGTTTAGTATGTCGTCCAAAATGTGGGAAAAAAGTCATAGTTTAGTATGTCGTCCAAAATGTCACAAAAAAGTCATAGTTTAGTATGTCATCCAAAATGTCACAAAAACGTCAGTTTAGTATGTCATCCAAAATGTCACAAAAACGTCATAGTTTAGTATGTCGTCCAAAATGTGACAAAATGTCATAGTTTAGTATGTCATCCAAAATGTGACCAAAAATGTCGTAGTTTAGTTTGTCGTCCAAAATGTCACAAAAATGTCATCGTTTCGTATGTCGTCCAAAATATGACCAAAAACATCATAGTTTAGTATGTCGTCCAAAATGTGATCAAAAACGTCGTAGTTTAGTATGTCGTCCAAAATGTGACCAAAAGCATCACAGTTTAGTATGTCGTCCAAAATGTGACCAAAAACGTCGTAGTTTAGTATGTCGTCCAAAATGTGACAAAAATGTCATAGTTTAGTTTGTCGTCCAAAATGTGACCAAAAACGTCGTAGTTTAGTATGTTGTCCAAAATGTCACAAAAATATCATCGTTTCGTATGTCATCCAAAATATGACCAAAAACATCATAGTTTAGTATGTCGTCCAAAATGTCACAAAAATGTCATCGTTTCGTATGTCGTCCAAAATATGACCAAAAACATCATAGTTTAGTATGTCGTCCAAAATGTGACCAAAAACGTCATAGTTTAGTATGTCGTCCAAAATGTCACAAAAATGTCATCGTTTCGTATGTCGTCTAAAATGTGACCAAAAACGTCACAGTTAAGTATGTCGTCCAAAATGTGACAAAATGTCATAGTTTAGTATGTCGTCTAAAATGTGACCAAAAACGTCATAGTTAACCACGCCTGACGTGTACGTCATCCCTAAAATTCAGTTTCTCCAGAGAAATAAAGGTAGGTCAACTTTTATCAACCTCCATCCAGATGTTCAACTTGATATCTTTACTTTGAGATTTTTAGCATCACAAACCTTTCCAATCAAACTTTATTATCATTTATTAGGACTTTAATGAAATCCACCAGCAGATTTAGTTTTGTTGAGAAACTTTATTCTTGTCATCAGGGGACTGCAGGATTTAAAACTGTTCCTTCTATTTGACCTTATGTTGATTAGTTTTAGTGGAGAAAGTTATTTTAGTTGTCGATTAGTCTCTTTAAAACCAAATAATAAATTGGATTAGTCAAGAGGTTTAAATTTCTTACTTTGTCATATTTTAAATATGACCAAAAATATAAAAATAAAGCGTCTTGAGACTATTTGACCTCTAATTGGCGTTATATAAATGTATGCATCTTGTAATGTAGGAGTAATTCAGCCATATATGTTGGAAAAGACATTTTCTTTATCCATTAATCTGTTGATTGTTTTCTCCAGGAATTCATTTCTTGTTTTAGTTTATAAAATGTCAAACCCAAATACATTCAGTTTACTGTAATATAAAACCCAAAAGATTTACATTAATGATGCAGGAATCAGGCAGTTTTTCATTTTATATCTTAGTTTAGTCAGAAATATAGTTGATAATGTGTGAATTGATGCAGCTAGTGAGCCGTAAAAGGTTTAAATCTTTGGGGCAGAGTGTCAAAAAAATTTAGAAACCAACATCAACAAAACACTCAAAGATTTGAACATCATTAAAGGGAAATCCAACTTTTGCATGACAATGTCTAACTAAAGGACATTTATTTCCATGATAATGTGGGATATTCATCCTCTGGAGCTTCTTTTTACATCGTCTTCCATCTGGTTTGGTCTGGAGCATGAGCAACAAGCATCTGAAAAACTGCACTTTAACATCAATGAATGACACTGAAGTTTAATCTCTACATAAATGAGACTGAGTCTGGATGTGCTGCTCTGTCATTAACTCCTAAGTTTAGAGAAAGTTCAAACAGAAGAGGACAGTTCAGATAAGACTTGAGAATGAGCTTATTTTGAACAAACATCTCAGACTTTCTGAGCTTCAGCACCTCTAGCAAGATATTTAAACACCAAGCAACTCAAGAGATCCAGAAGTTGGAGAGAGTTAGCTTTAGCTGAGCCAAAGAACATGTGGGACGCTAACCTAGCAAACATTTCAGACTTTTCTCTTTGAATTCTGTGAAATAATTTCCTATTTAATGACAGAGCTACACATCTGAACTCAGTCTCATTAAAACAGACTCTAGTTCAGTGTCATCCATCCATATTAAAGGGCAGTTACCCAAAAATGTTTGTTGCATTGAGCTCCAACAAAACCTGTCCAGGTAGAAGGCCACTTTGACTAACAGGAAGCGGAAGGTTCCAAGCAGATTTATAGAAGGGGGAACCGGACTGTACTAAGTGTGGTCGAGTATAGAAGGGTGTTTTGTGGGTTTTTAAGGGTGATAATGATTATTAGTGAGACATTTGGAGGAGATATTCATTTGCATTGAATGAAAGTATTGAAAATCTTGGAGTTAAACTTAAAATAACACAAATTAACAGAACACTTTGTTGATAAGTTTTTGTTTTGTTTACAGATGTTAAGTTAAAGGAGTTTTATTCGTGACCAGTCTAATCACTCCAGAAGACAGAGCGACCACAGGTAGACAAAGGTTCAGAGCCAAAGTAGTGCCATTTTTAAATTGATTTATTAACATAAATCAGCAAAAACTAAAATACTGTAATATTGACCAGCACAAGGTCATTTTTTATTAAATATTTCATCCGTCGGAAATGATAAGTCAACTGAGCAGCCTTGGCAGAGTACTGCAGAACAGGAGAAAAATGTAATTTTACGGTTTACTCCAGACTGATTTAGTATTTTAAAAATATTTTCAAACCTTTTCTCCTAGTTCTTATTAGATTCGGTCTCAGGACAAGTAAATGTACACAACAACTGCATGTTTTAGTATTTTGTACATGGATTATTTGAAATTTGATGGGTGGGACGTAAAATGTCCTCCAATTCTGGAATGACCCTGAAGCATTTTGCATTTGAAAACAACAGCCGCTAAATGTGAGAGAAGATGTGCAACAAATCTCTTAAGCTGGACTTAAACTGAAATATGAATCTCAACTGTCAACCCAACAGGATATGACCGGTGCTAAAAAAAATGGGTATTTTGTCAACAGATGCTTTGAAATTGGGTGTCAGATTCAGAAGACTTCAATTCTAAAATGCATCTTCAGGAGGGAGCAGGCTTTCAGGAGGAGCTATAAGCAGGATTTAGTCTTTACGGCATCTGCAACGTACAAAAGAGGAGCGACACAATTGTCATATACCAACAATTGTAGGAGTACTGACAAATAATATACATCAGTTATTATTTGTACAGTATTGTTTTATGTGTCTTGCCTTTTTTGTAATTCTCAGCATGTGCAAGTTAAATAAAAAATAAATAAATGTGACGTTCTTCTCACATTTTGCCACATTGTGAATTGAATTTAAAGTAAATAAATCTATCTACTGTCCAGAACTTTAAGCTGTTTCACATTGAGCAGTTTCAGTGTCTGTTTACTAATTATGGTGGAGAAATAGCTTTACTCAGCTTGTAATTGTTTTAAGATTAATATTGTCTAGGCCAGAGTCAATCAAATGCTCTGACACTTCCATCCAAACAGAAGCACCAAAAAACACAACCATATTGTTATTTTTTAGTAATTTAATACAGGCTAGTAGCAGAATACATCAACGTCATCTCCATGTAGAAATTGCATTATGTAGTAAACTTACAGTAAGAAGGAGCAGCAGCAGACTCACAGGATATTTAAATCTTTCTAACACCCACAGGGGGAACCAATTTTCTAGGAAAGTACCTGAAATTGTGACAGCACACTGGAACGCCTCGTTATCGTCGATTTAAAAGAAGAAAAAATGAGACAGCCAAAACAGGAACAACAAATCCATAGATGAAACCAAGAAACAGAAAATCTTTTTTTTTTTTCCCAGCCAATGTCACAGCTGCTCTTCCCTTACAGTACAACAAACTCAACCTCTCTCTTCTGCTTCAGACATCTTTACCTGAGAGTCAATAAACTGAGGATTCAATCAAGGCTGCTGATTTTGTGTTCATTTTTATATCAAACACCAGTTGAGCGTCACCACTCTTTACCCAATCGATACATTTTCCCTTAAAGTCTTGTTTGGTCACTAAAAGTCTGGCAAATTATCTGTGATTAGCACCTTCGCATGACAGCTTTTCACCCCTGCGAGTCAGCAGGAAGTCTTTCTCACCACCAGATGTGGAGGAGATAAACACCGAAGTTAACCAGCAGTCAGATGTCTCTTCTCCCTTTTGTGCTTCAACCACAGCCACAACCAGAATCCCAATCAGTGCAAAATAACAGACGGACATTAATTACAGCACGGAGGAGGAGAGGGGGGGGAGGGAACCATAAAAATAGAATTCAAAATCAAGATTTGCTTCACAAAATACATTCTCACCGCTTCGATCCACAACAACCTATAAAAAGAACAAAAACAGAGCGTTGTTTCAATCACTTAAGCGCTGGTTTGTGGTCGTTCCGTCAGCAGTCCCCGAGGCGTGAGAGGAGCCTCTTCATGAAGCCGACTCTTTAAACAGAGTCCAGCTCAGTGCCTCATCGCAGCCACCGGAGGATCCTCACAACTCTGTGTGAACATCTGACAGACGGGAGACAAACGTCAGTCAGAGTGATGGATGAGCTTGTGTGTCTGGGATCAGCTGCAGTGAGTGTGGAGTACCTGTTCCCTGCTGCTTCGACGTCTGGTTCGCTCCCGCCTGGACTCTGGTCTGCAGACGTTTGATCTCCTGGTCGTAGTCGGTCCACTCGGCCACGATCCTCACCGCGGCCTGCAGCTTGGGCTCCTTGGTCATGGGGTTGTTACACTGATGCCAGGAGAAATGAGAAGAAAGGTCGGCTTTTATTTCACTCCCTAACAGAATCACATCGTCTGGTTTTGGTGGGTCTTTTTTTAATATATTCCACAAAGGAGCAATTTTAACCCTCGTGTCGTCCTGCGGGTCAAAATTGACTCGTTTTAAAGTTTGAAAATGTGGGGGGAAAATATATTTTCACAGTGAAACTTCTGATGTCCACATTTTCTGGTGGAAATATAGAAATGTTAAAAGTCTTTCTTGAGAACATTCACAAAAAAATCAACCAAAATCCAGCGAATTTCTTTAAATCTTGCTGTACAATACTACAAAAAAACGCTTCTAATTTTAAAATCTACTTTGTCACATAATAAACACCACTCACCTCAGTCTCAACCCTTTACTGCATTATCTGTCTGAGGCTTGTTGTTTTTACACATGAATGACAAAATTGATTCAAAAAGAAACTCATCCTTATATTATTTCCTCACAGTGAGTCTGTCGGCCCTCTAGTGGCTGTCAGGAGGCGTTGCAACCTTTAGAAAACCCACCAGTCCACGATGCAACACCGCCAAACCTAACAGGGTGATGCAGATTTGTGAAAACGTAAGCGTCGTTACCAGATCTATCGTCTTGGCGCTCTTCTTGGAGCTGTCGTCACACCAGGTCTCACACCACAACCACTCCTGAGGCAGAGACTTTATGGGCACCTGGTGGATCATGTTGTTGGGAAGATCCTGAAAAACAAGAACAGAGAGGAATGTGAGAGAATAAGCACGCCCAGGGCTTAACTTAAGGAGTGACATGAGGTCAGAGCTTTTTATTTATAGCATCAGTTTACCAGATAATTGGAAAACTCATGCTATAAAGGTCGAGTCATAGTCTAGACACAAGAATTGGGCACAGAGATTTGTTGTGTTAAAGGAGATGTGAAAGCAATCATGATATATTTCATATTAATGTAATAAAAAGCTGCTGTTTAACAACCAAAGCTGAAATGTTAGATTACAGGGAATGTTTTCATAACAGACCAGAACCACACATAAAAATCTTAGTCCTGAGGGTCAGATCTCTGAGACACATTAAAATGCTGCTATCCAGAGTAGAGTCAGTCACAGACCTGGTCCAGGTTGGAGAGGCTGTTGGGGTCTTGGCTGAGCCCCTGGTATTGTCCTCTGAGTCGGTCTCCTGCAGCGATTTTCCTGAACCTCCTCAGGTCGACTACATACAGGGCGCTGCACAGGATAAACGATTGTAACACATGTAATATGCAAGAAGGCACAAAAAATAAATTGGAAAGTGAAGTAAAAGCAACTCTCTGTGTGCTTTCTGGTGATATTGCTGTTGACATTTGATTGTTGACCTGCAGCTGAGCTGTCAGTCTGTACCTGATGTGATATTTGCGTCCGGCCAGGTGGCTCGCCCAGTATCCGGACTTCCAGAAGCGATAGCCGTCCATCTCCCTCCGGCTCTCGCAGAACGGGGTGTAACCGTACGGAGCTCCCTCTAGGTCGAAGTCGCGCAGATCCTTCAGGTCTGTGCGAACAATCTGAAGCAGAGGAGGATCAGGTGTCAACAATACATGAAGATCACTTTAGGGCAGCTACTAACGATTATTCTCTGAGGAGTTTGATGAGAAAATGACACAAAAAACGTGAAAAACATGTTCAAGCTGTCCAAAAATAATACATCTACTGTCAGAGAGAAAAGTATCCACATTTGAGAGTGAACTCTTGATTATACAATTATGAAAACAATAGTTCAACCTGACTAAGGTTTACATTAGCATCACAACACAACAGAAAGTCTTAAAATGTGACACGACTGTTGACTAAAACCACACAGAGCTGGACGGAGCTCAAGTTTCCATAACACTTGAGTTACTGCCAAACTTTTCAGGGCATCACAGCAGCCTCATATCTAACACAGTTTGTTTGATGTGGGCAGTTTCTTCCAGTTTCCTTTGAATCATCACCAAAAGAGACGAATGGTTGAAAGAACAAATATTTATCCAGAGGCCGGATGATAACGGTGTTTGCACAGCGACGTATGAGCAAACCTGGTCAGCGTCCACGAACAGTATCTTGTCGACAGCCAGAGGGAACAGCACGTCCAGGAAGAGGATCTTGTAACCCCAGATGATCCTCTGCTTCTCGGTCTGTTGGTGCAGCCAGCGAGGCCACTTGTACTGGACCAGCTCATACTGGAAACCGTACTCCTTCGCCATGTGGGGGATGAACTCCTGAAACAAAACAAGCGATTTGGGGTGGTTTTCACATCCTGATTTACACTTTACAAAAAGAGGCGATCAATGACGCTGTTCAGAATAAATGTAAAAGAAGGCAATCAGATAAAAAAACATTTAAGGAAGAAAACGTGAACACATTGATCAAAGGAGGTGGGAATCAAACTAAAGTGCTCACCTACAGTCGATCAAATTACACTCAGTTTGACATCAATTTCTGATGCGTACCTACTAACACAATCTGTATGAGTGCAACAGATGTAGGATCAAACTACACTGACGACTTTTTCAATTTTATGAAAAGTGAAACTTTAAAACTTCCACAATCCGCAGCAGAAATATTATTAAAGCGACCCCAAACAACAATAGAACAGTAGGAAAAATACAGGATTAATTCAACACTGGAGCTAAACATTCAGGAAAAAAAACATAAAATGAAATAAAAGTTTAAAAAAAAATGTAAATAAAGTCATAAATCAGAAAATGACAGCGTGACAGGATAAAAAACCTCAAGTAATGCTCCAGGCTGCTCTAAATAACTCTCGTGCCTCTGTTACATTAAATACATCTACATAAAAGCTGTAAATTAAATTACAGCAGATACTACTAATTATAAAAACAGCACATTTTACTGCATTCTAACTAACTACATGTGGTCTTTCTTTTTTTTGTAATTTGCTGTAATAAATTTGGAGTTTCTCAACCTTCTGGAGCTGCCTGTGTCTCTCACATAAATTATTTTTAGGAAACACTGATACACAGCGAGACCTGCAGGATAATGAGGATTAACAACCAAAAGCAGCACCGAGCTCTACTCATTTATCAGTAAAAATCTCATCCCTGCTGCACCTTGATCTTCAGAACTCCCGTTTGAAGTTCACATCGGTGCCGGACAGAGAAAAACCTGCAGCCGTCAGAGAAAATCTCCACATCAGTGATGAGAAACCGGCTGATTTTTGAAGTAAAATCGTACCTTGAAGGTGGGGGACAGGTAGTTCTTGAGGAACCAGAACTTAACAGGAGTTTTGGTGTTCTTCAGAACTGACAGCATCATAATCCTGAGAGGGAAAGAGAATAAAAGAATGAGACCGGTGGCAACAGAGCTGAGAGAAAAAAATGGATCAAAAATCAGTCGTACATATAAGAAGTAGAGACTTGATTTTGAGCATTTGGGTTGATATGAATCCTCTGTCACATCTCTGACACTCACCTGAGGAAACGTTCATACAGATGCCCAGAGGCCACAGAGAAGATGTTGATCACGTCGTCTTTCTCCTGCTTTGGCTCCTCCGTCTTCACTCCACCAGTGAAACCTCTGGAAGTCAAAATAAAACCGACTGGATTAAAACCGATTTTTAAACCAAAAGCCATTTTCAACTAAAGAAAGTCAGCACAAATGTTTTGTTATTCCTAAAACTGCCGATTAAGTGTTAATGCTGGTTTTTATCCATGTGCGCTGCTGTAAAATTCTTTTTAGAGGAGCAGCTTCATTGTTGATAGAAGAAAATAATGAAAAATAACTCAGTCTACCACCCAAAAAACACCATTTTAATGATGTGAAATTTTCACAGTTAAGAGCATAGAACCAGTGAATGTTTGACAGTTTTCCTTATTTGATGAATTACTGTACATTTATATTTTTGGTCCATCAATTAATCTACTGTTTCTGCTTCACTCATTAGAAAAGCAGTACATTAAAATGTCTCTCTAAGCTTCACCTGGTCAGAGACTTCCAGAAGCCGGTGTCATTCTCCTCCGTCCCGTCACTCAGCAGCTCCTCGTTGAATTTGTCCGGCTTCTTCTGGACCTGAACGACACACATAACAGTATTAATTAACCTGGTTCACAATCAGAAGAAACAAATCTCTTTAACTGAAGTAAATACAGAAATAAAAAGGACAAGAAACAGAAGAAGTGAAGAAAGTTGTCCAAGTACAAATGCCCAATTTCTCTCCAGAACTTAAATAACATAGACCCCCTGTTTACTGAAATGATAGCATAAATATTATAAAGAAATGAACCTGAACCTGAAAACAAGCTGCCAGGTTTGAAAGGCATGTTATTATTTTCAGAAATAGCTAAAGCTACACAATTTATCACAGCAAGAATCTTCAGATTGTACTAGTCATCTGAGATGTGCTCTATTCTGTAGGGAAAATGATCCAGATCTAAGCTTAAAACTGCGATTTTTCATGGAAATCACTAAACTCTATTTGCCTCATTTAAAAACTTGCCAAAAATAAACATTTTGCTCTAAATTGATTTTGTAAAAAACTAAAAATTCATCGCTTCTTGATGCAACTGTGAAGTCATTAGCGTCTCAGCTGTGATCAACAGTCACAAGACAAAAATTCTGGGACTTTTTGGTAACATTTGTGGGTACTTGGTAACATATTGCACGTGTTGATTCCAGGTTTTTACTATTTTTGTTTAATAAATGAAAGAAATTCAACTGTGGATTTTTCTTTTGAAATGACTCATGGCGTTATGTCCAGATTGTGCTGTTCAGAGGGGTAAACACAGCCCACAGGGAACTTGAACCACATGCAGAGACATACAGTCGATCACCTGACATGAATCTGTAACAGCTGATGAGAGTCACAACCTGATTTGTTCATGTACTAATTACACGTGTAATAAAGGTTATACATTCAGGATTTGAAAATTTGACTTTGGGGACATCTAGTGGTCACTTTAAGAGGCATTACTGTTAAAAATGTTTGTAACAAAGTGTGACTTTATTTGCTCATTAAAAAAATTTTTGCTTTCGGACAATATATTGCATTAAAAAGTGACTTTCATACAAGAAAACTGAGCAACAGATTGATTGTACATTGTGATTTAAACACGTAGTTGACCCTTTAATCATTTTCTTTTTCATTCCCTCATTCCTGTCTTTTTAACTGAGCCACATTTAGAACTACATTCTGCAGCCAAAGTGAGCATCAACAGTTATTCTACAGGAGAAATAGAAAATAACAGAGTTGACAGAAACTGAGTGTGAATGTAGTTTCGAAATGTTCAAAAATGTGCCAGCATGTGGCCACATTCATGATATGGAAATGTCTAGGGCTGGCCCGAATAGTGGTTTCTGGCCTCCGAATATTCGGGCCCTATTAAAGACGAATATCCGCATATTCGTTCCGCCCTGTAATGTCCGGGCTCGGGCCCGGGCGCGGAGGCGGCCCGAATATTCCGATCCGTTCGCCTGGTCTTCCGGGTCCACATTTTGCCCTCGTTTAGTCTTTAGTTAAACTGAAGAATTCCCAAACACCGGTCTTCAGCATCTTGTCTTGTGTTTATGCAACGAAGTGAAGAGTGACTTCAGAGTCGGCAGCCACCCGGCCATTAGGGTGGTGTTTACAAACACGAATGGAGGAGCCGAAATGAGCCGAAGAACACGGCGGGACGAGCCGAAATGGGCCGAATGTGCAGGGAAGAGACGAGCTCCGAATATTTTCATCTGGGGGGAGGAGGGGGTGATCACATCGACATATGTGTTTTTGTTATAGACATATGTGTAGATGTTTATGTGATCACAGGAGGAGATGAGCCGATGTGGGCCGAAAGCGGAGCGAAGACAGTAACTCTTTCCGCCAGGTGACTTCCGGGGGTGGGGGAGCGAATATTCGGATTCCAAAATTAATATCTGGATGGTGCCATAGCGAACGAATATTCGGATATTCGGGTCCAGCCCTAGAAATGTTCCAGTTAAATGTATGATTTTCTCCATGTAATTTATGTACACAGTGTATATATTCAGCACAAGTCCAAAAGCCTCCACAAAGACTCGAATCTCTTCTACTTGTTAAAATTTATGAGAAAGCTGAGAGCGGTCTGGATATTCTGCTCACTCACTCTCCAACCTGGATTTATTTGAAGACAAAAATTTAAACCTCTTCTCTGTGCTGAGCGGCAGTTTCCTGACAGCGTTTTCACGCTTTAGCGCCACACAGTCGTCGTTTCAGCACAGGTGAACTGACCTTCACTTTAATGATTCTGCTCTTGAAATTGTTCAGCACGACGACGACATCATCCGAGTCCGCCGGAGAGTCTGTGCCGTCGTGGCTGCGACAGAAGGACACAAGGATAATAAAAACGTTAGAAGGCAGAGTTTTTGCAGATTCAGGAGAATGAATTTAAATACAAGTGAGACGTTTCATCTCTGTGGAAGAATACAGCGAGTTCTCCGCATTCGCACCTGTAAATCTTGTAGATTTCTTCAGAGCGTCCTTTTCTCAGCTTCAGGATCCAGGCGCCTGGGTTGGCCTTGAGCTGGAAGTAACCCTAAAACACAGAGCAAAGGAGATTAGTGGCAAAAAGCATGAAGAAACAATCTAAAAAAGTAAAGAATAAGCTGTTTATCTAGCATTAAAGCTTTAAAAAAAAGTTGCTTTTTTTATGGTGTTGTGATACTTCAGAGTGATGACTCACCAGATTTGCCATGACAATAGTGTCCACAATGACCGGCTCAGATTCAGTTCCGAGGGTGAACTGGAGGCCACGTGGCGGCTGACCCGAACTGACGTCAAAACAGTGACCCTCCAACAAAAGATGCTCCAACTCGTACTCTGCTGCTACAATATTCTCCACCTGCAATCACAGAAGCCAATCTGAGTAAAATGTTACTTTGTGCAGCTATTTATCAGCGTCCAGGGGCTAAAAATGGTTCCAATACTTGCTGAAGGAAGAAAAACGCTCAGAAATCCTCACTATCTAAGAACAAGGGAAGAAATCTGAAGACAACATTCAAAGAGAGACGAACACTTCTTGACAAGTTGGGAGCCCAAGATAAAACAAAACATAGGCAACTACAACTAAATAAAACAAAGCTTAACAATCAGTACCAACACACAGTCTCACTAGGGACTGTGAAAAACTATCGGGGTGCTGAGGGCAGGTTGAAACTTGTAAAGACTTCTTCTGTGATATTGATGGTTTCTTCAAAGCATCGTCTTGACTTAAATCTGCAGCAATCACCCTTCAAAATGTCAAAAAAGTGAAATATAATAGAGTTCAGTTGGTTCAGATTCTTCTTCAAGTAAAAAGTGTATCTTCAGTATAACTCAATTCAATATACGGCAAAGGAAAACTCATAACATCTTAAACGAAGGATGAGGGAAAAATCAAAAAACATAAAAGCACCCCCCATAACTGCATGTGAAAACAGGGTTTAAGCACAAATAAGCTCCAATTAAAACATTCTGATACCTTCAGACTTTAGAGACTTCAGAGTTTACTGCTGATATTGCAAACTAAAAAAAACACTTAAATATTTAACTACGACTGCTCCTGATTGAAGACACAGACAGATAACTGTACCTCCTCCAGATAGATGTTGTCCAGATCGTAGCGGGTGTGCACCGACTCCACCATCCAGCTCTCGGGAGTGTTGAGGTTCAGGGTGAAGAGCGGCGCCTGAGGCATGTCCAGGAACTTGGCCATGGGGCCGGGAGAGAAACTACCGTCGGCCTGAAACACCACCTCCGGCTCCAGAACGTAACGGTAAAAACTGGACAGACAGCACAGCGGGATCATTAGATACACAAGCAGGGAGCAGATGGATGATGTATCCTGTCCTGACCTTGAAAATGAAAGTTTGATGAAAAAAATCTCAACTGCAGGTTCACTTAGGAGCTTTTACCAAATGACACAATATCACATAGTTGTGTGATGCAGCTGAAACCTCCAGAAAATTATCGTCACATCTGTGCATGAGAATACAAACTGATATAAATTTGCTGCATATGTACTGATCCACCCCCAGGATTTCTGAGCAAACTGCATCCAAGATAACAAAAACAGCAACTGATGATTTTTGTCACTCTTCATTAATCTGGTTATTACTTTCTTGATTAATTGATTAGTTGTTTAGTAAATAAAATGGCATTTTTTTGTTGCAAAGCCTTAGAAGATGTCCCCAAATGTCTTTATTCCACAACCCAATGATACTCAGCAACCAAAACCAAACCCCTTACAAGAATTGAGAATGTAGACCTTTTTTCCCTTAAAAAACTCCTCAAACCGCTTCATTGCTTAATTACTACTTGCTAAAGAAGACAGTGAATTTTTTAATATAACAGAAAATGTTACAAAAGTTAAATTTTGTGCCTGTAAAGGACGTGATTTTGCTGAAGCTTAATACAAGCAAGGCCAACATGCTCAGAGCAAAGAGATAAATGTTAAGTAAAACGAAGGTAAAGACAATAAAACCGCAAAATTGGCACCTTTATTTTATAGATAAATTCTTTTGAGCTTGGATTTGATTTCCTGGAGTCAGAATAATAACACATAACCATAGAATGCAATTTGGACAAAACAGGAACTGAAGTTAGTAACTTCACATGTTCAGTAATACGGTATAATAAAAACATCTGTAGGGTTTTTACATTAATATTTAAATTAGTCAGGTATATTTCTATAATATATAACATAGAAGGGTCTTTACCTTAACATTTAAGTTAGTTAACTATATTTATATTTTCTCAATATGTCAATTAGTCAGGTAAATATGTACAATATATAATTTGTTGTTTCTTAATATTTTCATTTACTTGTTAAATCTGTGATGGTAATCTTATTTCTCCAATGAAAGCACTTTAGATCAATGACTGCTGTTTAATATGTGCTACGTAAATAACAGTGGCTTGACTTAAAATTCTGTCAAATTCAGTATTTTCTCAATAATTGTACCTCATTTTATGACATTTGACTGATTTGGTACTTGAAAAGTAAAAGGAAAAAAAGAACTTGCATGGTGAAGTGAGAGAACCAGAAAGGCCATGGTGTACTGGTCTAACTAGGACGTATATATTCAGCATTCAGCTCAGAAACAGCGTCCTCACCTCTTCAGAGGTATTTCTGACAGTTTAGACTGACAGTTCATGAAGACCCGTAAGTTGACGTTTACCAGCTGCTTCAGAACCTGCAGACAGGTGGAGATGTCAGAGAGGACAAAACAGACAGGTTAGAAATATTACGGGGACAAGGTCAAAGTGAGGTCAAACAAATCGACTTGAAAAAGACGGATAACCAGAAAACCTACTGAGAGGAGAGGAGCTAGTTTCTGTGCGTCCCTGGTAACCGGATCCACCACGGCCACAACATCAAAGTACACGTCTCCCTCTTTAGGGCGGATCTTCACAGCACTGCCAAAAAAACAGCACATTAAAGTTAAAGTCAAGTAAAGAACAGTCTGTAACATTTCCTTGCTGTCTGTTGAGGATAAACTGATTTAAATAATTTGCGTATTTAATCTTAAGATGTAAAAGGCAGAAAAACTAACTCTTCCCTTCAATATAGTCAACCTAAAAAAATGCAAATGAAGGAAAATACAGCTAGCTGCCTCGTACAATCTCCCTGGAGGGATGCTGACTTCTAAACATTCACTCCGCTGAGTCCCTCCACGGGATAAAAAACGGCCCGCTCATCTAAATTATGTGCAAGTATTACAACTTTACCTGTAGCGGTCATCTGCGAAGCCGTACTCTACCCGAGCTTCTCCTTTGGGCTGAGAGGAGAGCAGGGCATCCACCTTCATCACGAGGTCACTGGCCCTGAGAGAAATGCTGCTTTAAACTCAACACATCCTGAGAAAGTTCATCTGGAGGAGCCTGAGCATAAAAGGAAAATACCTGTCCTCCTCGATTCCAAACTGCTGGACTTTGCTTTTGATGCGCTCTCCGGACGTTTTCAGGATGATGTTCTCCAAAAGCAGGAAGTCGTCCTGGTTGAACACCTCCTCCTCCTCCAGTGGACCAATGATCTGTAAAGAAGAAGAAACAGTGACTCACCGTGGGAACATGTTCGCATTTTACCCGTTTGCCAATGATGGATCCATATTCTAGTGCAGCTTTAAAGTTCTATAAACAATAAGAAACAAGGCTGTGACTCACCCTTCCGTTGCTGATAACTGCTCTCTGTCCTTTCTTCAGTTTGAGCACATCTCGGCAGTAGGCAGCGTGGGAGAGCAGGAAGTCAAATTTGGGACCCTCGTACGCACTTTTAAACAATGACAAATCCATACCCTGACGGAAAGAGAGATAATATGTAGGCAGCTGATGAAAAACACAAATAAGGACTAGAAAATGAAGGGGGGTAAGTCACAAGTAGCTCAGTCACATGCCTGGCTGACAGGGGCAAAGTGTTCCAACAATCAAACGTTATCATTTTGAACCATCATCCTGTCTCTAACCCTCCTCACCCCGACAGCGAACTCTCCGATGTCGACGCCCCTCTCCAGCGCTGCGGCGGTGTCTTCCTTCGCCAGCTTGGTGATGAAGTTTTTGGCGTTGTTGGCAGATTGTGTCTGCATGGAGGCCCAGACCGCTCTGGCAACACGGCTCATCTCAGCCGACAGATCAGCCGAAGGGTTGTTGATCATCCCCAGTCGGACGTTGTTGCTGGTTTTCTGCAGCGGAACAGGTGAAAGTTAGTGGCGTACTGGGCTTCTGTGGCTTTAGATGTTTTGCCATTGTAGCTGCTGTTAACCTACAATCTTCAAACCACAGTTTTGGAGATGTTAAAACTTGGAAATAGAGGTCGAAATCGATATCACAGTATAAATTGACAAAAAAGGCATAAATAATGCCTTCAAATATGTTCTATTGCATTTTTTTTAAGCTCTAAATTAATCAAGTGCCATGCCATTCAGCGTAGGCGAGTATTTCTGTCCATCTAGTCTGATCTTTTGCTTTCTGAATTGTGACTGTTGCCCGTTTCACGTGTAGCCATGATGCCAGTCCTTCTATCATTCTCATTCTCTGTCTGCCTCATCCTCTCTTCCCATTAATTTTTCCAGTTGTGACGATATAGTCCAGGGTCTCTTTCCTTAACCCTCCTGTCGTCCTCTTTTCCGGGCACCAAAAAATATTGTTTCCTTCTCTGAAATAAATCCAAAAATTCAGCAAAAAAATTCCCAAATTCCTGAAAGTTGGCAAAACCTTCAGGAAGAAAATTCCAATAATTCCTTAAAAGTTTTATTTAAAAAAAAAAAAATCCCCAAATTTGGCAAGAAAATTCTTTTAAATATTTTCAAAAAAATGAGTAAAAATCTTCTCCAAAAAAATCCTAAAAATATCTAAAGTGATTACATCAGTAAAACTTCTAACGCTTTCTTTACATTTCTTTTTCCACCAAAAAATGTTCAAAGATTTCCCAAAAATGTTGAAAATGTGGACATCAGAAGCTTCACTGTGAAAATGTATATTTTTTTCCACATTTTCAAACTTCAAAAAGCAGATGTGTCCATAAAATAATAATAGATTAGATTTATATAGCACTTTTTTGGCCACTCAAAGCGCTTCACAATGGACCCATTATTCATTCACTCACACATTCTCACTCTGATGGTGGTAAACTACACTTGTAGCCACAGCTGCCCTGGGGCAGACTGACGGAAGCGTGGCTGCCAATCCGCGCCTACGGCCCCTCCAACCACTCGCATCCATACACCAGTGTGAGAGCACTGGTGTATGCCCAAGGTAACAACAGTACATGACCCGCTCTACCACCTGAGCCACAGCCGCCCAATGTTGTTTGCTGTTTCTTAATTTCATTCAGTAGCGTATAATTTCTGTTTAGTGTTTTTAAAACACATTTATTGGTTATTCTGTTCATGTAAGATACACGCAGCATGCGTCTGTAAAAGCACATCTCTGCTGCAGTGATTTTGTTCAACATTTTACTATTTATATTCCAAGATCCACATCATTACAACAGAACTGGTAGGATGTAACAGCTGAGTCCTCATACAGAAGATAATTGCTATTTTCTTATTTGTCAGTATATTTTTAATTTTTGTAAAGGTTGTTCAATGTCGGTTTAAGCTCTAAATTAAACAAAAGCTTAAAGGAACAGTTCTGTATCTTCGCATTTTCTCCTTCAGGTTATACAAGAAGACTGATATCATTCTATGTATTTGCACACCAATAATTCTGCATGGCAGCCCGCAGCAGAGGGCTGAACTATGAAGTGAGATCTGTGTGTTAGCGTGCCATGTGGAGCCTAAAGTCAGAGCTTCTAATGTCACAAAGGTGGCTCTCTTTTAACCTGCTAGATCACCCTGAGAACTTAAGCCGCTCAGCTAACCTGCCCTGGAGGAGAATATGTTCAGAGTCTGGGATTTAAATCTGCTTTAAGAATATTTTTTGGAAGATTCTCACTGAACCTTACAGATTCTCTACTGAAGAAATACAATAGATCTGTGAACCTGTTGAGCTGTACGTTAGTAATCCCCCTGAACGAAGCAGTTACAGGAAACAAACTGTATGCACTATAGCCTCGGGGACCTCCATGCATTCGGCTGGTCATGCAGAAAATCTATAAATATCTCTTTATACTTGGTCCTGCTTTGCTGCCAAGTCCCCTTTTACGCTGCTGGTAACGCAGCTAATGGAAAATGGATTAGTCTATTTGTGTTTATCACAGAGAACATCCAATCAATAACATTCGTTTCACTTTGATCTAATCAAAAACTAAAGTGATTTCCACATATCTTTCATTATGGGACAGTGTCAGACGCACTTCTCCAGCATCATGTTTAAATCAATGAAAGCTCCAGAGCTCTAATGTGCAGCTCTCATGTGAGAAATAGATAAATATATTAACTGGAACCAATAACAGCTTCTGCCAGCATTTTTCCACTTGCATTATTTGCAGTAGGAGTGTGTCTTACTGTTACAAAATTTTTATTTTCTTCATAGCTTTTCATTTTAACAGTCGGCTCCTCTTTTTTATTGAAGTGTGCAGTATGCTACTGGTACAGTTTGTGCAGAAGGAGAGTCAAATGATGCATCAAAGAAAGTTAATAACAACAGCTGTGATACATATTATCTCTGCTGACGTCGTTTGATGTTTTGTAGAGCCAGCCTACACAAAGAAAGCCTGACTATGTGAGAACAGCTTCGTAGTTCACCCCTCAGGTCAGTTTAATTTCGTATAAAGACTAGAAAGAGGACTACCTACCAGCACCTCTAACGCGTACTGTGCAACACTTTGTTTTCTAACAGCGAAAAGTTAGTGAGTAAAAACATCAAGCCGTGGTTTTACAGGATTTCAGGTGCAGGAGTGTTTTTTGGCTCATGTTAAATAGTGAACCTTAAAGGCAGATTGTGTTACCTTTGCACAAAGTTGGGGCCAGCTGTTTCCCCATTTCCGCTCTAAGCTACGCAAACAATCTCGTGGTTTCACATTTACAGCGGAACCTTTTCATATAATCCTCATTCTCTGAAGAAATCAAATATGCATATTTTCCAAAATGTCAAACTATTCTTGTATAGAACTTTCTCTCAAACAGCTTGCTTAGAATCACTAGTTTGGATAAAAGTACAAATTAATAAAAACTGATTCCAGCAGAATTTATTGGACAATTTAGACGATAAGACGGTAAAAAGCATTTTGTACCATGTGTCTGATGGCATCATACAGGAGCTGGCGACCTGAGGGTTTGTCAAAGTCTCCGACTACCCAGAAAGTCACAGGACGGATGTAGCCATCATCTGACAACCATAGAAGAAGAAAGACTGCTGGTTAATTTACAGTACTGAGGCAGTGCAAAGCAGGTTAATTTATGAGGTAAAAATGATGAGTCACTTTGTCTTAAATGAAGGTAAGTTTAGTAAATAAGACAATTCTACATGGGTAGCATTCAGGGCTGTAAAAAAAACCAAAAACACAAATCAATTTATTGCTCTAAACCTTTCAGACCGCTCAAACTTTGTCGCTTCCAGCATCTCATTTTCATGCAGCTAAAAAAAAAAAGGCACACAATGAACTGTCATGCACTCCCTCGCAAAAAAACGGAAGAAACAATGTTAGAGTGTAGTGAGCGGTTACATAAATACATTTTTGGTACTTGGAGCCTAACACACAATCATCACATGCATAATTGTGTCATCTTGAGAAATACAACACAGATGGAGGAGTGGTGGTGGATTCACAAACACGTCCAAGACACTGCCAGAAACGTGGTTAACAGAAGACAGAAAAAAAAAAAGAGCAAGTGAGGAGGAGAGGGAATAATGCGGAGTAAAAGGGTGATTACCATGCCGGTTGGTGGCGGTCATCCCTGTGGCAGGGAAATTTTAAAAAACACATGAATAAGAGGAGGAAGTGGAGGAGGACAGGACAGAAGGAGAATACACGAGGACAGCAAGAGAAAAACTCCACAAACACGGTGTTCTTTTCGGTGTTTGTTTCTTTTATGAGCAGCTGTTACCCGAACTGTACCTTTCTTAGTCATATAGTTCATGCTGTTGGCCACGGCGGTGCTCTTCTCCTTTGTGTCGAGGGTGGAGAAGCGAGCATAATCATCAATAAAGTGGTTGTCTGCACATAGAGGAAAAAAGATAACAAAAAGATGATAAAAATGATATTTTTTGGACTGTGTATAGCAAAAAACAAATATCTACAAGCTCAAATCACAAATATATCTGTATTTGGATTTATATATGTTTATATACTGGGGTTTGGATAAGAGCAGAGAAAGAGATCAGGAAAATTTCAGCCCCATTGTTATTTTTACTGATATACATTTAAAAACAGACAAAACAGATGGCATCTAGTACATGAAATATTTTAAATATATATATTTCTATGAACTTCGGATGCTGTATTATGCAAATCTAATTCCACAGAAGACAAAAATGTTATAAAAAGCTCTCTGTTGTCAGTGAAATATATGGCAGTGTTTCTTTTTAGAATCATTTGCATGAATTAAACAAATAATAATAAGGGACTCGCAATTAAATCCAATGAAACTGCATTTATAAAACTTCAAAACTGTCAAAAGAAAACAAAGCTGTTCAAAAAGTTCCTCTTCAACTGCTGATTAAATCCCTAAGGACTCATCATAGTATATTACAATTCCAGATTTGTATGTCTTTCTCCCATTTAAATAGTGCCACCCTGCTTTAAAATGGCTATAGATCTAACACTGCTGCCTCCTGTGCAGATCTATAAAGTCCCAAAAGGTTCTAACTCCTGAACAACAAGTTAATCTTTATGCTGCAATGCTATTCGAGTGAAAAATACTGAGAAGTTTCTGTGGACGAAACTTGCACACAGAAACTTCTCAGTTGTCTTATTGAACAAAAAACTAAATTTCTGATACAAATTTCTGATATTATGGAGTGTTGGTTACTGTGTTCACATTTCTTTACATCCCTGGAGTGTACTCACTGCTATCAGACAGGTCCAGGTATGTTCTGCTGGTTGACAGAACTCTGGGGTTGATGCGAGGAACGACGTTGGGTTGGTTCATGATAAAATCCACCACGTCGTGATCAGTGGCCAGTTCACCCTGCGAACCGCATGAGCAAATATTCAGGATGTTAAAGGAGTAAGTCAGACATTCTTCACTGCTGCTGCAGAGCTGACAGTGATGCAGGAGGTCCTTCTCTGCAAGCTTGCCATGCTTATAGTCACAGTTAAGAAAACCCTTCTGGAGTGTTAATGGCTTTTTTCCACTGCAGTTGCTGATCCTTGTGCATCAACTGAAAGTTTTCCTCCAACAAGTTTGGATTAAACATGAAAAAGGAGAAAATGTGTGATGACTAACACTATGTCGAACAGAGAAGCTGGTATAGCAACCGAACTGAACATTGCTTACTGTGCTTAAATGCCTTAGCAGTCCTTTGAAAGAAAACATTTGGCTCCTCTGAGTGCTGGGATGACATTAAAACGGGGAAAATGACAGATGGCACACTCACAAAGATCCTGCCTAAGAGAGAATTTATTTTATGACTACAGTCCTAGACAGTGTTCAAATTAACTTTTTTCAAACGCTCGACTTAAAAGAACGAAATTATCTAAAGCTGCTCTCTTTATCTTTTAATTTTGAGTAGATGTGTGTTTGATCACAAACACACATCTAGTGTTTTTGTGTTTTCTGCAGCAGACAAAAAGCACAAATAAACTCTCGTTAACTGCTGTTAGATCTGCTGTAAGTCTCAACTTAAAGCTGCATGTTGAAAGTCAGAAATGAAGTATTAGTGACAACAATTAGGTTCTTTTTTGATGAGGTTAAACCTATTTTTATGTCTAAAATTGAAAAATATTTACACATGTTGATGGGATTATGAGGAAGCTCATTTCATTTCTTTACAGACTTCATGTAGGTAAGAGGACATCTAAAACTGACTGCATGACAGCATTTTGTGCGGAGTAAACACATACAGTATGAACTTGTGTCGATGAATTTAAAGTGTTCAAATACACATCTTTCCTGACTATATATTAAATTGCGTGTGCTTGTGTTGTAACTGACCAGGTAGACGGCTCTCTGGTAGAAGGATGTGGTCTCCAGGATCTTCTGCATGGTGACGGTTTCCAGTTCGTCCGGGTCCAGCTGTTCCCGCTGGTAAGGTATTCCATTGTACATGACCACAGGCAGAGGTCCCACTCCTGTCTGCTCATAGTACGCCCGTCCTTCCTGAAAGAGGAGGTGGAAATAACCAACACTCGGTTAGTTGCTGCGCTTCAAAAAGGCAGTTCTTCTCAAAACCACCAAAAAATTATAAAATGATTATAATTACGAAAGCAAGAATGACAAAATTGCGCCCTAAGAGGTCAATAAAACACATGCATGCACCAGGCTGTGCGTTACCTTTAGCCTCTCTGCTCTACTCAAACGCTAAAAAACTTTGAGGCAACTTGTCTCAAATGCAGCTAAAAAAAAACTTCGAGCAGAAGCACAGAAATATGAAAGACATAATACATGTTCTGAAGTCTCCAGTAGGTCAGAGAAAAACAAATTCAAAACCCCCACTAGGACCAAAAGGCTTTCCTGGTGTTCTTTCACCTTCTAAACTTTCAAAGAGTTAACAATGGGTCTACTGGCAATTCATAGGCTCAGTTTTATGACTGTTTGACACTTTTCTTGCTCACTGCTGCCCCTCATTCACATCTCTAGGTTAGCATTAAGTATTTTTTGCTCTCACTTTAAAGAGAATAATTTACAAAAACATTTATTTGCGGAGTAGCACTGCAGTAAAACCAGACAGTGATTAGCTTATTTTAGCATAACAGCTGGAAATGAAGCAAACAGCATGTCTACCGGTGTCTGTTTTTTGCTTCTTAACTCTGCTGAATATTATTTTTACCCTTAGACAGCACCATGCTAGCTGTTTCCTCCCACTTCCAGTCTTTATGCTAAGCTAAGCTAACCACCTGCACAGATGTAGGAATGGAGAATGGAGATTCCCTTATTTCTTTATTTGTATTTTTAATGGCTTATTTTCCTATTTCAGATTTCCCTAATTATTCTTCTGTCATTTCTGTTTATTCTACATCTTTATACCGTCAGCATCTTTTGTAATTTTAAAATGGCCGCATAGATACTTTTATTGTATCAGTAAAACAACATAACTGAAAGGCTAAAATGTTCATTTGGACTGCTACCATTAACAAAATACACCGCTCAAAAAAATAAGGGAACACACACAATATAACAATGATTCAGCTAAACTTCTGGGATATCTATCTGTCCCATTAGGAAGCGTAAGTGATTGTGAATTTTCGTTGCCACTGTCCATTCTTACGTCATTTTGTTCTCAATAAACTACGAAGTGTATATCAATGATTCACATGTTACCTTTTTGAGCACTGTAAGTAAGCATCCAACAAAGTGACAGCACATCCAGCCCGACTCACCTTCCTGTTGCTGTCGTAGCTGGAGTCGGCCCCAAGAACGCTGCTGACCTCCACGTAAGGAAACCTTTTCTCCAGCACTTTGACGACGTCCCCAACACTCAGCTGTCCACCGACTGGCACACGGTTAAACATCTAGAGAGAAGAAAAAGAAGGGATTTGTAGAAAAAAAAAAAAAAGAACATTAAGGTGATTTGTGTTATTAGATGGCAAACGTATCCATAGTCCCAATGCTATGGGTCAACTCCTCATTGCAGTGTTTGTGCAAAATAAACTCACCGAGATGACGGCTTCAAACGCACTCTGACTGTCCACCTCGTCGCTGATGTAGTTGTAGGCTCGGACCAGTGCCACACCCGCATCCTGCATGCCGTCTATGTCGTCTTCATCTGAAACCACGAACACCAGCCCGATCCTGAAACACAGAGAACAAGTAAGTTTCTGAAATAACCATTTAAATGCAGAGCGTGCGCTACCTGCTTCATCAGTATTCAGGCAAACTGACCATCCCAAGATGCCACATGCAAACAAACCTGCCTGACAAAACACCCAAATTAAAATGGATTTTAACTTAACGTCCCAGCTGACTCCGACTGCACTGCTGCATCTTTTTTTAATATATATTTGTTTAGTTTGTGCAATGTGGTATATTAAAAACCTGAAAAATAAATAATAAGTTCACCGGAAAATATATGTGAAGTCTAATATGCGTGGAATCACTCTGAAAGCTTGCGGTGCACCCCTTCCCTGATGACACCCACCTGAGGGGGATATTGTTAGCGTAAAACATCTCTGCGACGCTCAGCAGTTCGGCAGCGTTCTCCTGAGTCGGATCCAGGATGATCACCTGTAACAGACGCACGTTAGGCATTTTACGCAAACGTTCGGATCAATCTGAATTCACGAGGGGTTGATTAATCGGCAGCCATCTTACCAGATTGTGAAAGTTCTTGCGGATCTGCCTGATGACTCCTGGGAAAGTCGGCCTGAGCAGCTCCTGCACGTTGTAGGGCCACGAGCTGTACCTGTGGTCCGTCTCCAAGTTGTTAATCCACTAAAAGAACGAGGAGGAATTGAAGAGGAAATAGTTGAAAGGAAGTATAAAGGGAAGCAGACAGGGGCCAACAAGATATCCTGTCTCTGAAACCCAGGCTGGAGGGTTTGAAATGCCTCCAAATGTGTTCAGACAGAAACCTGATTGTAGTTTGTTGCACAATAAAAATCCTACACAAACAACATACTGCATTTTCTGGGAGAGTCATTTGTTGCAACATTTTTATGGCTTTGTTGGTATGAATATGTTCCTTACACTGATGGCAGGGTTACGGATGTCGACGGCGTAGTCGGAGTCAGAGGGCTGGACGTTGAGCTTCAGGATATCGTGAATATACGGAGTCTCGATTAGCAGAGAACGGAGACCCTCCATCACCCTCGCTTCACTCCGCAGCACCTCAAATACACTGCAGGAATCACAGGACAGAGGTGGAGTGAGTGCAACTAGTAAAGTAGATATGTGTGTTTCAATATAAAGATGTGTCTACCAATGCTAATATCTGATTATCTAAAAGAGATGTGTACCTATTAGGGCTGAGCAGTTGAATGAAATATGAAATAAATCACAATATGTTCAAGTGGAATATCCAGATCAAAGGAGGTGCAACCTTTTGATAAAGCTAAAGTATGAAAAATACCATTTGTAATGAAGCATTGTTAATCATTTCCAGAAATAAAGGGAGCGTGCTTGTTTGGTAGAGATCATAACAAAAATCACATTATCCTCTTTATTTATTTAGGAGAAAAGAAATCAGCTCTCATATTTCAATCTGTCAAAACAGAAGCAATCCTTTTTTGTCACATCTTCCATTATTTCATTTTTTTGTCAAGGCTATTTTGAACATTCAACAGCAGAGACTCGTTCAAATTAAATTAAAAAGCCCTTCCAAATCCAAATAAAAAATATGGCTTTAAATGAATAATGCATCACTAAATTGAAATTAATGCATTACTAATTAGCGACAATTTAGCTGATTAATCCGTTGATCAATGTGTGATTAACCAAGAACACAAATGATAATCACTTTATATTTTCGAGCAAAACGGCATATTTTCAGAGTTTAGGCTCTCAAATGCAAGAATTTTCAGCTTTTGGACACATCTAATTTAAACATATTTTGGACATTTTTGTTTCTCAGAAAGCCAATTAGGTGTTAGATCTACCACATATCAGAAAATACTACAAAAATGGACATCTCAGAATGATTTGATTTGTCAAAAAAAGAAAAAAAACAACAGTCCCAAACCCAAATATATTCAGTCTACTACAATGTTCAAATCATTAATTAATAGGCACCTTTGTTTGAAAAATGACTTAACTTGATGGTCAATTGATTATTAAATTAGCTGCTGATTAAATACATTTTTCTGTGATTAACTAATCAAGTAATCAACGTATGGTTACAGCTCTTGACTGAATGATTACATTCTGTATATGGCGAAAATAAAACACTGCAAACACATTTCTGTGCATGAATGTAAAGCTTAATGTGACTTTAATATGATAAGCTATATATCAATGTATGAGTGTGTGTACCTGAAGATGTCTTGTGTGTCCAGATCTATATGTAGCCCGTTGATGAACAGGGCTGAATCCCCGGGCTGCAACCCCAGAGTCCCTTTGAAAAACTGTTAACAGAGAAATGTCAGTGTGACTAAATATCCTGCTCACATGAAACCCTAAATCTCCTCGTTCGACGCCAGCTGAGCAGATCGCCACACGGTGCAGCTCGTAGCGTCAAAGCCGGCCATCCCGTAGTCAATTACACTGTAAAACTAGAGGCAACAGTCAACACAAAGCCGTAACAAGGCCTGCTGACGGCTCCAAACAAGCTCTGACAGCTCTGTTCAAAGTCAGTCTGTTTAGAGCAATCAAACCCCGCACTAAACAAATCTAATTATTAGAGAAAGGGTGTGTGACTGTGTGCGTGTCTGCGAGAGGCTATATGTGTTTGTGTGTGTCTGCACAGGCAAAAGGAAAGCTCAAAGTCGTTCTGGCGCAGTCAAATCTCATTACAGAGAGACAAAGACATCAGATTAATCATACTCCAGACACTGCAATTACAACAAGACATGATTAACACAAATATTGTTCATCCCACTTAAACTGTGTGTGTGTGAGAGAGAGAGGAAAAAGAAGTGCACGTGTCCAAACTACTTCAATAAATAATCGTTTCTCGCTGCAGGACTCTGTGCGCCTGCTGAATGAATCACCGATTCAGTAATTAGGACGTTTGTCTGCTCACCCCCACCACCCACCCAAACTCCTGTCTGCACACCAAGATAATGTGAGCACAGCTTCAGGAGAGGGCTGAGGAGGCAGGGGGGGCGGAGGGAGGGAGGGGGAGGGAGGGGAGGAGGGGGGGAGGCAGAGTGAGAAAACATCGACAAGGAAAAGGGGTGATTACCTATTCCATTAGCGAAGGCAAAGCCAAACACATTGTCAAAACTGAATGCTTTTCGAATCAGATGTTGTTTACAATTTATCACATAATAAAAGGTGAGAGGAACAAAAGGAGAAACAGCGAGGGCAGTTCTCATTTTGAGATATTTCCCTACAGACTGCAGCTAAGAGGCGAAGAGCCGATGGTTGCGGCTGTATGCAATAATGCTACCTGTTTTTCTTTACTCTTCTCCTTTATTGGATTAGATTGGTAAACAGTTAGACCTGAATTATTCCCGACCACTAGGAGACAGAGTCAGCAGGAAGGGAAACGTCCAAGCAGAGGCTGAGGAATGACGGCGGATGAAGACGTCAAGCAGCGGCGACGAAGAAAGAAAGTTTTCCCAAGTGAAGCTGCTGTCTTGGAAGCGAACATCCATATTTAGAGTAATTAATCTTACGAAAAGGTGATTCTAATAAGGTTGTTATCCACAGCTTGCTTTTGTAAAATGCTACAAATCTGCAGTAGTGCTAAGAATTAGTTTTTTTTCTGCAACAATCCGCCAGATTTGCATTGACAGGATATCAGTGAACTGATTATGCTAACTATATTGTTCTTCCTCTGTAGTCAATAGAGCTGTCACTTTTCATTAGAAATTCAACTTTCTGTTCAAACAAGGCAACAACACTCATCTAATGGGATAATAATCAAGCTGTACCAACATGTTTAACACTGTTTTAAATTGTTTTATTGTTCACCAGAGGGCGCTCTTTAAATGATTATCAACATGACCCATCGACACCCTATTGGACACTAAACAGATCTCTCTAATAACAATGGAGGTGCACACCAGCGAACAAAGCTGTAATAATCACATTACCTCAATCGAAAATCCAAACAAAGATACGGCTGCTTTTCTACTTCGTAAAAAGTAACTGACTTACTCTATGACCGCTATAAATCTCAGGGCTCACCTGCTGCCACCTTAATGCACTTAAGGCAGCAGAAACAAGTGGAGGAACGGTATAACCTTGTCTTACTTCTCACCATCCTCAGACCTGATAAGATCACTGAGAAAACACAGAGATTTCCATGCAGCCAGCTGGCATTGTCTCAGACAGTATAAGAGTCCCAGCGTAACTTGTTGTTAGACACCACAGGGGGAAATATGCTGGAAGATATTAAAACTTTCTCTCTGACCACTGACAGATGGGCATCGCTTGTGGGTGGAGTGGGAGGATTACACCGTGTTGAATGAATTTAAAGGAATTACATGCTAGCTTGAATTCAGCCCCAGAAATCAAAGCCAAATACATCTTATTCCTTCATGCTGTAACCCTCCACTGTTGCAAAAATCAACATCATTGTTTCATCACAGATGTAATGGCTGACATGTCTTCGTCGTGATAAACATGGGCGCCGTAGTCAGTCCTACATGCACATTAATGATCACCAATCACACACCAGACGTGTGTAAATTTTGAAGAAAGTAGACTTCATATAATGTTATTTTTATGCCTGTTTGTTTCCTTGACATTGCAATGCCTTGATATTTTAGAAAGTTACTTAATCATTTCTAAAAATAAAAACAATTTACTTGTAAACGGCTATGAGGGAATAGCATTCTTAGTAAGAACCCTAAAAGGTAACAGACACTAAATGTTGATTTGATTGAGTTCAGTTTAATTTTTATAGCAAAATAAGGAGAAAACAAACAAATCTGAAGTTTCCTTTTCATTCCAATTGGAGCAAAGAAACTCCTCTTTACAAGTAAGAAACCTCCAGAGATCTGCCTCGATTAAAGGGCCGTTGATTTTCTTTTAACTTTTAGAGATTATATGAGCAATACGGAGCACGAAGACTAACACCAGCCTCACAATTCAATGCTAATTTGATTTCATTGTCATAGAAAGGAAGACAGTAAGAAGGGATGATAAGTGTTGACAGATGAAGAAATAAAAGGTGAATGGACGAACAAACATGTACCTTTTGGTTCTCGCCGATCTCTCTGCGGATCTCAGAGTTGACCACTGTTTTAGTGATGGACCTGAGAGGGAAAAGAGCAAACTGAGCTGTAAAACCGGAGACTGGTCGATACCTATACCAACCCAAACCCTCTTATTGTAGCTGCTGCTCCTGTGTGTGTGTTTCTTGTGTACCTGGCTTTGGTGGGGAAGTTCTGACTGAGGTCTTTCATAACGTTGAGGGCATCAACAGCGGGAGCGGCAAGAATGCGAGCTGCTGTCTGGAAGCTCAGATCTATAAAAGAAAAGGTGGGTGGATGGGTAGGCAGGCAAAGAGGGCAAAAACGGGGGAAAGAGATGAGCGGACAAAAGGAGTGAGGAGAACAGCGAGCACACTGGAGGATACAACAAAACAGCAACACGAAAAGAAAGTATCAACAAAAAAATCAAAGCAGCGTGAGCATTTGTCAGTTTCTACTCGGGATAAAAAAATAAAAAGGACGGCTCAAATTTCTGAAGCTTACAGTTTAAAAAGAAATAAAGAACAGGAGGTGCTTGAACAGCCAACTGGTACTGCAATGATGGCTAACTTTGATGTAGCAACACAAGAGTCTACTGCTGCCTGAGCGCTCTGTGATTCTGCACCAAACAGACACTGCAGTGTTATTAACTTTACAGTGTCAGAGCGAATATGGTGATGTTCAACAAATACAGCATGCACACTATCTTGGCCTGCTAATAGCAATGTCAGTGTCATTTATTGCTGCGAGTTGTGCCAAAAACCCAGACAAACAAATTTCAAAAGACTGAAGGTCATTTAAGTTATTTCATTTAATCTTCAGGGGAACATAAATGTCTGTAGTTAGTGAGTTTTTTTATTCAAAATAACAAATCTCAATCCAAAATATCTTTGCAAATTGTGGCTGAAACCAGGGCTGAACGATTAATATTATCGAAATTGCAATATGCACAAGGGCATAATCCAAATTTCAGGAAGTAGTTTGTCAAAAAAAAAGGTCTAATGTGCCACAACAAACCATTTTAGATAAAACAGCACACTTCTAAAGCGATGCTCTAGACCGAAAAGTTGTAATTCTCACACATAAAGGAATGTAAATCTGATGTACAGGCTGAAAAAAGAAACGCAAATGTTACCATTCACCCTAAAATCACAATCACAATATCTATGATATCCAAAGATGCCACTACAATGATAAAAACAGAATCAGAACAAGACTATTACTTATTATTATCATGCGTGTCTCCACATCTGAAGCCTGAATTCAAACTATCTTAAAGCTTATAATGCACAAATAAGAATGCAGACTTGAATATACATTTACGTCTGCACACATACAGATAAAATACTCTTTAGTTCCCAACTGTAGAAAAGATTTAAGAGCATATAGAGCTGTGGCTTGAAAGGAAAGCAATGGTCTGGTGGAGATTATTTCCATGCAGTGAGCATCTCTGTAATGGTGTTGTAGCCTGTGTGATTATTAGCCCCTAGAGGTCTCCCTCTCTTTGTAAACAGGCTGAGCTAATGAGCCTCAGCGGGTTAGAAGATAAAGACAGACGCCTGCACGACAGTCTGACAGTTGAGCTCAACCCCCTCATCCCCTCACATCCTTTATTCAGCACAATCAAAGCGGCTGCATGCTCTCATCCTGACCGCACCTTGTGACAGAAAGTGCGTTTTAAAAAATACACGTTAACAAGCAAAAAAAGAAAAAGAAAACTAGCAGTGTGTGTGTGCGGTGAGCAATTACAGCCTAGGAGAGTGAGTTTGAATACATAATCGATACATGATGCAATCCTGATCAATACCGCTTTTATGTTGCTGCAGACAATGATTTCATATCTTTAGGACATTACGGCTCAAATGTATCACGAGGACGCTGATCGACCAACAGTCATCGATTAAAGATGTCCAGAGATAAGTTTTCCGCTGCTGGTTTGATGCAGTCACGGAACAATATCACTGTTCGAGCAACAGAATCCGATATTCATTTCTGTACATGTATTTATGATTAAAGTGTGACTTGAAAAAATCAGACTAGTGAAAAATATCTCATCAGCAGCACACCTGGGAAAGGGTTGAAGAATCCCCCCACTGGAATTAGTTAACTTTCAAAAGCTTTCCGTCTGTCAAGTGTGATGAAGCGAGTGTGGTCGATGTTTAAAACCCTGTATGGTAAAAAGGGAATTTAAATACAATAAAAGACCTGAAGTGCAGCTTTAGAGTGCTTTCACACATGCTGGTTGGTAATTTTATCCTGGAGACGACCACGGAAAAAAGGAAGCGCTGCTGCATTTGGGTGAGATATGCATTCATATGATGTTTTTTTTTACAAATACGCCAAGAGGAGTAAAAATGAAGTGATACAGATGGACAGAAACCTTATTAAGTGAACAGTTTCAGTGACAACCAACGTGCAACATCAGGGCTATATGAACCCACATAGGGAAATAAAATAGCATTAACTGGCAGCAATTTATGCAGTTCTTACGGTGCTTTATACATTTTTATTTACATGATGATAAAATTAATACATCTAGGATTTTTAAAGTGTTGAAGAGATTAAAAAAATAAAATAAAACAAGACTATGTTCTGGAAGCCGCATTTTCTTCAGAGGAAATCCTAAAATACATTTGGAAAAAAGAACATACTGCTATCTCAACTCATTTTCACTTTATTTGTCTGAGAAAATCCCCACAGAGATGTGGTGACGCAAAATAAATTGCCCCGTTTCACACATTATCCTAAATAAATGTCCCTGCAGCTCATAAAGATTGCTTTTAAGACTGCTTTCTTAACAGCTCCAAATCAGCAGATCACAGACACAATTTCAAAAAGTATAATTTTAAATACTATCATTGGTCTGCTTGAAAGTGGGCTTCTTTTTAGGTCTCAGTCCAGTTGTTTTCAGTTTAATTTACAGCTTCTATTTCAACTTTAATTAACCAACTAAGCTGTCAAACACTCAGATTTCATTTGAACAAAACCAAATAGTTGTGAAAGAACTCCTTAAGTTTCACTCGGTATTGTTGCATTTAAATCAGCAGTGAAGTACGGCAAAATTTTTACTTCATGTGGAGGTTTTAGCCTCTTTTCGTTGATAAAGTAAGGTATTTCAGAAGCATATTGTGTGGCCAGATTTCTGAGAAACTGGAAGAACATAAAGACCTCTCTGGGTTGGGGAACAATTGATTTCATTTTGATGGAGACCTGGGATTTTTGCCATTAGACAATTATCCTTTGTCAGGCATATCTATGAAACTACCAGACGTAGAACTCCGGCAGGCATATTTACAGGATCATAAAATTGATTCCTTGAAAATCTAAGTGACAGAAATAATGCCCATAGGTGTTAGCTGTAAGATGAGAGGACCTCACAGTTTTATATTCGCCTGCCACCATGTTGACTCTGTCAGTTTTGGCGTGTTTGTTTCAGTTTATTGTACAATTATTGTGAGCAGATGTAAAACCGTAAACAGACACTTCCTCACACGGCCTGCTTGTATTGACAAATCCAATGATTCAGTAGGAAACAGCAGAAAAACAGAAAAAAAATTGCTGAATGCCGAAAGAGGAGAACATGATTTGGAAGGAGGCCCACCTTGCATTTGCCAGACTTTCAGAGGTGCCATCTCATTGGTGCTTTCTACTAAATGCTTCCTCAACTCCTTTAGCTGTTCTTTCAGCTCCGGGTAGAGGGTCCTGGTGAGGAGAAAGGCAGACACAGAGGGAGTAAATGCATCTGCTAACTGACTAATTTGCTAATTAAGAGAGAATGGTTGGATTCACGGATTGATCTGGTTATTTTCAGGTTAGTTTAGCAGAGATATGGTCATTTGCTGCGCGGCTATAAAGTGTGGAGGAAAAAGAAACAGAAGAAAAAGGCTTGGCTAGGGTGAGCACTGCAGAGTTCCTGGAGCTAATCCAAGCTTTGAATTTTTATCATGGCCTGACACAGAGTCACTCACTTGAGTTTGCCAAAAAGGAATCCCTGGACCTCGTCCACCGGATCATTCGCCCCGATCACTGTCGCATTCACCTCCGCCCCTGAAACCACAATCAATTAACTCGATATTCACATCAGTACTTCTCTGGGATTACATCGTCGTGGGCATGTGTGTATTGACAGTGCGTATTCCCGTGGGTGTGCACACCTTGGACTTGCGTGTCGTCCTTCGCCTTGTACTCCTGGCTTTTGATGGCCAGCTCCACTCCGTATCCAGAGAGAAACACTTTCTTTCCACTTGAGTTCTGGAGGAAAAGGAGGAGAACAGTGTAAAAAAGAGATGGGAGGGAAAAGTCGTCCTCATCCCTATCACAAGTGTGTCACATCCCTTGATGTGCCTTGGCACGCCACTGAGGATGTATTCAAAAAAGGCTTAAACCCTTGTGTAAACGCATTCAAAGGCACAGACACTGGTTAAGTCAGTTTAACAGCAATCAAGCTGTCCAATTTATTTTTGTCCAGCTGCACTGATGACAAATTTAACAGTGTTTCTGTTGTTGTAAAATGCTTCATTAACTTCCTTGTATTCATCTCACTTGCATAAAAAAATCAATCTTACCTGTATTACAAACACATATGCTTGCTAGCTGCAGTGACAGCTTTCAAGTGCATACAAACAGCTGTTGGTTGCTAAGTACAGAAGACTCTAACAGTCCCCTGAAGCTATGAAGCAAAAACTAAGAGTCAAGTGTTGCCGACTTTCTAGAGCCCAGGACCTCATGCCTAACAGACAGATGGTGAGAATAATTTAGCATAATCAGAAGGAGAGCAGAAAAAGCGGCATGTGAGGGTAGAAGCAATCAAACTTCAACTTGCAATGAGAAACTGGAGACACACTTCATCCCAGGTGTAAATGAGAAGCCCACTTAAACAGCAGAAGTTCTTTAAGTCAGCTGAAAAGACAAGTGCTCTCATCATCTGTCCTCGTGTTCACATATGGGAGCCGCTCAACACAGCGACTGTCTTCCATTTTGGACAAACATGTATTTCTGCTGGAATAAATTGGTCTAAGTCGCCAAGGAGGGTTGGAGTGAGATGACAGTATTCGCTCATTTTTCACAACTTCTCCCAAAAGTTGCTTCACTTTTCAATCTTTTTTGAGATTAAACCCGACAGCCAACTACTTCCAAGGACTTTTCTTGACATTGAAAACATCTCATTTAAGGATAACACTTAAAGTCACACAGTTTTTGCTATAATCATCGTATTAAATCAAAGCGACACTGCTCCTGTGTGTGAAATACCTACAGCCAGGTAATGGCGGAGCACATAAGTCACTGAGCCTTCGTGGACTTTAGATAAAACGACTTGGTGAAGCCTCTGGAAATCCGGTTTCCCAAACTCGGCATAGAGAATGACGACAGGAGCATCTGGATTTGATCCTGAGTATTTATGATCACCTTTGAACAGGTATGGCTTCGGCCTGGAAGAGACACAGCGATACCAGTCATGAAATATCATTATTCTTCTTGTGCTTTTCTTGTATGTGTTTTTGTTTACCTTTCTTTTGCTGTTTTCAGAAGTGTTGCTAAGCTTTCTGCATCACACGTCTTCTCTCCATGGACACTGAAAAAGCTGAGCAGCCTTTAGGAGGAGGTTCAGTGGAAGCGATCTAAAAATACAAAACAAAAGCAGAATTATCCACACGATCCCAATAACAGGTATGTACAAGCCTTCAAAAACAAGCCATCCTGCCGGTACCTGCTGGAAGGAGTGGACGGTTGCAGAGTAGGCTCTCAGAGAGAGGGCAAACTTCAGCATGTTTAACTGGACGGAGCTGAGCAAGGCACTGGCTCTCTTCACTATCAGCTCATAGTAGGCCTGATCTGTGTCTGTTGAGGACAACACACACACACACACACGTAGCCTGTCAACACTGTGATCATCTGACAATTTAACTACTCTTCTCAAATCTTAAGCATCACCTCTTAAATTCTAAGTCGAACCGCTGTGTTAATGCGCGTAGAGGCACAAACTAAGTGAACAAAAGTACAGTTTGCAGCTCCATTCTATCATGTTATTGCTTGCACAAGTGCTTGGCTAAAACACTGACGCTGCAATTACTGCCGAGATGCTGCATACACATCATAAATTCAGCTGCTCACAGCACACAGACTACAAGTGAAATCTGGTCTTGAGAGTCCGAAAGCAGTTTTGCTTTACCGTCGTGCTCTCCTTCTATGTTTTGATTGGCCTCCACAAAGTCCCAGAACTTCTCCTGGCTCTCCTCTGCAAGGAACTCACTGGGGGAGAAAATAAGAATATGAAGGTGGCGGTTTCATAAGCTGTGAAAGTTTATACAATACACACTGTGTGCAAAAAAGTTTTTTTTTTAAATTTTGTTTGCCAAAGTCAGAGAACAGTGTCAGCTACAGCAAACAGTACAGCATCTGGGGCCATTACGCATTCAGCACCTTGCTCAAGGACACATCAGAGAGACAGAAGTTTAAACTCACTTAGAGGACAGTCTCAGAGGAATGACCCTCAGGACATTGATTTATCTATTATCTGTTTCCGAAACTTAAAATCAGATGTAATGCGGCAAAAACGCTGCTACTGTTAAGCGCTGCGGTGTCGTACCTGGCCTCCAGAAGCAGGGGAGTATCAGCCCATTTGGTTGTAAGAGTGGTGGTGACGGCCTTTGAGTCGGCACCCGCAGACGCTGCAGACAGCAGCGAGAGCAGCAGGACCCACTGAAGCCACATCCTCAAGCCTACACCTGAGGAAACAGAGGAGGGAGGCATGAGGCGGGGAATCAGATGAAGAATTACAAAAGAAACCTAAACAGCAAGAGAAGAGAAAGTAACACCTTCCCTGTTATTTTTCTAAAATACAAATGTGACTGCACCTAAAGCACACTGAGGGAACACATGGATCTGATCAGTCAGTCTATGTACAAAAGCGATTTTGTCAACTATAGTCAGTTTTGTTTACGTGGCATAGTATTACCATTTTGCCCTCAAGAGGCTTTACAATCTGTACAGCGTTAAAGACCTTCTATCTTTAAATTCTTGATTCCGATAAGATAAAGCTCCAAAAAGTAAACAAAAAACAAATCAACAGGGGAAAAAATGAAAGAAAGTGCAGAAAAAGCAACAAAGGAGGCATCCCCCCCTCTATTGTTTCTCATTTAAACAGCTTTAATGCTTTTATCTTATTATATAATTCTAATTAAAATAATGTTATTACTATATTGTGATGTGAACTTCAGGTCTGAAGTGTGCATTCATCAACGATCAACTCAACAGAGTCGCTCTATGATAATATACATTTAGCAACCGTCATCACGTCATTGATTCATACAGTTTCACATATAATATTAGATTTATATTACACTATAACATCACAGAAGACAAATTACTCTCTCTGGGAGTGCTCTTCTTTTCCTCTGGGGCCATTACATTTAAGTTTGCTGAGAGTTAGTGTGCTAAACAAGCTTTGGAAGAAGAGTTTTGTTAGCAAGCCAAAACATTTCTGCTATTCTAAAAGCGCCTAGGGAACTTATTACCGAAGACAAAAATGAGGGTTGTTTCAAACTTGTCGTACAGTTTTCATTTTAATGCAGTGTTTCCCCTGGGTTGAAATGGCTGTGAGGTGGTGGGGTGTAGGCAAGGGCCAAAGGCCCTTGCATCGGCGAGCGCCGCAGGCGTGAAGCAACGAGGGGGGTCCGGGGTCCGGGAAAAATTTTGAAAATCAAGATGCAAAATGGGGCATTCTGGCACAATTTGGAGCACATTTTGTTGTATTTGTAGCCATTTCCAAAAACTAAATTAAATAAAATTGTCATGTTTCTTTTCTAAAAATTAGTGACGGGGAGAAAATATGACAAATATAAACCCACTTGTCCTTGCGATCAAAACATGTCAACTAGTCCAGTCTATTATATTCTGGTCAGATTTCCACAAGCCGTTCCAAAATGCCACATCAGTTCTTATTACAAATTTGGAAAAGATAACAAAGGACTTGAATCTGGAATCAAGTGGTGACTTTTACTTTTTTTCTAAAAACAACTACATGTTGGGTACCAAATTCCCACTTCATTTTTATTTATAATAAAAAGGTTATGTCGTGACCTTCATTTTACTTAAAAATGTGAAAGAAATGTTTAACTCTGAGTTCACAACTGGTTTTCTGAAGGAGTTAGTTCTGTTTTCAAAACTGTTACCTTTTTGAACACAGAACTAGAATTTGAACACAGAATTAGTTTTGCCATTGAATGATAGAATTTCGGGCACTCTATAAATCATTTAATCAAAAGAAACTAGGAACTTTATATTCCGTTGAAATCATTTGTCTCGTTCGTGAGAACGGGTTTTGTCGTGCCTAAATGTTTTAACGGGAGTCATTTTTGCAGTCACTGTCAATTCGTATCGCCGCGGACAACAAAACAGGAAGCAAACTCAGTAAAGGAAGCGAGATCGATGCCTACACTGCGTTGCTCGCTTTATTTTGATGACATGCGACAGTTTTGATACTTAATTTGACATATGTCCGTGATACACACCTGCTTTTAGCCCCGAAAAACAAAACGATGGCGCGGACCAGTGAGGCGGCAATGTCGGCAAAATTGTAATGAGGCGGTGGCCTATACCAGCGAGATGGCCCACCTCGTCGGTCATATACGAGGGGAAACACTGTAATGAATCTGTACACGTATTATATATCTCTGTCTTTAGTGAAGGCTTGTGCCACTCAGTATATTGTTTCATCTGACCACAATATATAGTGTAGTTCTGACCACACCATGAGATCTAGTATTCAGTTACAGTGTGCAGACAGCAGAGCTTTATCAGCTTTCCATTGAATCATATGAAACTGGTATCATGGCCCATTATCAAATTAAATTAATAGAAAACAAAATTAAGCTCTGAAACTTTTGTCTATTTGGATTTTGGAGTCGTATAACAAATTTTTGTGGTACACCTTTAATTACTTCACAATGTCCTTTATGCCGGTAGCAGGAAATATCTTTATTAACAATTCAATATTGCTTTCAGCAGTGTGACCAAACATGACAAACTTGCCAAAAACAGTAGGATACTGTTAATTTGCTAAACAACTCTCACACCAGTTTGAAGTCTTTACACAGGGAGAGGTGCCAAATTCTCTCCTTTAGGTGTCCGAATGAACGTGCATATTTGCATATTTAGCAAGTTTCCACAGACAGAACAAACATAAGCAGGAGGCCTCATCTGGCAATCACAGCTCACTGGACACACTTGTAATAACCCCTGAAATTTAAGTTATAAATTAAAAAAAGACAATTCATCTAAGCTGAATCTACACAAGGTTGAATTTCCAACTGGGAAAAGTTGGCAACTGCCCAAGGAACCTTTAACAACCTGAGTTCCACTCTGAGTTAGCTGGTGTTGTTGATTACAAATGTGATATGTTTACAGGTGCATAATTTCCTACTAATTATAAGGAAATGTTGTCCCAACAGCAATGAAACTTGGCAAAGTTAGAGACACCTTTGTGAGTTTAGTTTTTAGGCAGCAATTAATTTGAAGATCTGCTCTTTTTAAAGCCAAGTAAATATTCCCTGATAATTATTATTTTGTATTATTTTTCAAAACTTTACCAATTCTTCTTCTTCTCACGTTTGATCTATATTCTAAAATAACACAACATATCATAATTTAGGAAGCTTAAATCTGAGAATATTTGGCATTTTTTTCTCCATTATTTTTCAGTTTCTAGATTGCTAGATTTATTAATTTATACATCAGCTGATCAAGCTGACAGCACTGGTTCCTCAGGCTAGTTATGGATGAAACCTCAAAAGTCTGAATCCATGTTTTTGGAAGACTGTCATCAGTACACTGCAGTTTAAAGCAGGAATGCTCCAACATGACACATCATGAGCAAAGCTGCTTATTTCACTCATGATGCGTCTTCTTGCATATCAAAAACATGATATGGACATGTTCACGAGTCAAAATAAAAACTCATTCTAACTAGCAGAGTTCTTTAGCAGAAGGTGTGATTAGAAACATATTAGGTAATTTACTTCACTTAAGTACAATATCAACAAATGTGTGTCCTGCATTAGTCCATGTTGATATTCTGTTGAGAAAGGGTTAGGTGTGAACTGGGTTTTATTCTTGTGAAGTGTGGTGTTGAGATAATAACGTACACAATAGTGCACAATTCTAAATTTGTGCTTTATCACATTAAAATAAACGATGAGCAGTAAACCTGTGGCAATTTGAAATCTATTGTGTGCACTTTAAAAGAAAAGGCAACGAGGTGTATACACAAAAGGCAAGGTAAATAGGCCCAGATGTTTTATGAAAGCCCTGAATCTCTCTTTTTCTCTGTGTCATTCAAGAAGCATATCTACTTCACACTTCCTTTAATTCATTAACACATAGTTGAAAGTCATGGATACAAGAATGTTTTGTTAAATACAAAGGGTGAAGCCACGGAGGCTAGAGTCGTCTGTTGCTGTAAGTTATTATTTGGCTAAACATGGACACAATTTACTGTCAGCAACATAAGCATGAAATGTAGTCTTATTATTATTATTATTATGTGGGATATTGTGCTATTGGACTTTATGGGTGAACGTTTCCCCTTACCAATGCCTTTATCTTTCTACTGGACTATAAAAAGGGTTGGTCATCCTCTTTACTATTAAACGCAATTATTATTAAAACCCACAATGAGTATTAATAATCTATAATATACACCAATATCACTCTAGTTGGTAGCTAAAATTGGCAACCCTGAGGTCCGTACTATGAAGCAGGACTTAGAGCAGGTTCAAATTTTAGATTTAACATTAGGTTTTCAGGGCTATGATGGTGCTTTACTTCTTACCGGGATACATCGCCATGGCAACTTATGCTAAACATGTAACCTGCTCCAGAGCAACTTATCAATTTAATTTCATTCCATTTCATTGTTCTATATGTCTTGGTGCACATAATCCTCAAACAAAACAAATTCAACATGAAAGCCTTATAGCCCACTTGTTTACCTTGTAAGATTTGCAGGTTCTTTATTTACCAGTTTAATGATGTTTTAATATTAGTGCTCTACTTGCTCTAAAACTGTTTACTACTTTCAAGGTTGCAGCTGAAAGAATGAGCCTAAAATTGTCTCACACACCATAAGAAGTCGATGTAAGATTACTGAATTAATCCTCAACATCATCACAAACATAATTTTATTTTATTACATGAATGGACTACATCTGTAATTACATTATACAATCTTGAGATGCGTGATGATAATTGAAGTAAATCCTCTTTTTTTTTTATTATCCGCCTTCCCTCCTGACTTTGGCTCCTGGCCCTGTGATGCTTTTAGTCTGCATTATATTTTAAAATTCCTCAAATTGGTTGAGAATTACAGTTTGTTCTTTTTATGATAAATATGCTGCTCGGGACCTTTTCCATGTTTGCAGTGGCATATCTGTTGCCAACTCTGCCACTTATATGTGAGAGTGAATGTGTTAATCACCTGGTTGAGAAACGTAGAGATCACTTAACAGTTAATGAACAGCTTTGTATGACTGTGTAGCGTAAATGTGGTTGTGGCAGACAACATGCTTCACAGTACAAGGCTCTAATCAGGCTACGTCCCTATCAAACACTTCAGACGAGACACATCTTTACATATGATTATAGCTGAGTAAATCACCACAAGGAAGACTAATTCCAAGGCACACAGTTTAAGAGCAGCCGGTCCAGTTATCCTGCACTCACTGTGATATTAATGTGGATTGTTGGCAAAGAACAAAAAGAAAGTCAGATGGAATCATTTTGTACAAAGCAGTGTCTCACGTTAAAGTTAACATAGCATTGTACTCTGAAACAATTTGAAAATGGACACACTATGAGGCCAAAATCTAAGATGTGTCCAATGTTTCATTACTCTAAAAACTCCTCTGGACATAACAACTATTATTTTTGTTTTATATTTAGACACATTTTGGACTATTAAGGGAAAAAACGGTCTGAACAAGAGCAGAAAAAAATGGTGGAGAAAAGGGAAGAAACCTTAGTCACGATATCGGAATCTTGGACATTTTCCTATAATAATTCGGCACATAACTTCAGGTATTTCACGACTGAATAAGATGTTTTGCACCTGTGGAGTTTTTCGCTAGTAAACAAAAACCTCCGTGAACTCTGTCCAATGGGGATGTTCAGCGTGGCTCCTCTATCCAATGAGCGCAGAGTTTGGACATCCGGACTGTTTCAATGACGATCCTCGGAGCTGTCACATCAGCTCTAACCTTGAGCTAACTACAAACTGTATTATCCTCATTATATCTGAAGGCTTTGGTGGTTTAAACGGCTTGAATGTCCGTTAAATTCACACCCAGAGTCAGAAACTAACAGCGAGCTAACGCTTCATGACAACTGAAGCTAGCTTAAAGCCACATAAGCTAGCTAACTCCTCCTGCACAAAAGAAAAACTGCCCGATTTCACTCGTTTCTGTTCACTAACAGACACCTAATGCCATATTCTCTATAAATTAATAATAAACACTCTTGAATACAGTCATATATGGCTCCACAATGGAAAAATTACTGATTTATTCTCACCGAAGCCGGCTCCGTAGCTTCCTGCATCCATGATCCACTGAGAGTGGGTGGGTCCTGACAGCGGGATTAGGTAACCGAAAATGTTGCCTGTCCAAAATTACGGACCGCTTCTCAGCATTAACGTGACTTGAGTGTAAAATAGCATATATCACAGAGAGAGAATTAAAAATTCAAGAGTGGGTAAATGGAGCCTAAAAAACTATTAACTTAACTTCCTAACCCCTGCCTTCCAAACTAGAGAAAGGTAATTGATTTGATATTTTTAGCCGGTTTAAATTACCGCTTTTATTGTTTTCAGGTAAAATTGAAAGTGTTTGCAATATATTTACTTTTTTAAAGTGCTTGGAGCGTTAAAATGGAGATGCAAGTGAATGAAAAAACACCGAAGTTGAGCCACAAATAAGCAAAGAGCTCATAATGCACTGTATGCACTGCACATATATACTAGTATGTTCCTAAGTCATATTTCTAGAGTTGTTAAAACTTACATAGTATATTAGTGTCACAGAGCCTACAGAGAGCAGGACTGTAATTACATGTATATACAGTGGTATACTGATCCACTGAACAATAACATAACTGCAGCTTGCAAATAGTCTTCTTAAAAACTCATTTCTATTGTTATGGTCAGATTAAATTTAACCAATTGTGCACAAAACTTTTTGAGTTGATTGAAAGGTAACAAATTCTTGACATTTAATAAAACCACATCTTAGTCAGATGTGGCTATAAAGGCATTAATCGGAGAGTATGAGCAATACAAACACATCCCTTTGAGCAGTGTCTATTTAAAAAGCACCTTAAAATGTAGCTTTATTCAAATGGTATAATGCCACAGATGACAAGAGAAAGATGGGAATTGATCACTAGCATGCTGGATGCTGACATGTCAGGGTGGTCCATACTTGGGCACTTGAATGTCCACAACTCCACCATTTGTCGTTTAAGAAATCGTTTCAGACAGCCCCGGATGGACGTGTCTGACAACGTGATCGTGTCCAAAAAACAGCCACCAACCTCTCCAAGCCCTTCAGAAAGAGTGGGACAATATTTCACAAGCAGCATCAGCAACCTTATTAACTCCGTGCATCACAGATGATGTAAATGGTGGACAGACTCGTTACTGGATTGTGTTTTGTGGTCTATGACCCCATTCTCCATCTGCCCATTTTCATCTCCAGTATAGTGTGTACGTGATTGGTTCATGACTGCAACTCTGCTGTAGAGATGCTGTGTGCTGGAACAACCACTTATTCTCAAATGTTAAGATTTTAATAAGATATTCCAAGCAGCATTTATATTATTGTTCCATATATTTGGGACTGCACATATTATTTTGAAAAGCAGCTCAAGGAAATGAGGTCTGCTGTATGCACAATGTGATAGCCACGGGAATTAAATCCTGCATTCAGAGTGAGCCAAACCTGCCTCTTTGGTTAAAAAAATTGTTAGGCGGTAATGAAAAAGTAGAGGAACTAAAATCCCTTTTTTTGCAAAGGGCATCTGGGAACATTTTGTAAATCTTTACCTTGAGTTTGTGTTATATCTGTTGGATAGACTGTCCCTTTGGGGCAGATTGATAAAATGTTCCAGACTCCCTGTCTACATGTTGTGTGGTCTCGATAAAAAAGAAGATGAAAGGTGCAGAGACAGTGTCCCAGGGTGCAGAGACTTGGTCTTGCTTTTTCATTTACTCGCTCTGCAGCCTAAATTAAATTGGACAGATGATCCTCCAGAGGGAGCAGTTCCAGGGTTTGATTTAACATTATATAAAAAGCAGCGACATTAATTATCCTGTTGGATTTGACCTTCACTTTGACGCGCACATGCTGACATCTCACACATGTAGATCCTCACACCCACACGGTCTGACAAAAAATCAGTCTTATCCTTATGTGGACGGGCCAAAACGTCCTCGCTAGACGGTCCCCACAAGTGTGGCTGAGCCCGGCCTTGCTCACACACGCTGCCCACAGGGCCTGTTCATCTGTCAAGAAGGTGACATCTTCAGATGAATTATGGGAGATGGTTGTCATCTTCTCCGGGGTCACATACGAAATGGCGAACCGGACTGTGGGCTCCCTCTCCTCACACTATCACACGTCAGCCATTTTAGAGGTTGAAAGCCTCGACGGGGGACCAAAACGACCTCAATTAAACCTCCATTAATATTAATACATTTTGTCGTTTCACGTGAGTTGCTGCTAATTAAATGTGTCCCTGACTGTATAATGGGGGTCAGCCGGGGTCTCTTACATGAAGCTAATTCACCACATTACAGCCACCAAACACTGGGCTGGTCTGAGCTCCAGCCTTAACTAGCCTAACAGCTGGGGAGAAGGGCAGACTTGTTTACCTTGGTGTTTTCAACAGTTATGCACATTAATAAACACAATTTTTTAATTAGGACAAGTCACTTCTTTGCAACCTTTCCGATTTTCATTTTCATGTCCTCTGGTGTGTGCATGTGTCACGTCACATGTATAAAAATATATCACCCCTCTAACAGCCCGAGATTTCATGTCTGGCCCTGACCCAGGGTTTGCATCCTGCTCCGTTTCCTCCAACATCATCATTTATCAGACTTATTCATGTTGGGGTTAATAAGTTTGCAGCAGATCGGCTCTTTTATGAGCTCCGGGCCCGCAGCTGCACTCACATATGCAAACATAATAAACACACATTTTAGGCCCCTAATAGGATTGTGCGTTTCCTCAGATCGGACTCCCACTGGTGGAAGTCAGCAGAGCACTGCCTGGGAGGTTGGATTCTTCTGTTCAATCCTGTAATATCACAAGAGATGATTTGCTGCTGACCTGGGAGATTAACCAGAACCAGAGTGGAAGGTCAGCTAACAGCCCCAGATGTCCAATCTAATCATATTTATTTTATTGCTGAAGGAAAACTGTGCACTCCCACACTGGCCTGCACTCTCTCACAGATCTTTTTGTATTTACTTTCTGACAAAACAGGGTATTGAAACTCTGCAAATTGTTTGTGTATGGAGAATTTATCCGCATTGTACATTTGACGATGAAGGTCTAAGCCGTGCCGCCGCTGGAAACGACTCAACTAGAGACAAAAGACCAAACTCCATCGTGACCAGTGGCAACGCCAACAGGGCAGTCCTCCAGAACTACAATGGCCTGGCTCTGATGTATGCAAGAGAGGCACTCAATATGAACTTATCTGCAGAATTCCACGCTGAAAATAAGCAATAATAATGCCAGAGCTTCTTTGTTTGCATGAAACAAGCAGGGGACCGGCAATGAGGAGCTGCAGCCAGTTTGACCTCCTAATAATGGACGGCAGCCAGAGCCCATACAATCACTCAGAGCTGGATTCCCACTGCAGCAGCAGCGACTGAGCACTTTCTCTCAAACACTCGCATGTACACGCTCAGCCCTGACAAAAGCCGCCCGGCCCTCTGCAGTAGCCGAGCCATTATTGTTTGTTTAGTCCAGCTGCACTTGAAATGACAGCGACCCAGAACTACGGGGAGGATTAAAGACTGCGGTCAGTCTAATACACCATTTACCAGCTGCCAGAGAGGCTGCACAGCTCTTCCCATTTCCCTCCTCGTTCTCTGTTCATATGCTGGCCACAAAAAAAGCATCCTCTCTTCCCTCCAGTCCTACATAAAGACCCTCTCTGAGTCCTCATCTCTCGCTTTTGTTGCTCGCTTTGATCTCCCTCCAGCCAACTGCCTCTGCCCCGCTACTGTCCAGGCAAATTATTTTTCCACCCTGCCCGCAGAGGTTAGAGTTGAAGCTCGGCGGTGTGTTGATGAGACGGGGGTGAAGGCCCGTGCCCCGCTCCCTCTCGTTTGCATGCTCATCCAAGGACATGGAATGATATTTATGTCGGCCCTCAGTCGCCATCCGTTCGCTCACCAAAACGCCTACCTGCCACAGCGGGGGGAAAGCAGCATATTTGTGTGCATGTACGAGTGCTAAGGCAAGGCCCCAAGTGTCTGCAGATAGAATTAGGCTGTAGATCACGGTTGACAGTACTGAGGCTGCCATTAGGAGGGGAACAGGCTGCTTTATGGGGTCACGGTCCTGTGGTTAGTGTAGGCGAGCGGCAGAAATGTCCTCTAGTTACAGATTGGCCCGTGAATGGAAGTGGAGAAACCTGGAGGGCAAAGCTCCCACACAAGTTGTCAAAAAACCGCCGAGTGTGTCTTAAATGAATATGCGGCTGCTATTTCATGTTCAGCACCTCAGATGCAAAGTCAAAGGGGGAGATATTTCTCCACGAGCGCTCACTTGATAATGCAGCGACAGAGCGGGACACATCATAGATGATATGCAGTGACAACCACAACACAGTCAGGTCTGTAAAAATGAAATATTTTAATTGGTGGCTTGATGATTCATTTTTGCAATCATAAGAAACAAACCCAGAGAGATGCATACAGAAAGAGCCAGAGACAGACTGCACACCAATTCAAAAAACAAGTCTCTATCACACTCTCTTTAACACATCTTTAAAAAAAATAAAATAAAAAAATATGATGATGATGGTAGCGACACCTGGGTTGCTTCATTGTCACAAAGGAAACGCTGTTAAGACATCAGATATACATAGTGATGAGACATAAAATATTTGAGTATAGCTTTACGGCATCAATTTCTGGAATCATTTCAGTGAAAGGATTGACTTTTTCTCTCACACACTGTTCAGGTTCGGGGAGGATTTCATTTGAACTCGACGGTCACTCAAAACTGGAACGCTGAAAATAAAAACCGTCTCAAAGTAGATAATTGGTTCTTTATTCCTTCTTTAACCGCTAATGCAGAGCCAGATATTGGTTTGGAGCCCAAAACACGGACTAAAACAAGTCTGACTCTGAAGAAGAAGTCGTGGGCAAAATGCCTGGAGCTGCAGTGTGTTTTCAAGTCTCCAGTTTCGAGAACACAATGACGGGGAAGCTGATATGAAAAAAAGGGGAGATCACTCTTTCCATATCCATTTCTCTGTCCCTATTGCATTACTTTGAAGGCTACACAAAAAAACGAAGCATATTGACTCTGGATGTGTCCCAACGCCTTTCATCGTTCCCCCCCTTGTTCTTCTCTCCTTCCATTCATGAATCATCCCTGATTTAAAAAGGAGCTGATCAAATAGACAGACACAGGACGACAGGAGGATCCGGGGTGATTAGCGGAAATTTAACAAGAAAATGGCGGGCAGCTAAATTGTCCCCTTCTTTGAGACTTAAATGAATCTATTGTTCACAACAGGATGTGCCATGTTATTATCTAAATGCAAAGGCTGACAAGGCATCCTCTGACTGATGACACTAAACCTGGACTACATTCAGTTTCTTCTCTTCACACTTCTACATTCTTTTCTCCACTTGCTCATTGTTTTTCTCCTCTTATTGCTCTTTGCTTGCAGATGAAGGTTGGGGGATTTTATCCAACTAGAATCCAGCATCGATCACTTTTGAATCCTTTATTGCATCCAATTAAAATTTTACAATTTGCAAATAGCTTATACAATCAGCTAAAAGAACCGTCATCACCTAAAACAGGATGAAAGTTAAATCTTGCTTAAATGTATCCGACAATGAGCAGATGTAGCTTACTTTCACGTCTATTTCATAACCTCAAGCTTATGAATTTAATCGATCACATGACTGAAAGATTCGACTGAAATCAATGTGAAGTCCACTTGCAGTTTTAGAGTAGTGATTTTTTAAAAAAAACAAACAATCATGAGCTAAAAGTTCTATTTTAGCCGTCATGGATTTAAAGTGGATTGACAACAACTGACTTCAATTGCCGCCATTTCAGCCCCGTCTTGGACCTTTTCACTCTGTACATTAGTCTTTTTCCTGCAAAAAGAGGTTTCAGACAGAGCCAGAACAAAATCACAAACACCAAAATAAAAAGAATGGAGAATTTAAAAATATATCAATTATTTATAAGCAGTTTTGTTAAAAGGGGCTTCATTTAGTCAGGCATGATAGATATCTTTGTTCATCAAAATGGTCGGAAATAAAAGGAATTTACACCGATTTCTGTGAAATAAGACTCATTGCCTGTACTGTACTGCATGAAGACCGATCATACTTACTGTAATTCATAGTCACCCTCCAATGGCCCAATCTGTCCTAGAATGTGATTTATTTTAACACTTTTCCCTACACAAATATAAAGAAAAAAATCTAAATCTTGTATGTTTTGTGATATCTCAACATTTTACTTTCTGTAATGGATACCAAATTGTTCACCTGGGCCTGAAGCAGCGTTTAAATCACATCTTTTGTGAACCGTACGATAAGTCAGCTGCCCAAGCAGTGCCAGTATCCGGCACGGTCTGGGGAAATACTTTGGCTTGGCCCCGTGCAAACAGCTTAGCCCTGTGGGATCAGGGAAACGCCTTTAACGATGTGACCAGCTGCTGGATAAAAAAGTAAAGCGTAGACTTCCTTCTAAGGTTTGCGTGGGGACTGCTACACGGCTGAAACACAGACTAAGGTACAGAGTGTTAGGGTCATGATTGAATAAAAAAAATGGAGCCTGCCAACCTGACTTGCAGGAAAATATGTCATAAAGGTGGATTTTGTTCAATGTAAATTACAATTTTAGGTAACTCCAGTGACACAATCTTGACACCACTTCATGGGAAGGAGACAAGAAAAGGGAGAAAGAAAGGGAAGGACAGGACAGGACAGGACAGGGGGGTATTATTGGCTTGCATCACTTTGCTGGTCACGTTGCTGTGACATGCTGTTGGAGGGACTTTGTTGCGCTGCCCTCCACCACCCAAACAAAACAAAACAAACAAAAACAAAATGGCAAGATAATTGGTCATGAAACCAGTCATTCACAAAACTCAGCACACGTCCTCTGTCAGTCAGGCACACTATTTACAAAGGCATACACATACGCCAATCAAAGGCATACTGTACATACTATTTACACACACACAGAAACACACTCACACACACACACACACACACACACACACACACACACGGACTCACGAGTAGTCAGAGAAATTACTGTAGTATAATGCAGACGTAATATCTGGCAATAATTATGTTGACTATGATCCCAGTACATAGAGGCACTGCTACCTCGCCCTGTCCGTTCTTCAGGGTAAAAACAGACTAAAACAGAGCTCAGCCTAATGAACTACGGGTCACCAGTTGCGTGCGAGCCCTTGCAGCAGGTGGGACGGAGGCTTGTTTGAGACTGCTGCTTTTTACAACACAGTCAGAAAGGAGAAAGAAAAGAAAAAGAAAAAAACAAATCCAGAAACTGAAAATGCCACCCACCACATTAAGAGCCCACATTGCCATGGTGACCAGTAGTTCCACAGCTCCCATCTCAAGCATTTGTCTGCGTTAAGGCTTCCAAAGCGCCTGCCGCTCACGCAGCACAGTTCCTGGCAACAACCTACAGCAGAGTCATTCGTCTCCCTCCTCTCCTTGCCTTTGATTTCTTCGCACCTATGTGAGATCCGGCTCTGTAATTGGCTGTCATTCTCCGCAGGACTGAACCCCCCCCCCAAAATAAGGAGAGAAAAGGAGAAATAATGAACTTGTTAAGCGACAGGAGCTTTGGAAACCTTTAACAGAAAAACAGGCCACTTTTCTCCCCCACGAAGCAAGGCTTCAGTAATGGCTATGGTCCATTGTACGTCATTCCAATCCATTAGCTTTGACTTATAAAACAAATAAAAACAAAGAAATAAAGGAATCACTTTTCTTTAGGCAGCAATATTGGTCTCAGTGTTATTACAATTCTGCTTTTAAAAAAGCATAAAACACAAAAGGAAAATACAAATGAAAACATCCTAAAATGAGACTGTCACTATCTCATGACCAAAGCGTGTTCATGGGTGAAATGGCTGATTTTTTTTTTTTAAGCAGAAAGCTTTTATTACACAACTGAGTCCATCTTCTTCTCGCTTTCTTTCTTTGTAGTACAGTCTTTTAATGTACTCCCACCATTTTCTTTGTTCAGCCCAGCCATCAACATACTTTCACAGAGCTTTCCCAGTTCCTTTGAAATCGGAGCATCCAGGAAGTAGACTAGTCCGTTTTGTTCATTTTTTTTTTTTTTTTGCGAGGATTAGTGGGAATTCACAGACTCGGTTTCGTTCTCTCATGCTCCATATCAGGCCACAGAGAACGAGAGGGATACGGGAGGCGCAGCGGAGGCGGGAGAGGTTGCTGAGATACTCGGTTGTCAGCAACTTTTAAAAATATCTCTCCTCTGCTCAGTCAGTAATGATGATGGGAGAGACAAAAAAACGCGGCGGGAGGGAAAGGGCAAGCAGGCGCTAATAACAACTGGGCAAACCTCAATAATGTGAGCTGATGCAATCGACCAAGCTCAGGTTTCCATAGCAACCCACTTGGACTCTGATTCTCGCAGCCCGACTCTCTGATAAAGTCTGTCCATCAGTCATTTGGGTCTTTGAAGCAGGAGCCACTTTCTGTGAATGTAAGTGTGTGCGTGTCGTTGTGTATACGTGTATGCATTTCACATTACATATGCGTGTCTGTCTGTTCTCATTCTGCTGCTACCAGCGGTTGATGATCTGGTTCATGTAGTCCTCAGTGGGGAGCCTGCTGCCCGCCTCCTCCGTTCTGCCTCCCTCCTCACCCTCCTCCCGCTCCTCCCTCTCCCCCTCGCCGTCCTCCAGCGTCGACACCAGGCTCTGCCGGCTGCGGGAGGGCCACAGGCTGACGCCCAGGTGGTTCTGCTGCATGTGGTTCTTGATGCGCTGCTGCCGTCTCTCCTGCTGCCTGGTGTACTGGTAGCGCTGCTGGAACAGGTCCCTGGCGTAGTCGTACAGCTCCATGTCCAGTTCATTCAGCTCCTCTATGCGCTGGACCTGTTGGGGAGGGAGCAGAAGAGACGTTTAGGATTTCTTAAGATGAATCACAGGAAGAGAAGAGAGCAGAAGAAGAGGGGGAGAACAGGAAGGAAAACGGAAGCCAGGGGAGGAACAATCACGACAAAGCAAGGTGAGAATGAAGAGAAGATTATTGTCTTTTCAACTGAACAGTTCCAGGATGTGTGGAACCAAATGAACTTTTTCAACAGCATCTGAATAACCATAAAGCCATTCGTGACTTTCACCAAAATTCAAGGACTTTTCGGCTGAAGTGTGTGTGTGTGTGTGTGTGTGTGTGTGTGTGTGTGTATATATATATAGATATAGATATGTATAAAGTATATACAGAGCTTTGGTATTTTTTCCAATGTTCGTTAAATAAATTATTAATCCAATGTAATTTTGATTTTTTCAGTTTAAAACGATTTATGGTATTATGATTTTGCCGTACTTCACAAAAGACTTTTTTGAGTTCCCTGTAAATCTAGGCGTGGTTGTGCCGTTTCCAAAGAGGTGCAGGACTTTTTTATTGCAGCAAAACTGAGCCCGCAGTGAGGAAATATGCAACAGAAGCAGGAAACTCCAAGAAACGACTTGAGACTCGGATGGCGAATAAACGAAAAATGTTGGCTTCCTCATGCTAATATTGATAAAGCGATATTTTGTGAATAAAGTGGCACATAGGTTGTGATGAATCAACCATTAGAATCTGCTCCAGTGGTTCCTGAAACATCAGAAAGTTCCATCTCCAGAGCTGGAACTTGTTTAGCACCAAGAACTATTGCGCAGGAACTTAATTTATTTCAATAGATCGTTTTCCACTGCAGAAACTTAGACGCTGTTTTAGGGTGTAGAGCCTCATTGTGGACACGTTTCTGGTGAGATAAAAGTACCTACTCTGAGCCAGGAACTTCAAAGTGGCAAATGTCGATATGATAAACTTTCAAAGTACCACTCCTAGCAGTCCACTCCTCCCTAATGTCGCCAATAACTACATAAAATTCCCCACTAACATAACAAACCCTCCTTAGTTCTACTGACTATGCCCTGATCAAACTAGAGTTTCATCAAGTTACTGCTATTCGTCATCGCATTTAGAGTTGGCGTCTCGATCGAAGCTGTTGGATCCTGTTGCAGTGGCAACAGACGGCTGAACTTGTCGATTACGCTGGCACCTGCAGTGAGAAGCGCCTATAGGTTCCTCAGTGTGGTGCAGTTAAAAATCTGCCAGTAAGCTTCCTGTTCCAGCTATTAATGTTCCAGCTGTGAAAACATCTTCGACACGGCATTTGAACAAATGCTTTATAGGGCCTTCTACAGAGAGAGGGAGCTGAAAGAGAAGAAAGCGTGTGCTGGCAGTGTGGAGACAACAGAAACGTGTTTGATGTTCGCTTGTGCGACGCAGCTGCCTTCACTGGCATCTATCTTCTGCTGAGTCGGAATTCAGCATGGAGGGGGGAAATGTGTTTAATTAAGAGAATCCCTTTGAAATCTGCGATGCAGCGCTGGATATCATTTGCGAGCAACGTGCGCGACAACAGAGGGAAGCGACATGCCGCACTGATGAAAATTAGAGATGTTTGATCAGCAGCATGGGGGGACACCGGCACAAAGCCAGGAAGACGGCGCTCAGCTCAAGTCGTCAACACGAAGGCTTCATCTTCATCCATCAGAGAACAGCCGTCAAACTACTTGGAAACCGGTTTCAATCAAAAATGACTCGCTGGGATCTTCGGAGGGTACGAGTGGCTTTCAGGAGCTTTGCGGCAAAATCTTTGGTAAATAATCTTCTCAAAACCTGTTGCTGTAATCATCTGACTTTCTTTAGAGGGAAAAAGTAATTAAATAATATTCACAAATTCCACACAGAACTCTCAGAAATACTTGAACTCAATGCTAATTTTAAAGCAACTAATTTTAAACAGACTTCCCCACCTGTCAGACGCCAAATTTTCATAAAGTGATAGTTCCTCTTTCTTGTGATAATAAATCGTTGGTCTACCTTTTTTTCCCCTCACAGTGTCTGTCAGTTGTGCATATTTTATTTTCTCTCCACCAAAGTGGGTTTGATGTATAAGCCACCAGTCTGCTGTGTACTGGAGGATATATTTCTTTTCTTTTTTTTTTGCTAAGAATTGAGCTTAAGAACTCCCACACTGGACCAATCAAAGTGTGAAGAACATGTTTGAAGCTGCTGTTTTTTAAACAGCAACAGTCATCCCAACTCATTTCACAGCAATATAAAACTGGAGTGTTTACTCTCTGTGTCTCCCTTTTTTTATTTACCCCATTCTCAGATAATACTTTTTTTTAAACATTTGCTTTATTTTCCTTTTTGACATGACAGGATTCCTGGTTTAACTTCTGACATGTAGACTGCTGGGCGTCTTTATGCAGGTTCTCAATATGTAAAGTAGCTAAATATCAAATAAATGCATTGAAGTGGGAATTTGAGTCCAGCACCTGAATGAATATACTTAGCTACACTTCAACACTGACTTTCTTATTTGTCTCTTCTACCCACAAAGATCTGAATCTATGAAAGGTGTAGCACTGACCGTGGCGTTGTCCAGGTCCACCCCTGCTGCTCTGGTGCTGTTGTACTGCATGAAAGGCCTGATGAAGCGCAACCTGAAGGTTCGCTCAAAGAGGAACTGGGTTTTCCTCTGGTACTCCGTCAGACCGAAGAAGGCCATGTCTCGCAGGTTCTTCTTGGCCGACTCCAGGAGAAGCTGAGCTCTCTTCTTCTCTGGAACCGTGGACATGTTGTAGCAGCCGACCAGACTCAGGTCTGCTAACATACGAACCTGCAGACAGAGGGAAAGCAGTGAAGGAGGTTTCAATCGCTCAATCACGTCAAACAGAATTCGTCTCTGTGGCGGAATAGTGCTGAAATGATTTGATGAATCCTCTAAACAATCACAGAAAATGAATGAACAACTATTTGTAAAACCGATTACTCATAAATAGGACAACAGCTCACAGTTATTTTCATGATCGATTCATCTTCTAAACATTTTCTATGAATCAACTTTTTAGTGAATGAAATCTCAAAAAAAACTGATTTCTCAGTTTTTTTCCCCCATCATCAGTTAATGGTTTTATCTGAGTAAATGCCTAATCATTGAGATAAAAGAAAAACATAAATTGTGACATTTGAGAAGCTGGAATTCGGATTCACCTTCTTTAATATGGGTTTAGATTTTTAAAACGTTACCAATTACTATTCGTTTCTCCTCTTTCATGCAGGATTACAGCTCAAAGTGCTCGACATTAATAGTAATGAAGATTGCAAAACACAAAATATTTAAGATGGTACGTTGTGTTTCAGGAAGTTATTATAACCATTTGTGCTTTTGTTAGTAATTCATAAACTGAATGATTAATCACTTCATCAAGAGAGAAAAACTAATTAAAAATGGCCGAACTGACAATGAACAAATAAATAAATCGGTGCAGCCCTGATCCTTAAGTCCTGCATTTTGTGCTTGTTAACAACCATCTTTAGTGTCTCCCCATCATTAACAGCCGTATTTTTAAGTGTCTTGATCACAGCTACACTGGCCTAAAGACAGTCATTTCAAATTTAGCGCATTTGCTCTAAAATGATCGATCGAGATCACTTCATCAGCAAAGGGAAAGGGACTGCAGGCCCATTTGGATTCATGAGAGCGTGAACCTCAGCCCGCTGGGTTCATCAGGATGCCTCAAGTTTGTGTGTTAGTGCCACATTTATAAGTTATGGGACCCTGAGTAATAACACCCTCAGGCTGAGATGAGATAAGCCGGCCAACACGTTGAGGTGGGAGACTGAGATAGCATGAGAAAAGAAGGTGTGAATTTGAGGTGTTTATGGCCAGCAGGCAAACTCCCGACTGTGTACAAGCAGTGTGTGTGTGTGTAAGATACAGAGAAAAGAGTGTATTTTCACACATGTGCAACTCCCCTTATACATGTACCGTTCTCTTTCTGGATGCAGAAAATCAAATAAAAAACAAATTCACAGAGCTCCTTTAAAATCAACAGGAGACAGACTGCGTTCAGTCTTGATCCGTTTTCCTGCAGCTATGAATCCCCTGTATTGGTATTTTCCATGGGACTGGCTGACACCGTCTGACAATAATCTTTACGGTGAACAAAATAAAGCAGTCAAGCAGACAGGAGAGAAGTCAGGTCGCCTGGAAAGATGCAGGTTAGCCTGGCAGCAGTGATGAATGGCAGAAATCAGCTGCTCTTTGAGTGTGTGCAGTAAAAGACCCTCTTTCCACAAATGGCCGAAGGAAGCACGAAAACAAAGGTGAACGGCTGAGGATTTGTGCGCTCCGTCCCTCTCAGTGGCTGCAAGGGACTGTGCAACACCACGCAACACCTCCGGAAGGTTACACAATACGGCGTTTATTGTTTTGTTGATTCAACACTGCAGCTAGATTTCGTCATATTCGGATGCTTTTCTCTGTACCTGTCTGTTGTTGGCCAGGTTGTAGGGACAGTCCATGAACTGCTGCAGGGTGCAGCCCGACCAGTCGGACCCCTCGTAGCAGGAGGGCAGCTCCTCGGGCGTCGGGGTTCGTCCATCGCACATGTGCAGGGAGGTTTTCCACGTGGCTCCCCGCTGCACGTGCCTCCACTCGCTGAGGTAGCGAGACACGGGGTCCCTCAGCAGAGTAATGTAGTAGAACTTCCTGTACAGGGGGAAAAAAGAGGAGGGAAGCAAGAAATGTATTAATATGGTTGTACTAACTGCATGGAAAATTGGAAGGCACATAGGATCAAACATTCAATGACAGGAAGGGCAACATTTCTTAAACTAATGCACTTAAAAGACTCATGTGGAATGAATGAATGAAGGATTTGCACAGATCAAGTAGTACAGCACAGATGAAGAAAGTGAGCAAAAATGCGCCAACAAAACACCGCTGAATCAACGTGTAAGTTCTCTAGTTGACCATGTGGTGGCACTGTTTGCAATGGTTTAATGAAGCAGCTCATTCTGCATCCTCATAACTCAGAGCTGGAGACTGAGCTTGTCGTACTTAGTACCATGTTATTTGCATTTACTAGAAGCAGCTCTGTGGTGCGCAGAAGGAATCTAGGTGGCAGACTGGAAGTAAAACTGCAAATGAGCGGGAGGAGGAGGAGGAGGAGGAGGTGGGGGAGAGAGTTGATTTGTAAGGCAGAGGATCAGGTCAGTGTTCGGGCCACACTGTGCAGGAAAAGAAATTGCTGGCACAAGCACATCTCACTCTGCAACACACATCCCCACGCTGCAAACATCCTTATGCCTCCGACACACACACACACACACACACACACACACACACACACACACACCAAACATCCTTCCTCTTACTTCACACTTGCACCAAGTATTAGGTCTGCCTCTGAGAGATGACTCATCCCGCATCTGAGATTCGGATGGGACTGTTTCTGTTGTGTTTGTGTGTGAGTGTGTGTGAGTGTGTGTGTGTGTGTGTGTGTGTGTGTGTCTGTAATGTAATGGTGCATAGCACAGTTCAATGTCTCTCCAGAGGGGACACTCCCACCAGAGCAGAGACCTTTCCAGGCTTTCAAACTCCAGCTAATTACTGCAGTCTAATCAATCAACACATCCTCATTAACTGCACGCACATACAAAGCTATGTGTGCATGTGTGACTATGCGCCTGCAGTTTTGCCTCAGAGCGACGGTATGGATTTGCCTGGGCAACACACGCAAGCCGACTGTTGAAAGCACACACACACGAACACATGGGCTCGTACGCCGCCCTCCTCTCCTGGGCTCACATCACGTCAGAGGAATGTTTGCAGAGAGAATTTTGTGTGCTGACAGGACTCCACGAAATCGCCTGCTTCACACAAGCCGCCTCATATATATATATATACACACACAGACCCTCTGCTTTCATCGCTAAATCTTTGGCTCCACACTGCAAAGCTCACCCGGCGAGAGGAAGAGAAGGCTGCTGGGTGGACACAAAGCCCCGAGTGTCACACAAACAGTAGCAGTGTCTGGATATTAAAAAAGTGGCTAAACTCCCCCCACCACCACCGCCGCCACCCGAAATCCAGCAGCAGCAGGGAGATCCTGGACAACGAAACAACTAAACCCCTAAATCTAGCAACAGCTGAGGGACGGAGCCTCATAAAACAAGCGGACCCCCAAATCCAGCAGCAGCAGGAGGAGATCCTGGACAGTAAAAACAAACTCCAGAACAAAATTTCATCTGGGAGATCCTGCGCAACAAAACAACCACACCCTGATTTTTCAGCTGCGGCACACAGAGAGAAAGAGAGAGATCCCCACGAATGAAACAAATCAAGTAGCAGCAGGAGGATCACGGACAATAAAACGACTAAACCCTCAATCCAGTGGCAGCTGGGAGATCCCAGGCAACGAACCAAACGGCCCCCTCAATCCACGGTGACAGCGGGGGGATCACAGCCATGGAAACAAGTTTCTAAACTCCCAAATCCTATCAACCTAAACCCAAAATCTCATCCCCCCCATCTAATCAAAAACAGAGGAGAGGCAGAGTCAAACCGGAGCCCGCAGGAGACCGGGGGTACATTATGGAGATTCCTATGATGACATTATCAGGATTCCTAACACTCCCCAGAGTGCAGTGTGTGTTTGTGTGCGAGTGTGAGCCTGCTGTGTGTTTCTGAGTAAGAATACGCCTATTAAATCAGTGATGACATTTTCCCCCCTCTTGGCTTCCATTCCACTGAAAAAACACGGCACTGTTTGGCCCTCGCTACAGAGACGGGAAGAAGAGAGAACGAGGGAGAAAACAGAGAGAGAGAGAGAGAGAGAGAGAGAGGGAGAGAGAGAGAGAGAGAGAGAGAGAGAGAGAGGAGGGGGCGGAAGAGAATTTCAATTAGTTTTCTAATACTGTGAAAGCAGTGAGGGCCCCAAGCCCAAGTGATTTATCAAAGTTATGGCTCCCGCTATAATGAAGGCTCAGGCATATTACCAAGCAAAATAAATAAATAACATGCACGCAAACAGACACACACACACACACACGCATGCACACACAGGATGCATAGTAACCCACGCACACACACACGCGCAGGGCATACATGCAAACCCGAATAAATGATCTTAAACGGCGTGCCTGCCTGTCGTGTCTGCTGGGTCAGGCAGACTGCAAAACTGGTGCCGTGGAGACTTTCTCGCCTTAAAGCCTAATGATGTCTGGCCGTGTACTCAAATCCCAAGGTAATGATGTTTCAACCCACACACACACACACAGACACACACATATTTATCCACTCACCACCAGGTCCACTCCCTTTTATGCACACTTCACACAACACACGCCCTGCCTCCGAGGTGACAGAACATTACAGCAGATATGTTTTCTTTCCTCTCCCCACCACCCTCCTCACAGGTGACACTGCCGAGGCACATGCGCACCTGTCAGACAGACTTCAAAGCTCATACGAGGCGCTCAATCTCTCGAAATTTCTCAGAACACCATCCTCGTCATCCTCCTGGCTGAGTCTGGAAACGGCACCTTGAAGGCTCCTCTGGCAGACTACGCTTTACGTGCATTTTTTCCGCAATTCCCCACCCCCCAGCATGTCTTCTTCTTATCCTGTTATCTGCAAGAAATAGAATAATACCCCTCGCAAAAACACTCAGAATTGCATTTATCAGCGGCGTCGACTAATCGGCGTTATCGTCGCATTGATTCGTCCTATCAGATTGGTGGTGTGTGAGGCAGCCTGATAAAAAAAGTGAGCGCCGGTTAGGGAGAGGTGTGATGAAGCTACTGTCTTGAGGACAGTTTTGTCTTTTTCAAGTCTCATTTTCTTTTTTGGCCCCATCGCTAAAACGGAATTCAAAACTGGAGGCTGTAGGTGCACTGGCTGTCTGGCTGACAAAAACAAAAGAAAGCAGGAAGAACAAAGGGAAACGCATCAATCACTCGTCTGGTTCTCATTCTGAGGACTTTTTGCCCTCATTTCTCACCATCTCCTTGCACATCTGTGCGTCCGTGTGCCGTCAATAAGTGAGAATAAGACGCTCGTAAGCCTTTTTCCACCTTGTCAAGACTAGAAATATGCAGGGAATACTTGTAATGCTTCATTTTTTGGAATGCCAATAAACTTAAAAAGATAACTGAACAAATAGCTGCATCTGTACCACAGAAATCTGCCTCCTAATAGCCATGCATGTCAGACTGTGCAGCGAGAATGAGTAAGTGTGAGGACATGTGAGGCGGTTGGGTGTTATCAAGAGGAAACACACAGCGCCTGGGCCTGTTATGGTCTCCGAGAGCCTGGAGAAAATGAGGCGGTTTCCTGTGGGTCGCAAATCACCACCTCTACAACCTCCACCTTCTCTCTTTAACCTCCCTTTCCCTTCTGTTTAAATCATTCCCCTCTCTGTTGTTGTCTCCTCTTATCCTCGTCTCCCTTCTCGGAGTTGGTTTTGTTAAAATCTCAAACCAGAACTGTTGAGTAATGTCCTGAAGGGTGAATCGCAAATCGAGGAATGGGGGGGAATTTACATGATTTCTCTGCACGAGTTTAGGTTTAGTTAGCAAGTGGTTAGAAAATAAGGGCATCATTAATCAGGGTTTGGCGCGATTTCACGTGTTTTGTGCTAATTAAGAGAGAAACACAAGTGGAGGTTTGTTAGCCGCAATCCAAAGCATCGTTTCCTGCCAAAAGAAGGTGAAGTTTAGAAGGCTTGTTTAAATAGAAGGTTTAAACTGATTGCATGATTTACGCATGTAAGGACACTCATATACACACCCAGACACGCAAACACCAACAGCCCCCCGCTGTGTAGAGCAGCCGTGATTTATTATTAGTCCGCGGATGTTTGTGGAAACCAGATCCCCTCAACAACACGGCTCTTTCCCACCTCTAAAAATGGAATCTGGACTCAATCAACTTAAGAGTAGAAAAAAAAAGAGGCGAGAGAGAGAGAGAGGCATGTTTGTCACCTGAGTTTAAACACAGAGATGCACAGACAGCAAAGTGTGCCAGGATTCAAACCACATTTGGCAAAACTGATTAAATTCAAAGAGGCATAGAGGAAAGTAAGATTTAAGGTCAGATGTGTGTTTCTTGGCCTTGCTTAATAAATCACTGCTTGACGCTCTGATGTGCCAACAATCCATCATGAGGTCTGCGTTAGTGCTGGTTATTTAGAAAGAGGAAAAGAATCACAGAATTGAATTTGTTACACTTGATCCCAGTGCTGAGCAGCCAGGCCTTGTTTAGTGGGTCAGCTGAGCAGTTTCTTCACTTTAGCCGTGATTTCAGAAAAAAATCCAACATCATTCACTCATTTTATCCGACCTTTAGAACAGAGGGTGGTGCAACGAGAGCAGTTCACTCTTTTTTTTGCATGGCTGCTCAGAGTGCACAGGATGCAATTATTTATGCAATTATAGTCGCAAATTGCTACATAAGGGCATCAGGTCGTCTTTAAACATCATATTTAAACAGTATAGACCTGGTTAAGAGCTAATATCAACATCAACTCAATAGATTAAAAGGAACCAAATCGATTATTGGCCCGGTTGATTAACAGAACCAATAACCAGGAAATGAGGACAAACACTGAAAGTTTTTTTTAATGAAACAAATGCAAAATTGTAATAAAAAATAATATGTAACCAAAGTTCTATGTTGGAGTTTGTGTTACCTTTAATTCCGACATTAAAGGTTAAATTTTTACTGTGAATAAAGGCCATACTGGGGACAAATATTGATTATCTGTCTCCTTGAACATATTAGTTGAACTCTAGTCACTCTTGGCAAGAAGTCTGAACTCTTTGATGCCAGAATCCACTGGAAGGTTTGAAAGAGAGGTTATCTTTGTAAAAAAAAAAAAATCTCCATATATCATTTATCAGAGTCTGAAACTGTAAAACCATCAAGCAGTCCTTGAACTACTCTACTGTGATGTACCAGATGTAAGCTTAAAATTTTGATATTTCATCCAAATCACTTTGTTCTTATGTCTCATTTAAACATTAGTGAAAGAAAAACTGTTTGCATTATCCAGATTCCGTGAAAAACTAAAAATTCTGCGCTAACTGGTGCAAACTCTGAAGTCATTGGTGACTCAGCTGTGACCAACAATCACAAGGAAAAAATACCTAAAGTAGGGCTGGGCGATAAATTGAATTAATTCGATTATTTGCCTTTTTAAAACCAGACAATTTGAAAATTTGCCAAATCGTAAAATCGAGGCGAGCTTAAATATATAACAAAACAGATTCTTCTTCTGCCTTTCACGACTTGTGCATTGGCGTTTGCTTCCACCTCTCATCTCCTTCCGCCAAAACACTCACACCCGTCATGGCGGACAGAACAGCAGACGAAGAATTAGTCGCGAGAAAAGGGCCTCATGTTACATCGATTATATGGAAGTGGTTCGGCTTTGACAAGACTGACACAGAGAAAACTACAGTCATGTGCAAGGTTTGCAAAAGTACTGTGAAAACGAAGAGAAGCAGCACAACTAACCTCTTTCAGCACCTCCGGCAGAGGCATCCTAAAGAATGGGAAGAGTGCGAGAGTGTGGCATGGCTAGCACTAGCCATAGCAAACAGACCACAAAGAAACAACAAAAATCGATTTAAATCCTAATCGTCCAAGATGACAAAAAAAAATTTTGGCCATATTGCCCAGCCCTAACCTAAAGTGTCGAAATCTGGTGACTTTTCAGGTGAGCTGGGTTTAACTGCAGGCTGTGCAGTGAATAATGTGACAGGAGCAGAAAAATGCCCAGAAATTGCATAAAGTTCAAAGGATTATATTATACTAGAAGCTTCGTATCAGATCAGAACCTACTGTACTCGGCCTTACAACAGCGTGTTATCAATATGCACGTTTCTGAGCAGGATTCCAGCTAAAAAAAAAGGTTTGTTTTCTTTGTCTTTATCAGATTTGCATTCTAATCTATAACATAAATCAAAACCTGGATTTGACACAAACCACCGTCGGCAAGGAGAATTAGAATCAGATGCTAACAAAGACCCGGACCTATTCTGGGAGCACAGCATCTTTGTGTGTGAAGATTAGCTTCCAGGGAAAAGTCCTGGTAGCTCTGGCCTACGTGTCTCCACTCTGCCGAGAGAGGAATGGACCCCTGGAATGTGTTGGCTGCAAATGCAGATGATATCAACCATGTCAGAGTGTGTGCATCTGTGTGTGTTAGAAAAGGGACAGCTAGGAGCAACATGTCAGGACTTGAATGTCAGCCGACTGCCGCTGACTCCTTCCTGTTCTCTGTGTTTTTGCCATAATGCACGTCATGATTTGGACGAACCTTCGCCCAGGCCTGAAATAATTTATTGTCAGTTTGGACATGCGGTGACCTCATGCATCAGACAGAAAACAGACCCTTGTGGAGCTCGCAGGCTTCAGGCGACACACTGAAAATGCCCCGTTTACATCTTGGCGCCTTTGAAAAGGTGACCTCTCAAGATTAAACCTCACCCTTCGCCTTTGTCCTACTCCTGCACTCCCCTCCTCCGCTAGCCATCCGTCATCTCATCCCGTGTGTCCCGGGTGTCTTCTGGCCAATAATGACGCACCGAGACAGTCAGAAATAGACCCTCTTGGTTCAGACAAGCTCTCCAGGCGTCTTCTTCCCTGCCTGCCCCGACTCACTCTTCCTCCCTGCACTTTGTTAGCTGATCAATAACAGCCTCGGGACTCAGACAGGCTGCCTCGGTAATTTGGACTTTAAACACAGACTACGTACGAGAGACAGGGTGGAAAGAAAACAGAGAGCAAAAAAAAGGGAAGGGGAGTAACAGGAGACAGTGGCGACAGCGCCGGAGTTCGGGGACACAGAGGGGGCAAGCCGGAGCGAAAACAGACGTCCAAGAGTGTGCGGTTAAATATGAGGACACTTAACGGAAATTCTTTGTTCTCTCTCTCAGCAAAGAGAAATCAGATTGTGCCAAGAAGTTATGGTTTCTGAATATTTTCCTTTCAAAGCGTCCACATTTTCTATATAGCAAAACATCCTGACTCAGATTTGCAGACCTTTCGGATGCAACGTGATATGTGCTGATGTGGCAAAGCAAATGCGACTGGGATACGCCGGCCAACACCAGTGTTCAGAATGAACTATAATCACAGAAAGAGCTGCTGCTAATGATTATTTTCATGATCAATTAATCTGTAATTTTCTTTTTATTCAGTCAGGGTAGCTTGTGAGCCAAAAGTGACACGTTAAAATTGCTGGTTTTGTCCAACCAAATGTCCAATACATTGAGATAAGGCATCGAAAAGCAACAAATCAGCACAAAAATTCAACAAAACGCAACCATTTTAGCATGAATCCTCCTGGATGAGAGGCGAAACATCTTCAAAAACCCAAAAGAGAAGTCCAGCTGCTTTCTACTGAAGCCCCTAGGATTACTCTGACCTGGATGACTAAGAATCTACGCAGACAACAAATCATCGGCTTTAGTGGACTATTTGTCATCATCTTAATATTTAATCAACCCTATTAGTCATCAATCTCATTCTGATTAAGGTCATGCATTAGTAAGAACTGAATAAAAGGTCACACTTTAGTCCAGCAATGTTCAATAATAGGGTGATTTAAAGCAAATTATTCTAAACACTGAGTCACGGTTGAAGTCATTGCTCAAGCAAAAAGTCCAAACATTCATTGGTTTTTAATGCACTGTAAACTGCATTCTGATGTGAGCACATTTTCAGGGTTATTCTAGCCTAGAATTTACCTCTGGAGAGGGAAAACTGTTCACAACAGAAGAAGCAGCGAGTCTGTTACTGTATTCCATAGAAATCTGTGCATTTCCAGCTGCTTCTGACCATTTGAAGAAGAAAATGTCTATTAAATTGGATTAAATGGTATCCCAATTAACTAAATTCTCAATTCCTAGCTAAAACCTCCCTGGGGGACACTATGGAGGGAAAAAACTAGATGTGCAGTTGATAAAACAAGCAAACTGAAGACTTTTGTAACCCAGTGGATATAAATGATTAATTGAATTTTTTTTTTTAAAAATCACCAAATTAATTGATAATGAAAACATTCCAATCCTGTCTTTTTCCACAGTCTTCTTACAAAAAAACAGCATTACTGCTGACATCAAGAGGTGAAATGAGCTGATCAGAACAGCAAAGATCAAATTAACTGACAACATTACTGCAGCATTTAGTCATTTATTAAGTCAATGTACTGAATTCTCAAACATGAGGCTTTTTTAATTCTCTCAGTTCTGGACGAGGCTTGTTTTGGCAAGATAAGCAATTAAGAGTTGTCGATTTGGCTTCTGGAAAACTGAGATTTTTTTTCACATTCGATTAATGACGTAATTAACAAAACAAGAGGAATTGATAATGGCAGAGATCACTGCAGTTGGATAATCCAGTCTGCAGACTATCGTCTCACTTAGGGGTTGTTTTATCATCAAATTTCCTGAAAATAGTGTCTTTCTGTCACGTAAAGATTTCAACAGAAGACCCTTAAAATGAGTCTTCTCATGGTTGCAGTGTACTGTAAGATTTCTAACATCCAAGTCATGCTGAGACAGTAAATTCTGATCCAGCACTGAGAATGTTTCAGAGCCCCTGCAGTCACTAACAAAGTATTAAAGCAAGCTTCTCCCTGCATGCTAGGAATTCTTTACAAAAAAAAGGGGGGGGGAGCACAAGTTGGCCACGCAAATGTGAGTTGCCGTGCGACGACACCTAAAGGAGCGTGTGAAAACTTTAGCTTATGCCATGAGTGAGAAATAACTCATGGTTCACTGCATTTCTGCACAAAAAAAGGCATCCTTTCCGTGATTACAAGACAAAGAAGGGCAGCAAACAAGGAGGAGATGGAAGTGTAGCCTGTGGGTGGACGCTATAGCTCAGGATCGGACCAAAACAAAGGAGAGGGCAGGAGGGAAGAGAGAGAGAAAGAGGGAGAGAAACAGTGGAGGGAATCCCCTGAGTGCAAAGCTATGTTCGGCAGGAATGTACGCCCGCCTGTTCTCTCATGTAACTTGACTGGCAACAGCCCAGAGAGCTGTCTGACAGAGACCCAGAGAGGGTGGGAGGAAATAAGATGGATTTGGTGAGAGGGAGATGGGTGGAGGGACAAGGAGGGTTGCACAAGTAATTGCAGGTCATTTTTCACGCTTTCACAATTTTAAGCTATGCGTCAGTGATGTGGTAGGAAAATATGACGACGCGAGACCGATCGCCAGTAGATGTACATTTTTTAACCGTCAGAGATACCGTTGGGAGCGGAAATGGTTTGTTGATGAATTGATTATTTGATCCAACAGGAAAAACATGATCTGCACCTGCTTTGACAGCTGATTGATACCTTTAAGTGAAAACAGTTTCCGACTTGGAGCTTCTTTAAAGGCACCGTTTCTGTTTGAATCTCTGGCCGTGTTATTAATATCGTCCGACAAGTTGAGATCTGTGGCATTTATCAAAAAAGTTTCTGCTGATCAACTAATAAGTTAATCGACTTTTCATGAGGCGTTGCGCTTTTTCCATCCATGTGATAAAGTGCTGCAATTTGCCTGTTTAAGCAAAACAGACCGTATGTTATATAAATATAAAATCACACATTCAGCCCGTCATAATCTGTGAAATATGACACATTTAATTCCAGGATTTAACGCTCATTATCATGTGACCGAAACCGCAGTTAAAGTTGAAGAGGCAGAGTGGGTTGGCCCGCATTCAGAGAAGAAAATCCACCCCTGAAAGATCTCACTTTATCTCTGGTTTTAAGACAAATGATGACAAACAACTGCAGATTCCTCCTTTGGGCTGTAGCTGCGTCCCAAAGTAATAAAGCAGCGATTATTAACTGAATTTGGTACAAAAAAGAACCACAAAGCGAATATAAAGACCATGGAAAAAAAAGGGACTCTCAGCAGCTTTGAGAAACCCTGCGCTAAAACAAATAAAGTGAAAATGTATGCTAAGCTGTAAAAGAATCCAATAAAACTATCCGCTGTAGCTTCCGGAAGCCGAGACAAATAATCACGGTTATCAGTGTGAGTACAGTAGTAATAAAAACACAGTAATACGAGACCTTTTTTCCTGATCATGCAACCATTTAGGAAGCGGGGGGAGCTTAAGGTTGTTCAAGGTAACACAAATCAACCCGATATCCTTGCGTGTGCACGGGTGCATAAAGTGTGCTCGCTTATATAAATCCCCCTTTCCACCCTGCGTCATGTTCATATGCCTCCTGATGCGGAGGTCAAAGCAATCACTTTGCTAATACGCTGACATATGGGTTTGCTGCACTCGCACAACCCCACCCAATCCCATCACACAAACACACACCGGCATGTTATGACATAATCCTTGCTGTATGCGGTGATGTCAGACTATTGATATGTCCCAATAGTTCACCCCTTAAAGCGATGTCGAGAAAAAGGGGAAGGAGAGGAGAAGAAGAAAGAGGAGGAGACACGGTGCAGAGTTTGGGGGCAATTAAAAGGCTGGGTAACGAGGCTAATGAGTAGACAGGTGGCCCCATTACGGAGGCAGCCGTGCACACTCATTAACACACTCGTACGCACAAAAACCTCCCCTCTGGCTGGGATTAGTGTGTGCAACATTGTGTGTGAGCTCTCTATGTGTGTGTGTGTGTGTGTGTGTGTGTGTGTGTGTGTGTGTGACCCCCCCCTGGTTTCCCCGTTAATCAGTCGCCACATACGAGACTGGAGGCAACAGGGTGTTTCTGTGAGTGTGCATTGTGTTTGTGTGTGTGTGCGTGACTGGAGGCGAGAGTGTGAAATTGGAGTGATAAGGCAGTTAACATTCAAACCTTCCCCACCTGCCCTGTGCAACCCCACCGACGCGCACACACACAGATAGAACGCATTCGGGTTTCTCTAGCTCCGGCGCTACATCCGTACGCGAAAAAATGAAGGATTTGTTTGTATGGAAACAGGATAATGAGATATTGCTGAAGCTCTAGCGGCAGCTGGGATGGTATACTCACGTAAAAGACAGGAGGCAGAAGCAGGATTTTTTTTTTTCTTTCTTTTGAGGGAAACACTCTTTCAAGGTAGTGTCAAGTGTTTGCCCAGGAAAGAAGTGGGAGAAAAAAAAAAACCCAAAACAGGCTGATGCGGCTGTAATTACGCAGACATAGATAGGTACGGTGATGCTTCAGAACTCAGAGCATGCAGCACAAACAAGCCAGCGGAGTCACATGAGGATAACTCAGCAAGAGGTGCTGAAGAAAGAAAAGAAATCCCTGCAAAAAAATATTAAAAAATAAATGTAAAAATCTCAGGCAACCAAGACGCATCGAAACACGGGGAGTTCAGCTGGGAAAGAGGCAGAGATGGAGCGAGAAAGAGGTAGTGGAGAAGGTGAGGGGGGAAAATGGGAGCGAGGAGATGGAGGAGCCAACGGCTAAAACAGCCCCGGTGACATTTGGGGGATACGTCTGCATATCAATAGAGCTTGTATGGGTAGCGGTTGTTATTATCTTTCGACAGAGAGGGGGAAGAATGGCAGGGGAAGGCCAGTCAGTCAGCGAGCCAGCCAGGCCCGGAGACAGGCCTGGGGCTGGATTTACGCGGTCCAGCCCAGGAACCACAAGCTCACCACTGGGGAATTAGACGGGGGACAATTGGCTCTTTAAGAATGGAGGGAAAAAGTGTGAAGGGTGACGAGGGAGGGGGTGGATATGAGTGATGCATGTATGTGTGCGTGGCGGAAAGGGTCCTCCAAGCCCAATTAAGCCTGACTGCATGTCGGAGGGCTGTGCCAAACATGCTCCACCTGTTTAGAGTAGGGCCAAGGGGCTAATGAGCACTGCCTAGAGGGAGGGGAGTAGCACGAGTAAGTCAGAGACGGAGAATGGCAAAGAAAATTCCAGAGAATTATAGAATAAGGATGACATTCCCGAGTTTGTGTGTCCTCCCCACCACCCCACCGCCCCTTGCTCTCTCTCATTATGCAGCCACAACTTGGAGACAAGATGTCAGAGGGATTTCACAGCCAAAATTAGCTTTTGTTACCATACGCAATCATACGGTACAGGCTTGATACATGTGACAGGGCAAACGCAAGCAAATAACACACACATGCTGAGTCTCCAATCAGTCAGACAAAAAAAGACAAGCAGCTGAGAAAATTAAAACCAGAAATGGCTGGAGAGGAGCGGCGGGAGGGCAGGAAGAAGAAGAAGGGGGCATAATGAAATAATAAGAGCCAAATATTGTGCAACAGGAGCAACAACAGTTTGCAAGACAGAATGCCTCTGTGTCGTGTCGTGTGTGCGAGTGTGTGTGTGTGTGTGTGTGTGCGCCTAAGTGTGTGCGAGTTTGGGTGAAAGAAGCCCATTGTCTAGCGGTGTAACTCAAGCTTACAGCTCCAGCTTTGCCTCCAACGAGCTGCGAGGCTACGGCATCCTTCCTTCTTTCCTTCCCTTCTGTCCTCATTTACTCTCTTTCAGTGTGTGCAACCAGACTCAATCTATAGGAACAGTTTTGGGGAAACACGAGGACCCGTGTTCGCTTTCTTGCTCAGAGTTAAATGAGAAGAGGACACCACTCTCGGTAAACGCAGAGTTAAGAGTTACCAGAGTGTTAGTTTAGCTCAGCATAAAGCCTGGTAAGAGAGTGAACAGCGAGTTCAGTCCTGTCTGGTGACCACAAAGTCTGTGTACCAGCGCCTCTTAAGATCACAAATTGTATCTGATTCGCTTAATTTGTAAGACTTTACTTAAAGTCCCCCTATTAAGCACTAGATTAACTACATTAAAATGCATTATAAACCATTTATTGATCATAAATAGTGAAGTATTGCAGCCTCGGATGTAGTGCTAGTACTGGCTTGTTTTCCAGGTTGTTACCAGTGTTTTTTTTAGCATACATTAGTCAGCTATAACCAACCACACAATCAAAACATCATCATGGTTTTAAGAATAGTTTTATCATGCTGAGGATAAGTAGTATTAAACAATAGCATTGATGCAGTAGGTTGCAATTAGCATAGCATCAAGCAATTTGACCAAATAACCGCAAGTGGTGCGTGCCCTGAATGATTTAATTTAGTTGCTTTTGCCGAATAAATGAAGCCACATTGGAAACATCCACACTGAGGTGAAGCTGCAGTGCATCCAGAGGTCAAGCTCATCTAACAGTCTGGGCTATGAAAACATGGGAACCAGGCTTTCATCTCCAGCAGGCGCTGTGGATGCAGCACGAGCTTTCGAAATCTAACAAGCCGGCTTTGCAATTTTTCTTTGCAAACGCGTAAGAAATAAAGTGAAAGCTTGTGCTGCAAAAAGTGAGCTAGACAGGTTCTCAGAGAGCGCAGTACTCCGCCCACGCTGTTCATTTCCTCATATGGCGCTGTCAGAAATGCAGCACTGTTGTAGTGAAAAGAAGAAATCTGGATGCAAACTATAAACCACATCACTGCCAAAATCTAATCAGGTGGTCCTTGTGTCATTTCTGACCTTCCCTGAAAATTTCATCCAGATCTATTAATCTGTTTTTGAGTAATGTTTCCAACAGACAGACAGACAGACAGACAGACAAACCAACGCCGATCGTCACATAACTCTGCCGCGTTCCTTGGTGGAGTAATTATGAAAGAATGCAGTGCTGCCTTTTCATCTTCACAAGACAACCTATGGAACCTGGAATATTTTCAGGTGGAATGTTTTTATGCATGAGTTGACAGCGTGAATCAATTAATATGAACTTCATGTCAGTAAACTTCGACCATTTCATTTTCTTTCTTAACTCTCTAATGCACAATATATGATGATTTAATGATGATTCCATTTTATAGCACTTAAAAATGTGTGATGACTTGAAATGTGAATATTCAAAAGGCAGAGAGTCACAGCATTTTGCCTATGGTGCAGATTCGTTTAAAAATAAAAGCATGTCCAACAAGCCGTGGCTTTATGGAGGTTATGTCTTGTTGGGACCGCAATGTTCCCAAACAGAGGGCACTTCAGGAGGTTACTCGTCACGGTCGCAGAACATTCTGCCACATATCTCCCCCACAAACCCGCAACTTATCGCTTTTAAACTTTGGTTTTTATAGTTCTCAAACAAAAAAGCTGAAATGTTTGAGCTTTGGAGATACTTATGCCCAGAGTCAGGCTCTGCAATCTGGACGCTGCCTGAAGCCTCACTTTTGTTATGCAAACATTAGATAGCGGCTTCTCGTAACGAATACAGCACAATATCAAAACATACCTCTGATTATCAATTGACCAGTGGCTTTAAGCTAACGTTTATGCATCCAGGTGACCAGAGCAGTGAGGGGATTTTAATTGCTTATTTGATTCTTCACACAAGATCACACAACGTACACAAATACGCCTGCACTCCACACACACATATACACACACTCACAATCAACTGGCAGCTGCTAACCCCGAGATTAAGGCCAGTGTGACAGACGTGATTTCAGGCTACATCTGTGACAAAGAGAGAAAGAGAGCAGAACAAACAAACGCAGAGCGACGTGCAGCTAACATACACTGAGCAGCAAATTGTTACTGGCTAGTGGAGAGGGAAAAAAAAAACAAGAAAATAAAGAGGAAGAGGAAAAGCATCGGAGCCACGCACCATCTGTTGGGTGCATGTTGACTGCGCATTCAGATATTCAGAAGGTCTTTAAATCTGCACAGAATCCAGCACGCGGGGCGGCAGAAAGGACCTGGAAATGCTGTTATCAAATAACCTTTTAGCAGAAATTAGAAAAGAAGACGAGAGACAGGGCGAGGGATGAAAGTCCGTGCCCTTTTGATGTTCCTGTCTCTGGTGGAGACGAAGAAAGGGATTTTAAAAACAGAAGCCGTGTTTGCATTTGATGCAAGCAGGCTTTTAGTAAAGGAACCTGGCCTTTGGTCATAGCTAAAATTGAATTAGATCTCCATTTAGGCTGCCACAAAACAGCTCTGCTCTGCCAGCACCCATGTTCTCCTCTATACTCAGCTCTGTCTTCCCTTTTTCTCTCATCTCTCCCTTCCCCCCCGTCTTATACCATTACGAATGACACCGAAAATAATTGAAAAGCCTGCTTCGTCCGCCACAAAACTTCAAACCTGCTTTTCAAGAGAGTCATGGGAAAAGGGAGGGAGACAGATAGAAGAGTCTGAAAAAGAAAAGTGAGGAGGAGAAGGGAGATTTTTTTCTCTTTTTTTGTTGCCTGAGCTGCTCATTGATATGACAGTTTGATTTTCTGGTCTTTGGTGTGAAGCAGCTTAAGAGGGCATCCCTCTATTACAAGGCCCGTGACATCTAGCCTCTCCAGCTCTTTCACCCTGCATATATGTGTCTGTGTGTGTGTGTGTGTGTGTGTGTGTGTGTGTGTGTGTGTGTGTGTGTGTGTGTGTGTGTGTGTGTGTGTGTGTGTGTGTGTGTGAGACTGTAAGCTGGTGCATGTGCGGCTCTAAGTACATGTGTTTTTTTCCCTGCATGTGTGTGTCCATTCCAGGCAGACGCTCCCCCGAGTTTCCAATCGCGGATCACATGCGGGGGAATGTGGAGTTGGAGCAGCTGTCGGCCTGGCAATGCTCCTCGTCAACCAAGCGGGATAGAAACTTACCAAGCATCAACACCACGGCATTCAAAACAACACAGGGTACATCTAGTAGGGTGTGTCTGTGTGGGAGCGTGTGTGTGTTGAAGCTTTAATAAAAACTCATGTCAGAAAACATTAGATATTCAGCTGAAGACCCCACCCAGAGAAAAAACAGTCAGCATTTAAAAGCAGCACAAATGTAAATGTTGTAATGTCGAGCATTTTTTTTTAAACATCAATAAATCAGAGCTAAATTAATTTCCAGCCTGGCAGCCTCTATCGGGTATCTACGACGCCTTTCTTAATTTGTGCCACCTGGTTGGATTTGGCAAGAAATCCGCTTGTTCGCCTTATAGAAAGTAAACTGGCATAAGGCTGCTGTTCTTCCGTCGCAAAAGAGAGCCCGAGCTTTGGGACGGAAGACGAATGAAATGGAAAAATAACAAGTGAGAGGCTGATGGAAAAAAATATACATCACAGCTGACGGGTTTATGCAAGCCTCTAGAATGAAAGTAAACATAGGCCAAGGGGTCGAAGCTAAAGTGCTCCCTCAAGAGAGGCAAAAGAATGCAAATAAAGCGCATGAATATTCTCTTTAGTGGTCAGATCAACCCTCTGTACAGAAATGAAAGTTGTTTTGTTTTTTGAGACCAGGTGAACAGAGAGGAATGGAAAAGAGTGTAGCATGTGTTTGTGTGAGGTAATGGAGGTAAAATTAAACTCCAAGACCAAGAAGGAACATTTTACCTCATTTAAAAACAAGTAAAAAAAGAACATTTACAGTTTATTATAAATCCCAACTTCTCATAGTTGTACTTAAGTCTTCTTTCCTGTTGGTACTAACAAAAATATCACTCCAATCAAGCTACCTACTGAGTTTTGGGAACCTGGCGAGGAGGACTCGCCAAGAAACACAAGCAGTCAGGTTTGAAACAAACTCCCAGGTTGGCCACATTTCTTTGGAAAAAAATAAAGGAAAACAGCAAACTTTTTAAAACTTTATAGCATGTCCCCCCTCCCCAAAACAACCCAGCTTGTTTTGAACTGTGTAGGTGTGGTTTCCACTCCGTTTCAATTTGGCACACAAAGCATAACATGCTCGAGGCTGCTTTGTACGAAGGGATAGGCATTTAATCATAATGGCTAAGTCCTGTGCTTTGGAGCGGATATTAGTCAATGGAATGTCTACATAACAGTAATAGTATCAGTGTGTGTCTGTGCAGCGTGAATGTGTGGCAGCACATCCTACCCTCAGCAAACCAACAATACAAGATTTTGTCTCCTTGGAAGATATCAAAGACTGTGTGGGTGGAGGCTGCTATGTAATTATATTCATGTGCCCAGCCAGAAGAAACACGTACAGACGAGCACACGAGCGCGCCGATAAAATGGGAGAATCAGGGGTGAATCCGAGAGAATCCCAAGCAAATCCTCGGGATCAGATGCTGTGGTAGGGGGTGCAACAAGGAAAGAGGCTCCAGTGGTAAGGTCACGGCTAAGATGCTCACGCTCTGGTTAGGAGAGTATATTAGGGCTAAAACTCACAAGAGGCCATGCGCCAGGGGAACAATATACTATGCAAATGAAGCTCTTCCATATGGTGAGTCAACTGAGCACTCAACACACACAGAAACATGTCGGCGCAGAAGAGCCAAGTGCTTTCCCTAATTTTCATGCTAAATCTGTAAAGCCTTGTAACGGCTCAGTCTGCGGCGGAGAAAAAGGGAAAGAGACGAGAGGAAAACAGAATGAGAGGACAAGAGATGGATAGGGAGGGAAGAGGCAGACGCTCAATACAGAAAATAAGAGAAAAGCAGCCAATCTTGTCTTCTGCTCCTTCTGATTAGCATTCAGTAGGAACGGGAGGAAACAGTTAGCAGTCTGGCCCTTATCAGAGCCTGCCTGCAAACCTCCCACACTGGGTCACCATGCTGAAAGCTCACCGTGTCTTTTTCCCATGTCTTCCCACTGCCTATTATCTGTTAATCCACCCACACTGGTTCATCCCAGTGTAACAGGAAACAATACTAACTGCCGAAAAAAAAAATCGACCTCGAGACACGCGGGGAAAACTAATCGCTCCAGAAAGCCTGCAGGACAAGTCTGCTCGTCCAGCCTACGCCGTGTCGTCGTGCCTGACAGCGGGGTCCATCTACCTACACGATGCTTTGGACAGCGACTCCGCGGGTTCGCAGCCTGTCCTCAGGGGAGTGGTGACTGCACGGAGGGATAAGGAGGAAACAGGAGGGAATGGAGGAGTGAAACATAGACTTCTGTGGAAGTCAGACGTGGCTCGGCGTTGAGAACGTGTACCGAAGAGATGCTGCTGTTGTGGAGGGATTTCACCAACCCGTGTGCTTTATTTTGTAGCATTTAACCTCCAGTCTGCTCCAGCAGCTGGCAGGAGCTTCAAAACTCGCAAAACATAAATCCTCGTAAAAAGTAAATAAAACCATCTGCAAGGGTTGGAGGTAACCACCCCTCCACAGCTGGGGGTTAAATTCCCCCTTAAACTTTCCCCCCGTTGACGGTCGTGCAGCGGAGAATGTTCCACTGGAATGTGTGTGTGTGTGTGTGTGTATGTGTGTGTATGTTTTTTTCGGTGTTTGTGTTGGAAAGAAAAAGGTAAGCAGTGGTTGGAATGATGATCCTGTGATTTCCCCCCGGGGCCACATCTGCCCTCGTTGAGCGGGCCGCCTCTGAAAAAGCCCCGTCCGACATTCCTGGAGCATTTCGCCAGCATTCATCACTCGCTCGGAGACCTCTCCTCGAAAACACGCCCCTGCTGCTCGCACCTCTCTCTCCCTCTTCTTCCAGATCTCTGAAGCTAGATCCAGAAATGTCCAGAATGTCTGCTGTGAGACTTGCCAGAGCCGGAGCACAGTTCCTCCCTGGCTCCGTCCCTCCCTCCCTGCAGCACCGGGGTCATTGTTCATCCCTCTCTGTTCATTCCTTATCCATCGCTCACTCCATCTCTTTTCCCCCCCTCTATCTCTGCGGGGATTTGCGGCTCTCTAATAGAGGCATCTACCATGTCCCACTAACTGCTGGAACAGCTGGAGCTGGGATGTGTGCGGAGTGCTGCCCGTTATGTGTGTGTGTGCGTGTTGGATCAGGCGTGCACAGGCGAACATCTGTGCTGAGAGGAGCGATGGGAAATGATGTTGCAAGCGGCGAGCCAGGAATATCTGTCACACTCTGACATATCAACGCGTCCGCACAAGCACGCACGGCTCAGGATTGCGGCGCTCAGACACGTCGACCAACCACTGCGGCTGGCTTTGTTTTGTTTTATTTTATCATGTGTCATAAATCACCCATCTTCTAATTGTCCCCGACTTCCTTGGTCTCTGACAATCTGCTCCTTGACAACCAGCCCATATAACTGACAAACGGTGCCCTCGACAACCGTCGTCCTGGGTAACCGGGGCGTTTATCAGGGGCCTCCATCCCCCTTTTGGAGTGGTTTCTGCTTGGCAAACCACTGAAAGTTTGATAAGGTGAAGGTGGGCATGAAGCTCCATATTTAGCCACTGCTGTCAAACTCTGATTTAGCACCACAGGTAATTGCACAGAGTCACAACGAAGCAGGCAGGGAGTGAGTTAGGGGTGTGTGTGTGTGTGTGTGTGTGTGTGTGTGTGTGTGTGTGTGTGTGTGTGTGTGTGTGTGTGTGTGTGTGTGTGTGTGTGTGTGTGTGTGTGTGTGTGTGTGTGTGTGTGTGTGTGTGTGTGTGTGCTGGGAAGGAGGAGGAGGAGGGGGGAAGACAGGCTAAATTATGCTGAATAGCACTGCAGTGATATCCCCCCTTTGCTGTTGAAACAATGCATCGCCGCCAACTACTTTTCATTGAGACAGCAGCATCAAAGCAAGAATAATGGATCCTTGCAGAAACCTCAGCTCGATAGTTGGAGAAACAAAGCTCTCATTGTAATCTCAGGCTCTCTCCCTCCTCTCGTGCATTCATCCCAGCATTAATCCTTTTCACATTACTCTGACTCTACTGTAGGCCATTAGATGAGGAGAATTAGAATTCTACTGTAGGTTTCTAATCTGTTCCATTTCACTCTGCTCCCATGTTCAATCAGCACTTGGCAGCAGAAGAAAGAAAGTACAAGAGATCCATTATGAACTTAAAGACAGATACAGGAGCGCTATTTAGGATTGGAAACACGAAGCAAAAACTCTTGTACTTGCGTCAAATATCAAACAGTACCACATCATAGCTAACAGTCTAATCTTGAAGCTGTGACGCTTGCAGGAATGAAATATGATTTTAGGTTGGGGAGACAGCTGTTGACAAAACAATGTCACCTCAAGGCGCATTTGGTCGTTTTGAAGCGTTTGATCGTATCACGTGATCTTCTTTCTTTTGTTGCTTTGATTTTCTTCCAAGGTGAAAACTTTTCAGCCAAGACGGGCGAGAACTCATGATAAAAAAAAAAAAAAGTGGGAAAGAAACTCTGGCTACTGATGAAATTCATGTGATGTGTTAATAAAATAAACACAATTAAAATTAACTTCATCATCTAAAAGAGGAAATTCATTTACACAACAGAAGCAGTCCAAAAATACATGAAGTAATTTGGTTTACAATTCCAGAGCAGCTACTAAATAGAAACTGGGATTGTTTTGCCAATACTGAAGGTGTTTTCATTAAAAGACTTTCGAATAATTATTCATTGTGCTGAAATAAATTCACGCTTCAGTGCAGAGCTCTGAATAACAGAACTCAGCTAATAGAATTTCTAAAATATCACCAAAAGGAATGTTTTTTAATCATGAAAATACATGATTAAATGATTTTTTAATGCAAAATTGAATAGAGATGCTACTGACTCCATATCTAGTCATTTCAAATGCAGAATAGGGTTCAGCTACAACCATCGTGGCAACTGTGGAGGCAGGACAAAACTCACAGACATGGATTTCTCATCAACTCCACAACAAACTTGTGGAGCACACATTCAGAGAAAATCTCCCACTGATGGAACTGATTTAGCCTCCGATCATCACATGTGATGGCGAGAGCTCCGTGTGGTGGACGCTGTGACCGCAGGGTTGAAAAAGAAGTGACCACAGATACAAAACTACAGGATGCTATTGACTACAGATCCATAGCTATCGGACTGGAACTAGCTTGTAGGGGAAAGGGCCAGCTGGAAAAATAGATTGGGGACTGTGATGTAAAGCATCTTCCAGGTGCCAGGGGGCTTCGGTGGTGATGATGATGATGATGACGATCGTAATGGATTTTACAGGGTTTCCCCACTTCGACACAGAGCAGAAGTCTCAAAGCCACGTTTTTAAAAAGAGGCCAAAGGGTGTGAGTTTCTGGGTGAGCTTGAAGCAAAAGAATACTGAGACACAATAAGAATCAAATGACAAATATGATAAATGTAAAGGCACAGACAAAGAGGCTGTAACAGATACGAGTGTCCCAGTTTGACTGCAGTCTAAATATTTCCCACCTGAGCTCATATACGGCTAAATTTAAAAACAAGATGTGCAAAAGAAACTACTTAAACTGAATAAAACAGAATGAATTGGACCCTTCTTTCATCTTAGAAAAAGTTAATGAACAGCATTTAAGCAAAAACAGTCTGGCAAGAGGAAATTAAGAAGTAGCTGTTGGAAGATTAATTTTGTCGTGTACTTTTGCTTCATTAATGTACAGCTGAGAGGACAGCGGGGACTCAGATGGGGAGCAACATAACTCAAATTCGAATCGATCACCCAGCTGCAAGGACACCTCGGCTCTAGCAGCAGACATTTAGTCTGAGAATTCAGGCTGGCTGACCACATCACTAATCACCCCTGCAGGAGATATTTAAAAAGCTCTAAACTATCATGCAGCCCAGAGCCTTTGATCCACCGGCATCCATTATGTGATTATTAGGGTATTCACAGTTCTCCAGGGTAACGCTGGGTCTGTCTCCGAGGCTACCAGGTATGGCCCAAGGCCTCAAGATAGACATTTCGTGACGTGTGATACCTACAAGCATCCGTAGGGTCGGAAAGTGCTTTGCACAAGGACGCCTCAGTCACGTGAATGCAAGCTTTCCTCAGGGAATACGAACACCAGCCTTCCAGCTGAAGGACAGTCTTCTCATTTATTATGTGTGCGGGCATTTATGCTTTACTGGATCGCTTCTGGACTCGACAGGGCTGGATTTATTCATCCTTTTTATATGTGGTCATTCACGTTCAGTGTATAGAGACTGCAAAATAAGGGTCATTCTTTGTAACAGCTAAACAAACTGACGTAGCCAATACGAACCTTTATCAGCTGCTACACACTAAAGCTGAACCTATTAGGCAATTCATTTATTAGTCAATGCAGAGAAAGCACTCCATTGACTTAGCTTTATATATTCTGCTTTTCACAGTCACAGTGGAGGGTTTTTAACTGTTTTGAAAGCACATATACCAATCACTGCCAAGTTCTTTGGTAAGAATTCGCTTTGTTTCTTTGCCTATCAAGATTTGTAATGTGTGAAGGACTTTTCCCCTCCGCATTCTCATAGCAGCCAGAGAAATTAATTGTTGGAGAAAATAATTGGCAGATTCATTAATAATGAAAATGATTTCTAGTTGCAAACCCACAACAAGCTATTCCACACTACAGTAGTTTAATAATTACATATATTAGGAAGAAGGTGGTGTGTGCTGCGGCGGTGGTGTCGCATTGTTGTTGGATAAACAAAGAGAGAATGGAGCTCTGCGACCCAATGCATAATCAAATTCATTTTGTTCTTGTGCATTGTGTATAGCGTCCTTTTCTGTCTAACTGAACTGAAAATACCCCAGCGGACTCTCCAGGCCGGGTAGACAAGGGGGTGGCGGTCATTTCTGTTTGATTTAATTGACAGATAAGTCCAAGATGGTGTAATTCTGTGTTGTTTATTATTTTGGCTGTGTCCCACCCTGAAGCTACACTCCCACATGTATAAAAAACAAAGTCAGCGCTTCCTGTCTGTGCTTCGCTGGTCGTTCTTTGGGGCAGGAAATGTTAATCAAATTTCATGTTAGGCAGATCCCCAGAGTGACGGGAAATTTCTGTGAGAAGATGACCAGTGCCTGGAATACACTCGGGTAACACGACATCTGTTTAAATCATCTTTCCCAGGAATCCCACAATATGAGCGAGTCTGACTACATGTGGAACACCTCAGACTAACAGATTTATCTGCTCTGACCTGCCAAGCGCTCAGCTGAAGTTAACACTGGTGTTTATCCATTTACCATCATGCTCCTTCTTTTATATTACTCTGCTGGCATCTAAATGCAGTCAACATGAATGAAAATATCTGGGCTCATTTCCCTACCTTTAGGAGGAACAAGATTGTCAAGCTGATATCATACGCCGCCGGCAGAATAAAACACGCTCATTTGTTTATTTTCTCATGTTTTATATCACGTCACACATGCAGATAATGGCTGCCACTTGCATGATTAAAGTCCTCCTGCACAAATTCAAGAGATTTGTACGGGCAGCTGCGAGTGAGAAACGAAACGTAGGGCATGGTAAACCTTTTGGATGTCACCCAATGGAAGAATCTGCAGAATCCACAGAATGTACAAATGCAAACATGTATTAGATACTAGTACAAAATATTGGGAAAGAGAAAAACACACATTGCACAGTCTGTATCTGACAGACCAAGGTGGCAGCATGCAATGTGTCAGATGCAAAATGGCTTTTTAGTTCAAAACTACACAATTAGGATATTTGCAATTCCCATTCTGATGCCCAAACAAATGCTGAAGACACTCGAGAGCTGAAGATACGCTTTGCAAATTCATAACACCATCTGCTGATTTCCTACTGTAACAGACCACCTGAGTGGACTTCTATCACACATATGTTGATGTTAATGTTCTTAATAAACTGTGTGATTCCATGTAAGCAATTTAAATTGAGTACAATCTGTGTAATTTACAGACTTTCCTTGGCACCATTTCTGCTTTTGCGAGTGCTGCAGGGCGTACATGCTCTCACAGGTGAACTCTGCTCTCCAAGTTAAATTCCGCTCTCATAAATTGACCTGGTTTCCGAAATTTCGAGGGCGAAAATCAAGGCAGGCGCTATTCCTCTTGTGGTTGGCCACTTTTAATGCAGCGGAGCCCACATGGATCTCCCTGTACCCCAAAAGTAGAGGTACCACCAGCAGAAGCAGAAGAGTTTGAGAGGTAAGTGAAATTTAGTCTCACAGCATTTCTAATATCCATAAAATGACTCCAACTCTGCCGCACCCAACAGAACTCCACAGAAATCTGGTGCCTTGAGAATCCGTCAGCTGCCATTCACTTTCACGCGGGATGAAAAACAGCTTCCACAGACTTGTCTCGGCGAGATGGTCTGTGAGGGTAAACATGAAGTCTTAATTCAGTTCTGCCTGTGCTGCCGCGTCGTTGTTATTTCACTGTGCCTGGGCTCAGTGTTTTCAGATGACTGCTGCATTACATTATTCTGCTTACTGTCAATTGAGTGACACTGACAGGAAGACAGAGGCCTCTGCCAGGAAAGAGTCCTGAAAAAACACGACGGGACTTGCAAACTATCAGATCTTTGTTTTCTTATAGGATTGTATGTTAGCCAGGATAAATACAAAAACCCACTGCAGGCTGTCATTTGACCACAGCATGGGATGAAATTCAGCTCGGCTTATGTTTTTTAACAGTGTTAGCATATTCCTGCAGAAAAATAAGACTTCGGTTGAGACCTGAAAATGTTTGGACATCAAACAAGGTGTGGTGAGATTCATTGCACTCGTCGTCGGGAAAAATAAAAATCCCCCCCAAAGAGCCTTTCTGATACCTGGAGCTTTTTTTCCGGCTCCCAGACACACAGAGTGGGAGAGTGAGTCGGGTCTGATCCAGCCTGATCCAGTCCCATGCTGACCTCACCGTGCAGCGGAGGTCAAGGACACCCCAGTGCAACCTCCACCTGTCAGCGCCGGTCGGCAGGGGAGGGATTACGAGGCGGGACGGGGGGACAGATTAAAGGTTGACACAAACAGAGATCTGGAGTGCCAATCTGCCGAGCGGTGGGGGATCCCACACTTTGTAGAAGCAACAGTGGATGAGAAGCGATAGACGTGCACGAGCTCACAAACCGCAGCAGTCGTGTAAACGCAATCAGGCATATGCTCAAACGAATGCCCTTCTGTTGCACGTAATTTAATTTGAACCCCTCCTCCTCTGCTACGTCCAAGCCGGTTACCACTCCAAACAGCCCTGAGTCATGACGAATAGAATCACCGAGTAATGCTGATACAAACTCTGCTATCTTAGCTTTAATGCGCTGTAGTTTGAAGGCACTGCAGCAAGTAATAAGCCTTGGGGGCTAGATGTGGTGTCTGGGCTCTGAGGCTTTTGAGCACACTGCCTGAGGAGCTTAGGCTGAGAAAATTAGAGCCACCTCTGGATTCACTTGTTAAAACGCTTCTCCGGCAGGCTTTCACGTTATTTAGTTTTTTGGTTTGATTCCGGCATACTATTTTCCTGCAGTCATGCTTTTAATTCATGTCTAGCAGTTTCATCTCATTATACTATTAATCTTAATGGCTTTCCCTTCCTCACTGTTTTGCAAAGCTCTCAACTATGTTTTGAATATGGCCGTAAATGTGAAGTTTACTGTAATTCAAGTCTCGCCGCTCAAGTAACTGTCTAAATTGGAATTCATGAATATAAGAGGAAACATTTTATTTCACCTCCGCTGCTATCTGACAGCTTAGCGCTGCAAACAGCACAATCAGCGGCGGATAACACGCCGTTAATGCCGGTAGTTATAGGGGGAAAGCATTTTCAGTGTAACAACTTTCACTATAAGGTGATTCTGCGTCCAAATGCTGACATCAGTGGAAAATGTGCACTGCACACACTTACGATTTGCCACTTGGGGAATGTGAGGTTGTTGCTGTTGGAAACTGTTTAGGTTAAAACACACAAGAGAGAAAGAAAGCCAGATGAGCTAATAATGCTCTTTGAATACATGCACATGTGCATGAGTGAGGGGGATGTACTCACACATGACCACACACACAACTGAACTCTTTACAACAAGCACGTGCACGGACACATGCACACACACAAACTAGCTGTCGCCGACACAGACTCATTATGCCCCGTGCCCTTATCGTTCAAGATGTCCAGCTTTCAACGGGCCCTCATATTCCCTCTTAGTTGCTGGCGCCCCCCCCCCCAAACGTTCCTCTCACCGTTTGCAACCATTCAGAAAAGCAAAATGTGAAAAACACGCTCGCCTCCAAACACTGATTTAATTAGCTGATTTAATTAACTGATTACCAAACTTCTATCTCAATGCTACAAACGGCAGCCAGCATTATTAATCTTTATAGCAACACTGCTGCACTTTTCACTCGCCGCTGAAGCTGTTGCGCGGAAGGAAACAGGACAGCTGCCCTACTTACACACTCGGCGCATATGTGTGCTTACAATCAAACCACTGTAAAATTAAAATGCTCCTACTATGATATGTACCAAGCGAGTGCAGTGCGCGCCCGCACACAGGCGGAGATCGGAGTGACTCGAGCCTAATGGGACAGATGCTGAGGAAAGAAAAAATAAAAAGCACACTGTGGTTGGGAAACTGTCCCACTGATGCACATAAGCTGTCACTTCTGTTCTCCTGCTGCGATTAATTCTGTCAAGGTGTGTGAGAGTGAGTGAGTGTGTGTGCATCCAAGTCTCGAGTCACTGTGTCGCCCTTCTCCAACAAAGGAAAGGGAAGGTCCCGGTTAAATTAGCAAGTTTCATTCCATCAATGTTCATCATTATTTCATGGACTCCTGAATATTTTATATACTGTGAGTGTGTGTGTGTGTGTGTGTGTGTGTGTGTAAGCATGCCTACATTGTGTCTTTGTGTATGGGTGTGCACATGTGTGTTTATGACTCTGCAGCTCCCCATACCGCAACTGCCTGTGTCTCAGAGTGTGTGTGTGTGTGTGTGTGTGTGTGTGTGTGTGTGTTTGCTGGGACATTAAGTATTAACTGAGCTGGGGGGCTCAGAGATGAACGTCCGGGTCTTCTACTATCCCAGCATGCTCCGCTGCTCTCCTGTCTCGCCTTTCCAGGATAGGAGCCTAGGGAGCTGTCAGGATGCACGGCTTTTTGAGCGTGTGTGAGTGTGTGTTTGTGTGCACGCATTGTCTGAGGATGGGAGGCGACTCATGCAAAACCCAGATGAGTTAATAATGCTGTTTGAGAATCCCTCTTCAAACACGCGCGCACACACACACACTCACACAGACATATTTGTGCGCACACACGCGCTCACAAACATGCACACATGGGACGCTGCCTCGCTCCCTCCCTGCATGACATGTTCTTGTCTGTCCCCTCCTATTCCCTCGTCCTTTCGCTTCACAGGCGGCGGCGGGGGGGGAAATAAAAGAAACGAGGAAAACACAGAAGAAAAGACAGATTGAGGAGAGAGGCGAGGGAGAGGAAAGAATGCGTCTGTTTCGACAGAGCGCTGACATGAAGCAGGTGTCGCCAGTCAATTTCTCGACTGCCATCCCTCCTCCTCCTCCTTCCTTTCTCTCAATTCCACTTTTTTCCTCCTCCCTTTTTTTTTCTTTTTTACCTTGGCACCCTCTATGTTCCTCCTTCATTCGTTCTCCCCCCCCCCTATCTGGGTCATCCTTTCTTCTGTCTCCCCACGGGGGTACAGTAGGTACAGAACGAGGCGAGAGGAAAAGGGAAAAAAATTAAGAAAAACGGGACTGGGAGAAAAGAAGAGCTTCTGATAAAATATCCGTGGAAGACGGTCCAGCCACCGTTGAGTCTCCACTGCTACCATCACCGACTGTTCTTTTACCAACTCCACATGCCGGGACAATTAAATATCTCTGAGGCTGTGTTCTAGTTGCCAACCAGGGGGGAATGGAGCAACAGATCCTGGCTGGCGTAGCGGTAGTGATTGTTTTGGCTGTTTTTGTTGGCCTTCTGGTGAGTTAAAGAAAAAAAAGGGGGAAGAGGGGAGGGGAGAAAAAGCGAGCTTGGTGGTTTCACCATTAGTGGACCAAACAAAGAAAACACTGCAGGGCTGCCCGATGCACCAGTGACCAGAGAAACACACACCGTCTCCACACAGATGAATATACACACAGTTAGGTGTGCAGGGGGAACCGGGGTGCTCAGCTGGGTTTGCAACAGATTGGAAAACTGACGAACAGGGGAGAAGAGGGAGGAGGGGTGAAGTAGAAAGAGAGAAAATAGAGAGAAAGGTAGGAGGAGAGGATGAAAGTAAATGGAAGATGAAAAAAATGAATTGGACAAAGCAGATGAGTGGGCGGTGGAACGTGGAGAAACACCTTCCCAGACTACACCAGAGTGCACCACAGAGCATTACGCAGACATTTATACACACACACACACACACACACACACACACAAGTTCGCACAGGTGCTGTTTCTGGTCTTGGCTCCGCTGCAAAGAAGAGATAAGGCACTGGAGGGAGAGGAATGGAAGAAAAAAACACGGAACAAGAAGGGATGGAGAGAATACGGAATGATGGGAAATTAGAGAAGAGGTGCTTCAGAGGCAAGAGAGATCACAAGAGACAGCTCAGGGAAAACAACATCCTGCAGGTGATGAGACACGCGCACACGAGCGCGCACGCACGGACTGCACAGTGTTCACACTTATAAAGAAATCGCACAAATACAAACTGGTCCCACAGGCTGCATGAATGGAAGGAAGGAAGAGGCCAATGCCATCTGGGATAGCCGAAATGTTCCAGCGGGGGGATAACACACACACACAAACACACACACAAACACACTGTGTAGACGAACAAACACAAAGACCTTCAGCCCCTTCAAAGTCGAGTTAACATTTAACTAGTTAAGTAAATCAACACACATGGAGCTTGAGTGTGTGACCTGAGATTGCAAGTACATGTGAGACTAACGAAGTCGGCGTGTGTGTGTCACTCGGGGACAAGAGATTGTATTTGTGTGTGTGTGTGGAAAGCCGCAAGGGGGGAGCAAATTGTTTGATTAACAAACCGGCGCGATACAACTTGGAGTCTTGTGACAACTGAAGTGATTTACACAAACACACAGAAGAGGTCAGATAAAAAGGGGCTTACCTGCTCCAGAAGAGGCCCCAGTAGAGGAAAGGGGGGAGAATGGATTTGCCATGAAAGAGAAAAAAAAACAACAGAAGGTAAATAAAGATTTGCAATGACATAAAGGTGGCACAACCTGTCCTAACAACTGAGTGACACTGTGCAAACATTAGACAACCACATAAATCCCAAAGCAATCACATAGTCAGGAATCAATAGTTCAAAATGCCACTCCTTGGCTCATTTATTGGACGCAGAAGAATTAATCTGACACGCTGAGGAGTGGGAAAAACTGCAGGGCAGAGGGATGGGCAGTCAGGAAGGAAGGAAGGACAGCCAGTCAGGAGGACAAATTGATAGGCGGATGACCTATTTATTTGACAAAAGGAGTGACAGGTAGTCCGGCAAACAGACAGGTAGACAGATGTTTAAATTGGGAAAAGAGAGATGGACAAGCAGACCTGCAGACATGTTGAAAGTGACAGAGACAGAGTGCCAAAAGCAGGGAATTTGTGCAGCCATGAGGACAGGAAGGCTTGACACCTCATTATAAATGAATGAGAGATGCGTGCTCAAAGAGGCTGACGCTCAGGGGAGAAACACAAACACAGTGAGAAATCCCCTCCCTGGAGTAGGCAACCAGATGGACAGGTAGGGACGAGGAGGAGGGAGAAAGCGGGAAGAAGCCGCAGAGGAGCGAATCCTGGATTGCTTCGGTCTCCCTCCAGATCTTCAACCGGTGAAGGCCAACGCTTCAGAGGGCTGTCCAAGTTGGACACTCACGAGCAGGTACGTTCAGATGGTGTCAAACAGAAGGACGGAGAAATTACGAGAGATGGCGACAAATGGAGAGAAAGTGTGAAAAGGGAAGCGATAGAGCAGGCGGATGTGTGTATGTGTAGATGTGTGTGAGTGCCAGTGCCTGAAATAAGCCTGATGGCAGCTGTCGACTTCTATCTGATGGAAGGGAGAAGAAGAGCCGGAAAGAGAGATGCAGAGAGGGACACAGCGAGATGAAGAGATGACAGAGTGAGCACAGGTAAGAAATGGAGAGACGTCGACAAACACCGCTAGAGAGAGAGATACGAGGAGGTAGAGATAGCATCTGCTATTCCACAGGGACCACATCCCCTTTCTACATATCGACAGCAGTCAACGCGGTGTGTTTTCAGCGGCAGGTGAGCGTGCAGCGGAGTCACTTTCACCTCAAAGTTTAATTAATCAAAAGGAGATGTGGCAGAGCTAACGTGTGTATGGTCATACATATGTATCAACATATTAAAATGCAATGCTACTATCAAGATAACACACTCAAAACTCAAGCGCAAACACTGGTGGATACAAGAGTGAGGAATGAACGACATGTTGTAACCCCCAGAAGTCAAAAGCCGCTCTCAGACATGCACTCCTTTCCGTCGATCTGACGGCAGCTGAACGTGCAGGCTTCAGGTCTGAGTGAGCGCCCTGCTTACTTTTCAATATAAGTAACGACGGCAGTCTTACTAGGTCAGACCCGGTAGCGCTCCTGTAGCACTTTCAACGTGGCACAAGTTGGAATTTCCTGCTGTCATGCTAACAGACAGGCAAGTGACAGGACTCTGAGTTGTGTGAAGCGATTTGGGGAGGGCTTTTTCCATATTTCAGGACCAATATTGGTGCAAAAGCATCACAGAAAGCAAAAAAGACAGTGTATGAGGCGAAATCACCGTTCTGTTTCATTTTACTCAACAGTTTCACATCTGTTACAAACTGAAATTATGATAAAATATTACATTTTTCTTATGAAGACAGCTAAGATTAATAAAACACCAACAATGCCTTTCTTTTTTGACAAAACACCGGTAAGAGCTGAATTTTAGTTTGTTGCTTCCAGCTGTTTGTAGGAGTCTTTCCTCTGAGTTATTTATAAGTATAAATACCTGCAGCATCAGACAGCAGCAGAACCTAAAAACAAGGCACACTCTGTATTTGAATCACTTCAGACGGTCACAGTTCATCAACAGTTCAACGACTTGCTACATAGCAGCCGTCCAAAGGTTGAGCTCTGAACTCTTTATTGTATTATTATGTTTATAAAGTAAATAAAGTCGTCAGATGATCGTCACACATGGGCAGTGTTTTCAGTGAGGTTACTGACGGGGTTTGAGGCAGCTGTCACTTACAACTGGGCTTCTTTCTGTAACTTTGGTCATGAATTCTATCAGTTTTGTTGTATTTGCCGAAATAATTGTCCAAATCTGGGAACACAGCAACAGAACAATACAACACAATACAATACTCAATCAGCTCCTTTTTAATCTTGCTTTATCTGGCTCCCTTCTTTATTGTCTTATTATCGGATTATCAGTCATCAGCGAAACACCTTCAGCTCTACTAAGCTGTATGAAAGGTGACAAAGTCTGATTTGTTGATTGATTGAATACTGTTGTAAAGAAGCCAACAGCTTGACCAGATTATCTAAACCAGTTGCTTTAAAAGACAAAATCAAAGAAAAACTAAATGCTGGTAATAATTCCTCATTTCACTGGTTGTTGAAAGAAGAAAGCTGGTCTGCAAACTATAATTGATGTTGAAAAAAAACAGTCACCTTGCACAAAAATGCTTTTAACTTTTAAGTACAATTTCCAAAAATTCTGGTAGTTTCTACTTTTTCAGATAAAGACAAATTCAGACAAAGAGGCTAAACAGCTCTTCCACTGCTGCATTACAGGTAATAATTTTATAATTTGCCTACATTTTCTATTCCAAATATGTTTAACTAACATATGAGTTTGTTTAAAACCTGTATGACTATGTGGCTGCTTGTATTTTTGCCTTATCGGGTACTTTGAAAGTGGTATCACCACATCTTTCTGACTTTCTCAACACGGTGACCTTACATAGCGACATGGTAAACAGAACAGCAACAAAATACCGACACCTGTGAGGCATTTCTAAAGTAATAATTGGATGTTTCTGATCGTAAATGGATGAAGTCACAGTCTACATTCTGGGGGGATCTTTTCGATGACTGAGAGGAACAGCTTTGACCCCTGTGATCCTTGTTAGTCAGATATTTGTAGCTGGAAAGAACTTCCTTAGCAGCTAAACAAACATGAAGCTTTAGCATCTGCTGCGGATGTGGATCACTGCACTGATTACCACGCTCCCCTCCGAAAATGTAGCCTGGTGTGGTCTTAATGTACAACAAAGGATTAGCCCACTATTTGAAATGAGATTTTGAATAATTAACTCATCCCATTTTATTCAATTTCTCGGTTTTTACAATGCGGTTCGTTCAAGCGCTAATTGAACCATCATGAACATTTTCTGGAAGCGCTTCAGTTTCATCCACGCGGCTCGGAGATGGATGGCAACGAGATCTGAAGCTCACTCCAAACGATCCCCACTTCAGAGGCGCAGCGAGACGTACTGAGCATGCCCCCTCAACAAGGTCCTGGTCTGATTGTTTCAGTCCCAAGTGAAATTGCATGGCCCAATTTCTTATACGGCCCACTAAACTGAAAAGCACTTTGGGTTTGAAAAAGCTACTTCGACTGATTTAGTTGTAAAAATGACCCCGGCTAAGCAGAGCGATGCAAACTGGAGCTTCGTACTGGACTAGTGACCCAAGAAATGCGGCAATCAGTGGGAAATGTGTGAAAAAAAATGTCTGAGAGAGAAGACTAAGCCGAGTAAATACAGCCTCCAAAATAATACAGCACAAAGTAGCTCTTTTGCATTTGGCAAAACCACTTCCAGTGTTTCAACTCACCAATACCCACTTTGCATTACAATAGAAACGTAAGAACGGGCTTTACAGTCACTTTGTGCCCATCTGCCGTGTGCATTAACTGATGTTTTTTTGCGAATACACTTGCTAAAACAAAATACTAGATTTTGCAGCTTAAATAGGTACTTTATGTTGTACATTTTGAGTAAGTTGCTGCTTTTCTTCAACACTACCCACCACGTTTAATACCGAACTGGACAGACAACCTTAGGTAGATAACTTTAGTCTATATTTTCTCATAATTTCAACCTTTAAGTCGGGAGTCTGCGTCTGTATTGGGGCTGCAGGATGAATCATATAAAGAAAAGGCAATTCAATACTGACTCCTGCTATTTCAAATCACCCGAGGCAGTATTTTTTTTTCTTTTCCAAGGCAAAGACTATTTCATATAGTTTCCTATACAACTTAATTTGGTGCTGTGAAGAATCTACTGACCAGCAGGAGATATATGCCGGAGAAAATCCTCCTTTTCATTCACACCAAGCAAATCCTAAAGCATTCCATCTCACAAATGCACTTGTTATTTATACATTGTGCATTATTTTTGCGGCAGTGGAAATTTAATTTAGTGTGGAAAAGGCTGGGTCGAAATGCCAATGTGCACAATTCAGATGAGGGAAGAAAAAAAATTGTGATGTTTTTGTCAATACCGCAAAAGCCTTTTCTCTCACCCTGAGGCTATCGCTGCCCTGAAATAATCCTACACAGACTTCTTTAATGAAAATATGAAATGCGCAACATGTTTTAAATCTCCTCCATGGATGGCACATTTTGATGCTTTTAGCTGTTTATTTATCCACAACCCACTGTGCCCACCTGCCAAAGCCAACCAACTGGCAACGCGTCTCGGAGACGTGTGGAAAAAGCCGACAGGTATGGCTGTTGAGAGGTTTGGATTTAAAGCGATAAATCCGTGCTTACTCAGGCTGACAGCCACGTTTACTAAATAGTGACAGATGGAAGGGAGCTTGAAAACAAAAGAAAGCGCCTGATTAATATTTTATAGATGAAAACATGATCAACCGGGATTTTTTTTTATCCGCTCCACAGCTAGACGCTTGAAGTCTCGGAAGTGAATGTTTAATGCGATATTACACTAACATGATGAATCAAAGAAGTGTTTATCTACGTTTTTGTGGCTGGGAGTGTGTTGTTAAGAAAGCTGTAAAGGACGTTTTAATGGACCCCGGTGTGCAGTTGTTCACTTCAAGCACTTGAGACGAGGCTCCAAAAGGCCAGAACACCATGTCCGACCTTTTCACCCCACCACACCCAAACACACACACACACACACTCTGAAACGCCAAAAGCGCTGACCTCTTTACGCTGATTAACATTCCATCATGGGAGGAGGGAGAAACGAAGAGATACTTTCCCTCACCTTCTTACCCCCTGTTTCCCTCTCTCTTTACCTCCAACTGCTCGCTTCGTCTCCTTCTTCTTCCCAGCTTTTTATTTCAGTATGCCTACTTGAGCGCAATTATCCCGCCCTTCCAATTTCCTCCTGTGCGGCGCTTTCATAAAGCTCTTTCTCCGTCTTTCTACCTTAATATCCTTTTCTTTCTCCCGCGGTTGTATTAATGTGTCCGTGAAAGTATGTGTGAGTGTGTGTTTCGTGGAGGCATGTCGTGGCAGGTCCGTTACTCAGCTCGCAGACATTCAAGAACTTGACTGACTCACCAAATGCGACCAAGAGTACGCACATAATTCACACACTGACTTAAACCGATCAAAACATGCGAACTCGTTTCTTTCGTTGCATGTGCAGCTGCATACACATATACAGATATGCATGTGTTTCGGTAATCGGCATAGCAAAAACAAGAAAATGACTAGGTGTTTCATTAACTATTCCACACCTCCTCTGCTCTATTAAGACCTGTGAGTCATACATGTGTCCACACCTGCTCTCTCGAAGCTTTTTGCAGCCGTTGGTGTGCAGTGGCACATGACTGCTTGTGTGTGTGCGCGTGTGTTTTGTGCACGGTGGAGCTTTGCAACCACGGACATGGTTTTTTGACTCTCCAAATCCAAACACTGTGGTTTGCGGACGCGCCGATTCTCGTGCCAGTTTGTGATGGATCCTCGGCGGGTGCAATTTCTCTTCTTTGCTTTCGCTCCCGCGCTTCTTAACATGCAGTGGCGAAAACAACATGTCAATAGTTTTGACGCCCCTAAGACGCATTCAGGCGGTTAATTAGCTGAATGAGTTTAACAGGGTTCTACGTTGCTCTGAGCAACAAATCTGTGTTTTGTCAGTCCCTGTCTACACACGAAGGGTGATAGAATATTAGAAACGGATTTCAAATATAGTCCAATACATCACCACCGCTAAATACAGCTCAAATACTGCAAGAACTTAATTAACACTCGGTGATTTCAGTGTCAACACAAACTGAACACCATAAAGCTTATAACAGGTAGAGCTTATTACAGAGCTTTAGCATTAGCATTATGAATATACTGATCTATGTTGAGATTTTTATTGAACTTTTACATTTAAATAATGTACAGATCTTTGCCTCAAATACGACTTCAAAGAAGGTTCTTCATCATCTGAATTCAGAGCATCTCCTAGAGGCAACATTAAAGTGTGCATAGAATGCCTCATCTGCTAAGCATGTGCTAATTAATTGACACTACAAGTTCCCTAAACGCCTCACATGAAGGCTACAATAGATGCCACTCATTCACTGCAGCAACTCAGACAGGTGTGCGACCAAACAGTACTTTGAAAAGAGAGAAATAAGGCGTTTTAATGTCACATTTACCCAACTGAAACCAAATGATTTTATCTGCATGGCTGTTTTCTCATAGCAGACTTTTCAATGAGCAGAGCACACTTTTTAAATATCAATATCACAGTTGATCATATTCATTTAGCTGTGAGAAGCCAAAATCATGATCATGGTGAATATTAGATTAATTGCACAGCCCTAGTACTGGTGTATCTGATAAAGTGGGAATTTGGCATTAGCGTTGGCTGCTTTTTTTTGCCTCTCATCTCATTTATATCCTCTTTTTGGCCCCACAGAAGGCAAATTCGAGCAGAAATCACTTCCAAACTATAATAATTGCCACTAATACTAAATGATATCTTGGTACAGAGTAAATCATGAAGTCAATTAATGAATTATATACTACTCTGCCAGTCGCTTTTCAAGTTCTAACCTCTCAGTGTAGCTATTTTTTGCAATTCAGCTGTGATTTGCTGGACTGTTTGTCACAGAAAGAAAGAAATTAAAGTGTTTTGAGTTGAGGATTGGAGACTTTCTGTATTTTAGACTTAATACAGAACAAATGCAGAATGCAAATAATCACTCAGCACTCACTTGTTGCGGCACTAAGTGAAACCAGGTAAACATATGCTTTTATCTTCTGGAAGATAAACATCTTTAGTTGTGGAAATGAAACAGCATTTTTACATAAAACCAGATTTTCATCTCGAAGTAAACACCCAAATCCCAATTGTTGAGCAGAGAGAGGTTAATTTGGGTAAGAGGTTACATATATATACGTGCCCACACACAAACAAGGTGAGTCATAAGAGAAACCTCGTCTCCTTCATAAAGAAAGCGAACAACCACAAAAACAGACCAAGGCGAGCAGAACAAAGAGCGTGACAGACTTTCAGTTATGACTTATTACTTGGGGGAAAAACACAAACAAAAGATGGAATGATGAAGAGATAAAAGACGGATCAAGAGGAGCCTGTCACACCTGGAAGAGATGCATTTTTACAAGAAAGGCAGACGTTGCAGACAAGACCACACAACCACATGTCCACATAAACCACTCGCGCAAAGAGATGAACAATAAGTGTGCTTATCTGAGTGTGTGTGTGTGTGTTTGTGTGCGGTTGAGTGTGAGCAAGACTCCAGCTGAGAGGGGAGGCAATAGCAATTCCCACTGACCTGAAAACTAGCTTGCCAGCCATCTCAAAATACAGAGGAATTGGGGGGGAAAGAGGGAAAAAAAGAGAAAGAGGGAGAATGTCAGTGAGCACGAAAGGGAATGAAAATACTAAAGGTGAGATTTAGAAATGCTGGCGAGTGGCTGTGCAGAAAAGATTTGGAAAAACACACACTGGTACGCACACACCCAGGTGCAGTGAAGGATTACGGGAAGGAACAGGCCCCGACGCCCCTTTGTACTGCCGGCTCGAGTGAAAAGAATGAACAGATAGACGGAAAAAGAAAGAAGGGATCATATACGAGGCGCAGAAAAAACAAGAGATGGTGTGTTTAAGAGTTGACTCCGTGTGGCTTGTATGGACGTGCGGGAGTGCGTCCCCCTTTTTTTTTAAATTCTCTTTTGTGACTCCAGAGGTCCCCCGCGGTCAAGAGCAGATCCACTTTCTCTCTCGTGCCCTCTTTTCATACACTCGTTCCCCCTCTTTTCCCTTTTTTTTAATACACTCACTCCTCGTCCCCTCCCTCTCTTTTAGCGGAGTGCTGAATGGCCCTCTCCGCCTGATGAGTGACTGATGAATGAAGTAGCTCTTTGAAGTCAAGAGTCACAGCAAGGCTGGTCAAGCGTGAAGAGATGCCGGACAAAAGACGGGCCGAGAGCGAAGGGGAGAAAAAGGAAGGAAGGGAGGAAGAGGGAAAAAAAACACGCAGGAGGGGGGTATATTCAACAAGAGAAAACGTCAAACAGCGAACATCCATAAAAAGTCTGTAAAAAGGGACGAGGCAGAATGTGTGTGGCGGAAAGGGAGAGCATTGGGCCTGCATTTTTGCATGAGTGCCTCCGAGTATTTACATAGTGGCGCTCAAAATGCAAAAAAGGCCAACATCACGCAACCGGGAAGCAACCAAGTCATGGTGGAGTGACATCTTTCTGGACTTCAGGGACTCCCCGGGGGTCTTTATGTGCCTCGAATACCTCAGCTCTCTTACTTCATTGCTATGGACACTCAGAAACAATGGATTTCTTGGAGAGAATTTTTCAAAACAATACTCTAAACGTTGCTACTCCACTTTAATTGCTTTGAGCGGTTTCCGTGTTGTTTCGCAGGCATTGTTTTCTGGTTTTCTTCTGCCTTCTGCAAATGATTAGCCTCGTAGTGTTTCAACCTTGGGACTTTTCTCTTGTTTATATGTTGCTTTTTATAAGCATTAGCCATATAATTTTCATCACTTTTTCTTCAATCCCTCGCTGCCTCTTTAGTTCACACAAAGATTTGCTCTGAACTGATTTCCCTGGTTAAATTAAACTGAAAAATATTTTACATTTTACTCAGACCACTCTCGAGGCGTATTTTCCTCACAATGTGACACATTCACCTCCGAAAGCTTCTCGGCGCTCAGCTCGTATGTGGTAGAGAAACATTGGCTACCTGGTTTTCTCCAGCAGAAAATATGAAAATTTAGATGGCAGCAGCGTGACAAGCGGCTGCTCAGAAGGCTGTTTGATAGTCATTGTTTTGGCTTGATTTGTCCAAGATTAGATTCTCAGCCAAGACTAATTTTGACAAGAAAACAACCAAAGACTGGATGAATTAAGTACATCTCGGGCTGTTAATAGCCAGTGTAGTAGCTGCTACCTCCTAATTTATCCACCAAAGACACGTCTTATCAGCATTTGGGCTTTCGTATTTTGGATCGCGTTTTCCTTCCACCACAGGGAGAAGACTCAACGAGAGAGGAGCACACATAATCCAGCGCTCGCCTCGAAGAAGCGGGATATCTCTCGTCTCTCATAAGCATGTAATTTACATACTTAGCTCTAATTGGGCTGTTACTTTTTGCCGTTGCCTCTATATTAGCACATGACAAACTACTCCTAAGTATTCCCCAGTGATGTGTTCATCAGCCGTGATGCTTTTCTTCCATTTGGCTTCAAATTGTTGGGCGAAGTAGAAAACACCTCCGCGCTTTCATTTCTCTAACCAGAAAAATAAAAGTGACTAGTTGTTGCCAGATTGTGGCAGCTGCATATTGGAAAACTTGAATATTAAGTTAGACTGTTCTGAACTTCAGCACGCCATCTGATACCTTCTGAGGCTTGTGAAGGCCATGGTTAGCATGTTGTAGCCTGGATAGTTGTAGGCCCACCTCTAGACTTAAATATTCTGGAAAAGCGGTGTTTCCATACATACATTAGAAATGTTGCAAGTAATCAATTATTTCTAATAACTGCTGTGGAGTGGATAAACTAGATTAGATAATGTTAGCTGGAGGTATACGCTACAGTAAGCATGGCTGTAATACACAGAGGAGAAACAGCCAGAAACAAAATCAGTAGTTTTCCACGGGCCAAAAAAAACATGAAGAAGTGGAAGAAACAAACAAAACTTTGGCCATTTATGAAAAAAGTCTTCAGGAATTGCTTGAATTAGGTGTAGCTGTAGTTACTCCGTTAGGTCAGCTATTATTGGCTAACGTCAATCCAAGAAGCAGAAACAGCCGATTGGTCAGGTGAATTAAATGACAAAGGTGTGCATCAATTCATTTAAAAAAAAAACACCTCAGGCGGTAAGTTTTTCCGAATGTCACCGTTTGCTTTTTCCAGTGCGATACTTCAAACCTCATACTGGGAACACAGCCAGCTATTAGGTGGTTTACATTCTGTATAGGTCTTGGATGTTTGATACGTACATCAGAGATCATCTGACTTCTTTCTGCATCACAGGCACTTTAAAATGTTTACATTTAGTGAAATGTCTGCAGAATTACTGATTGGATAACAATACAATTTGCTACTAGCATTAATAGTCCCAGAGGGTGAACCTCTAGCTTCAGGTTCCTTCCTCCAAATCAATTTTGCAACCAGTTATGGCAACTGACATGGTAATTTACTCAAAAACACTAAATATTGAACATTGTTAATTAAAATATCTGTGCACTAATGCACCATTTATCACCTCTGTGCAATAACACACTATTTACTACACTGTATACTTACTTTTTTTTTGGACATTTTACATTTACATTTCTACTGTTTATGCTTATGTTTATATTTTTAGGACACATTTTTTCCACTCAAGTTTCTCTACATATTTTGTACTGTTAATATTTCTAAGACTTTGATTGAAAGCAACTGGAACATAAGCAGTTTCCCCTCTGGCATCAATAAAGTATTTCTGATTCTGAAATAGGAACAAAACAGGAAAATGTATCGATTTCTGTCCAGTAAACTAACACAGACTCAGTGTATGCGGATCAATCACACTTACTGGACCATTCTGAGCCAGGAAAAACCCTGGACTTTTTCTCCGACACTACACTGAGGCTGACATTTGTGGTTCCAACAGAAATGTGTCTGCAATTGTTGGACAGATTAGCATATAATTTGGTGCAAGTCATCCATTCTCTTTGCGAACTTTGCCGATCCCTTTACTTTTAATTTAGTGCAATTATTATGCTAAAATATTTGTACTTGTCCAAAACTTTGATTTCTCCATCTAACGCTCGGTTTTCCTTCCAATTAGCATGACAGTTTTACCCTAAATTAGCATTTAGGCTGCGGCTGGTGGGAATTGTTCAAGAGGACTTGAGCAGAGAATGGTCTCGCTGCCGACTGTTGACTTAATATGAAAAATAAACTTCAAATAGATGTTCAGACTTTGTTGACAAATTATCTAAAAATATTTGCCTTGATTTGAAATTTATGAGCGGTTGATGAATGTGTATTAGTCGCGCCTTTCTGTATCTACCATAACACAGAGGCTTTTTTGGATTTAAGACACTACGCTGACTCCTGAAAACAGTCTCGTCTCTGTGGGACTGACTTCTCCCTGCCTATTAAACTATAAAACGGCCAATCTATGTGCTTGTTAGGACAACCCAAGGCAAAATCTGAAATATTGATATGTTTTGTATCCTTTTCATGCAGAAGGCCTGAGAATGTCACAACAGCATACTTTGCATGCGGAGAAGCTGATGAAAATGATCCAGTAGGTTTTTCTGCATTCATCTGACAGCCTAGCAGAAAGCATAAAACCAGTTGCAGGTGGAAGTTTAGCGTCTTTCTCAAAGACACTCTGACAGAGAACACAAGGCTGTCGGGAGACATATTACATATCATAAGGGATCAAACTGGCGATTTCGCAGTTGCAAGACTACTTGGTAAGCTTCTCGTATTAGATATCAAAGTCGATTTTTTTCCAGGAATTGAAAGGCTGAGCAGGTTTGAAAGAGCGGCTCCCTAGAATTCCTTTTGTAATTCGGCAATCACTCCAAGACCACCAGATTTTTCTGTCTGTGAACATAAGGGGGGTAAAAAAGCAGTCGCAGACAGAAAAAATGAGGGCTTCTCCGCCGTACAGTTCCCCAGGGTGAGAGAGAGAACACTACACTCCTCCCGTGTTTATCTCAATCTCACATCAGATCAGATCACTGGCGGATAAAGGCACATCCTGACACATCACTTCCTGTCTCTGGAGGAAGCTGACACGCGCTGGGGACCCAAAATGACAGTGTGGTGGCAGGGACGATGAGGAAGGAAAACTTTTTCTGACAGAGCGAAAGGGAGAAGTGAACTGCGAGGAAGGGAAAGGAGGGGAAAGCAGAGGTGAAAGGGGGTTGGGAATAAATGTGCAGAGGAAGAAAGGTGAAACCTAAATACTCGCGGCCCAGATCCACAGAGTCGAGCGGGGTGAAGAGGAGGAGACAGAGCGGCAAGAGACAAAGAGGTGAAGAGACACTAAGAATAGTAGAACTGGATTAGCTTTAACACTGACCTTTATTTAGCATGGTGACACTCCCTCGCTCTCTCAATTGCTCTTTACTGCCGTTACAGCAGAGGCCTGTCCTAGTTTTTAACTCTTAAGCTCACATCAACAACAGTTCAAGGTGAGGCGAGACATGTATTTAGCCCCTGCTCCACCGGATCCGTTGCTCGAACGTGCAAGGAATGATAGATTTTTAATTGCAATTGTAATTTGACAGCTGTGGCATATTCAGCCGGCTGTATAATTAATTCCCAGACTACGAAATGTACACCTATCTGCTTAGTATGCTCTCTGCATGATGAAGTCAGTACTATTTATGCTCAGCTAAAGATAGTTTTCCCAACAAGGAAGGACAGCTCCTCATCATACAGAGAGCTGAAGTAAAACCAGCAGAAACAAGAACTGATACATGTAATGTAAATGACTAAACAACTAATAAAGGACTTTTCTGGTTTGCATGTTGCGCTGTTCACTGCATATGTTTAACAGGGATATTTCTGACTCAGAATTTGCCTTTGGGGGTTGACTACACACCACAGTAAGATTGGTTAACGTAGAATGAAGGCAATCGTCTCTGATGCGCTGTTTGGCAGGAATCCATGCATTTTCCTGCCATTTCTGACCACTTCATGAAGGAAAAAAGTCATATGCTTGAGTAAATAGTGCAAATGATTAGTCTACACAGGATAACCCTGTTTAAATAGGGACAGAAAACAAATACAGCGACAAAAAAAAACCAACACCCTTTCATAATCCCTAGATCAAAGCAGGTAAACCTCGATTTGCCTTGAGCAGTAAACCCAACAGTGACAGGAACACTTAATGAGACATGGCATTGAGTTACAAAAACTAGCAGAACAAGGCCAACCAGACACAATGTCGTGACTTTGGCTCTTTATTCGTACTTGGAAAGACAGTAGTGTTGCTGGGAAGTGTGCTCTTGTTTTTCAAGCTGTCAAATAAAAAGACAACTGTTATCAGCAAACAACGCTGCTTTAGAAAGTCACGATAAGATTGGAAAACTGTTACATAACAGCAGTGTGTTTAATCAACCGTCTTACCACAGTTCATTTGTAGGTTGACTTGTCTGCAACTGACTGTTTTTTTAAATAACCACAGAAGCAACCCCAAAACACGAAACTACACTTTTTCTATCTAAAAACTGAAAGTCGACTTTGCAGCCTTTTCTGCACCTTTCTCCTGAAGGTAACGTTCTTTAGAAGTGATCGTGAGGTGCAGCTAAAAGCACCACAAAATAAGTGGGCTATGAGTACAAACTACAGTTTGTAAGGTAAAAAAATGATCTTGTTGGCCAAATCCTGCCATTTTTACCTAAAGCTTTTTGAGTGAAACATGTGTCTGATTGTTCCAATTACGGCCTGGAACCACAGGATGACAGAAAATAATGACATTAGTCAGAGAAAAACAGTGTGTTTTCCCTCACGCCATTCAGAAACGATAAAAGGCCGAACAGAACAGCAATGCAGGCAACAGTGACACATTTCATCCGTGGTTTACCAAACACACACACAGTCACACAAATTAAATCAATGTACAGTCTTGTGAACTCAGCTCACACAGACCACATAGTCACACGGCACACAGAGGGACACATGCAATCGCCGCCTGAATGCACAAACCGAGGCAGAGGACACGCAGACGCACACATACTTTCTTTCTGAGAACGTGTGCAGCTTCAAGAAGGAGCAACTCTGCTGATCTACAGCTCTGCCCTAGAGCGAAGCAGACAAACCAAGGATAGCAGGAGGAGGAATCGCTCTCTATGAACGGCATCAGCACTTTAGCTCCTCTGGTGGGACTCTCACATGCACAGCTGCACATGCCAACAGACAAAAGAGGTCCTGGGATGGCATGATGGGCAGAAAAATGGAGGCATAATGGGGTGGAAAAGACGGGGCGAAGCGTGGAAGGAGGCAGACACAACGCTACCGTTCATTCTCTTTTTGGGATTTGGTAAAAAGTTATCCCTCTGTGTGTGTGTGTGTGTGTGTGTGTGTGTGTGTGTGTGTGTGCCCAAAGAGGAGACAGTCCCAATCAGCTGAAACTCCTCCTCCTAATTCAAAGAGGCAGTATGGGATTTGCATTTTTTCCCACAATTCAATTAACACGCTTGTCAGCCCCTCTTCTCCGTTCACATGCCTCCTTTGGCCATCTCTCGCTCACACACACACATACAAACACGCTTCCCACAGATGCACACACAACGGCTTCGTGAATAGATGCATTTATTCATAAACACAACCCATGGATGCATTTGTTTGTTTGTTTACAAATAAATGAGAGGAGGCTGCGAGAGGTTGCGGGATGAGGAGGAAGCTGCCGGGTCACATCCTGTCTGGACTCGTCAGATCCAGGGACATGAAAAAGACAGCGCTGTTAATGGATGCAGAGAGCAGTCCCCGAGGATGTCTTTCTCTTTGTCCTTCTCTATCTCACAAGAAGGGAGGAAGAATGACGGAGGAAAGAGGGGGTGGTGGAAAAAAAAAGATGAGTGCCATCAAAGAGCAGGGCATTATAGGGTGAGAGTGTTAAAAGAAAGACAGACACTCAGGGTCGATATGTAGCAAGAGACCAGACAACGGAGACAAGGCCAAACCCAATTTAGAAACCAGGAAGAGCCACAGCCTCAGATGCATTGACTTTGCCGTGGGGCCTGCTAATGACTTCAGCAAGCCTCTTGTCTGATTAATAGACTGTAATCGCATTCTCATGGATAGCATACCATAGCATTCCGCAGCACCACTCATTAAACCCTATAGAAATGCCCACTAATCAGTCGGTCGCTTTTAGCTAGCCAAGCTAATGCTAGGTTGGGATAATCAATAGGCAGTAATCCTGTTGGCGGAGCTGCTGCAGCGTAGCGCCCCTCATTACCAGCCATAGAAATGTCTGCTAATCATTCACCGCACGGTTATTTGTCCACAGGGCCGCAGAATCACTTTGGTGGCGGCGGTGGGGGTTGACAGATGACAGTCGGGAGCAGAGGGTGGAAGAGAAAGAGTGACACACTGAGTAACAGAGGCTGTGTAATGATTAAGAAACATCACTCTTGCTTTTCTTTGCCACTCTCTCTCGCTCCTCTCACTGCCCAGTCTTTTTGTTGGGCATACATCCTGATCGGCCCAGCGAGGCTCTGCCCTATGTTACTGTCATTCAGGTTTTATCAATCAATGAAAGAACCCTCTGCGATCCATAGCGGTGAATCGATAATGAAGGCTTGGAGGTAGAGCAACGATAACCCTTCACAGACCACCAATGGAGACAATCGTCAGTGGTCAAGTGGATCCCTCTTTTTGTCCCGTCTTTACAGTGCACTGAGGGGAAACAGCTGGGGCCAATCAATGCCAGCAACAGGCTTATCTCAACTTGACTGGTTTGCACTATGGACAGTTTCAGTTTAATATTGCTTCCGCTGTATAAAAGTCCCAACTATGATGCAGTTTGGTTTTTATCAGGCTTTTTCACATCACCAGTAAACCACAGCCAAACTGTTGTCTGCTGCAAAATGTCTGCACGGAGTCAAACTAAAGCAGCAAAAGGGGCCCAACTAGAGGTATCCGCATATTCTCATGAGCTAAACTCTGAATTGCAAGCCTGGGTTATACATTACGGCGACCGGAGGATGAACCTGAGCTGAACTCCTGTAGTCGAGAGGAAGCGGCGGTGTTTCTGAGAGGGACCTGTCAACACTTGCCTCAAGCTACTGAAGAGGAAAACACATAGGGGCCATATCTCACCCTTTTATGAGTGAGATTTCAAGTAAGCCGGCCATCCTTTCACTGTATTGTGAAGTGCCACAGAATGGGACCTAAAGAGTCAACTGCATTATCTGCCATGTGATCACGAGCAAATTTAAAGCTAAAATTTGAGTTAGTGGTACACCCATACATAAATATAGATTTTATTAATGGAGCAACTTCAGAAATTGCTTCACAGACAAGAAAACTTCCAATTCTACAACTTAAGTGATAAAATACACTTCCTAGTGTTGTGGACTGTACTGCAAAACCCCATGTAACTTGAAACTAAAGGCTCTCATCATTTATTAAACTACTTGTTTTCCTTCTATGAATGAACTGAGAGCGGTGGTTACCTCTCTTCAGACTCGCAGGACACTCAAGACTGAAAAACGTTCCTCAAACTCCGATCATATATTTGCTTTGTTCTCGTTATTTGCTGGATAATGTGACAAATTCAAACCCCGAAAAGTATTCTAGGAAATCAGTGCGAGAAGAAGCAACTTTGGATTGCCGGACTTGCACACAATCTTTAACAAGGAGATTCAGAAATGAATGCTTGCTACTAATTACCAGAGGGCAAATTACATCTTTAAACGGCTTATTCCAACTGACAACTATATTCACCAGCTCAAAAATAAGCAAAAATTTAAACTCAGTGGCAATTATGATTGATAACACTCCATCTAGTGTTTGGCATTTCACTGACTCACACATAGTCGTTACTACATCATAATAACTGTGATTGATTCATGTTATGGCTTTAAGCCCTATAGGCTATTCATATATTCAGCATTAGATAAGAGCAAAAATGCATCATGCCATGTGCCACTGCCTGACGTCCACTCCACACATCCAGGTGAAGTTAGGCTGGTACAGGTATCAAGTGAGCAGTGGTAAACCCAGTTGTTATCCAATAGAGAAGCTGGTTTGAGCCCAATAAACCAGAGGGGAATAACTGGCTTCGGGGATGTGGGAATATTTGTTGGGAATGCGAGATCGTAGAGCAGCCACGGCCACGGGATGAGCGGACGTAACCGGCTTTGGAGCGCCTGGCCACCAGCGCTTAAACCCGGCTAATCTGATTGGATTAACACCGACCTGCCCGACTACACATGAACGTGTGCGTGCGTGCACTCACACAGACGTGAACGCACACATGTACACACACACACATTTGCACTATATGCCAATCAGTGGGGGCAGCCTCTGCAGCTTCCTGGAGTTCATCTGGATTCTGGGTTGTGCTGGCTGGCTGGCTGGCTGATGGCATCATGCTGGGCTACCACACGCATACGCTCTCACGCAACACACACACACACCAACGCACAGAGCCATCTTAGAGTGCAGTGATTTGTGCTGTGAATCTGAAACAGACCTATTGAAAGAAGAGTAATGCCCACTGCTTGACAACCGTGCTAATTGACTAGCCCCCTCCCCAGCAATGAAACTAAACATTTTCACCCCTCCATCTTTTATCTTTTCAATCATTCCCCGACAGCTCCTCTCTTGTCCCACACTCATCCCATCCTCTTCCTTCATATTACTCTTCATCGCCTCCATCTCCCCCTCCTTGCCCTCGCCGTCCTCACCCCCCCCCCTGCCTTCATACCCATACATGTAATCATTCATTAGAACCAAGGCAGTTGTCCATTAGGCAAAGCAGCCATTTTGGAAATTGCAGCAAATCTTCCATGAAAAGACATTTCCTCTAATGCGGTAGTCACGCTCGGAGGGAGAAGAGGGGAGAGAAAGATGGCAAAGGAGGGAAGGAAAGACAAGGGGGCAGAGATGGAGAGGAGGAGGAAAAGAGGAGAGTGAGAAAAAGTGAATGAGGGGAGAGACAGAGGGAGAGAGAGAGAGAGAGAAAGAGAGAGAGAGTCCTCCCCCTCTCCCGGCCATAAAGCCACCAAGCGGAAAGCAAGCCTGCTGTTTGATTAGAGAGTGACACCATCATGGACGGATGGAGGGAGGGAGGGAGGAAAAGGATGGAAGGAGAGGGAGGGCAAGTGTTTTAGAGGCAAAAAAAAAAAAGCAGAGGGGATGACGAGGAGGCGGGAGAGGAACACACAGGCAGTGATTTGAGAGAGGACTGAGATAGAGGCAGTAAAATTAGCCCCATCACTTTGGTTACTAAGATGCTCTCTGACACACAAGGATTACAAGCAGATACACACACTAAGATGAGATGTGCACACTTACACACTAGCACAGGACAGATGGTATCCCCCATCTGAAAGTGTGGTTTTAATTTGAGCAAAGTGATAGGAACCTCCTTAACCAATTAGAAGCGCCATATCTTAGGCCTTGCATTAAAGTCTGTTTGTTTCACTCTCTCATTAGCGTGTGTACTAATATGTGCGTGTGTGCGTATTAGCGTGTCCCACGGGATCAGTGAAGAACATTAAAACTGATATAAGAGGTGGGAGATGACAAATCCGGTGTGGCTCTCTGTTGAATGCGCGAGTTGTCTTCTCCCACAATGCCACTGTTCATCTGGATCTCATCTAATCACCGATCAAAGACAGACCTGTCTCTCCTATTACCAAATATTCATCTCGCTGCCGCCTGCCTCCGTCTTAACGCTCCTTCCTCTAAAGCTGACACATTTGTCACCAGACCAGGCTGAGCCTAATCCATTGTAGCGTTTTTCTCTCACAATTTAGGATGCACTCAATTTGGAGGAAAAAAAAAAGGAAAAAAAAACACATTCAATGCAATTTCTTCAAGGTCTCAAGAATTTTTTTGTTATGCTCCCTTGAAGTAGAAACTTTGTGAAGTAACTGTGCAATAGACCCATGTGCACAATCAATAACTAATCCAGCCATAACAGTTGGTTGGGCTTGAAAAATGTTACAGTCAATACAAAACAGTTCAATGAGGATTTCATTTTTGTTTTTACATTCAAAAGTGCTTTTAAAATTTCACAAATGCCAGAAAGATGGCCTCTGGTGAGATTAAACAGCTGTTACACTCTATTTTCTATTAGAAGCATAAGGAATTTGTCGGTTAATCAATAAAACAATGGTGAAATATTAATAAGAAAGATATTTAATAATAGATTAACTATGTAAATCAGTTATTCTAACAAAAAAACACAGCTCACGGGTTCTCAAATAAGAATATTTGTTGGTTAATTTGCATTCTGTGTCTGCAAGCTGAATATTTTGAGGTTTTTTGTTTGTTGGTTGGATGAAACAAGTAACATGAATGTGTCAACCGGGTGTCCAGAGACTTATTTTCTGCTATTTTTCTTTCAAGTTTAATTTCTAAAACAACACAGGCCCTTTTCTTTGTTTTTATCATCAAGTTAGGGCAAAAAATACACCAATTGTCATTGGTAACTTGTCTACTTTTTTTTGTAATATATTCATCCCTTCTTGATTTTTTTTCCACTTCTCCCTGTGGATGTGTGTGTTTTTGACAGTCAGGAGGCGTATTTATGTGCCTCAATCCAGCTGATGGAAATGGTCCTAATTCACATTTTATTTTTGCAAGCGTTTGAAACGTTTGTGTAAAATCCACTTGACAGCTGGATGGGAACACAGCTGCACAGAGAGATGCTGGATCTCAGCACCAGGGCTGCTGCTGCTGCTGCATGGTCAAACATTTCACCCTCCTCTTTCTCATAGACTCTGCTCTGAACCACTTCCTCCAGAAAAGTGAGCAGATACGTAGCGTGTCACGCGCTGTTTATTTCCACCACGCTCACAAATATGCACAGCTGATCTGGAACCTATGCAGCAACGACAGTGCGCCAAGAAAATCTCTCACAGATGATCTTTTATCACACTTTCGCTGGCCTCTTCAACCACGCTGCCACTGCCCTCGAGACAAATGTTCCGAGCATTAGCACAATGACACAAGAGAGGACCAAACAATGAGGACAGAGGACAAAAGCGCACACACACAAGAGAAAAAGAAAACAGAACAAACCGTGACAGAGAGGGACGCAGAGAGTTTCTTTCTGGAGCTCCTCATTGCAACGATTTACTTCTCATCCTTGTTAAAGTGTTGCTGTTTGTAATAAGCAGCAGCCTTGTTTTTCTTCGGGGTGTTATTAAGAATACAGCTCCTCGTTTCTCCTGTCAGGAGCGATCGGATACTCGATTACACCTGAGGCAAGAGATCGTCTCATTGCTGCGTTCACAGTCACGCATATGAACCTAAAACCTCCCTCATCTCTGCCTTCTTGTCTCTTTCTGCTCCCGTGGCCTCTTCAGGTGCACACAATCGCACAAATCCACACACACACACAAGTTTAAGCTTTGAAACAGTGCTCACAAAGTGATGAAAGGCCGTTTATCCTGCGTCCACTGTGATATCTCAGCCCGCCATGCAGAATGGCCGAGCACGTTATCACCTCTGACCGGGGGAAACCACAGGAGTCAGGACTGACGCCAGCAGCAAATACCAGCGCCAGTGTGTGTGTATGTGTGTGTGTCCCAGCGGTAATAATCACCCGGATTAGAGCGGAGCCAAACCCCCGCAGGGTCTCCCCCTCTTTCCCCCCCACCCTCTTATAGTGGCCCGGCCCAGCCCTGCCCAGCCTGCAGCACTGATCCCCCAGTTGTAGGCAGCCATGGGAAGCAGAGCAGCCGGCCTGACATCTCCGCCGCGCCAGACAGACGAATCTCCACGTATTTCCAAAAACCCCTCTTTGTCCTATTGATCATGCGGAGCCCAAATAACATATCGAGCACCCTTAGGCTGCACAAAGACACATTCAACACCCCTTTAACCACACGGGTGCAGTGAAATGGAAGCTGATACAGCCGTCAATATGTCTGTGTGAGGGAGGCAATATGTGGGCAACAACAATGGGGAGGCGAGGAGAAAGGAACGGGTTATAACTTAATAAGAACGTGCATCATGTCTGGCATACCTCGCAGTCAAAAGCAAGGGATTAATACTGAGTGGGACTGTTGTCTGGGTGTGTTACAATCTCCTTGGAGTAAATTCAGCCAATTCCCAGTATGTGATTCAGTGGGAGGCCACCCTGATATTGGCACCTATCAACAATTGTCAGAGGCACCGCTGAGCTCCTGTGGCATTAGTGTTGAAATGTCAATCAGCATTTGTCTCTCGGTATCTATTATCAACCCACTATTTCGGGATGATGCCCACGATCCTTGTCATTCTTTTCTTCTTATTTAAAACCACACACAATCCCAGCCAGTGAGGAAAGAAACCTGGGATTTAAGAGCTGCATGCATTAGGAATCTGCTGGGATTTTAACACATTTGTGGTATTCAGTTATGAGGCTATAACACCATTATAATAGCCTGTGCTGTGTTTCATCCTCTGCGGCGCGACAATTACATTTTTGTGGCAGAAGATGGACCAAAAAGCAGCTCCCTGTGGAGTTTTGATATTTCTATGCGAGGAAATGCTTGGAAATTTAGCGTTACATTAGGCCTATTATGATGGCCTCTGGAGGAATAAGACAAAGACGTGCAAAAGTAGACGGAAAA